>NC_071387.1:201236449-201860947 GCF_022682495.2 Desmodus rotundus
CATATCAAAATACAAATGCAGAAAGCAGAATTTCATCTCTAGTGAAGAAATTATGAAGTTTTAGAGACAAGTAATATATAGCTTACTCTGTTCAATTGTTGAGTATTTCAATTGTTGGCAGGTAACTGAAGCACACAGACAATTTTTGATGACTAGTCTATCATGAATACAGGTAAGTCAAATTTTTTGTGCACTGTAGATTTTTATGAACAGCAAGCAAATTTATCATATGTTCACTTAGGAAGTAAACTTAACTAGGAAGTATGGTTATCCCTTCCCCACACACCACTTCTAGTTACACAAAGAACTCATCATTCTGGTTACTACTTCAATGTCCAGGAGGTCTGCATCTTCAGAAGTATTAATATAAACTGGAAGAAATGTTACTTTTATGAACATAAAACCCATCAGGTCATCCATTTGAAATAATGTAATTTAAACACTTGATAGTAACTTTTATTCTACAAAATTCTTACTTGTTTCAATGCTGAAACCTTTCACTCTTTGCCTTGCTCATTTTTAAAGTAAAGTTTAATTCCTTAGCAGATTTTTGTCATAGGAAGCATATTATTTATTACACAAATATACATCATTTTTATTGATTTGAAGCTTTTTCTAAATGCATTTCTTGTCCTATTGGTACTGAGAAACAGTTGAATGTAAATTTGATATGATAGAAAGGTCACTGACCAAAGAAATTTCAATTTGCATAGTTTATCGACCAAGTGGTTATAAAATCCCCATGTGCTTTGCATAACATCCACCACCCTTCCTTTGAAAGACTCCCTTTTGTATGTGGCTTCATGGCTCAAAGTAGTGCAGTATACATAAAATTATATTTTTGTTCATTAGAATTTTTCATACTATCTTCATTTTTTTATGGAACCACCACATATCTGTCACTCACTGAGTTTCCCTCATTCTAAATTTGACCAAGTTGATTTGAGCTATACCCTATGCACTCTTTTCCCTCGTGTTCTCCTAAAACAAATCCTGGACATTATATTATTTCACCTATAAATACATCATTAAATATTAATTCTTGACATCAAATAAACAGTGTTTTCAATTTTCTCAAAATGTCTCTCTTTTTTTAGGTCTTAATCCATAGGATTCTTCATCTTTTATTATTTGAAAATTTTTCATATAGAAACTGAATTGTTTGTGCTTGGATTCTTAAGAACATTGTTGATTTTAAATAGAGATACAACAGTTATTTTCTGGTTTGTAATCCTTTCCCTTACCTCAATTTATTGTTTGAGAGGCACTGTCTCTCTTCCAAGCTCATGTATTTTCCTGGAGCCTGCATAACCAGAACAGAGGTACCATTGTGGGTGTAATGAACTGAGGTAGGGTCAGTTTTCAGAAAGATTGTGATAAACATTTAATCCTTTGAATTTTAGTTGGCAAATGCCAAGCAGGCAATTAGAGATGAGCTAAAGTAGGGAAATAAGTTTAAATAACAGATTACTGTGATTAAAGATCTTCTGTTAACTACTGCTTAAAAGTGGACTGCAGGCTGTGATTATTTTTATTTTATAATTGATAGGCATTACAGTTTTTTAATGGAATTTTGCCTTTATGTTTGTATTTGTGACTTTTTTGTTTAATTTCAGCCACTTAGAACCTTAGAAATGAAGTTATTTTTTGTTACTTTGTCAAATAGTTCTAGTGTGTTTGTCATGAACATTACACTTTCTTCTGTGTAAGTTTGTCTTGATCATAACCTGCTTATAATTTAGGGCTTAACCTTACTAGATTTAGATCCTGGAACAAAAAATAGGAAAAAGTAATTATAATATGTTTGTCATAAAAGCTTAACCCATAGTGGATCTCAACATTCCATAATTTCAAAAAGTACAGGGTGGAGCAAAAGTAGGTTTACAGTTCATATGGAAAATACTATAATTAAGAAATAATACAAGAATAAACACTTCTGTACAGCTCAAAAGCTGTAACCCTACTTTTGCTCCACCCAGTATTTATAGAATCGTATAATATGAGGGAGCTGAGGAATCATTGAACGAGGTGTTCTTAGCCACCAAATTTCATGGCCCTCTTTGAGAATCTAATGAAAGCCATGAAATCTCTCCTTAAAAAACTGAACAAATTCATACCCAGAACTGTTGCATACAATTCCAAGAGATTCATGGTCATTCACACCCTAGTTCCATGTATAACTTGACTTGGAAATCCATGTACTATATCAGGTTAAGTGATCCTTCTAATCCAAACCCATTTATTTTTTATTTTTTACACTCAATATCATTTTGTCTTAGTTTCAAATACACAGCATAGTGCTGAACACTTCTTTTTAAGAAGGAAAAATTGAGGCTCAAGGAGGTGAATTGATTTCTATAAACTGTGTACCTACTTACTACCAGGGCTAAGTAAGAGTACCCTGGGGATCTTATCTCCCAGATCAGTTGCTCTTACAGGGAAGGTTTCATCTGGAAAGTCCTTATTCAGCTGCCTGTTGAAATGTGAATGTATGCCCTGGCTGGTGTGGCTCTGTGGATTGAGCGCCAGCTTGCAAACCAAAGGGTCATTGGTTCAATTCCATGTCAGGGCACATGCCTGGGTTGAGGGCCAGGTCTCCAGCTGGGAGCTGAGACAGGCAACCACACATTGAGGGTTTCTCTCCCTCCCTTCCCCTCTCTCTAAAAATAAATAAAATATTTAAAAAAAAAAAAAGAAAGAAATGTGAATGTATATAGACTACTTAGAAATGACTAAATGTTGTAGTTCTTCTATACCTTTTTGAAAGATCCACTTTTATATTCTCATATTTTGAGATGCCTACTATCCTATTTGATAAATGGAGAGGTAAAATACAATATTCAATGTGTTCTATTTTTATTTTAATTCTATTTTTAATTGGCTTGATGTAGAAGGCTAAAACTTGGACTGGTAAAAAGAATATTAACTTTGAAGTCAGGAGACATAGTCCGAAGCCATGTGTTTTTGAACTAAGTGTAATATGAAGTTTGGTAAATAAAATCACTTAGCATGTTTTTTGCGGGAGCTCATTTCAAAATTTGTAAATTATCTTTTGTGCTTATTTGGATCATCAGAATGTTTGGTGAAGTAAGGAGCTGGGGGATAGAATTCTGAAAGTGTGGTCAGCACAGTGTGCAGAGTAACCAGGGTGTGGATTGTGCAGCATTAAAAGATGAGGCTTTAGAAAGTAGGAGAGAGGAGCATACAGTTTTGAGGACTTAGACTTTAGTGTGTAGGCAAGAGGAGGACTTTCAACAAGGGGCTAATGAAAGCTCACTCTGGCTGCTATGTAGATGATGTGAGGCCATCGGGAAGAGGATGCTAATGGAATAGTCTCGGAGATGTTGAGAGCCTGAACAAGGATGATGCTAGTGATAGAGATAGAATATTGGAGAGGTTTCAAATGTATTTAGGAAATAAAAATGGCAGGGCTTGACTGAATTAGCCAAAGGAAAAGAGACATCATGGCTATCTTTCAGGTTTCTCCACTTTGGGTGACTGGAGTAAGTTTTACATGTGTTGAGTACCTGTGGGCTGTTCAGGTGATGCCCAGAAAGTGGGAGCATGCACAAGCATGACACTTTCAGGGGGAAGTTTAGGCTGAGGCCGCATATGGGACTCATCAGCATATAAGCTACAGAGTAAGCAGCACAGAACCAAAGGAGGACCTTGGAGAAGTCTAACAAGGTGCAGTGAGAGAGAGATGATTTTGTGGAGGAGACAGGAGAAACAATTACAGAAGAGTATAGGAAGAAACTAAGGGGTTAGAGTTTAAAAGAGAGAGATGGAGAGCAACTCATGAAATGCAGACGTGAGATGAAGACTGAAAAATGCTTGATCTTGCCACTAAAGATGTAAATGGTATCCTTTAGGGAGAATAGTTTCAGTGAGGACTGGAGGAAAGCCAGATTGTGGTTGAGTTGAAAAATGAATGAGAATCATGGGAGAGAGTAGTTGGGCAGAAAGAGGGACAGCAGAGTACTGAAATGCTGAACAATGAAGCTGGAGAGAAAAGCAGTTGATAAAGGTCCTAAAAAGCCACATTCAAGAGTTTGGACTCTGCCCTGGATGGTGTTGCTCAGTGGATGAAGTGCTGGCTTGCAAACCAAGGGGTCGCAAGTTTGATTCCCAGTCAGGGCACATGCTTGGGTTGCAGGCCAGGTCCCCAGTAGGGGACGTGCGAGAGGTAACCACACATTGCTGTTTCTCTCTTTCTCCCTTGCCCTCTCTCTAAAGTTAAATAAAAGTCTTTTTAAAAAAGTTTGGACTCTGCATCTGATAGAGTGTTTATCTGCATTTTCTTCTTTTTCTGGAGTTCTGTTCTTCCATTTGGGCCATATTTCTTTGTTTCCTAATTTTGGTAGCCTCTCTGTTCCTATATATTAGGCAGAGCTGCCTTGACTCCCTGTCTTAGTAGCATGGCCTCTTACAGAAAAGTGCACCTGTAAGTTGGATGAGGCAGAGCCTTAGGTGATCACCAGGGTAGGGCAACCCATATGAACCAGGTTGATGGGAATCTCAGATATGGTTTTGCAGCTCTTTGGCTCCGTGTCAGGGAGGGCTCAGAGAAGGGATAATGGACACTGCCTGGCCTCTGGAGTTTTGTCTGGGAGGAAACTATTCCCCGACACTCATCCTGATGCCAGAAACTTGAATTCCTTCCCATATGCTGCTGGTGCTCTTCCAGCTGCTGCCTGGGTGCTAGAGCCCAGAGAGAGTGAGTCTGCATAAGTCCTAAGACAGTTGTGGGCCCTTTAAGAGATGCCTGAGAATCTCATAGTTGTTCTGCTGCCGCAACCCCCACTGGTTTTTACAGCCAGAAGTTAGGGGATTTACCTTCCTGGCACTGGAACCCTGGGCTGGGTGGTCTGGTGTGGGGCTGGGATCCCTCATTCCTGAGGTATCCCTCCCGATTTTTTTCCACCACACATGGGTATGGGACCACCCATTCCATGTCTCTGCCCCTTCTACCCATCTGGGTGAATGTGACTTCTTAAGTTCTTTGGTTGTCAGACATCCATACAGCTTGATTTTCCGATGATTCTGGGTAATAGGGTTTTGTAATTCTTGCTGTGATTGTTGCAAGGAGATGAGCTGTGTTTACCTATGTTTCCATTTGACTGGAAGTCTCCCACATTCAGGAGTTTGGAAGGGCTTTATTTAGGGTGCAATATGCTTGGGGCTATTGGTTAGAAAGATCACTCACTGCCTACCATATAGAGAATTGTGATAATGCCAAACTGTATGTATTATTTTTTTCCATAGAGCTCAGCTGTACAACAAAAACAGGAATGTTTCATTGAGCCAGCATTGGAAGTCTGGGATATTGAAGAACTAGATTAAGGAAAAAATGTTAGGATCAAGGTTCAGAGTCTCCATGAAGTAGGTGTATAATGTGAGTAGCAGCAGTGGAGCAACGGGATGACGAAGTCAGAGGAGGGAGTGTGTAAGGTTTCTGAGGTTCTGGAGACAGAGTGCAGAGCGGGACCATAGGAATTAGTGAAGTGAGGAGGCTGAGTTTGGCATCGGAGAGAGTGTAATCACAGGCTACAGGCTGCACTCCTTTCCTGAACTTAAAATGCTGGAATCTTTCTTTCCTCTCATACTAACAGTCTTGTACATCGCTTGGTATTGACCATGGTTCCTTTTTTTTTTTTTTTTAAGTTTTTACAGATTTAATCATTTGATAGTTGCTGAGTGCCTACTGTGAGCAATGAACCGTGCTGGATCTTTTGGCAGTAACAAGCTTGTGTTCTAGTGGGAGAGTCAGAGAGTGAACCACAAAGCACACAATTATTCAGTAACCAAATTATAGCTGAAATGAGTGCTTGAAAGTAGAAGTAACATCATGAGAATATGCCGCACTGGAGGGTGGGAGCAGAGCAGAAAGTCCTTCTCCAAGGGAAACTAGCCCTCAGATAAAGGCTGACATGTAACAGGTGTAAGAGATATCAAATTATGTCGGTTGAACCATTGAGAAATGGGAAATAATTTTTTAATTGTTCCAGTAATTTATTCCATAGGGACATGATGGTTGAGCTGTGAAGTCAGAGGGCACAAAAGGAAGTGAAGGATGCAAGGAGAATGGCAAATTGATGACACATATGTGACAGCATATTCAATGGCCCTGAAGTAAAGAGCACATCCCCTTTAAAAGCTTCACAGTTCCTGTGAATGGCAGAAAACAAAGGGAATAATGAAGCTGATGAAATAGATGGACCAAGTCATGATTTTGTAGGTCATGTTAAGAATAGGTCATGTTCATTCCTATGAGCAATGAAAAGCCATTAAAGAAATTAAGTTGGGTGGGAGTAGAATGGGGGCTTGCATTGGTGACGTCAAATTTACATTTTTAAAGGGTCACTGGCTACAGTTTATACAGTGATTGGAGAGGGCCAGAATGTCCCATATGAAAGATGGTAACTTGGGCTAGGATGCTAATAGAAGGAGAGAAGTAGCCTCATTTGTAAACAGTGTAGGATGTCTACATTGGTCAGGTAGCTCTGGTCAGCTGTTACTGAAATTGTAATGAGGAAAGAGCGGGTGTGAATTTCCTTAGTAAGATTTGGTAGGTGAGACACACGTATTCTTGGAGAGGTATTCACGTAGAAGACAACATGACTCACCCTTGGGTCACCTGGAGGGTGACCCATGAGGAGGAGTAACTGGGACTTGAGGTGAGGAAAGTAATCAAAAGATGTGACACCCCAAAAGGGGAAAAGGAGCCTTGGTGGATTTCTGCATAGCTGAAAACTCAATTGACAAGTTTTAATAAAAGCAATACTGCTTTTTATACAATTCAAAGTAATTCCAAGGTTAAATTTTAATGAGGTTTTTAATGCAATAATAAAGTTTCTGTTATTTAATAGTTTATTTTTTCTTATTTAAAGAAGTAATCCCTGTGTTTCATAAAGGACTTGAGCTCTTTTAGCTTGCTCTTTGAGTAGTTATATCCATATTTCTAAAGAATACACTTGTAATTATTCTGGACCTTATATATTGAATTGTATTGATGACCTATTGACTTTTTTATGAGAAGGACTCTGCTCTTGAACTGTTCCCCGCTCCTTCCAATATGGAGATCACTGCATTTAACAAGCATTTATGTATATGAAACTATGTAAATGTTGTTCGGTCAGAGTCAACATTTGGTGTAATATGAATGAATACATTTCCTTTTTCATATACTCTTTATTTTCCTTTTAGTGGAATTGATTTACTTTTTCACTCACGTAATTTCCACGTAGAAATGTTTGATTTTTTTTTTTTTTTTTTTTTTTGGAGTATTCTTCCTTAGCATTCATTCTTTTGAGTCTCGTCTTCCCTCCCCCTCCAGCCACCTTCCCAGTTCCTTCAAGAAACTGCTTCCTGGAGCTGTCCTTTTGCACCAATCTAAACTGTGTTTCCGGAACTGCTGCAAAGGTTCTGCGTCACACTTCTCTCTCCCTCCTCTGGTTGGACCCAGAACCTGTGTCTGGAACCCATGCTTTCCCAGTAATGTCAGGTTTGCTTCAGTATATCCTGCAGTCACTTCCTAAGAATGGACACATAGGAAGAAAACTTTTGAATCATCAGATGTCAGAAGATGCCTTTAGTCTCACCTCATAATTTGATCAATAGCTGGGTCTAAGCTGAAAGTTTTCCCTTCAAGAGCATTTTCACCATAATCTAGCTGGTGCTGTTCCTGTCCTGGATATTGATGGCCTAAGATAGCTGCTCCTATCCTGGTTATTGTTCCTTTGTCTGTGACCTGCTTTTTACCTTCCTGGAAGCTTGTTCAGTTGTTTTCTGTGTTTCTCTTATTCTAAACTTTCACTGTGATGTCCCTTCATGGATTTCTTTGTAAAATTCATTTTTCGGGGCTGGTTGTAAACTTCTTTTAACCTGTGCCCTTAACTATGAAGAGTTTTCTTTGATAATTTCTTCTTCTTTAGTTTCTTTATTCTCTGTAATACTCTGTTAGATGTTATTTCTAGACTGCTGTTCTCAGTTTTTTACTCTCTTGTTTGGTCTTCTGGCTTCACTTGTAACTCTTCAGTTAAATTTTTACTTCAGCTATATTTTACATTTCAGAGAGTTTCTTTTTGTTCTCTGCTGCTCTTCTCCTACAGTAACTTGGTCTTATTTTATGAATGCAACATCTTCTCTCATCTGTCAAGTTAAAAAGTAGAATTCTCCCTTGCCATCTGGGGGCCTGAGCTCTCAAGTCACAGGAAGTGCGTCACGAGTCCAGGCTTGTGGAGGCTATAAATCACATTCCTCTCTGAGTTCTGACTAGAATTATAAACTAGAGACAGACAGATGGAGATGGAATTAACAGCTTTATTGTCAGTAGAGCCGGAGCAGGGAACATACTGCAGCCTGGATCCATGACTACAGGCAAGCTTGCTTCATCTGTTCCAAATCTAGACCTTGAGATCCCGCAGCTGTGTGGGGTGTTCAGCCAGGCTCACTCTTTAATCTGCTTAGCCTACTGAGAGACAAGTCGCTGCCCCTAACTCATCAGGCACCAACAGGGACAAAATGGAGTCACACGTCTGCTTGGTTTTTAATACATGTATTGCACTCATGTTTAAAAATGGGCATTCACTGATGTTAAACTCTTAACAACTCACCTGAAATGTAAATCCCCTTTAACCCAAACAGCCTCTTGGAAGTGTGAGAATAGTGTTTCTTCTTGTCATTGAGCATTCCGTATTGTTTTACTTTTAAATTACCATTTCCTCTATTCTCTTAGTGACCTGTTTTCTCTATTATTTTGCCCATTTAATTTGTTTTTTTTTCCAAGTGTCAGGTGATGCCTAACTGTCCATTCAGGTTTTAGAGTAAAGTACTAAAAGTATTAAGTGCAGAATGTATAGGTGGATTTCATCTGGTGGGCTCCACTCTTGGGCAGTGGTCAGCAAACTTTTTCTGGAAAGGGACAGAAAATAAGTATTTTAAGCTTTGCAGCTCATAGGGTCTATGTAGTAACTATGCAATTAGATAGTATGTAAAAGGATGGGCAGGTCATGTTTCAGTAAAACTTTATTTACAAGAATGGAGAACAGGCTGGTTTTGCTGACCTCTGCTCTAAGGTGATCAGACGGGAAGCTGGATCCTGCCTGGGACATGGCTGCAGGGAGTTCTTCACACAAGGGTGCAGAGATGGGGAGTTGACAACTGTTCTGTGAAACATGGAACGATTGACCCACCATGCCCCCTTTTGGGCTCCCTAGCTCTGAGTCTTAAGTTTGCTATTCATCACTGTCCTCTTTTGCACAAATTATGTTAAGGCTTCCTCCACCCTCTTAAAACTATTGCTACTTCTCCCGTCCTCTACAATTCTCTTGGTATACACTGAATTACACGTTGAAAAATTCCTTTATTATCCTTTCACCTGGGTCTTAAGAGAGAGAAGGAATAGTTTATCAGTACACTGTCTAGGAACCATTTCTAAACGCAATACTGTGGTGATTTTTATTAGTTTGCTTTTTCATTTACTAGCTTTGAAAATATTTTAAATACTTCTTTTTAAATTAGTATGCCTTGGCCAGGCGGCTTAGTTGATTAGTGTGTTGTCCTGATATATCAAGGTTGCGGGTTCGATCCTCTGTCAGGGCACATACAAGAATCAACCAGTGAATGCATAAATACATGGAACAACAAATTTATGCTTGCCTCTCTCTCAAATCAATAAATAAAAAATTTAATTAGTACTGTTTTTTAAATCCTATATAACATTTTTTTCCTGGTACTAGGAAACTCTCACCACAGATGTTGGCCCAAGGCCCACAGATAGAGGAACAGGCTGGACCATGTAACTTACCAGCCTTAGCTAACAGGACTTTTTCCTTTCAGGTGTTCCCTAGGTTCAATAAGTTTATGAAAACAAAAGCATTTTCATTTCCATTTAGATCTCTTTAATGGCTCAGGACATTAAAGACAGTGGATTGAGCACTGGTCTGTGAGCCAATAGGTCACCAGTTCAATTTCTGGTCAGGGCACATGCCTTTGTTGTGGGCTAGGTCCCCAGCTAGGGGCACAACCACATTGATGTTTCCCTCTCTTCTCCTCTAAAGATAAATACAATCTTAAAAAAAAATCCTTCAAAAATGAGGGTGAGATAAAGATACCATTTGGTCAATGAAATCTGATTCACGGCCGGAAGATCTTCATTGTAAGAAATGCTAATGATCTTCGGTCTGAGGGGGAATGCTAGAAATTTAGATCTGCAAGAAAAAATGAAAAAGTTGTGGGAGTGACGATGTCTTTAAATGACTACGTTGAAACCAGGAGAGGGCAGGGAAAAGGAATTACACTATTGTAAAACCAGTTCATTTGTGAAGTGGGGAGGGTGAACTGTTCAGTGTGAAGTGGGAGAACATTGCAGTCTGATAAGTGAGGGGTTCATATAGCCCCAAAGCTGCAGTCCTCAAACGTGGTGTTCTCTTCACACACACAAAGTTATTGAGGACCCTGAAGGGCTTTTGTTCGTGTGGGTCTATCAACAAAACAGGCACTACTGAGGTGATTCCCCCGACAAAGCTAGTCCCCACCTGCACGTAGTTAAGACACGATTATTGACTGTGTGCCCTATGCTGTACTTTACATCCCTGTGACTGTTTTGTGACTACCAATTTGTACTGTTAATCCCTTCACCCTTTTCACCCAGCTCCCCAGCCCCCATTCCATTTGGCAAGCATCAGTGCACACTCTGTATCTGCGAATTTGTTTGGTTTATTTTGTTTTTTAGATTCCACATATAAATCAAGCATATGGTACTTGTCTTTGACTTGTTTCACTTAGCCTAATACCCTCTAGGTCCATCCATGTTGTCGCAAATGGTAATATTTCATTCTTTTTTATGACTAACATTCCATTGTGTGTATGTGCCATGTCTTCTTCATCCATTGTCTACTTATGGGCACTTACGTTGCTTCCACATCTTGGGTGTTGTAAATAACACTGCAATGAACATAGGGAGGCCTATATCTTTTCAAATTAGCGATTTGGGTTTCTTCAGATAAATACCCTGAAGTGGGATTGCTGGGTCATGTGATAATTCTATTTTTAGTTTTTTAGGAACCTCACACTCTTCCACAGTGGCTGCACCAATCAGCATTCCCACCAACAGTGCATGAGGCTTCCCTTTTCTCCACATTTTTGCCAACACTTGTTGTTTGTTGCTTTATTGATGATAGCCGTTCTGACAGGTGTGAAGTGATATCTCATTGTGGGTTTTTTTTTTAAATTTTTATTTATTTTTAGAGAGGGGAAGAGAGGGAGAGAAACATCAATGTCAAAGAGAAACATCAATTGGCTGCTTCCCACACACACCCCAGCTAGAGACCAAACCTACAACTCAAGCATGTGCCCTGACAGGGAATTAAACCAGCAACCTCTTGCCGTGTAGGATGATACTCAACCAACTGAGCCACACGAGTCAGGGCTCATTGTGGTTTTAATTTGCATTTCTCTGAAGATTAATGCTGTTGAGCACCTTTTCATATGTCTGTTGGCCATCTGTATGTTCTCTTTGGTGAAGTGTCTAGTCAGGTCCTCTGCCCATTTTTTTAATTGGACTGTTTGATTTTGGGGGGTGGTGGTGTTGAGTTGTAAGAGTTCTTTACAAATTTTGGATATTAACCCCTTATCAGATGTATCATTGGAGAATATGTCCTCCCATTCAGTAGGTCATCCTTTCATTTGCTGATGGTTTCCTGTGCTGTGCAAACACTTTTTAGTTTGATGTAGTCACACTGTTTTTTTTTGCTTTTGTTTCCCTGACCATAGGAGACATATCCAAAAAATATTCTGAGAGCAGTGTCAGAAAGTTTACTACCTATGTTTTGTTCTAGGAGTTTTAAGATTTCAGGTCTTAACATTTAGGCCTTTAATTGGTCTAGTTTCATTCTTTTTCATATATCTGTTCAGTTTTCCCAACACTATCGAAGAGACTGTGTTTGACCCATTTGGGTTTTGGTTTTTATCCATTCAGCCACCCTATGTCTTTCGATTAGAGCATTTAGTCCATTTACATTTTAAATTTTTCTTTTAAAATAATTTTCATTTTTCAATTATAGTTGACATGCAATATATTAGTTTTAGCTGCACAACCCCACGATTAGACATACGTAACTTAATGGTGCGATCACCCCAATAAATCTGGTACCCATCTGACACCACATACGGTTATTACAATACTATTGACTGTGTTCCCTGTGCTGCACTTTACATCCCCATGTCTGTTTTGTAACTACCAACTTGTACTTCTTAATCCTGTCCCTTTTTTCACCCATCTCCCCAGTCACCCTCCCATCTGGCAACTGTCAAAATGTTCTCTGTATCTATGAGTCTGTTTCTATTCTGCTTCATTTATTTTGGTTTTTAGGTTCCATGTCTAAGTGAAATCATACGGCAGTTGTCTTTCTCTGTCTGACTTATTTCAAGTGAAATCATAATGGTATTTCTCTTGCTCTGTTTCTCTCAGCACAAACCCTTAGATCCATCCATGTTGCAGATGGCAAGACTTCATTCTTTTTATGGCTGAGTTATATTCTATTGTATATATCCACCACTTCTTCCTTATCCATTCATCTATTGATAGACTTCTAGGTTGCCTCCTATTATGGCTACTGTAAATAATGCTGCAATGAACATACAGATGTATATATCTTTTTTACTTAGTGTTTTGAGGTTCTTTAGATAAATACTCAGAAGTGGAATTGCTGGGTCCTTTGTCCAGTTATAGCCTTTGTTTTTCTTTTTCTTTTTAAAAAATATTTATTATTTTAGAGAGAGGGGAAGGGAGGGATAAAGAGAGGGAGAGAAACATCAATGTGTGGTTGCCTCTCATGCACTCCCAACTGGGGACTCAGCCCACCACCCAGGCATGTGCCCTGACTGGGAATCAAACCTGTGACCCTTTAGTTCAGAGACTGGCACTCAATCCACTGAGCCACACCAGCCAGGGGCCTTTGTTTTAAAGTTTATTTTGTCTTGTATGAGTATTGCTACCACCGGTTTTTTTCTTTGTTTTTTCTATTTTCATGAAATGTCTTTTTCCATCCCTTTCAGCCTATGGGTCTTTCAGTCTGAAAAGTGAGTCTCTTGTAGACAACATATGTAAAGATCTTGTTCTGTTATCCATTCAGCCAGCCTATGTCTTTTGATTGAAGCATTTAATCACTTGAATTTAAAGTAATGGTGATCAATATATGTATTTATTGCCTTTTTATATTTCATATTTAAATTTCAGTTTTTGGTTGATTTTATTGATATTAGAGAGAGACATCAGTTTTGTGGTTCCACTTATTCATGCACTCACTGGTTGCTTCTTGTATGTGTCCTGACCAGGGATCAAACCCACAACCTTGGTGTGTCAGGATGATGCTCTAACCCACTGAGCTACCCAGCTTTTAATCATTCATATTTTTGATCATTTTTTTTCTTTTTAAAAAAGACCCTTTAACATTTCATATAACATTTGTTGAGTGGATGAACTCCTTTAGTGTTTCCTTATCTAGAAAGCTCTCTGTCTGCCCTTCAGTTCTCAATGATGGCTTTGCTGGGTAGAGCAATCTTGGTTGCAAGCCCTTGGTTTTCATCACTTCAAGTATTTCGTACAAATCCCTTCTGGCCTGCAAAGTTTCTGTGGAGAAATCAACTGACAGTCTTAGGGAAGCTCCTCTGTAAGCATGTTTTTCTCTTGCTGGTTTTAAGATTCTTTGTCTTTAACCTTTGTCATTTTAATTATGATGTGTCTGGGTGTGGACCTCTTTAGGCTCATTGTGTTTGGGGCTCTCTGTGCTTCTTGGACTGGTATGTCTATTTCCTTCACTGGGTTGGGGAAGTTTTCCATCATCATTTTCTTAAATAGGTTTTTAATTCCTTGCTCGCTCTCCTTCTTCCAGCACATTCATAATGTGAATGTTGGTATGTATGCCTGAAGTTGTCCCAAAGACTCCTAAAACTGTCCTCATTTTTAAAAATTCTTTTTTATCTTTTTGCTGTTCTAATTGGGTATGTTTTGTTTATCTTCCAAATTGTTGATTCAGTTCTCTGCTTCATATAATGTGCTTTTGCTTCCCTCTAATGTGTTCATTTATGAGTATTTTTCTTTCCTGACTAGTTCTATTTTGTTTGCTAACTCCCGTTTTTATGTTTCCTCTTTGTTGAGGTTCTCAGTGAATTCATTTTTCTCCTAAGTTCAGTGAGCACCCTTATAACCAGTGTTTTGAACTCTGCATCTAATAGACTGTTTGTCTCCATTTTGTTGCAAAACTCCAGTTCTTCTGGAGTTTTGTCCTATTCTTTCATTTTAGGACCATGTTCCTTTGACTCCTCACTTTGGCTGACTCCCTGTTTGTTTCTGTGTATATTAGGTAGATCTGCCATACCTCCTGTTCTTGGCAGAGTAGCCTAATGTAGTAGGTGTCCCATGGGGCCCAGTGGCACTCCCTGGCCACCGAGCTGGGCACTCAAGGGGCACCACCTGTAAGGGTTGTATGTGCTCTCCTGCTCTAGTTGAGCCTTGATTGCTGTTGGCACCTCAGTGGGTGAGATTGACCCCCCGGCTGACTGGCCATGACTATACCCAACAAGCTGCTGTGCAGGGGCTGACCCCATTGAGCAGGAGTTGCTTTAGTGGGGCTCTAGTGGCAGCCAAGTGTGCCCTTTAGATGTGTGTTTGTAGTTTGAGGTGCAGGTTGGGTGGTGCTCTGGTGTGGTCTGCATGTGGCCACTGGGTGTATTGGTTCTAGAGCCTCTTCAGAGGGGCTCCAGTGCAGGTCAAGGTCAGCTATCACCTGTGCCCAACTTGGGGCTGTCTGGTAAATGCTGCAAGGTTATCTGAGGTTGGTTGCTGCTTGTGCTGTGCTTGGTGTAGCCTATTCTGTGAACCAAGGCTGGCTGTTGGTAGTGAGGGGCCTTGGGCCCCTCTGGTGGGCACCACAACGTGAGCTGAGGCCAGCTACATTTGTGCCAGGTTTGTGGCCACTTGAGGCTACTTTCCAAGTCCAGAATGGTTACTGCTTATGCTGGCCTGGGGCTACTTGATGGGAGTTAAAATGTAAGTTGAAACCAGTCTCTGCTTATGTCAGGCTTGGAGTAGCTTGGCAAGAGGTTCATGGTATGTCAAGGCCAACCACTGCTGGTTTTAGCGATAGGGAAGTGAACAGCTCAGGTTTGGCAACTGCCTGTGCCGGGCTGGCTGGCTGGGGGGAGGGCTCAACAAAGAAACAGTGGCTCCTGCTACCACTTCCATCCCTGGAGAGAACTGTCCTAACCCTTCCTGTCCAGCCTGTGCCCTGAAGCTACTCAATTTAGTACTTCCCTATATGTACCTGATGCTTTTCAAGCTGCTGCCTCTGCACTGGAGCCTGGAGTGAGTGGGTTTGTGTCCTAGTGAGTCTGTGATGGACCCTACAGTGCCTGGGTCTCCAGCAGGCCTCCCTCCCACTTGGATGCAACCCCACTGGTTTTCTCAGCCAGATGTAATGGGGATGCCTCTTCCTGGTATGAGAGCCAAGCGCTGGGGAAAGCAGTGTGGGACTGGGATTCCCTTGCTCCCTTGGGGGGGACCTCCAGAGCCAAGACCTCTCTCCCCTCCTCCCCACCTCAACATGGCTGCTGCTTTATATTCTTATAGGCCTTTTGTTCAGCTAGGTGGTTCTCAGTGATGGCTGTTTTATAATTTAGTTGTAATTTTGATACGGTTATGGGAGGAGGTGAGCACAGTGTTTACCTGCTCTGCCATCTTGACCAGAGTCCTCTGGCTCCATGGTCTTTACAAAGTAACCATGATCCTTCTGGAGTCAGGAGTGGTATGCCCTTTCTTTCCCACACAAAGCATCCAACCCCATTTTTCCTCTACAACTTTTCAGGCAGAGGACTGTTGGGGGGCTTTAACGCAGCCCCCGGTTCCGCCACGGACGAAGAAAAAGACTACCAAGACATGATCTGCTTGGGGAGGAAAGGTGGCCGTTTCTCTCAGGGGGAGAAGGGCCCAGAGCCTCTCTCTCCAGGGGCTTTTATTAGGTTCATTCGCACAGGAATGCAGATAAAGCTCATCAATCATTGTCAGGCAGTAAGGGTTAAACAATACATGATTTACAGAGAACTCTGAGGGCTGATTCTGAGTTACAGCCAATTAGTTAGAGGGTCATAAAACTTTAGTAGACGCCAGACTCATCTCAGGTCTGGACCCTTATCTCTTAAACTGAGGGTACAAATTAAGTAGGTTTCACAGGAATGTATGTATTTTTCTTAGGCCTGATTCCCCAGGGAATCCGCCCCTCCCAGCACAGGACTGCACTGCCCTCTGTTATTGCTTCAGGCTTAAGTCAGGCAAGGGAATAAGGCAGCCAAGAGATTAGGAGACTTCTTGCAGACAGAATGAGGACTCAGGCTATTTCAAAGCCGAGGGGCGAGGGTCCATCACCCCCTTTTTCCACAGCCCCCCGAGTCCTTCCCTGAGGGCCTCTTCCGTGACCAGAGCCTGTCTTAGGTTGATCCTCCCTTGCGGATTCTTACCCGTCATTGGCTAACTGGCCAAGCTCAGGGCCAAGCAGGGTGAAGTGGGCAGAGGTGATACACCTGCCAGGGAGACAAGCTTTGTCTCCTTAGTGGCTTATGGTCCCAACTCTGACTCAGCCTTAACCATGAGGGGTTACAGCCTCTGAAACCAGGCAGGGCGGTTCCCAACAGAGGACCAATCTGGCCTACATGAAAGTTTCCTTTACGTGTTCAGGATTGGTGGAAGGCTGTTGGTTCCTTTTCTCTCCTAGGCCACGCCCTGCACTGGTGAATTTTAGGGTATGTTTGAAAATGGAGTTCATTACTGAGTGTCTCAGGTAAGACTGATTTCTTTTTCCTATCAGGTCTACCCATATAAGGTTTTTTCCTCAAATTCGGGGAAGTAAAGGAGGAGGCAAGATAGGAGATTTTTACTGAAAGGAGCTTAAATTTTATGTAAACTTGACTTGAAAGGTACATTTTATTTTTCATTATTTAAAAAATTATGCCTAAAGATAATCAAATGCAAAAACATAATACACCTACAGTTAAAGAACCCTTTCTCATGAATGCTAAATTATTGAGAAATGTTTATTTTTCCCTCTTGAAATGGCTTATTCAGGTACTAATATGGCTCCAGGTGGTAAATTAGCATCACTTTCACTGCTTCTCACCCTTAAACCCGTACATCTCTCGGAACAACATCACTGAGATGATGGCCTAGGAACAGGATGCTATTTAGGCCTCACGGATCCAGGGCCCAGTGGACAGGAAGGCTCCGGTCTTCCACACTGGCGACCATGTCTTCAATGGCATTCCAGTCCAGCTGGCTGAGGATGCTGCCGGTGCTCTCGGACACGCTGTCCAGGCCGCCCACCCCAGCAGGAGGCTCTGGCTCCTCTTCAGCTGGTGAGAAGTCCTGTCAAATGGAGAAAGATAGTGAGGGGCAGTTCTAGCCTGAGGAAAAAAAATCAGTGGAACATGAACCAAAGATTCTAGAGTTGCTCATCCACCAGACGGGGAAGGCACTGGGAAGGGAAGCAGGGCTGTGGCTGCCCAGCCAGCATGTCTGGGTCGGCATGAGCTGAACGTCACCTGACAACCAGATGGTGGCACCAGATCTGAAGAGGACAGAATGGGTTTTTACATCTGTAGTGCAAGTATGTGTTCTTGCATTGTGGTGATTTTTTAGATAAAAATACAACGTTACAGAAAATTCTGAAAGATAAATGCTGAGGAGTAGTAGCTTTGAATCTCTCCTTCAAACTGACCTAACAATCTTTCTGTATTTCTGCCTCCCACAGAAAAACAAAAACAAACAAACCACCCCGCAAAACCCCAAAGAACAGAGAGGAATCGCTAGGCAAACTGAGTCTGGAAAAGGCTTACTTGTAGAAGGGAACTGTGACTTCCGGGAAGAACCTTTCGGACGCCTGAAGGCACCAGCCAGGGGCTCCCCGCAGGCTCCTCTCTCCTGCCCTCCACACACACCTGCTTGGTCGAAGGGGCAGGCCCTGCAGTACCACGCCTTTTTGCCTGCTGTAGACCACGGCACGGCGTGGCAGAGCCTTTGAAGGGAAGAGAACAAGGCGTACATCAGGACTGTCATTTAGAAGTTTGTTCTTCATTGTGACTTTATCATCAAATCCACGGCGGTCACATTTTGCCCAGTTTTGAATCACAAGGTCTGAATGTAGTTCACTTGAGAGTTCTACCAATTTCTGTTCCGTCAGTGCGAGAGAAGGTAACCACATGCTGGCCACCTCTTTTGATTTTAAAAGTTAACGGTAACCTCTAGGACAAGAGGGTACAGGGAGGAGGGGCCACAGCGCAGAACTGGGGGGAAGTTCCAGCTTCAGAACAGGGAGGGTGTGAACAGCTGGGCCTGCCTCGCCTCCTGTGGGCCGTCTTGGGGTAGCCTCCGAGTCTGCCGTTTAGGCCTCTTCTCTCAGGCTTCATGCCTGCACCTGCCTCTGGCACAGGCGTCAGGGTAAGTGCAGTGACAACACAGTATGGCCCTCTTCTTCCTTCCTGAATGTCACTGTTCGTAGAAACTTCCCCCAGCCAGTGCCCAGAGGCGGCTTAGCAGACCACAGCGCTCCCCAGCCCACAGCCCTCGTGGAGCACACCCCGCTGGCGCACTTGACTCCCCACGGCCTGTGCCACAGCCCGGTCGCCCCTCACCAAGGTGACCTGAAGAGACACCCGGGACACAGGGTCTGATGACAGGTAAACACAGGTGGCTCCCAGAAGAGGGGAAGAAGAGGTAACAATGGTAAAGTTTGGCCTTTCCCAGCTTTCCCAGCCTCCTGCACTTAAAGGTAAGAATACATCCAATAAATGAGAACTCCCACTGACCAAAACAGTAACAGCAGCACACGTTCTGGCATTTACTGTGGGCTGAGTGCGTTACCTACGTTCAGTCCCTCGAACTTAACCAGAGTGTCTCAGGCCCTGGTCCTTACTATCTACCAGGGTCGTAACAGGGAGCTAACAGGAGAAGGAATGTTGAAGTACTTTTTAAATTGTGAGGAGAAACATGGGGTGAGGGGTGGGAGAGGGGAGGCATGAGGAATTAAGATCCTTCCGTGTCACTTCCCTCCCTCTCCATCACAGCACAGCTAATTTGAGCAAGTACCCAAACATGGAGCAAAATCAGACCTAAGCTTACTGGCCTGCGCGTCCTGTGACTGGGTTATCACAACACCCTCCGTAGTACGTGTAATGCTCAGCACTGGGCAAACCCTCCCTCACCTGTTTTGCAGGTGAGAAAACTGAAGCCTACGCTCATGGATTGGGAACTGCCCCTGGCTAAATAAAGAGTAAGTGGTGAACCGGGATTCCAACCTAACTCCACAGCCTCTTCTCTGAACCACAAAGCTATACTTTTCATCCTGAAATCTATACATTCTGAAATATATACTTGAAATTTCTAAGAGCGATTTATGATTTTTAAAGATTTAGTATTAGCCCTGACTGGTGTAGATTAGTGGATTGATCGCGGGCCTGTGAACCAAAGGGTTGCTGGTTTGATTCCCGGTCTAGGGCACATGCCTGGGTTGCGGGCCAGGTCCTCAGTAGGGGGCATGTGACAGGTAACCACACATTGATGTTTCCCTCTCTTTCTCCTTCCCTTCCCCTCTCTCTAAAAATAACCAAAAAACTCCTTAAAAAAAGATTTAGTATTAATGTTACCTTTAAAAAAGATTTAGTATTAATATTAAATTCAAGAACTTACTCTTTACTTACTCCCTACCTTTTTGGAAGGTGACTGGAGACTGCATGGCCCTTCTCATGGCCACTCTGGCTCCCCCAGCTTTTTTCTGGGCAACAGTGGCAGCTCCTGCAAAGGTAAGATTTTTCACAGCTCGGCCTGTAAGATCTTTTGAGGGCAGAAACCTTTTGGTAGGCAGGTTTGACTTGAACCAACAAAGCAAAATGAAAGTACAGATGAAGGAAGGAAAACTGCTTTGAGACTTGGTGTCCTGATAGCCCCACAACGGCCCTTTTCCAAACGGCCAGTGGAGGGCCCTGACAGCACCTCTGGCCACTGGACAAGTCGGGCACAGGGGTCTCCTAGCTGTAAACACCTAGGCAAAATGCCCAGTTAGGTCCTATCAAGAGAATGATTAAGGTTTCTTAAATTCTAGAATTAGTAGCAACATTTAATGTTTATGTTATGCAAAGAGGTAGGTTTTATATAATACACCCAAGGCCCTGGCTGGTGTGGCTCAGTGGATTGAGCACTGGCCTGCAAATCAAAGGGTCACCAGTTCGATTCCCAGTCAGGGCACATGTCTGGGTTGCAAGGCCAGGTCCCCAGTAGGGGGCGTGAAGGGAAACCACACATTGATGTTTCTCTCCCTCTCTCCTTCCCTTCTCCTCTCTCTAAAAATAAATAAAATCTCTTTAAAAAAAAAAAGACTGAATAACACACGTGAGGGCAGAAAGTAAGTAATGGAGCTGGGACAGAGGCTGAGAGGATTCCAAGGCTGGCCCTTTCTCCCTGCCAGTGACGCCTCTCAGTTACTTCCAGTATAGCCTTTGTGTTGTTTGTGACAGAACTAAGCACAAAACAAAGGACCCCAAGTATAATAGTTTGCAAACAGGACTGAAGAAATTAGCGAGAAAATGGCATACTGTTTTACAAGATAGCAACACATTGTCAAACTCACAAGATCTTCAGAAAAGCTGTTCTTTTTACAGATGAACTGCAGTGAATTTTAAAATCTCTGCGAGTCTGTCCTTCCCCATCTGCCCTTGTGGGGGCCCAGGTATTTGTGTCGCTGCCCAGGGATGTCCCCACAACACGGGGGGGGGGGGGGGGGGCAAAAGCCTCTGAATGCAGCCAGGAGGAACGGCTGCATTCTGGGGGGCGGAGGCCACACCCAGTATGTTCACAAGTCCCTGGTGAGTGTGAGATGAGAGGCATGGGACCCCAGCTTACAGCGACACCAGGTAAGGCCCGCAGTGGTGCCTCAAGGGGAACATACTGCAGGACTGAAGGGTCAGAGAACTGAAAAAAACAAACCAAAGAGACCTGCCATTTGTCTCTCACTGTTGTTCACAGCCACCACGTGAGAGAAGCATCAGCCCCAGTTAAAAATGAAAGCATGGATGTTCATTACATCAAGGTTGGAAGAACTAAAGAGTTAAGATGAGGAATGTCTTCCAAGACAGACAGGTGCAGCATTCAAGGTGTGGGGAGAATTTCAAGGCCAGAAGGGGAGGGAGCACAGGAGCACAGCCCGGAGCAGAATTACATGGGGACTGGGGCTGAGGAAGCAGGAGGGCGAACGCCTGCTGAGACAGGGTCAGGACACACCGGCTTGGGTGGGGTCACTGAGAGCTTCTGGGGCCAGAAGCAGCAGAAACACCAGCGAGCAAGGTCCAGCAAGGGAGGGGACCCAAGAAAGTACATGGTGACCACACAGGTCTGACAAGGGACGGGAGAAAGACATATCACCAGGTATCCCAAGACTTTTCCATAGAAAGGTTTCCATAGAAATCCTTGCCAATCTTTAATATTTTGGAATTCTGAAATATGTATCAGGTATAAAATAAAATTTTATAAGAGAAAACATGGTTACTATTTTAAAATTATAGTTTAAAAAGAACAGTATTTTCTTACTGTAATTTGTGGATCAAAACCAAGAGGAACCAAACCATGAAGTTGCATCGGAGGACCGGAGTCTTTGGAAACGGCGATTCCCTGACCTGGCGCAGCTTCCTGAGTTGTGGGTTCGGGTTGTGCAGGCTCTAGGCCCAGACTGTGGTGAAATCTTGGTTCTGCCACTTCCTACCTGTCTGATCTTAAGCAGTTTTATTTCCACTTTCTCTGCCCTGATTTTGTCATCTTTAAAATGGGAACACACTAGTACCTACCTAACAGAGCTGTCATTAAGAGCTTCCCCGGCATGTTCGTTACGTTATAGTTATTATGCATTTTTAGCTGCACATTTGTACTCCATGTTAGCTATGATTATACCCTTCAATGTGTAATAGTTTCACAAATAAATGTGTCTTACTTTAGTAATCAAAACTCCACTCTGGTAAAGTTCAAAGGCAGGCTACCAATAAATTAACAGATCTATCTTTAAATGTGGAAATGGATGTTCAAAGGGCAAAAACATGGTATTATTTCAATCTGGGCTTCTTAGTATTCCTCTTCTGTGACATATTCAGCCTGAAATCTACCAGACCATTTTTTTTGTCAATTATAGTCGACATTCAACATTATTTTATATTAATTTCAGGTATGTAGATAGAGATTAGACATTTACATAATTCACAAAGTGACTCCCCCCAGTAAGTCTAGTACGCACCCGGCCCCACACACAGTTACTACAATATTATTGACTATATTCCCCGCGCTGTGCTGTACGTCCCTGCAGAACTTGACTGGTAAAAATCAAGTTCTTTAGCCGAACACACAAAAGACACATCTCAAATAAGGCATATCTGATTTACCGACCGACCAAATTCTATTACAAAAAGACCACTTGTTTGAAGAGATTCATAGGGTCTTATTTCTAAGCAATAGAATGAAATACCAGTACAGCTAAGTCTTTGTGAATCTCTTGAGTTCTACCAAAATAGGTATTGCTTTTCACTAAGATTTACAGTTTTTTATTAATGAAAGTACAACTTTGTAGACAAGAAGGAAGAGGTCCAAATTACACAAGATAAAAAAGCTTTAAGTCTTACCGCGTGGCCAAGGCAAGCCTCGAGGTTGCTCCAAAGGTCTCCTTGTGGGGCTATCACTTGGTTTGCGTGTATATCTGACTTTTTCAGGTCGATTTACTGGAAAACTGTGACCATGTAGAGTCTCTCTAAAGTAGAAATTATTATTATATATTCCTAGAATCTCATATCAGGGATAAAACTATAATATTTCAAAAAGCTCCAATTCTACCCCAGATGAATACAGTCACTTATTCTGTACCTTAGTGATATATTTGGTGTATAATAACTCAAAAATTATTCCTCATATCTTGTATCTCAAACTTCATTTGTTTTTTTCAAAGAAACCATTTTCTCTCTATTTCAAATTCTCTATGTATTTGGCAGTTGTTTATGTTCACATAAACAACTAAGACCCTACTTTACTCTAGACCATGTTCAGGGGGCATGCGGTCTTCCGAGTACACCCAAATCACACACACTCAGGGTCTGACTGCGTCAAGCTTCGGGTCAGGCAGTATTCCTCTAGGCTCTTAAATTATGTGATTATAATTGTAACCACTTATTTTGTCAAAGGTAGTAATTTTTAAGAACACTGTACTGCCAGTTACTGCTCACCTTGATAAATCACCAACAAATACAACTTTGTGTTTCTAAGAAACTTTACACTCGGGTACTTTTCTTTAGCATTCTCTGTTTAATTCTTGCCTAATGAACGCATATCCAAACCTACTGCAGGCCATTTATTGCAGAAGAACCATGGGACGGTATCTAGAGGTAAGTCGGCAGCCCCTGAGCAGGGAGGAAGACACGGCAGAGGAGAAATGGTAGCTGGTGGGACTGTTTCTGCAAGAGTGGAGCCAAGTGGAGAGCAGTTGGAGCAGATTACAAAAGGAAATAATGAGAAAATCTACAGAAAAGAAAAAGCGTTGAACGGGTATCAAAACTGCACTGGGTAAACTGAAGTGCTTTGTTATCTCTCTAATTAGAGATCTGATGCCATTGTCTTTCTCCTTGGTAATGCCATGAACTTAAAAAGACCTCACGGTTAGGGGCCATTTTTTCCTTCACTTTGTCATCATAATTCTGAACAGGGCAGGTGCAGACACGGTGAGCGTGGGTCACTAAAGCACTACCTCTCTCATCATGCCTGACGGGATCTTGCCAGGTGACAGGCCAGACCTTAACTTACCTTCTCGGAGAAAGGGAGCACCGCAGTCTGGAAATTCGGGCAGCTCTGGGTATTGTAGGCAATGGCTTCTGTGCAGTAGCTGGTAGTTGTACTGATTCAGACAGCAGTTCATTCATCAGACTGTATGCTTGTGAGATTCGACGATTGTAGTGGTCAGAAAGTAGCAGTCTTTAGAGAAAGAATTGACAGTTAACAAGAGTCCCTGTCAGTTCATATTTCTAGAAGGAACATAGTATTTGAAGACCACCTGGCGTTTATTTTGCAGTGCTTCAGATGCACTTCAAATGAAGTATTAAATTTTGTCTGTCTGAAAACCGTTAGGAAGTGTTACGATTAACAGTACCTGCAGTTACGGCCTTTGGGGTAGTTTCAAAATGCATACACACATCGGGACTGGAAGGGGGCGGGCAGTAGCAGAGATGAAAGTCATGAAATTGAATGGAGTAATTCCTAAGTGGGCTGGTGGAGTCTAAAGTTCCTCCCATGATTGAGAAAAAAGGGGCTGCTGCAGAAACCGGAAGTGCTGAGGCATTACCTGCGCCTCAGGTGAGCAAGCTGGAAGGAACGAGCAGGCTGCAGCTACCAGACCCACCTGTCTTTCTCGTGCTTCATCTTTTGTCTCAGCCTGATCTCCCTTGAAGTCATGTAAAACTGCACAAGAAATACCCAGTTAGTTCTTATTGTACAGTACAGATAATTAAACCGTCATAATCCATGGAAAAGGTAAAAATTCCACTAATCAATTTTAACAGGTTAAAATATAATTTTGTTATTTAGGAAATAGTGCAAGATGCCATAATATTTGATGAAGTTTCTGACCCCAGCACAAAACATGAAAATATTAAAGCATCATGTAATTAAATAAATCCAATTTAACAAATGGAATGCAGAATCTATTTTAGTAGCTACATTCATGTATTTTCTGGAAAGGAGAGAACCTAATCAGCTACATTTAAAAGGGACAATAAGAACATTTTAAGGATGGAGAGACCTGTACTTCATACTCAGTCTTGTGGTTAATTTCACCAAGAACTTGGCTGATAAAGCAGAAACAATCCCAACATTTAAAACCACCCTTCTGATGTTTTAAAATGTTCACCAGAAACTTGCTGCAGTGAGTTCGCTGTGACTTGTAAACTCTTCAAAACTTATGCCCCGTGAGGCAAACCAGCAGCGTCAGCTATGCACATCTCACTCCGGAAAACAGTTACTGTTGGGTCACTAATGAGGTTAAGTCTTTTCACCCAAACTGTGTAGATTAAAAGATGCACACAGAAGTGAATTCTCTTTCTCCAAATCCTATATAGAAATAGTCAAGTAGCAAATTAAAGGTCTTACTGATTTCAGATAGAAATTCAAATAAAATTTTTAATTATACGAACCCCTCACTAATCCCATACTCTTAGCCAAGTAAAAGCTAAAACCAAAGAAAAACATCTGTGATCCTGAAGGCCATGTCACAAAGTCTATAAACCCAACAGTCCCTCTGCCCTCAGATTAGTTTATTCTGAATGTGGACACAACTCAAACCAGCTTGGGTGTTAGCTCCGCTGACAGAGCAGGTGATAACAGACCCCCACGCGGTGGGGAACGAGTGCGCATGCGCACACGTGCATTTTAAGATTCCGTCCTGGACCTCAGGGGCTCTGAGGTCACCACTCTAACAGCTATCGACAGAGTGCTCGACTGACACTTTAAACAACAGTTCACCTACTTTTGCACCATGTGGTGCTTGGATGTGACAATCTTATCTGGAAAATTCACTTACAAAATGTGTTCCTCTAATGGTGCTGAAAACAATGAAATGCTATTTTATTGTATTCTATTTCAGACTAGAAAGTCAAAGATCAGTTGTAATCAAAGTGTGATTGAGCACAGACTGGTGCGGCTCCGTTGGTTGGGTGTCATTCTGCAAAGCGAAAGGTCGCTGGTTCGATTCCCAGTCAGGGCTAGGGTTGCAGGCCAGATCCCCAGTTGGGAGGCACGGGAGAGGCAGCTGATCAATGTTTCCCTCCCTCTCTTTCTCCCTTCCCCTCTCTAAAATAAATAAATAAAATCTTTTTTAAGCATGTAATCTAAATGGGAATTTCATAGTAATGTCATTATTAAAGGGACATTGCCTTGTCTCACCTTCGGACCTAGCCCTGGTACTGCCCAGAGTCAGAGCTCAGAAATAAATGCTGACCATTTAAAGGGCAGTGGGAACACACACACAGGGTCACTGTTCTGTCGGTGTGCTGGGCTGTACTTTTCCAATTTCTTGTAAGTGATGTATGGGTAGAAAGTTGACTTTTCTAATGCCTTCACCACACACAGTCAGGTGTCCAGCTGCCACTGACTCTGAACATTAAGGAGACAACTCCAATTGTCACGCAATCACTCAACCTCTTCATTTGTTTCAAATGCTGGAGCCGTAAGGGGGAGAAAAGAACTTAAGATAGTTCAATATGATATCCTGCTACATTTTGTTAGTGTAATTTCTTACCTTTGCCTAACTTAAGTAAACTGTCAAATAAAGAATGTATCCAAATTATGGTAATCCTTTCCCTGCACAGGCCGGGGAGAACCCGCCCCACCCTGCGAGGACTCTACGTCCTGATTCTGCAGACTCACTGGGTTGCTCCTGGGGCAGAAAGGGTCGTGTTCCTGGCCCCTCTTTTCTGCCAGCTGACGCAAGTACTCTGCCGTTCTTTCCTTCCGTTTTCTTCTCATCCAGACTTGAATCTCTCTTCTCTCCGTCTCTGTTCTTCGAGGACGTCTATCTGAAGAATGGTGAATTCTGAAAAATTTCACAGGCAGGGCATCACCTGACTGTAAACACTTTACTTGGAAAGATTGTTTCGTATCTCAAAAAGCAGTACACACTCGGGAAATGCAGAGTCAACTCGCTCCGTCCTGTGATCTCAGCAAGGTCGCCCGCAGCCTCTGCAAGCTTCACCCTGCTGGACTCGATGTAACATTTGGTAATCTGGCTTTTCCTTTCTGCTTTAAGCTGTCTCTTACCTGGGTCTTTTTCTAACTCTGAAACTCTCTGCAGCATCCTACGCTGGCCCCTTTCTTCTGTGCTCACCACCTCCACAGTAATGTCTGCAAAGGTTCTGCTTGGACTTCTTCATCTAGAATCTATTTCCGGACTCTCTCAATCACTTCCGAAACTGATAATACAGAGGTAACTTTGAGCCTGCTGCCCTCTGGATCCCACCTCTCGTTCCTGCCCGTGCACACTGCCTAGGGGCCGGCCCAAGCCAATGACCGAGCCTGCAGGGACGCTGTGGCTGGCCCATTCCTGCAAGACACAGGATGCCTCTGATGGGTCACTCTGGCTTGCTGTTTCATCACTGACCCAGGGGAGACTCTCTTGGAACTACACCAGACTCAGGTTCTCCCGACTCCACCCCTGCCCTCGCCTCTCTCCTCCTCAGGGAGGCTCAGACCTGCAGTGTGGTCTAATGCCTCTCCCGACTTCTGGTTTCCCCCCTCACATGCCTGTTTCCCAGTAAATCTCATGTACATTAGTCCCATCTTGGCTTCTGCCTCTCAGAGGCTAAGAACTAACAAGCAGTACTGAGAGTGGGCCGAGAAAACAGGAGGTGTGAGATGGAGATCTGGGGCGGACTCATCATGAGCCCAGCGTGCAAAGTGGGCACCATCCCAAATGTAAGCAGGCCATGGAGGCAGACAACGTGCTTTGCACTGAACCCCTCTCCCCTCCTGGGAGTCTGGACTTGTCCTGTCCCAGGCAGAGTGCGCCTACTGACCAGCCTGGTAAGCACTCTGGGCACTGAGTCTGCACGAGCCTCCCTGGTACACCGCACTTCACGTGTGCTGGCACAGTCCGTGGCTGGAGGAACTGAGCGTGTCCTGCGTGGCTCCCCTGCGAGGATGCTCAGAAGTGTGTGCTGGGCCTCGCCTGGCATTTACTCCATGTACCTGTTCCCTTCGCTGGTCTTGCTTTGTCTCATGGTGCCATAGTAAGTCCTGGCTGTGCGTGTGACTAGTGGAGGTCTATGAGTCTGAGTGAATCACTGAGCCTGGGCTGGTCCTGGGGACCCTTTACACGGGGTCAGAGCCACACCTCTCCACCTGGTCCCACAGCTCCCACAGCTGTCTCCACCTGGAGCTCCTCCCCCTTACCCCCTCACAGGCGTTTCTCCAAATAAATCTCTTGCTTGTCATGTAAAGCTCATTTTGGCATCTGCTCCTGGGGGGACCTAAAACTAAGTTCCAATGAACATCACCAGCTGGATGTTCTCCTGGCACCTTAATTCTAAAACAATATTCATCCCTGTCTGGCTAAGAAATGGCCATCATCTCAGTCATCCAAGTAGAGAACCATTCTCACTGCCTCTGGTCAGTACTCACGCCGCTGCCTACTCTGCACTTTCGCTTCCCAGCCAGCTCATGTCCAGCCCACTAGACTGAAATTCTAACTGGCTCCCGTTTCTAGTTTAAATTAAAGCCCTTTGCTGGCCCCTCTGATGCCTGCAGCGGCAGTGACTCTGAGTGCCTCTGGTCCCGTGGCCATCAGCACACCCAGCGGGGCCCTTCCTCCTTCCAACTCCTGGACTCCAGTCACACCTAACTCCTCCCCTCCACTGACATCACACCTTTGCGTGTTACATGCGGGCTGCTGAGAATACCCTTTTTTCTAGTTATATGCCACACGAAAGTCTACTAATCCTTTGCAATACTATCTCAAGTACTATAACTGATGAAGCTGTCGTCTTTGATCGACTCTCTTCGCCTGAGCTCCCATAGCGCACTGATATAACTTGGTTTCATGTCACTCTTTTTATAGTTCTATCTCCATTCAAGAGTAGAAACCATATTTTATTTTCACTCCAATTTTTGACATTTAATGCATTATTGATGGTATATTAATTACATGATCATTAACTTAAAAAAAGAACAAAAATTCCTCTACATGTGATGAAGGTATCTAAAAGGAAGCTATGGATTACAAGGTCTCAATACAAGGTCACAATATGGCGGATAATTCCAGTAACAACTAGAAATCGGCGGGGATTTTGTACACTATTTCCTGGTGACAGCCTTGTCACTTTGATGATAGACTGCATGTCCACCGAGGCAGTGAGAGGAACTCACTGGAGATATGGAGGGACAGCTGCTGTTCGCAGTGTGGCCTGTCACACAGAGGCGGGCCCGGGGGCCTACACGCCGCTGGGAGCTCTAGTTTGAGCGGCGGCCTTCAGGAGCCAGTTCTGGGCCCAGAAAAGGTTGCCAGGAAAAACACTTTAACCTAATGTTCCAAGGCAAGACAATTTAAAATGTATTCCAAGGATTAATATTTAGAATAAACTGCCATGAACTAAATCATCAATTACTTCTAAGGAGAAACAGGATTAAATCTGTGTTGTACTTAGAGGGATGACACTGGGAAACTCACACGATACACGTGAGCTGGGCAAGTGAAATAAACGAGTCTGTGTTCTGTTTGCGGGGGAGGGGAGAATGTTACATAAACTTCACAAAATGTGTTTATGAAGGAAAAAATCTAAGCTTTGAATTTGTTTCATTAAAAAATTACATTAAAATGCAGCCAATTTTGAATACTCTTAAAGTGTAAACATTTTAAATGGGTTAGAAACTAACTATTCGACGATCACCTGGAGATGCTCCTCGCCTGTTGTTCAGTCAGGCCCAGCTCCTCCCTGGAAACGCCACCCTTGGTGAGAAGGTCGTCGATGATGTCCGCGATGTCAGTCAGCCCGGTCACCTGCAGCGGATCTGCTGACGCGCTTCGTTTGCAAGTGCAACGGAGAGACTGAAGTCAGGATTGCAACTTACCACAGTAAGCAAGCATGAACATGTAACATGAACACAGAAATGCTAAACATACAGCTCCTGTTCCTTCGGCTCTTTACAGCAAGTAATCCTCGCTGGACAAGCCTGGTCGTCAATAACTGATGAGTTTGTGTGTGCTCTTAAAAAAGCAACACAAAGCCCAGGAGACAACTTCCACCGGTCCTGCCTGCTGAAACGTAACACACAGCAGCAGAGGAAGGGGCGGCCAATGAAGTCTACGGATTCCCACTGCCTGTGCTGAACACTCCTCAGTTTCTTCAGACTCCCCATTCGCAGTGGGAATTAATTATATTCTTTTACTCCACAAAACCAGTGTTGTGTAGAAGTCCACATACATGTGAACAACCAAATTTCCAGAATACACAATTTATACCCAACTTTAAGTAAAATCGTGAATTAATTCTTAAGATATTTACCTCTCAAATAACTCATCACTGTTATTCACACCTTAAAAAAAGAAACATGATTAATAAAAATTTCAGGTCAGTTATTTTTCTACTTTCAAGTATTAACCTGACTTAGAAATTATATAACGAGAAATTAAAATATTTTTAAATCGTCAAATTGGTTTAAAGGTGTATATATATATACACCATATCTATCCTCCTCTTGAATATGCTACTTGGTAGTAAACATTGTCCACATTGTCCACATTTTAAGACTATGACTTTTGTAGCCAGCACTCAGAATGATGCCATTTAGGAGGCAGAATCTTCTGTGCTTAGAACAGTTGAGAATACTGAAGTGCAATTTATTGAAACAATCACACACAAACCCCCCCGATGGTCTAAAAGTAATACATTCGGGAAAATATCTAAGTTGAACCCAAGAAGGCTTTACTAAGAGAAAAAAATTAGAAGTTTTAATGACATCTTCTTTATAGCCTTTCTTTTATTCTAACAATGCGCCCTGGCTGGTGTGGCTCAGTGGATTGAGCGCCGGCCTGCTAACTGAAGCCACTGTTTGATTCCCAGTCAGGGCACATGTGTGGGTCACAGGCTAGGTCCCCGGGTGGGGACATGCGAGAAGCAACCAATTGATGCTTCTCTCACACACTGATGTTTCTCTCTTCTCTCTCTCTCTCCCTCCCTTCCCCTCTTTCTAAAAATAAATACAAATAAAAAAAAATAAATGACAGCAATGCCATTTAAAAATACAATTTTCAAGTGCTTATATTACTTTAACAATGGTAATAAAACATGCTGTAGCACTCTGTAAAGACATCATTATTGGCCATCAATACCTAGGGCAAAAAAAACATTTCAAGCCCTGGCTGGGTAGCTCAGTTGGTTAGAGAGTCATCCCAATAAGCCAAGGTCATGGGTTCGATCCCCAGTCGGGGCACATAAAAGAATCACCCAATGAATGCAAAAATGAATGGAACAACAAATCAATGTTTCTCTCTCTAAAAATCAAATTTAAAAAATTAAAAAAACATTTCAAATCCACTGTCAGTGGTTCAACCATTGCATTTCTATGACCTATTTATTCACAGGCCAAAATGTGTTTGTTAGGACTAAAGAAGCACATTTAGTTGCCAGCTCCAAGTGAAATGGAAGGAGAAGTGGCAGTAAAGTTTCTAATTCTCAACACCCTTCACTGTAAGATGGGGCTGCAGGGCTGTGAGGGGCGACGCCGGGCACCGGGCAGAGGCCCCATGAATGACAACCATTACTTTGTTTTCAAATTAATATGCACGTTCTCATAGTTGGCAGAGTTTGAATTTCTCAATTTTTGTAAAAATCAAATATTTTAGTTACTCCAGGTGTATATTTAATATCAATAAGATGCTTGCTTGCAGTATACCTTACAAAAGTGACAAGATGACAGTTCTCCGTGGGAAAGGTGCATTTTTTTAGCTTCCCTTCATCCAAAATTTATAAACATTGCGAAGGGCTTCACACACCCTTCCTAACCATATTCCCAATAAACACTGTTCAGGAACAAGAGTAGGCTGCGGTGGTCCACCGTTCAGTGCCCTGCAAAGTAAGCAGAGACGAAAGAAACAGAGACCAATACCAGGAAAACTTGCGTTCTGGTCACTGGAGCGGCTGACAGTTGAATCGGCAGAAGTAAACACAAAGGTGTTTGGATGAGAGTGAGTTTCTGTTGCTGAAAATTCAGCTTCAAAAGTCTGTTCTTTGTCACTTTGGTCTTCCTTATTCATATGAGTCAGGAAATGCACTAATCCAGAGTCTATATTACAATTAAAAGAAAAGAGCAGAGGGAAAAAATCACATGGAAAGATCTAAAACATAGCTGATATGTCCACAGGGCAACAGGTGTATCAGAAGTTTGCCAGATATAATGATGGCTTTCTACTGTACAATAAAATAATTTGATGTTCAAAATTGACAGTCCTCAATAGTAAAAAAAAAAACTATTACATTTATTACCAACTTCAGAAAACATGGCAGACTTCCTAAAGTGGACAGGCTCCTATAAAAACAGAGGAAATGCTAAATTTAAAAAATGGCTAATACACAACAAAACCCTGTACATAAAAAAGTCCCCTGCTGCCAGAAAAGAAGAGAGGACTCAAAGCTGGGTGGTAAGTGGACGCTGATGCTGGCAGAGTCCCGGAGGAGCAGGAGACGCAGTCCCTGCAGAGCTGTGAGGGGAACCGAGCACTTCCCGTGGCCTAGAGTGCTGGCGAACTGCTCTGCCCTTAAGTGGGGTAAGAAAAACCCCACCCTGGAGAAGCAGCAAAGACAGTTTCTATCTGCTTGCACAGTGAAGGAAGAAAACAAGGTCAACTCTGAGGAATCAAAACCTCTGTCTTGCCCTGGCTGCTGTGGCTCTGTGGCTCAGTGGATTGAGTGCCAGCTTGCGAACCAAAGGGTCGCTGGTTTGATTCCAAGTCAGGGCACATGCCTGGGTTGCGGGCCAGGTCCCCAGGAGGGGATGGGTGAGAGGCAACCACATAGATGTTTCCCTCCCTTTTTCTCCCTCCCTTCCCCTTTCTCTAAAAATAAGTAAATAAAATCATAAAAAAAAAAACCCACCTGTCTTGCCACAAGCAAGCATGGGATCTGAACTTATACTAGCAATGTAGTACAGCAACTCCTAGCCACCCCAAAGACAAACATACACAACTCAGCAAACCCCCCACCAATATGACTGAAAATCACAAGTCACACAAAGAAAGCCACGACCATGAGAGAGGCGATATGCAGAGTCAGCAACTGAGAACGTGCACACGTGAGATAAAGCAACCTGAAGGGGCATAAAATATTACTACTCACTATACAGAGAAAAGAAGGTACATAAACCACAACAGAAGAACAGGACAGTCTATCCAAAGAACAGACGGATTTGAAAAAGAAACAGAGCATCTAGACAAATCAAAATCCTACAGTGAAGGTGACACGGCAGGAGAGAGGTGGGGGACTACAGGACAGATACGAGGGAGTCACCCTGAGTCCGTCACTGAGAGATGGAAAGGTGAGAATTAAGACGTGGGGAAGAGACAGGGAAGAGACAGCGAAGGTCCGACGTACCTCTCACAGGTGTTCTAGAAAACAGAACAGAGAGAATGGGGAGGAAGCAATACTCCAAAAGAAAACAGATAAAAAACTCCCAATGTGAAACCTGCAGACTGAAGAATCATCCCTACACCCATAGAGAAAAATAAAAAGAAATATACACTGAGAAAAACTGTATCAAAAATGCAAAATAAGGCCCCCTAAAAAAACCTTTTAAAAAATCAGAGATAAAAGAACAGCAATTATAAGAATAATGTAGGAAATGTAGAAGCCAAAGAACTTATAAGTATGACTCATGGACATGAACTATAGGGGGGGGATGTGGGAGGGAGGGGGAGGGCAGGGTGGAGTTGAGTGAAGGGGGGGAAATGGGACAACTGTAATAGCATAATCAATAAATATATTTTTTAAAAAATGGGAACAAAATATGAACACAATAAATACTTAATAGCTGGAAATTAAAAAAAAAGAACAGCAATTAGATAGCAGGTAGGTACTATAAACTCAACAATTAGAAATATCAGTAAATAGTGGAATAATATCTTTTCAAAGCTGAGGGAAAATAAGCATTAACAGAGTATTAGGCTATAAGCCGTCACTTGTGAATGATAGTAAAATTAAAGCTATTTTTGAAGACAGAGAATATGCCACTCCCAGACTCATTAAATGAAAGAACTAATGATGGAAGAAAGAAGGAAACAACCCTCAGAGAAATGGGCGCAAGAAGCAATTGTGGGCAACGATAGCAGGGACGGAAAATGCCAGCGTGCGCTCCGCTCTGAGTGCGACACAGGGACGGGTTATTTCATGAAACTTGCGCTTCGGTTTTATAGACTTATTATTTACATATTTACATGACATAAGTTACAATTTTTAAAAAGAAGCAATTGCGGGCAAAGAAAATGGCAAATGTGCTGATAAATTCAAAGACATATTGACTTAAAAAATGAGACATGGGAGAAGAAATGGGAGGTTTAAAAACAAGGTAGAACTAAACAGAGAACGAGCAGAGAAGGGAGGGAGCAGGTCAGTGCTCAAAGCTCTAACACTGTCTGGGAGGTAAATATATTCACCTTAAATTTAAACTGTGAGTGTTGAAAATTCGAGAATAATCACTAAGAGATTAAAAATATAATAATTGAAGGGAAGAGAGAAAATCAAATCCAACGGAAGGAAAAAAAGACAGAAGTGAAAAATACACAGTAAATAGGAGGCCCAAAATAAGATGATAGAAATACGCACGAAGACAGGGCAGGGCAGAGGCAGGTTTGCAGCTGTGAGTGTGCAAAACATAGTCTACTCTTGCATTATTGTTTACTTATCGATGTATCATTTTCTATACAAATGACCGTACACCTGCTTTTGCCCAACCTTGTAAATTAGTGACTACGGTGAATAGAAGCTGATTATAGTTGATGATTAAACCACAAATTGCCTAATTATTTTAAAAAATGAAATCTAGTTATATGCTGAACACAGTCACAACATAATCACTCAGTTGTGAAGGCAAAGGGATGTCTTATTGACAGAAAACACGGGGGAGAGGAACACGTTAAATAACATCAAACAAACTCAGTTAACAAAATCAGACTCTGAAACACACTTGGGAGCAAACATCCATGTTTCAGCAAATAAACTGCAAGGGGAAAAAGAGAGGAGGACGCCCCAAGTTAAAGGAGACTTATAAGCCATCAACCAATTGCCATGAATACATGACACTTGGACTCCAACTAGAACAAAAATACTACCTTTTAAGATGAGACAACTGGTGACATGGGAACAGTGGTTAGTATACGACAGCAGTCAGATTTTTAGATAAGGAGTGAGTGTATTGTTTTAAACACATGCCTATGTTTAGAGAGAAGCCTTATCTTTTGAAGATACGTGTCAGGTATTCATGGATAAGACAACGTGCCGTGGGCCCCGGCCAGTGTGGCTCAGTGGGTTGGGCGTCGTCCCGCAAACGAGAGGCGTGGGCTCGATTCCTGGTCCCGGCACAGGCCTGGGTTGTGGGTTCCATGTCCAGTCAGGGCACATTCATGAGGCAACTGATCAATGTCTCTCTCCCTCCCTTCCCCCCCCCCCCCCCGGAATGAATAGAATAAAAGAAAAAATAATAATAATGAGCTTTTTGGGATTTGCTTCAAATCCAGGAAACATGGGAAGAATGAGTGGGCACATGGGAAGAGAGTTGGGCACATGAAGGTTCATTACACTATTCTGGCTGCTACTGAAATAGGTTTGGCATCCGTAATAAGTCTTTAAAAAACAACACACACGCAGCTGGCCCTTGAATAATAAGGGGGTTTGGAGCGCCAACCCCCACATGGTAAAAAAGTCCATGTATGACTTCTGACTCCCCCAAAATGTAGATGTCCCTCAGTATCCGTGGCGGGTATCGGTTCCAGGACCCCCCAGACATCAAAATCTGCAGACACCCAGTTCCCTAAGTGATATGGCACAGACAACACACGCAGTCGGCTCTCTGCGTCTGCGTCCTCCCAACCGTGGGTCAAAGCCTGTACCGCATGTACTGAAAACACCCACATATGAGTGGGCCCATACAGTTCAAACCTGAGTTGTTCAAGGGTCATCTGTATATTTATACCTATAAATACACCTAAGAATTGATATCATATGCTCATCTAATCATAATACAATGAAAATGGAAATGAATTACAAAACTGTAGTCCAAACCCCATAAAATTTGGAAGCTAAAAAAACCCTTTTATGAGCTAAGAAGAACTTTCAATATAAACAACAAACATTCAGGTCTGAACACCATGAAGAGACGGCGCGCACCAACACTTGTCTGGGCCCTTGCAGGGATGTGTTCGACCTCGAACGCATGTATTACAAAAAAGAAAGAAGGGAGTTAGGAGGAAACCAAAAAGTCCCCAAATGCAGAGAAAAATAGAAATAGAAATTTATGAAAAAGAAAATAAAGAATAGAACACCAAAGCCTACTTTTTAAAAACACATTAAATTGCTCACAAGACTGAATCAGAGAGAAAATGTAGATATAAACACCTCTAGATACGTAGAAATTTTTAAAAATAACCTATTCTCATCCTTTCAATAGGAAATGCAAAAACTTAACATTTCACCATTTCCCAGCCATGTAACCAAAAACTCAAATTCCAGCTCAACCAATGCACACGGACAGCAGCCTGCGGCCACAGGGTGCACTCACTAAAGTGAGGTCCCGCCCACACTGCCCACCCCTGGCATAAAGGCCGGAAGAGGTGATGGCATTGGCTTCTCAGGAAAAACAAGTCCTGATATGGGAGCCAATCACGTTATCACAAACATATCCCAGTCTAAACGCCGGGGGGCTGATGGCTTCAGCTCACATATGAGAAGGAGGTCCTTCTGACACTCCCGAAAGGCAATGCTTATTCTTTCCACGCAAGGCTTCTGACTGCGCACCACGCCCCAACTCCCCACAAACCTTCTTTGGGAATGCTGATAGTTTTTGAAGCCAATGTTCTTTCAGATTCAGGGCCAGAAGACGATTCAGTGTGATCCACAGATTCAACCTGTAGGCAAACACCACAAAGTAACTGTCACAAATTTTACAGTGTGATAATTTCAAAATATCGTAAATAATTTTATGTAGATTATGAACATTTGCACTGATGCAACCAATGAAAGAAATGGGACTGACTTACTTGCAGTCTGACTGATTTAACCCATTAAGAGGCTCGGGAAAACAGCCTCATGGAACTTTAGAACAGGGAGCGGGGAGCGAGGCTAACTACCACCTGGAGGAAACCTTTTATTCTGAAGATGGGAGAACGAGGCCCAGAGACAGACAGCAACTCTCGTAGGCAGGACATGGACTTGAACCCAGGCCTTCAAGGCTCCTAGTTGGTGCTTGTCCACAGCACCCCTCTGCCTCCTCCAGACCACACACTATTTTCTTAACTACAAAGGGCAAGTCAAAATCCTTGCATTTGTGTGCGCTTTATAACAGCATGATAAGGTCTTAAACCAACAGTCCAAACCTTTCTTTTCAGGCAATGCTATTTCCTTCAGAGAAGTCACCTTGGACGACTAGCCCCTATCATTGCCTAACAGTCCACTGTAGTCTTACCCCATATGTCTTTTCAGTGTAGTTTCTCATGTGTTTAACCTTAACTTTTTAATTTGTGTTAAGTATTTGGGTTAAAGAAATACTATAAACCTCGTAAATACATCTTTAAAATGTCAACAGCTAGCCACCTGGAATATCTGTTAGTAAGTCAATAATGTAATTCTTGTCTTGCAGACCAATTTGCATTTCCCAATATGTGGCTTTAAGACATTCAAACTATTTCAAACTATTTTTCACTATTTATTTTTTTAATATTTATTTTACATAAATTTTACTTCCTAAAAAAGAGGATATTTGTACAAAGTAATTAATGATGTTTGAAACTTCCTTTTTAGTTGTTTAATTACCATGATATACCAATACACATAAACATTAATCTATTATAAATACTTTTTAAAGATATAGAAAACTTTTAAGAAATCCATTGTATTATTAAATATTGTATACTAATCCATTGTATACAATATTTAAAAGAACTAAGAATTCCAGGCCCTGGCTGGTGTAGCTCAGTGGATTGAGTGCAGGTCTGTGAACTAAAGTGTCACTGGTTCAATTCCCAGTCAGGGCACATGCCTGGGTTGCAGGCCAGGTCCTCAGTAGAAGGTGCACAAGAGGCAACCACATATTGATGTTTCACTTCCCCTCTTTCTCCCCTCCCTTCCCCTCTCTTTAAAAATAAATAAAATCTTAAAAAAAAGAACTAAGAATTTCAAATATAAGGACAACAATACTTATAAAGTTATAAGAATCTTGTTGTAGAAAATGATAATTAGGAACCAGGTTGTTTCAACCCACATTCTGGTTTCATAATTCATCTACTTTCCCTGGTAGGAAGCATAACTTCACTTCTTAAAAGCTTCAGGCAGTGATTTTCAGCTGGAGACACTTTAGCTGCATCCCCCAACCCAGGATATTTGGCAGTATCTGGAGACCTTTCCTGTTATTGCAGCAGGGGTGGGGGTGGGGTGCACGCTGACAGCTTAGTGGGTGAAGACCAGGAATTCAAATGAGCACCCCACAGCGCACAGACAGCCTCCCACAGCACAGAATTATCTGGCCCAAACGTCAATAGTGCTGAGGTTGAGAGACCCGAGCCTAAAGAAGCTGAATTTCCCATTCTTTTGAAAAATCAGTGTTTATAAAATCATACTGTACTAGCTAGCTAGTAACTCAGTAATAAACAGAAACTGACATAAAGACAGCCCACCTCATCGCAAGGCCAGTCCAGCGGTCCATGCTGGGGGAAGTCCTGCTCTATGTTCGCAGCGATCTTCCCTATGGCCAGCAGCTGCTCGTCCATTTTCCGAAGCTGGGAGGTGAGCCGCTCCAGTCGGCTGGCTGCTGCAGTGCCGGGCGCAGGGCGAGCGGCAGAGGCGCCCTGCAGCAGCTCCTGCAGGAGGTAATCCCGCAGCTCATCCTTTCCTGCAGTACCTGGCTTCAAGCTCTGCTCTTTGCACGGAACACCTGGCTTTGGCATATCTAAATATTAATAAGGGTAATGTCAGGATCAATTATAGTTAAGGGAGAGGTAAATGCTGATGATCTCACTTCTTGGAAGATCTCAATTTAAGTCAGTCTAGCATTCCCTCCCAAATCAGTTTTTATTTGATACACTTAGAAACACCACTTTAGCTTCTTGACTTCCGAGACCTGGCCTTGCTGTGAGGTACGGATTTGTAACAGTGTTAGTGTGATGGCAAACCTCCATATACAAGGCAGTTTGAATGTTACTTTTAGCCTCTGCTACAAAAATATCCTTTATCAAAAAGCAACTTTAGTATCTTTTTGACTTCCTAAAACTACTTGAAAACCAACAATGTCACACAGTAAAAGTTAGACCACTCTACAGGGGATCTCAAGCAAACATTAAACCTCCCGAATATGTTACAATAATGCAACCTGACTTATGACTATAAAACTCAGTATTTTCCTAATGAAGTACACTATTGGCTACCATGCCCATGTGTTTCTACGTGCTATTCCAGAACTTCCTACCTTTTTAAATAAGAATTCCTTTTTCACACCTCAACACTCATGCAATCCCACAGGAGATTTATTGCTAACCTCACTGAAAAAAGACAGAGGCACAAATGCACCTGTGTTCTCCTTGCAGAACATCCATGGGCCCCAGACCTGAACCACGACTCTATCTTTTCTACTTCCTGTCCCCATTCTCCTTAGCAAGGGGAAAGCCTTTTTCTGCTTTAGTTTGCAATCACCGAGCTTTGTGCTTAGTGCCGCGGTGTCTGGGGACACAGGGAGAGCCGAGCGGTACAGGAGGGACTTCACCTTCTTCCCGATCTCTGTCTGATGATGTAGGTGGGGTAACACCAGGCTCCGCCACTTCTGTACTGCCTGCTCTCCAGCTTCTTCCATCCAAACAGGATGGAGACACTTCTGCAGCTGTAAAAAGTAAGTCCACAGCCGAACTGGCAGACTCTATCAAGAATATGAAAGGCATACACAAATTGATTCTAAAATTCTAAATGAGGTCTTTGGAAGATTACAGAACATTTCTAAATATGACCAAAAACATCCAGTGGATTTTCAGGAGAGCCAGGAGATGTACGTAGGGTTAACAATGCTATATTAAAGAATTATTCAAAATGTTTTTAAAATTTATTTAAAAAGTAGGAAGAATTTATTACCTTGGCTCTGAAAACCACGCAGGGGAACAGCGTTAATAACTGAGGAGGCCATGCAGTGTAACTCTGCAGAAGACGGGCCTTCTGGGCCTTCTAGGTGCTGTTTGATGATACCACCACCTGAAGGCTCTTTGACAGGTAACTCCTGGAGGTCGTCAGCTTCAATGTCAATCACATTTATGTACGTGTGTCCAACCTGAGCCACAACCTACAACCAAAGAGGGTTACATTTTTTCACTCTGTGTGGCCACTCTGCCTACCCCCACCGCCCACAAAAAGGTTTAATTCTGAAGGCCAGAGGAGCCCCTATGCACCTCCTTTAGGGAACGTTGCAGTGCTATGATCTGAGTTTACAATATTTTGAGGCATAATATTTAAATCTTAACTTTTTGACCTTTTCAGCAAAGCTACACAGGTACTTTTGCAGTCTCATTTCATCTATATAATTGAATAATGAGGATGACTATAATGAATTCCAGCATAAAGGTATTATTAAAACTTCTGAATAAAACCCAAACCAAATTCAGTACCGCGTCAGAAGCTGAAGGTGACAAAGGTCTCTCTGCTATCTCAGTGGGAAGTTTGCGGTTTAGAGATATATCTGGAGCCACTGGCTGAGGGACATTCAAAGGCTCACATTCTGAAAATTAAAAAAGAAAAATCAGGAATATAAAAAAAATCTGTAAATAACTCTAAGTCATTAACTTTGTAATAACAAGTGGGCAACAAACAACATAACATGTATTTGCTGAAAATCTGAGTGGATTTCCACTGGTACAATTTACTCTAGAGTAATTCTTTAAAAAATATACTTTGTTTATTTTTAGAGAGGGGGAGGGAAGAAGAAAGAGAGGGAGAGAAACCTTGATGTGTGAGGGTTGTCTCTCACCCATCCCCCCCCCCACCTCCTAACCCCCACCCCCCGCCCCGCCCTGGGGCCCTGGCCTGCAACCCAGGCATGTGCCCTGACCTGGAAGGGAGGGAATCAAACTGGAGACCTTCAGGTCTACAGGCTGGCGCTCAGTCAGCCACGGCTAGAGTAACTCTTAACTGAATGCACATTGACTATTGCTTTTCTCATACGAGTCATTCACAAGAATAATAAATTATCTAGTCATGTCAAGAAATGCTGTATTTCCTATTTTCATTTCAGGCAATATTATCATGTTTGTTATTTAGGAGAATTTCAATTAAATCAGATTTTAGGAAATTAACCTGTACTAATTTCTATTTTACCTTCAACATTGTTTATCTGTATTTTTTATTTTAATAGCTTTATTGAGATACAATTCACATCCTTTAAAAGGGTATAATTCAGTGTTTTTTATTAAATTCACTGAGCCCACGGCTGCATTTTACCACTTAAAATGTTTAACATTTAAATTTTATAAAACTCATTAGCTTTTTATTAAAAAGTAAAATAAAGAGACCAGTCACAACAGACCAGCAGACAGTCTAACGCTCCACCTTTCGTCCTGGACTCTAATCTCATTTCCCAGCGTTTTATTTTTAATAGAACATTCCTTTCACATTTCATACGCAAAATATAACTCACTGTCACACTGAGCACCAGAACCTCAGTACTAGGCCTTGAATTTAAACCATATGACAACCATAAAACTAGGACAAAGAAAAGTGAAAGTACTTAATTTACATTTCATCTCTATTAAGTTGACTGACTGGGGAGCTGCATCTTTGTGGAGGGTGGCAACTCCTGTTTTAACACCCTGCACACATAACCTTATTTAGGCATGCTTTCTCAGGAAAAGTAAAAGAAATCACACCTGATATGGAAGAAATGATTTGTTGATTTTTACGACAATCAGAGACAATTTCTTGAGAAGCAGCTTCTTTATCTTGTAATCAGTTAGAAAATTTGAGGCAAAAAGAGAAAACAGAAAAAGGACTTTACAAACATGGAAAGAGTTAAATATATAAATGCAGATTTTTTAGATATTGGGTATAAAAGGTAGTAAAATAGATTGACACCTTAAAATTGTAATTTTTAAAAATTAATGATAAAAATTAAGGATAATTTCAGATTTTATTATTATTTGTATGCTGGACCTGATTACCAGGATGAATACCAGACCCTAGCAAATAGGCTGCAGGCTTCAGAAGATGAGCCGACAGAGAAGGCCAGGGGCTTTCTCACAGGTCTGTTAAGAATGTCTCACAGGTGAGTGACAGATGCATGAGGAGGCGCTCAACTAAAACTGCAGTGAGGCGTCACCACACACCTGTCAGAATGGCGACCCACAAACAGGAAGTGGGGCGGAAATGTGGAGGAAAGGGAACCCTCTGGCACTGTTGGTGGGAATGCAGACTGGGGCAGCCACTGTGGAAAACAGTATGGATTTTCCTCAGAAAACTAGAAATGGAACTTCCTTTTGACCTAGCAATTTCACTTCTGAGTATATAGCCGAAGACGCCCAAAACACTACTTTGAAAGAGTATATTCACCCCTATGTTCATTGCAGCATCACTTGCAATCGCCAAGTTATGGAAGCAGCCCAAGTGCCCATCAACAGATGAGTGGATAAAAAGTAAAGGTACATATATAAAATAGAATGTTACTCGGCCACAAAAAAGAACAAAATCTTGCCATTTACAACAGTATGGATGGACCTGGAAGGTATTATACTAGTGAAATAAGTCAGTCAGAGAAAGACAAACAACAAATGATTTCACTTATATGTGGAATCTATAGAACAATGTGAACAAAGCAGAAAAGACTCGCAGATACAGAGAACTGAGGGTACCTGAGGGAAGGCTGGCAGGGGGATAGGTGAAAAAGGTGAAGGGATTGAGAAGTACAAATTGGTAGTTACAAAATAGTTACGGGGACGTAAGGTGCAGCAAAGGAATGGAGTCAGTACTATTGTAATAGCTATGCATGGGGCCAGGTGGGTCCAGGAATCATCAGGGGAACACTTCGTAAAGTACGTGACTAACCACTGTGTGTCTAACCACATCTGAAACTAGTACAAAATATTGAATGTAAACAGTAATTGAGAAAACTAGAATTAAAATAAAAAGAATGTCTCAAATACACACTCATTATTTCATCACAAAACATCTTATACATGCTTAAGCTCATTCAAAAAGAAACAAAAATTAAAAAACAGCCTTTCTTTGACCTTTCAAACAAAAGAGTTAGCTAACTCACAGTGATGACAAAAAAAGGCTCTTACACAAGATAACTCATTGGAGCATTATTTATCGGAGAAAAATACTAGAAACTACCAATGCATTCAACAATAAGAAATTAGTTAAACACCCTGGCTGGTGTGGCTTAGTGGATTCAGTGCCCGCCTGCAAACCAAAGGGTCACTGGTTCGATTCCCAGTCAGGGTACATGCCTGGGTTGCAGGCCAGGTCCCCAGTAGAAGGCACGCGAGAGGCAACCACACATTGATGTTTCTCTCCCTCCCTTCCCCATTCTCTAAAAATAAATAAATAAAAACTTTAAAAAAAATAAATAAAAATAACAAAGAAATTAGTTTAATATTTTATGGCACAGATGGAAGAAGGAATATGCTTTCAAAGAACTTTCTGATGACACAAAAATGTTTGGCATAAGTAGAAATCAAAGTGAAAAGGAAAGGATACAAAACGCAGGTAACCCTGGTTACCGAAATCGAATCCACTCCTGAAAATGTGCTGCACAGTCAGACAGCAGGAGATTGTACTGCATTGTGTCTGGTGGGGGAACAGTTGTCCCAGCCCATCCCGCACTCCAAACACCGTTAAACACTTAAACCCCTGGATATCTATCCATCAAGGGTTACCAAATAATATAAAGCATTTTAAACATCACTTCTTAATTAACATTCATTTAACCCATTAATTTGTGTACACTATGCAATAATACTGAACATACCAGATATAAGTTACCTTCAACACCACAGCAAACACATGTTGGGTTGGCCAAAAAGTTCATTTGGTTTTTCCTGTAAGATGGCTGTAGTAGCCCCTGGTTGTCTTTAACTTCATTCAAAACAAGTTTGTTAGACTGTATTGTGACAGCTGCCATAGCAGGATGCATTTTAAAAAACCCTATAAAATGGTGAATTTTTGTGTAGCCATTTTAATCTTGAAGATGGAAGAAAATACATGATATTTTTGGCATTTTATGCTTTATTATTTCAAGAATGGTAAAAAAGCAACTGAAGCCAAAAATAAAAAATTGTGCAGTGTATGGAGAGGGTGCCGTGACTGATCAAATGTGTCATAAGTGGTTTGTGAAGTTTCATGCTGGAGATTTCTCCCTGGACGATGCTCCATAGACAGGTAGACCGACCAGTTGAAGTTGGTAGCGATCAGATCAAAACGAGACGTTAGCCCTGTCTAGTGTGGCTCAGTGGATTGAGCGCCAGCCTGTAAACCAAAGGGTCACTGGTTCGATTCCCAGTCAGGGTACATGTCTGCGTTGTGGGCCAGGTTCCCAGTGTGGGGCACCTGAGAGGCAACAACACACTGACGTTTCTCTCCCTGTCTTTCTTTCTCCTTGACCCCTCCTTTCCCCCCGTCTAAAAATAAATAAAATCTTAAAAAAAAAAAAAGACAACGAGATGTTACTTGAGAACAATTAACATTATACCCTGTAAGAGCTGACATACTCAAAATATCCAGATCAAGCATTGAAAATCATTTGCACCAGCTTGGTTACATTAATCACTTTGATGTTTGGGTTCCACATAAGCTAAGCAAAAAAAAGCCTTCTTGACCATATTTCCACATGCAATTCTCCACTGAAATTAACAAAAACGTTCCGGTTTTAAAACAAATTGTAATGGGTGATAAAAAGTGGATAGTTTACAATATTGTGGAACAGAAGAGATCATGGGGCAAGCGAAATGAACCACCACTGACCACACCAAAAGCTGGTCTTCACCCACAGACGGTGATGTTTTGTATACGGTGGGATTGGAAGGGAGTCCTCTATTTATGAGCTCCTTCCAGAAAACTAAATGATTAATTCCAACAAGTACTGCTCCCAATTAGACCAACTGAAAGCAGCACTCAACGAAAAGCATCTGGAATTAGTCAACTGAAAACATATAACCTCCCATCAGGATAACATAAGACCACATGTTTCTTTGATGACCAGGCAAAAACTGTTACAGTCTGGCTGGGAAGTTCTGATTCATCCGCTGTATTCACCAGACATGGCACCTTCAGATTTCCACTTATTTCAGGCTTTCCAAAATTCTGTTCATGGAAAAAATGTCAACTCCCTGGAAGACTGCAAAAGGCACCTGGGACAGTGCTTTGCTCAAAAAGGTAAAAAGTTTTGGGAAGATGGAATTATGAAGTTGCCTGAAAGACAACAGAAGGCAGTGGAACAAAAGGGTGAATACGTGGTTCAATAAAGTTCTGGTGAAAATGAAAAATGTGTCTTTTATTTTAACTTAAAACCAAATGAACTTTTTGGCCAATATAATACTATAAAGTAAACAAACAATGAAATAACATGTTAAGAATACACTCCAAGTGGAAAGTGTCCCAAGGTACCTGGGAAAAAACCAAACCCTGGAGCCCGTAAAGGGTTAAACTCTTAGGGGGAACAGCAGTGACCTCCAGGGGACGGGTGTGCAGACAGTGAGGAGTTCACGGGTACCACGCACATACGTGTCTAGGTAACATGTCCACAAGAAGACAAAAAGCACCAAAACCTTACTTCTGAGAGGTGTGATTATAGTTAATTTCTTCTTCATAGCTTGCTACATTATCCCTGCTACAATGATCGCACATTATTTTGACACCCAATAGATACTTTACAGTAATATAAAATCAGAGGTTTAAAAAGGCACAGAGTTCCACACACATAGATAAGAATCATTGCGACACGAAGGGCAGAGAGAACTCATATTTACATAGAAATCTGTGAAAAAAAGGGATCTGCCAGACCACATTCCAAACAGCTTCTCCCACATCTCGTGCCTCTGTTCTTGGGCACAGTTACACACACCCTTCCCACAGGGATGCAATCTAGTCCTCTTCCTGCCTCAGTTTACCAGCCTCAGATCCAGGCCTCTCAATCATACACATGAGTTTCCTACCAGGGAAGGCAACTAATGACACCAAGTGTCCAAATTCAGAGCATCACTTCTACTGATTTAGGACGTAGCCCGTGGCATTCTTGAACAAACTTCTCTATTATGTTGTAAGTTATCGTAAATGCCATTTGAAATTTGATTTTAAGTTTACAATTTGTAAAGTATATACCAGGGTTCGGTCAGCGATGAGTCAGCAATACCACTTAATTTAAAATTCCCTTTAAATCACTGTCAAGAAAATGTCTAAACATATTAAATGTTGCAAATGTATGAGCTGTAAACATTACAGTACAAGTTACCTGGGTCTGTATTTGTACTCGCATCCTGACGCTCCAGTGCTTTCTTTCTCACAGAGGCCATGAAATGCAGTCCAGCTGGAGTGGTAACATCATCTTGCAGCATTTCTCAAATAGAACACGAAACATCGGGAGCAAGCGTGAGAGCCCGTGCATTACCAGGAGCCCCAGGGGTCCTAACTCCAGGGAGGGGAGGTGTGGGTGTTAAGGTGTTATCAAAGGGGACTTTCTGAGAAGAGGTGGTGTCTAAGTGGATTCGCAAAGGCAGCACAGTGGAACTGAAACAAGAGCTGTGGAGGACCCCGTGTCCAGCCTCAACATGGACACTCTTCTGGCTGAGGGCGGCCCAGGGACTGCTAAGGGGGAAGTGAGAGGGGGCATGCTGTCCTAGAAACACCGCCTCAGCCGGCCCAGGGAACAGTAGCTCAGAGAGGGTGACGCTGGAATGAGGCAAGTGGACGATGAGCTGCTACACAGTGTGCCTCAGCACCCAGCAATGGTGAGGACAGAGGCGAGAGGCAGTGAGGAATTGCAAAGGATGGAGAACAGGCAAGAGCTGGTGGAAGAGCTCAGCAGGAGGTAGGATCAAAGTCCAAAGTCTATTACGGGAGTTTGAGTTTAGATGTGGATTTTCCTGGGCGATCACCCAGGGAGACGAAGTAGAATGAGACAGTATCGATTATGGTTATGTTGTAATATAATAAAAAATATGCATTTGGTCTTCGTCCTTGGTTCCAAGCAGTGTCCCTAAACCCTTAGAAAGGTCTGAGTGTGACAGGAGTGTCTTTCAGTATTCACGATGGGCCCCTGCGATCACTGCTTGGTGTATGCTCCTGCAGTGACTCTTGGCAGGCCCCAGAGCCTGCAGACGGGATCGGCCCAGAGGACCAACCATGTGGTCAGAGGGTTACAACAATCAGCCCCGCCCCACCCCACCATTGGAGTTCAATCACCAACGGCCAACGCTGTAAGCACTCATGCCTATATAATGAAACTTAAAGAAAAAATCCTGCAACAACAAGGCTAAGGGGGCTTCTGGGTTGATGAGCAGGTGGAGGTGCTGGGAGGGTGTGCGAGCTCTCCGTCCCCACCCCCCCACACCTTGCTCTATGCCTCTCTTCCAACCGGAAGTTCCTGAGTTGCAACCCCTGGAATAAAATTGCAATCATAAATGAATCCCTTTCCTGAGCTTTGGGGTTATTCAGGCAAATTAGCAAACCTGGAAGAGGTGGTCATGGAAACCCCCAAATTTGCAGTTGGCCAGGCAGCAATGTATCTGAAATGGGGAGTCTTTCAGGACTGAGCCCTTAACCTGTGGGGTCTGTATTGGAATTACACTGAATTAGTTGTATGAGACCCAGTTGGTATCAGGGAATCGGAGAATTACTGTTTGGAATGACACAATACACACTCACTGGGCTACTATGCAGTCATTAAATAAGACATCGTAGAATATCAATCGCCTGACTACTGGTATGTGAAAACAAGTAATGTATAAGCAAGTAGAAGAGGTATTCTTTACATACAGGAGTCCAGGGGCACAATCGGTTAGTACACGGTGTGTGTACCAATTGGTGTATACACACATCAGTGTATTTGCAGATATATGTGAGCAGGAGACTCAGAAAACAACCCCTACAAGAATGTAACACTAGCTATCTCTAGACAGATTATGGGAGATTTAAATATCTTTTTATTCCCTATTTGTGTTTTCTACATTTTCTCCGGTGAACATGGATTACCTTTAATAAGCAAAAAAATGTTATTAAGAATGAAAAAGGGGCTTTAAGACAAGTGAGTGGGAAAGAAGAATACAGGCAGATTAGGAAGCTGAGGGACGGAAGCTGGGCAGGTCAGTTAGGGGGCAGCTGTGTGGTTTAGAGCACAGGCCAGATGCGGGGCAGGGACATCGAGAGGGGAGGACCTGGTCAGGGACGAAGCGAAGAAATGGGGCAACAGAGGTGGCAGACGAAGCAGGGCTGACTGCACTGGTCAAGAGAAGGTGGCATCAGTAGCAGGAAGATGTCAGCTTAAAGTCGGGACGTGTGGAATTTAAGGTGGAATTAGGACAGAAAGATGAGAGAGGGCAGGTGTATGAGTGTCACCCAAGTAATTTGGGAGCTGAAGTCACAAGAGCAAATGGTCTCACGTCCGTCCTCAGGAGTGTTCGTGTGTACGTGTGTGAAAACTACCAAGGAGAAAGCCTTGGGGAATACAAACACTCATTCAGTGGCAGGAAATAAACCGACCAGTCGAAGAAAGAAAATTATTTTTGTTCTATTTACTACTCATAAGCAAGTTACCTTTTTCTGAACTGACTGCATTATTTTAATGTGCGTGTATTTTCTGTGATGACTCCATCCCTAGGCACGTCTTCCCACAACTCCCTTTCAGGCCTTGTATGTATCAGGGTGCGATTCTAACTGATTGCATTGCTCTGCTGTAGTGGCTGGCCACCTGGTTCTGTAAGGGGCAGGCAGTAAGTGTTTCAGGCTTTGTGAGCCACGTGGTGCCTTTCTGCAAGACTGAGTCCCACTCCAACACAGCGGTCAGGGGCGAGGCGTAAACCAAAGGGCATGGCTGTGTTTCAGTAAAACTCGTTTCTGAAAACAGGCACGGTCTGCATCCGGCCTGCGGGCCACAGCTTGTCAAGGAGAACGCATCAGCACACACCCCCGATCTTGTCAGCGACATTGTGAGCATTTAGTCCCAGGGTTATCTACATATTTCCAGATCTCTGGAAAGCTGAGGTTAACTCTGAACGCGGACATTGCACGGATCACCCATATACATACCAAGGGGGATTTCAAAGTCGTCCAAAGGCTGGGAACCACGCTGTTCTCGCTGCTCCTAAATGAATCCCCAAGCAATCAGTCTAAGATTAACTCAGTGGCATTTATTATTTTGAAAAAATACATAATAGTTAAGAGAACCGTTAATTCTTAGGAATAGGTTAAATCTCCTAATTCTAGAAATATTACTCTATCAAGTTTTTTACTCTATCAAAGCAACTCTACAAAGGAGCTCACAAAACACACAAGTCAAACAATAATTAGAGAGCATTCCCAATTTAATGCAGGAACTAAATTCCGAAGTGCAATTCTCTGCTGCCGAGCAGTCTTAACACCCAGATAGAACCTCCGTTGTACCAAATTATTCATGCATTCAACTGAGCCTGCAGACATGCTTTTGAGGACTTTATGAAATAAATGGACCTTTTAAAAATTCATGTAAACAAAACTGTTTCAGTTTAATCTGTTGTTGCAAAAATAGGTAAATAAGGTCACCAAATTTAGAAGGAATGCTTGAAAAGATTTGATTGAAAATATAGGTTACAGCAAGTAGGGAAAGAAGGGAAGGGCCAGGTCAAGGAACAGGTATAAAGGACCCATGGGCATGGACAACAGGGTGGGGTCTCACTGTGGGAGCAGGGGGGCGGGGCCGGGGAGAGCAGAGGGGGAACATTGGGACAACTGTAAGAGAACAACAATAATAAATTAAATTAAAAAATAAAATATAATAAAATTTTAAAAATAAAATAAAATACCAAATTAACCATATTATTTACCAAAATAATCCCCTGTATCATCTCAATGATTTACAAAGTGGAATGTTAGATATAGGGACTTGGTTTTAAAAATGTAAATATACTTCTAAAATATAAAAAAATAAAATAAAATATTGGTTACATAACAAACCCATATTGGGGACATCTTAGAGGAACCTAAAACACATAAGTTCACTGAAATAAGAGAAACCCAAATAACATATAATGTGCACTAAGATGTCACAGAAAAAACAGAGTGATTTCAAATATAAGAAAGTCACCTGGGCAGCTGCTCTAAAGCACAGTTTGATTTACCATCAAGTTGTTCCACTTCACAACTGTGTGCCTGTCGCTCCTGGAAGAAGAGGCCAGGGAGGGGCTCTGCCTACATTTAAAGGTGCAGAGTCCGCTCGTCACAGGCAGTGACATTCTGAACTCTGCGCAGGCACGCCGCGAGAGGGAAGGCATACCTTGGGTTGTGGAACTATTTCTGAATCCTCATCTGGCTGGAAAGTCACACCTGGTTTTGTCCCTAGTTTCTCTGATCGCTTTTCTTGCAGCTCTTTCTCAGCTCGTCGTCTCTGCCTGTGAAAAACAACAAGCAAAGTGTCAAATAAATTTTAACTATTTTAGAAACATCCATTTTTCATTTGAATCAGGCTGTATAGGGAGACTGTTATGAAAGTATTGTCAATGGCATTTAATTAAATTAGCAAGATACTCTGCCACAATATAAGCAAATAGAGTAGAAGTCAGGGACGCATGACAATTATTTCCAGCTCTTCTGCTGAACTGACTTTTCTGTGTAAGTCACTGGAATGTCAGGTCAGAATTACACCCTGCAGGTGATTTTCAAACTCCTTTTCCTGCAGATTCTAAGGGGGCCCCAGGGGCCCTATCGGATGCCTCCATTCACATACCCCAGGACATTAAGCACACTTAGTCCCCTCAGTGAAATCCCAGTGGGGGGAGGGGCCAGGAAGAGGGCCTAAACAGTTAGACTTTGAAGAGGGAATACCTGGAAAGGGTGGAAGGAAGGAACCATTGCCAGAAAGACAGCACTGACAACAGGGTGTGGAGTCTGATAAACGTGAACATTTTATTCCTAGACTCAGAAACCACCTACTAGTCAATACACATGGGGAACAACCACTATGAGTAAGACTGTAAATGCTCCTCACTGTAAGTCCCGGCCTCCTTTCCACATGCACAGTTCCCGTACTTCCCCTCCTCCCTCCGGGAGAAGAGTCAGGGGACAGGGGAAGGTGAGTGACAATGAGCATCCACTCTGTATATTGCTGAGGACATGGACTATTGCACGGGAGAGCAAACATTTGTGCTGCAAAGGTAACTGTTCGTCCTGTTACAGGAAGATGTGAGCGAGTCCTCCAGCCCATGAATGCCAGGAAAGAAGTTAATAAAATGGAAAAAATAATAGTATTTGTCTCTCACAACACAGGAATTTTCCTCATCACAAGAAGTGTTCAAATGCAAGACTCCTGACAAGTCTGCAATTGTGTTTGGGTTGGAGGTCGAACCAGTTAATGTCCATCCTTACATGTGTATGATATTAACTAAAAATCCTGCAGGCATGTGATAGTCTCAAATCAAATGTCACTTGAAACTTGCCTTTTTTCGCCGCCCTTTCCTTTCCTCGCTTCCGAAGTTTCCGCTGTGCTCTTGACAAGTGGACGGTGTCCAGGATCACCTGGCTCAGGTACACCACGTGGTTTCGGAGGGCTTTGTCTAAACTCAGCGAGGTTTTCCACTGGAGGAAGTTGTGGGGTTTTGTACTATAAGAAAGAAAAGAAAGCATATTAATTTAAAACTACACACCTCAATTATGCAGTTAGTTAAAAAATTGACAAAAATATTTGTTTAAGTTAAACGAAGATGTCCAAGAGATAGAACATGTCTAAGAAAACGAATTGATTAGAGGGTAAGATGAATAACCTGATCTTAAAGAATAAATGATTTTGGAATGCTGGAAATTTCAACTGGGTTGTCCTATTTCAAAAACTAAGCTGTAAGTCCTGTCTTCCTAATTTTGTTCCAGTTAAAGATCGCTTACAAATGAGATTACGGCATCAGCTGTAACACTCTGGGCAACAGCAGGAGCGGGCCAGGCGGAGTCACGGCAGGTGCTGCGGGTGGGGACTCGGGGATTCGTGATACCACTCTGACAACATTCCTGTAAATTCTTGTCGAAATCTGTCTTTCTACTCCCTTAATCCTTTCTTTTCTGTTCATAATGTGTTCAGAAGAAAAGAAGGCATGGGAAGTACTTTTTCTAAGAAATGACCATTTCTTTTCCCAGGAATATCTTCAAATCTTAGAAATGCACCAGGAAATAAATTACTCAATGACCTTCCTACAATGTACTGACAACTTACAAAATTAGAACCTAAACAAACAACTTGAATTTCATAAATCAAAGGCTTTGGTGGGTTTATTAGGAGTTAATCTCTGTGTTTTAAGTACTTTAAAAAGACATCATCTTTTATATGTGCAACACAGACCTGAGTCTACTTAACAGTTTTAACCTCTAACAGATTTGAAGGCAATAATACACAATTGCTAAGAACCTCAACCAATGCTCTCTATCCTCCACACACATGCACGAATAAATATACTGGTCATTTATTTCACTACTTATTTCTTCTGTGAGTAGAAGACGTGTGTGAAAGAGCTAAGCAAATTCTGGTTCTGATGTACAAGAAAGATCTAAACCCTTTAAAATACCCAATTATTATTTAAAACTGGATTTTTTAAGTGTTACCAGTCACAGCAGCATTAGTTTTACAACAGAAATGTGTAGCAGCGTTTCCCTGGGTGCGTGGGGTACACAGTGCGGGACGCACAGGCCTGCGCTCCTGCACCTCCTTGCAGAAGCCATTACCGTGCCCTCCTGTGGGAGGCGGGAGGGAAGTAACGGCAGTCCCAGGTGTTTGCTTCCTTCTGCGGCAGCTCTGAGAGGTACAGAGGGGACTGTGACTGGTGTTCTTGAGACGGAGGGAAATGCACAAGGAGGTGTAAGTTGCAGGTGCAATAATGGAAATCCACAGGAATTCTGAGCAGATGTCTCAAGGGGCCCTGGCTTCACATCAAATACTTTCTTGGGCTTTAAAAATATTGAAGAGTCCTGCTGAGGTGTCAAGTGTTCTTGTCCAATGTGCTGATCCAAGGTCACATGCTTAGGGGTTCCTGTAACGACAGTTTCTGCCCCTCTCTTCTGCTCAGCTGCCTTTGGCATGGCTCCCGCATTATGCTGGCTCAGATCCGGATAGGGCGCTGCAGGAATGTGCGCTGCTCCCTGCAGCAGAGGAGGCTGGGAGGAAGTGGACGGCCCCCAGGCCTCTCTTGGCTGTGGTGGAGGCCCGCAGGGAACTTGCAGAGCTCTTCCTGCAGGGAAGAGAAGGGGCTTATATTCATGTTTAGGCTGAAATTGAAGCAAAGGAAAACCACCATCCGGTCTGAATGTATTTGCAGCTGGGAGAAATCTATGCGTGTTCAGAATGGCAGATGTGAGCAAAAGCTGGAGGTGAGTATTTCCAGCAGGGGCTGTGGGAAAGGAAGTCGTTGGTAAGCTTTCGGATGCTGTAGGCAGTCCGCTATTCCAGGGTTGGCCTTCCAATGGACCAGGAATACTCTCATGTGGAACATTCTGGAAGAAAATAAAAGCTATTATGTATTACAAACCCCTTATTTTGTAAATGATATTCAATATGTCTTGGAGGAGTTGGGATGTAATAACTGCCAAAAATGTTGACTCAAATAACAAAAACCACCACCAGACTACTAGGACATCTTTAGTGGCATTTTGGAATGTGTTACCTGTGACTCTGCATTGCTACTTTGATCAGACTGCACAATTCCTTTCCGACAGGGTGGGCTCTTCCTGCCAGGCTCTCCTGTACGCTCTCCCACGGACGGCGGTTTAATGAATAGCCTCTCCTTTAGATTCCCACTGGTGTCTTCAACATCGCCACTCCCTCCCATCGGGTGTGACACCTGGCTTCCCCCCCGTGGCACACACTGAGACTGCTGAACACATCGATGTCCGTCTGGGAGGTTAGCAAAGGATGACCCTGCGATTTGCATGAGACTCAGGAAGTTGATTTGCTGCAGCTACAATAAAATAAAAATTAAAGAAACATTGAAACTCTAATGAAAAAATACCACAGAATCAACAACAATTGGTTGAGTACTGCACAACAGTCAGAACTTTGTCTTGGTACCTTTAGGGTCCATGAATGCTGAGCAGGAAGCACAGCTGGGAGAGCTTTTTTTTAAACATGAGGAAAAAAAGAACAGCTTCCTGTCTTCAGGAGCTGTCAACTGGGAACATACACTTATGAATGAGACTTGAGACTATTTGTAAAGCAGTGTACACCAATGTCCCAGGGGTCATAAAGGAGTGACCAATGGAGCGGGGTGAGGGTAATTGAAGAATTCCTAAAATGGGCGTGTGTGTGAACAGGTGCTCTGGAAACAAACCAGCAGAGATGAGCAATCAGGGAATGGGAGAGGAAGATGCCATGGAAGGGCCGGCGGGGTGGATGGCAAAAGCACGCACCACGGGTCGACAAACCCTGCTGCACGCTGGATCACCTGAGCAGCACTGAATCCCGGTGGTTGGGTCACACCCCACACCAGCAAACTCAGGATATCTGGGAATGGGAGCCAGGTTTCCTGTGTTTTAAGGTGACCAGGTAGCTTTTCCCAACCTAGGCCCAACACAATGCCTCCCACCACGAAGAAAGGTGAGAAGAAGAAGGGCCTTTCTGCCACCAACGAGGTAGTGACCAGAGAGTACACCATCAGCATCCACAAGCACATCATGGAGTGGGTTCCAAGAAGCGTGCCCTTCAGACATTTGAAGAGATCTGGAAATTTGCCACAAAGGAGATGGGAACTCCAGATGTACGCACTGACACCAGGCTCAACACAGCTGGCTGGGACAAAGGAATTAGGGATGTGCCGCGCCATAGCCAGGTGTGGTTGTCCAGAAAATGTAATGCAGATGGAGATTCACCAAACAGGCTCTATATGTTGGTCCCCTACGTACGTGTCACCACTTTCAAAATTCTACAGACAGTTAATGTGAATGAGAACTCATTGCTGTTTGTTAAATAGTGATAAAATTGAAGGGAAAAAAAGGTAACCAGGTGCTTTAAATGTACAGAAAAGCTTGGGAACCACTATCAGCCACAGACTTAGATGGAACGGGAAATCCACAGCAGGTGGACACAGCAGGTGTCCACAGCAGGTGTAATGAGGGGACAAGTTAGTGCAGCAGTCCTCAAACCTCAGCATGCGTGAGAACCACCGGGAGGGCTTGTCACAGCACGCTTCACTGAGCCTCCCCCCACCCCCACCCAGAGCTGCTAATGTCAGCAGGTCTGGGATGGGGCCTGAGGATGTGTACTTCTGACACCTAGGCGATGGTGATGTCACTGCTCCAGGACTACATTGTGAGGACCAGGGACTTGTGAGGGTGTGGTGGGAAAAGAAGGGAGGTAAAGCTGGTTGAGGGGTCTTTCACGCCCAACAGAAGAATTTGCACCTCATAAAACAAACCAACACAGAAAAGCTGCAGGTTAAAAACAGGTTAGGTTCCCTTCAATTATAAAAGAAAAGCATGCTTATAACAGAAAAAAGTAAAAATAAAAACCATTCATAATCCTATCCCAAAAGATAGCTGATATTTTCTGTGTATTTCACTATTTGTATTTTAAAAAATATATCAAATGGTATACAAATTTGTACCTGACATTTAAGCCGAAAAATACAGTATTAAAACAACATCTGAAGAAGAATGTCCTAGAAAACGCACAGAGAAGATCATGGAAGCGTGAAGTCCTCAGACTCCACGTAAGGTCGGCTACAGCGATAGAAACAGCAAGTGCTGTGCTGACATGTGGGCAGCAGAGTCCGGAGGGCACCCCCAATACCCTGGGCGTGGGCGGAGACACAAGGCAGGGATGACTCTGAGACCGCGACCTTAAAATCTTCTGTCTTCCGAATTCTTTACAGATCTTGTTAAATACACAGGTCAGGGATCAGCAAAGTCCCTAGGTAATCTAACACACAAGTTTGAGAAATGCATCAGAAACTTTAAGCTGTTAAACCAGGTAGTATTATTAAATGGAAAAAGAAAAGGAAAAGGAAAAGGACTGGGGAGAATAAGAATAAAGTCAGTTTCAATAAGTTTCATAGGACAATGGAACGTGTGGAAAAAGTATTCTCATCAGGGCCCGTAGTTCAAAGAAATCAAGAATCACCAATAAAAACGGCATATTATATCACATGAGTAGAGGATTAGATGTGAGGGAAATGAATGTTTAAGGGAGCAAAGCAGTAAAGGAAAATCATTTTAAAGCTTTGGTAGACAGAGAAGAGGAAAACCAGGTGAGAACAAGGTGATGGAAGTCAAAGTGAAAGGTACTTTCAAGTGCAGCTGGCAATTTCAAAACAAGCCAAAACCGGGTTTGAAGGGAAGGACTGTGACGTGACAAGCTGTCTTAGAAACTACTCTGGGCACCTTCGGGCAGGAGCCCGCTGGTCTGCTTTGATCATCCCCCACCTCCCGTTCGAGCGCACCTCGCGCCTGGGCGTCTCCAAGTGCGCAGTGAGAAGCAGGTAGCCCAGCCTGGACTCCAGGCTGTAGAGTTCCGAACTTCTGTCTAACACAGAGAGCCTCAATAGCAAACGCCAGGCAATTTCATGTCAACTTGTCCGTTCTGGAAGTTTGTTTCTATTTTAAAATCTCATGTAGATATCACATGTAGACTTATTACACATATTTATATGGGGATGTGCTTACCTGAACTAACATAAACATTTCGTGTTGGAGCATCTGCCTGACAGAATTGGAAGAATCTGGAAACTGAGCCCTGGGTTCGTCTCTCTGGGGCCTGGGTGCCGGCACAGGTGTGTGTGAAGTGGCACTGGCTCCATTTGACACCAAAGGTGGGTGTGTAGAAGGTGTCTCTTTAAATGCAGAGATCCGCGCACTGCATGGGGGAGCATGTAAATAAAAACCACACATCAGTCAATAAAAAATTAGAAGTCTATGACCTGAACATTATGATCCTACCTTTTTCTTCTACTTTCAAGGCTTTCTAATAGTTCTCCAGAAATTTAAACCCTGAAGCCTATCTTTCCGTGTCTCACACTTGTCGCCCACCAAACATGTGTCGTCAGCAGCTATGCACCTCGGTGCCTCCACTAAGGGATGTGGGTTGTGTAGCCAGTGCGCCGCTGCCACCCCCTGCCCCACCCCCTGCCTGCCCGGGTTACAGACTGGAACAGGTCACACTTGTGATTTACTCTCCTGGTCCCTGGAGGGCCTGAGTTGGAAACCTGTGCGATCATTCTATTTAGCTGTATAGACTATGTAATTTGGTTGAAGAATATTTTCTTTGACTAAATTGAATGACCCAGAATGGAGTCAAGAAAATAGGAAATGTATGGGTTAAAAAATGTTTTAACTCTAAGATGGGGACAGCAAGCCCCTGTGATCCTCATTAGAGGTAAAACAATACTGTGAACATTTCATTTCCCAGCAACTTAGAGTTTATATTTATAATTAAACCTTAACCAACAAAAGAAATCAGGTATGTTTTTTACCTTTTTGGTAGACGACACCCAACCACCCAAGCTGCATCGGTCAGGGCCACTTTTCACTTTTTTAAATAAAATGATTATCTGGAGATGACTCCTTACACATAGCAGGTGCCCAATGTTTTCTAAGCAAGTCAATTTCATAAACTAAATAAGGGAGTGGGCATTATCTCTAAAGAGAAAAGAACCTATTAAATTGAATTTACATTTACTTGGGCTTACTCTCATTTCCCTTCAGCAATATTTGCCTTTTATCAAATATCTAATATTCTCAGTCTCAAAACTTTATTTGGCAAGTCCATGAAAAAGAGGCATTACAACTGACTTGCCTGTTTTAAGACGACTTTATGTTAGCCCTTGCTTTCATCAAGTAGCGAGAAGATAAACTCTAATTATGGGTAATTTCAAAGGAAAGCTGTGTTATATTATCCTCCTTTTCCAGCAAGATTTCTACACACTAAGCACACTATTCAACCTCTGTAAAAGAAACTCAAAAGACAGACCTGGATGAGTCTGTTCTACGGGAGTTACAAGCATTTTAGCCCTGGCCAGGTGCCTCTGTTGGTTGGAGAATTGCCCCGTGCACCAAAAGGTTGCACGTTCAATCCCTGGTCAAGGCACATACCTAGGTTGCGGGTTTGATCCCAGGTCAGGATGCATATGGGAAGCAACCAATGGATGCTTCTCTTTCTCTCTCTAAAATCAATAAACAAATCCTCAGGTGAGGATTATAAAAAATAAAAATAAAAAAGCATTTTCTTTAAAGATTTTATTTATTTTTTTAAAGATTTTATTTTTAGAGAGAGAGGAAGGGAAGGCGAAAAAGAGGGAGAGAAACATCAGTGTGTGGTTGCCTCTTGCACGCCCCTTACTGGGGACCTGGCCTGCAACCCAGGCATGTGCCCTGACTGGGAATCAAACCAGTGATCCTCTGATTTGCAGGCCAGCACTCAATCCATTGAGCCACACCAGCCAGGGCAAAAAAAAAGAAGCATTTTATACAAAATCTTTTAGAGGCTGAAAGTGAGCAACAACCACATCTTTCAATAATATAGCCACTACTTTTTTTCAGAAAAGACCGTTCTAAAACAATTCCTGTTTGTCCTTAACACACCTGTTAGAGGAACATCTTTCAATAATAAACTTAAAGGTGTCATACATGTGTACCTATGTTGCTTTTCAATGCTTCATGGTGTTTTCATTTTATTCTCACAGTTTTTGGTGAAAACATTTAGTAATTATTTCAAAATGGTACAGTAGGCATCATTTCATTCTCTTACCCATTTATAAAACAGGATAAAATGGTACAGTATCAAAAATCCTTACCTAGAAATTTCTGAACTTGTGTCTACACAAAATGAATCAGGAATGGTGTGTTCGGGATTTGAAAAGTCTTCAATCATACTACTATTAAGGATTAATAATCAATTAGGAACAAGATATTCTTCACATTATCTAAGGTACAACTGATTTAATGCTCAGCCACCTAAGAATCTAAACATCTCTAATTCTGTGATGTTTAGCTCATAATTACAATCTATTGACATTTGTTTCCATAGCAATTAGTCACAGATTCAAACCAAAGCAAAGACTGTGTCTGGACAGAGTAACATATCGACCTGCGCACTGCTGGCCTGACCACTCAGCCAGAGGTGATAAAATGGCAGGTGAGGCTGGAGAAGCCAGGCTGGCTGGGACTTCAGACACCCCTAGGGAAGACACAGGCCTTTGTTCAGAACACGACAGAGCCTGTCATCACGTCCAAAACCATAAGGACAAATTTTTGATGAACAGAAATAGCTACGTTACTTGTAAAGGCACACGGGATTAAATCTATTCTTTTTGTTAATTATTCACAGAATAACTGAACAAAATTTGTATATTAAGACAAAATCTAATTATGTTGCCTCTCTTATGTTAGGTAATTCTAAAAGTCTACAATTTTCAAACTTCAGCTCTCCTTGAAACAATAAGCTAGCCAGCAGAGCAGAGTGTATATACATCGGAGCCTTGAATGGTGTATAGTAATCATGCCACAACAGTGAAAGATTACATATATAAAATGATTCATGATGGTTCTTTATTCGGTCCAACAAAAGTGGAATCAGTATGTGAGGGTGGCTCCCGGACTAGCTGCTGAGCAAACGCTGGTCTACTTACAGCTACACCTTACTTTACGAAGGCTGATTGTGATGGGAGAACAAAAGGCACTTTAGATAGGGATTCATTTCACTCTGCTGAGGTTTAGGGGTGTAACATTTACTAAAAGTCAGCACTTCCAGTGCTCTGAACTGAAGTTACAACTTCACTAGGAAGGCAGTGTTGCCATGACATCCACGTTGTAGATCACAGGACAAAAATCTGTCCATCAAGTGACCCCTTCTACACTCTCCCTCCTTACCCTTTCTGTTCAGCTGATTTTTTCTCTGCATGTGTCTCCAGTGGTTCCTCCCTTGGACACTGAACCTCTCCCGCGGAGTGCTGTTAAAATTGACGGTGCCCAAAGGAAAAGAGGGGAGACAAATCGGTGTTACTGTCACAGGTATCTTGAGTTTCACTTAAGCCACTCACTCAGAGTGACAGCAGTTTCAAAACAAGTGAGAAACCAAAGCATTAAAATGTAGGCCTGGGCCTGCTCTGACCAGATCTTTACACTGTGCGAATTGCTTCTGGCCCCTCACCCTGGGCCACTGAGCATATTCCAGTACAGTGTATTTACAAATACATTACATACAGCCATCACTACATAAGTGGGTATGTTGTGAGAACGACTATGAAGGAATTGTTTCAGTAAATGGGAATGGTCTGTGTTCTACCTGGAAATCCAGTGTATTCAGTTTTGAGAAAACAAACAGTACATAGAAGTGCATGTTTGTGCAAAAGCTGCACATGACAGTTGAATTATATATTCTGAATAAAGAATACCTTCACACTTTTGATTATATTAATTTGCTACAGCACCTTATGAGGCGAGAATTTCATTGCCTGAAATGAGAAGACATCCTACCAATCACGGACCTCCCGTGAAAGACAAGCACGACCGACACAGCTGAGCTCTGCCATTCCCAGGGGGCCCGGCGGGGTGTTCTGAACAAAAACACTTCGGTGCAATTGAAACAACTCCCCACTAGTCACTGACTTACTTCTAAGAGCTGTGGGGAAGTCTGCACGCAGGGGGTGACAGTGGGACTTCGGAGACTTCCAACAGGTTTTTTAGCATTTTCTGTAGGGAAGTGAGGAGGAAAAGAAACTGACCGTTTGAAAAATAATCATTTTACTTTTTAGGTGGGTCAGGGATATTACAGAAAAATATTTAATAGCAGAAATATTTTATATTCTCCTTACAGAAACATTCTTTGAAAATACCTAGAGACAACCCCTCTTCATCCAGCAAATCTGAGATAAGCCTTGAGAGGCCTCAGATGCATGTGTACAGCTCGTGTAAAGCACCAAGGACTTCTGTCTTAGGGATACTGCCGAGGAAAAGTTCACAGGGCTGGCTCTCCGAAGAAAAGAGGGCCACAGCAACCACAGAGGCAAGGCACAGGGCCTAATGATTTAAATTCAGGTTAGGAGTTAATGTGTTCAACATTTCATGAATATCGTTTTAATTTTTGGTTTTAGGCTATTATAAACATAATTTAGATATAAGATTAAATAAGTTACTGAGGATAATCATTCACCAATTTCAAATTAATAAAGCCAAACAAAAAGATTAGCCATGTGAACTAACCTTCATGGTTTGATGGGTATGTATTCATTTCCTCCTGTGTAAACGTTTCTATTCCTAAAAGATCCACATCAATATCTATAAATTCTCTTTCAGTATCATCAGTGACAGAAATAATATCATTGCATTCTTTTATTTCAGGCGTTTTGGCTTCAACGGGCACCCTACTGACAAAAATGAAGCAGCTAAAATTACAAGTCATTCTTGGAAACAAAGAGCTTGCTTTCAATTGATTCCATTCATTGAAAAAGCACAAACTTAGTTTTTCTATTTGCACAGTCTTTTGTGTTTTTACCCATGTCCAGTCCACAGCAGAAGCTCAATAAAAGGCTACACAATGAATGGCTGAATGTCCCCATTGTTATTTATTCAAAATATTAGAATAAGGTCAATTTATCCAAATCTGCCATTCTCACGTAGGACTCTCCCAGCCTTGGGATTCAAAGGCATTACTCAAGCATTGCTTCAAGTGTAAGAATGGATGAAACGATTGGTTCAATTTCCTCTGACAGGGACAATCACTTAATACAATAAAGGGCTCTCTCAGGATGAATTCGTTCCTCTCTCAGAAGACGGAAGACAGAGTAACAGGGCAGAAATATATTTTGCAATGACTTGTTAAAGCACTTCTGAAAGGACTCACTTCCTGGTTTCCCAGTTCAAAGAAATACTTACTCCTTTAACTTCCAGGCATTCGATTCTTCCCTTAAGCCCAACCACCATCAAGAAAGGTATCACCCACTGAACAGAAGCCTGTAATCAGCAACTTACTTCAAGATGCTTTGACGAGCTTCATCGTGACCGTGTCTCTCCTCGGGCCCACCATGAGTGGGTCCTGCTGCCATGCAGCCAGCATCGGTCTTGGGGTCACTCTCAGCGTTGGGTCCACTCTGACACCCAGTGGAAGGACTTTCTGGAACCTAAAACAAGCCATTTGTAGGAGATTTCATTATTGAACCCCACACTTTTCATTTTGTCTTTACAGTAATAATACTTTCTACAGAATTTCTCCTGGTTAAGTTTCTTATTCCTTTGTCAAGTATAGAGTACACACCTACAACTCAATATTTGATGTCGAAGCAATGATCAAGTCTTTATTCCACCCGGAAAACACAAACCTGACTACCTAAATAGTACTCAAAAGAAACCAGCCTTACAGACTTGTGAGGTAATCAGCAATGTTTTCAGGCCACCGAGACACTAGTAATAAAAACGCAACATGGCTTTCATTTAATTCTCTTTACAATATAATAAAGACATTAAGTAATTACTCCAAAATGACATAGTAGGCAAATATAGAGAGAGCTAAAAATACAATGGATATAGATCTTTTATTTCTTTTTTACATATTTAGGTATGCACTACCTAGAAACACAAATTTCAGCAACAACAAATATCACAGTATCTTAAAAACTACCTTAGGATAACACAGACTGATCTTTTAAAAAACCTGCAAAAAAAAACCCGCAAAAAAAAACCCCCTCAAAAAAATAAAACACATACACACCCTTCATCTCCTAGAATAAACTATTTTTGAATGAAAGTTTTTAAAAATAGAATGCAGAATGAGAATATGGAGGGGGAGGTTAACTAAGGTGACAGAGAGGTTGCTGAGCTCCCCTCCACCCACAGACACACTAAATGCACAACCACACACACAGCAATTGCCGCTGAAAGAAACCCATAATGCAGTGCACTCCTACTCCTCGGGCAACTGAGCGAATACTCACACTGAAACGGGCAGGAAAGGTCGAGCTGCACACACCACGCACCCCGCCCCAGACACAGGGCCTACTCCCTGCTTCTCTCTCAAACCTCTGTTAAGGTTTGGACCCCACATGTAGCACCCCAACTTTTAAGACTCCCATTTGAGAGACAGGATCCCAAAACACATAGCTGTGAAAGTCAGGGAGGCTCGCATCTGTGAGCCCCACAAGACCGCAGCAAACCAAGAAACCAGTTTGGCAGGTGTGTGCGCATCACCACAGCTCTCCCCACTGGGCTCAGCCCAGAGAGGCAGGCAGGGACACCCAGTCCCGGCTCCTCCTGGAATGGGTCTGCCTGCACGTTGTGCGCGCTGCTGCCTAAGAGCCAGGCTTCTAATTTAGCACACGTCTAGGGGCTGGTTAGGACCCTTCCCAGGACCAGGAAAGCCGATGGCCACCTCCCACCCCGCCTTCACTGCCTTGCCCTGAAGTGGCCGGGATCCCCCTAGAAGGAGCTTGCATACACATCTGGCTCCTACGTTTGCAGCTGCTGACTGAGAGACGGGTTCCCAGGTTACCTGTCTCTGAGAGCCAGTGGGGCTCACCTTCATGAGTCCCGCAGGGCTGCAGCAAACCAAGCAGCAGCTCCTCCTGGGTGCAAAGGCACCCCCTGTGGCTACAGACCCGGGCCCCATAGCTAGAGCCAGTGGACACCCACCTCCTGTTCCTCCACAGCAGGGCCTTCACTACACACTTTGACTCATGCTGACTGAGGGTCCGGCTTTCCATTGGCCTGCATCTTGGCGATAAATGTGGTTCACCCCATGGGACACTGAGAGCCCCTTGGAGCCACTAAGAACAAAGGAGGAGGCTTGGACAATCACAAAGGTTTCAGGGACAACCAAAAGCCCAAGGCAGGCTGACTGACAAGACGCCTCTCCTACACAAGGCCACCCTGTACAGCCTGGGGGAGGTGCTGTTTCATCTAACATGCAGGAGCCAACACAGGGTCAAAGAGATGAGGGACCTAAGGACTACGTTCCACACAAATGAATGAGATTAATCTCCAGAAACAGATCTTGTAATAGCACTTAAAATAATCTTTTCCCTTTATTTTATAAACAGACACAAAACCACAAAACCTACTAGCCTCTATGGAAGTACTTTTACTCTAATTAATTACTTTTAAAAATTTGCTCTGGCTGGTGTGGCTCAGTGGATTGAGTGCAGACCTGCAAACTAAAGGTTTGCTGCTTCGATTCCCAGTCAGGGACCTGGGTTGAGGGTCAGGTCCCCAGTAGGGGGAGCATGAGAGGCAACCACACATTGATGTTTCTCTCTTTCTCCCTCCTTTCCCCTCTCTAAAAATAAATAAATAAATAATCTTTTAAAAAATTTAGAGGAACCACTTGAAGCAAAAAAAAAAAAAAAAAGAGGTGTAATACAGATTATAATCAATCTTGTCATTAACTTCATTTCTTAGTGATCAATAGATGGGGAAATATAAATATAGTTTTAATCTAAAAAGAGAATTCTCCTTTGTATGTAGTAAACAACATAAGGACTCACCTTAACAATGGCATTGTTTGCCTGGTAGGTAGCAAGATAGGGTTGTTGCAAAAGCCACAAGGATGTAAGGATGGCAGCTGTGGAGGTCCGCACACGAAGGACGGGGCTGCGCCCACAGGGTGCCTCGGGCAGTCCCAGAGCGCAGGGCAGCCTGCGATCGGCCCACCTGACCATCCACTCCAGCAGCCTCCGTAGACTGCCTGGGGTGTGACTCAGCGCTGGAGGAAGGTCCTCTGCGGGGTTAATGTCACTGTACCGAATTGCTTCGAAAATACATCTTCTACTCTTAATGGACTCGGGAGTCCAAAGAACAGAGTTCATCCGTCTCTGGATTACAGGTTTCTCTGTACTGTAATCTTGTATTCTGTAAACTGACTTTTGTTTTAAACCAAACAATCCACTCTTTCCTTCCCTTTTATTAACTTCATTCCAAGGGTTCGCTAAAGAAGGTCTGACCCCTCGACTAACCATGACGGAAGCTGTAAGTGCCTGGCTTTCTGATTGTTCAGACTCATGGGACTCTGGAGCAACAGCAAAGCAGGAGCCGGCTCTGAATACGTTCTGGTTTCCGGGTTTGCCCTGACGTGTGTTTAATGTTGTATGTATATCAAAAAGCAAAGGGTTAAGTTCATGTTCTCTAAGATGTCCAGAAAAACTGGTTAGAAATGGAATGCCAGGATCCTTGGAACCACCCATGTCTCTTTCAAGAATATAACTCAAAAAGAGATCAAGGAACTTCATATATTCATCATCATCACGTTCAAATTCCCAAACACCTATTACAGGAAGTGCATTTTGTAATAACTTTTCATCATCTTCTTTTCTGTTAAGATTTTCTTTCTGATTACCTATTTTCTCTTTATCATTGGGCTTAGCAATCAATGCAAATTCCATATGATTTGGAGCATTTCTACAACAAAGAAAATTAGAAAGGACAATATTAAAGATCATTTAATCACTAAAATTCTTGACAATAAAAATTCTTTCCACTGATTAAGTCATATTATGTTTTTTATGCCTCGATTACCTATCTTTCAAACCAGGGCGTTGGATTAAAGCATATATCTCTTAAGTGTTTACTAGAGCTGAATATTCTGAATCTAAAAAAAATCACACATTAATATTAAAAGGGAAAATTTGTGTTACAAGAGATTAAAACGTGTTCGCAGAAATTTCCCTATTAAAAAACATGAATGCTGCCCTGGCCGGTGTGTGTCAGTTGGTGGGAGCATTGTCCCATGAACTGAAAGTCTGCAGGTTCAATCCCCAGCCAGGGCACATACCTAGGTTGTGGGTTCAACCCCCAGGCAGGCTTCACACGGAAGGCAGCGGATCAATGTTTCTCTTTCACACAGGGTTTATCTTTCTTTCCCTCTCTCCCCCCTCCTCTCTCCCCCTCCCTCTCTCTCTAAAAGCAATGAAAAAATGCCCTCAGGTGAGAATTAAAAAAAAAAACATGAATGTTATTCTGGGGGGCGGGGAGTCCTAATAGGCTAGAGGACAAATACAATAAAAACCACAAGGCACCAGCACACATTAGTCTGCGGTTCTTGTCCCCCTCTCGCATCCACCCTCCTCAGCGCCAGTACGATGTGCTCGAACAAGCGGGACTGCCCTCGGATTCCGTACCATGAAAAGCATGGGGGTTTTTAAACACTGTCTACTGCTATTAAACTGTTGGGCAGGCGCATTAACTGCCAACCATAATTATTTTTAAATCTGTTTTCGGTCAACATGGTCCTTAGGGCAGAACACAGATCCCTGGTTCCCTAAAAGAGAAATAAAAGGTTCCTGAGGCACCTGGGCTAAGTCCCCACCTCTGTGTCTCTCCTTATTACAAATGTGCAACAGCAGCCTTCAGGGTATTCCAAACGGAAGCTGTTTGGTAAAGCGAGCACACCACGTATATGGTTTCAGCAGATGTTTGAAGTGGATGGAATTACCTCACTTAAGCAAGATCATGGTCAATTACATAGTCTTTCAGTCATGAGAAGGATAACTTACATTTCAGATACTAGAATTGTAAAGAAAAAAAATCTGCTTAACTCACAGTAACAGGGGTTTAAATAACAACACTCTCTCAATAATTTATGGGCAAGTTCCAAAAATGAATGTGCAATTTTCTTCCCTGGAAACTTAAAAAAAATGACATAGCTAACCCAGTGATCCTAAATTCATTAAGCCTCACGTATACTAAAGAATTAAAAGTCTTCCAGTGAACTCTAGGATTTAATCTAGTCATCTGATTTTATACTTTCAGGTGACAAAACTATTTCATCTCTCAATAATAGTTTCAGTACATTTTCAAGTGTACAGTCCCGTTTCACATTCCTAATGTCCTTGGGAGGAGGCAGGGGAGCGCCTCTTCCCATTATTAGTACAACCAGTGAGGTTGCTGGGACCAGAAATCAGCTCATCAGTTGCCTGAAAATATTGAAGACGTTTTTTTTTCCAAAGGAAGTGAATGCTTGCTATTAAGAGATCTCCATTGTACCTTTCAGAGAACTGTGTCCTACTTTTTTCTTCCACCGACAGAGCTTCAGAGACAGTATCTGCGTCACTGTGGACCAGAGAGCTGCCCAGGTCGGTGAGTGTGCTCCTGCTCAAATTAGTCCCCAGGGAAAACCTGTCAAAACCTGCGCCCTCAGCCGGCTGTTCTTCTTCAACTGGTTCCCATATGTTCGTCTCAACAGCACCTATGTTTCTCTGCACACGCCTTAGGACTTTCACCCTCACTTTGTCGATGGAGTGCATGAGGACAGACATCACTTCCTCAGTGTGGGGACCTACAAAGAAGAGAACAAAAAGCTTTCCAGTTCACTGAAATGCTCCAATGCAAGCCACAAGGGGACCCAATTCTGGTCCCTCTCCTGGGGACATAAAATCTAACTGACAATGGAGGCTTTATTTTCCCATTCTTACAGATCATGCTTTCATCAGTATTCATTAGAAAGCCAGCGTCCATAATTTAAGGTAGAACTGCAGAAGCTAGAGAAGGTCCATTAAAGAACAAGGGGGGCAGCCCTGGCCAGGTGGCTCAGCTGGTTGGAGCAACGTCCCGATGGTTTGATCCCCAGTCAGAGCACATGCAGGAGTCAACCAATGAATGCACGTGTGGGCAGAACAAGAGGTGGATGTCTGTCTGTCTGTCTGTCTGTCTGTCTCTCTTTCTCTCCCTCCCTCTCTAAAATCAACTTAAAAAAATTTTTTTTAAATAAATAAAAGGGACAGAACCCAGACTACAAAAAGTGTACCCTGGAAAACAAAAATTAAGAAGTAATTTAATCAGCTCAAAAATCAGAAGAATGATTGTAAAAAGAATCACTAATATGTTTTCTAGTTCCACAGACTGATAAATAAGAGAAAAATGAGTATAATTTTAGCCAAAGAAACAAGGACACCTTTCTAACTTCAATTAATGGGAAACAGTAAGGAGGAAAGTTTTTTGAGGCTGCCTATTAAATTTTAAACATTAATACATAAACAAGACATTTTAGACAATGTCAAAAAAGTCTTCAGAAAAATATAAATCACAAATATAAGTATATTAATGAAATAATGTGCAACCATAGGACAGAACTAGACTTAAATACTAGATTACAGTTCTAACAATGTGGGTAATTTGAATTCTTTAAAAATTTCCACAACATGGTCACTGTACTTAATGCTACTGAACTCTACACTTAAAATGGTAAATTTTATATTATGTATATTTTACCACAATAAAAAATAATTTCCACAAGGATATCTGGAATGAATAGGATAAAATTAGAAGCATAAATAACCATAAAGAGAAAGGAAGAATACTAGTTTTCAATAAAGTACCTACGTCGTGCAAAGCACTATATGCTCATTTTATATATTTTATCTTATTTAATCCTTTCAGAACATATTTGTAAAGCTACTGTTAACACAGTCATTTACAAATAAGGAAATGAGGCCCAGAGAGACTGAGCTATTTAGTTACTAAATGACAGAGCCACGACATGAAGCCAGGCCTTTTGTCTGGTGCCCTGTGATGGGAAAGTGCCCCTGCCTTCTCATACCCCTGTCTCAGAGGGGAGGAGAAATGCACAAGCACTAGGAAAGCAGTGCTTTCAAAACACAGCGAGCCCTGGTTGGGTAGCTCAGTCAGTTAGAGCATCATCCACATGCACCAAGGTTACGGGTTTGATCCCCAGTCAGGGCTCATACAAGAAGCAACCAATGAGTGCATAAGTAAGTGGAACAAATGTTTCCCTCTCTCTCTCTCCCTCTCTCTCTAAAAATCAATAAATTAAAAATATGAGAATTTTCCGCAGTTTTTCTATCAGATGTTAAAGAAACGACAGTACCTTTCACAACACAGTGCCCGAGTCTCTGTTGAAGAGAGTGGTATTTTTCTCTTAAAGGAACTCTTATGTCCTCAGGATTGGGAAATGCTTTCACAAAAATCTCTGCTACCTTTAGAAAAATTGAAAAGTGAGTTGTGTGAGCAACAACATTCTTAACCAAAATAAAAAACCTTTAAAGTCTCTGGTTCTGACTTAGTGAACGCCCACCTCCACTCACATTACCTGTCGGATTGGTGGCAGTTCGGCGATGAGGCTCAGAATCAGGTCCTGAGTGAGCTCTTCGATATTAAAGAACCGAGAGAAAGGCAGCATTCTGCAGGCCCACTCCACAGCACTGAGGCAGCGCTCCACCACACAAGAGTCACACTCCACTTGGAGATCCTAAATGGGTATTGAAAGAATTCATTTCCTGTTCACTTTAGATAGGCAGGCCAGAATAAATTCAAAATTTTTTTGCTACAAACAGTAAAATCAGGTGATAATTTCACAAGTAATACTTGTTCATTTTTCCTTATTCTTTTACAAGGCAAATTACCTTCTTTCCCTCCGCGTCTTCTCTTGCTTTCTGATACTGTCTGCAACTATAGGATAACTTATCCCGGACGTGCAGCATCCAACACAAAGCACAGAGCTCCCGGAAGCAGCCTGAAGCAGGAGCACAAATACGAGACGAGACTGCATGAGCTCACGCACTGGCAGAACAACCCACCTCTCTCTGCTTGTCACCGTTTCAAAATGAATGCATGTTGTTGATTCTAAAAGCAGCATATGTCATTATCAACACCTTATATAAAAGTTACAGACAACCTTCCAGGATTGTTATGTACAATATATTACTCTAGAATATTTCATGCATGTCAATTGCATAAAAATACTGAGAACATTGTTAAAGAGTAAATAAATGTGTTTACTGGTAGTTTACTTGCTTTAAACTTTATAGTATATTGTAGATAGTTTTCAAGCCAATACAAACAGCTGTACTTAATACTGTACAGTTAATTTATTTGGAAAATCACTTATAGGTAAGCATTTAAGTTTAAACATTTAATACTAAAACATAATTTCCAATATCAAACAATTTCCTTTATTGAAAGCAATACATGTACATAAAGATACATAATACTATATTATGCTGTTTTATTTTTTCTTCACCTAATATATCTTGGATATCTTTCCATGGTGGCAATATACACAGTCTTTTCATTGCCAGTAGAGTATGGAAACTTCCCCAAATCACATGTAAAATATATCATTACTAATATTAGGGCCTGATTTTTAAGCAATCAGTTTGTTTTGGACAAACCTATTGCTTTAATGGAAACTTCATCAAGCTTCTTGTCTCCAGCTGCTCCAGGTCGAAAGAATGCTACACCTCCTATACAATAATTAAGTAATGACTGAGGAAAAGGACTCAGTGAAGGAAGGGACCCTTTCATTCGAATCTGAAAGTAAAGAATGATAAAATATAGTGTCAGTTGCACATATCAGTTTTTAAAGAAACTAAAGCAACAAACAGCAGGCAAAGATAAACCACAGAGAGTGGGATGCACAGCACAGTTCCTATACTATGCAAGAAAATAGCCCCGGAATCAGCTGCATTTTCAGAAATGTAGCTCACAACTTTAATTTTTTTAAAAGATTTTATTTATTTATTTTTAGAGAAAGGGGAAGGGAGAGAGAAAGAGAGAGAAAAACATTGATGTGCTAGAGATATATGTTGCCTCTCACATGCTCCCAACTGGGGACCTGGCCTGCAACCCAGGCGTGTGCCCTGACTGGGAATCAAACAAGCAACCTTTTTGTTCACAGGCCGGCACTCAATCCACTGAGCCACACTAGTCAGGGCCCACAGTTTTAATTCTGAAATTCACCAGGTTCAATCTCAAGAGAGAAAAAAAGATTTAATCAAATTACCTACTTGTCACTCAGCTATGATTGTATAAAATTAATTTAACATTTTTTCCTTTCTCCAAAGGCATGATAAGGAAAATAAATTTAACTAACTTTCATCTAAAATAAAACTATGTGTAGTACCTAAAACAAATACAAAAAAAGAGGTAGATCTACATGCATAACTTTTGAAAAACTAATCCATAAAGGACAGAATTAGAAAATCACCGTTTGGCAACCCCTAATAAAATAAGGACTCTAGCAAGAATCATCAACAAATGCTAAACTAAGGAAAAAGGTGGTGGTTGGCGGCGAACGTGACAGTGGGTGGGACTGACCCAAACTCACTGACCCGTCTCGCAACCACTGAAAGTGATATGAGGTGAAGGGCTTGAGAAGCACTAGTCACTGTTACAAAATGGTCATGGGGATATAAAGTCCAGCACAGGAAATATGGTCACAACTATGTACGGTGCCAGGTGGGTACCAGGAATATTGGGGGGACCACTTTGTAAAGTATGTGATCGTCCAACCACTGTGCTGTATACCTGAAACTAATACAAAATATCACATGTAAATTGCAATTGAAAAAAAAATATTTAAATAATAAAATACGGAAAACACACACACACATGCATGTATTCATACACACACATGGAAAGAAAGCAAACTGGAGAAAGATGAAACAATATCCAAGAAACAATATCAAAGAAACTTAAAATCTGGTGATAGATTCTTTTTACTTTCACATTTTTAAGTTTCCATAACAAAAAGTTTTACAAAACACTTGTCCCACATTTTCATGACTTACTTGTTATGCCACCAGGGAAGTAGCTGTTCTATATAGTTTTTAAATAAGGATTTTTTAAAAAGAGTTTTAGATCTATAGAAAAAGTGCAAAGATAGTAGTACAGGGTGTTTCCATCCACTTTCCTCTATTATCGACAGCTTACATTAGTACGCTGCATTTGCTATAATTAATGGACCAATACATTGCTACATTATTAACTATCGACCATACATTATTCAGATTTCCATAGTTTTTACTTACTGTCTTTTTGGTATTCTATAATACCCTCTAGCACACCACATTCCATTTAGACATTATGCCTCCTTAGGAACTTTTGGCTATGACAGTTTCTCAGACTTTTCTTGTTTTGTTTTGTTTTTTTATTTTAGTTTTTACTTCTAAGTCTACATCCTAAGTAAACTTAGCCAGGTACTTTTGGTAAATAAAAGCTTTTAAAATGTATATAAATACATCATTAATTTTTTTTCATACTAATATCATGTCAAATGGGAATCTATAACCTGAAGAGAGCTGGTGAAATTGCTCATATTTGCATGAAATATTTAGGAAAGATACATAAGTACAGTGGTTGCCTACGTGGATTGGGAGTCCAGGATGAGAAGGAAACTCACTTTTCACTAATCTTGATTACCACTGGCCTCCATGATTTCTGATGAGAAATAAGCAATTGATCTTATCCTGTGTACATGATGAATGGCTTCTCTTGTTGCTTTCAGGATTTTCTTTTGGTTTTTGGCTTTTGACTTTTGACAGTTTGACTATGATGTGTCTAAGAATGGGTCTCCGAGTTCATGCTACTTAAGAGTTGTTTGAGCCTCTTGGAAATGTAGACTGATGTTTTTCATCAAATTTGGGGCATTTTGAGCCATCACTTCTCTAAAGTCTCTTTCTGTCCCTTTCTCTCCTCTCCTTCCAGGAATCCCATTTGAGTACTGTGGTATGCCTGAGAGTGTCCCACAAGTCACCAGCCTCTGTTCATTTCTCGCCACCCTTTTTCCTTTCTGTTCCTCAGACAGCATAATCTCAACTGACCCGTCTTCCAGTTTGTGGATTCTCTCGCTTGCTCTGATCTGCTGTGGAGCCCCTCCAGTGAACTTTCAATTCAAATATTGTACTTTTCAGCTCCAGAATTTCAATTTGGTCTTCTTTAAAAAATAATTTCAATCTCTTTATTGCTATCCTCTTTTTAGTGAGGTATCATTCTCATTCATCCCTTTAGTTCTTTAGAAATGGTTTCTTTATTAACATATTTAAGATAGCTGATTAGAATCTTTGTCTAGGCAGTCAACATCTGAGCTTCCTCAGGGGCAGTTTCTATTGATTGCTTTTCTCCCATGGGTGTAAGCCATACTTTCAAGTTCTTGAATAAATGTTCTCTGGATTTTTGCAAGTCTTTGGTTAATATCTAGAGTCCTAAAAAAGTTAATCCTGACAATTTGTGCCAATATTCCCATTGTTTTGCAAGAAGAGCAATGTTTTAGATGTCCTTACTCCGCCATTTTCACTGACACCTTCATTAGCTCTTTTGAATTACACTAGGACATGCACCAGGCTTATTCAGGTTGTTGGCAGAATTCCGTTCCATGTGATTATAAGACTGAGGTCCCCTGTTTCCTTGCTGGCTATAGGCTGGGAGCATTCTCCATTTCTAAAAGCTGCCTTCATTCCCTGGCCTTCAGCCCTCTTAAGCCAGCAGGTGAGCCGAGTCCTCAATCTTCTAGTCTCCCCGTTCACCTCCTTTCTCTGGCCTTCCTTTTGTGCCGAGTCTCACTAGATGTCTCTTCTTTCCTTTAAGGGCTTTTGTAGTTACACTGGGCCCACCAAAATAAACCAGGGTAATTTCCCTATTTTAAGGTACTCAATTAGTACCTTACTAATTGGAACTAGAACCCAATTAGTAGTACTAGTTCCATCTGTAAAGGTCCATCATACCACATTAAGGCATTACTAGAATTCTGATTATCACTTGCACCATGCTTTAACAAGTAATTTAGTACTTGTAAAAAATTTTTACAAGGAGGAATGTCTTCAGCTGTGGTGCTGATTTTAACAGAAGCCACAGTCTTTACATGCTAGTTGACTTAACTGAAACCAGATTAAGTGAGATTATTGTCAGCAGTTGGTAAGATCAACCTTCAATGCAAATATAATTTATAACTTTAAAAAAAGTTTTCTACAATAGCCCTGGCTGGTGTGGCTCAGTGGATTTGAGTGCCAGCCTATGAACCAAAGAGTCAGTTTGATTCCCAGTCAGGGCACATGCCTGAATTTCAGGTGAGGTACCCAGCAGGAGGTGTGTGAGAGGCAACCACACATTGATGTTTCTCTCCCTCTCTTTCTCCCTTCCTTCCCCTCTGTCTAAAAATAAATACATAAAAATCTTTAAAGATTGTTTTCTATAATACACAATTTAAAAATAGTTTCCTATAACTAACAGGTTCAATATATTGAAACTATTAAAATCAATCTTTCAGTAATAGAGGAAAACTCTTCGTTCTCCTTAGTAAAAATACTTAAGAAACTTGGGGGATGATAAGTTATTGGATGAATACAAATATTTCTCTCTAAAAAAGACTAATTTCAAAAACAACTTGATAAACAACTTCTCAGAGCCTCTCTAAGGGGTCTGTCCTACTAAAAAAAAGTTGTAGATTTCTTATTTTAAAGGTAATAATCAAGGGCCAAATTAAGGATATTTGGGGCTAATATTTACTTCCACATTCACAGAGAGACAGACCCCAGGCGTACAAAGGACTTGTAGCTGGATAAGGGACACAGAGCAGATGTCCCATGGGGCTGCAGATCAGATAAGAATGCAGCTCCAGCCTGGTGACAGTCAGTGTAGGAGCCCCAGAGTCTCAATGAACTGCTCGTCTCAGCAGATAGCAGGGGAGAATGGCGGGTGGAGACCGCTGAAGGGAAACACAGAGCCAGGAGCTAACTCTAAGCCTCCATGATCTGACCTCACGTAAGCACCACAGAACATAGGCAATACCTCAGGAAGAAGTCAGAGAAAACCATGAACTGAGTTTAAATCCTCAGTGATTGGAGTGGGGGGAGAAATGTAATGGAAACTACCTGAAATTAACTGACTGGGTTAGACTTTCTGCTGTTAGGCCGGATGGGACTAACAGAGACCCAGTCCAGAGTCCTCACCTTTCAGCAGAAAGAACCTGGTCTGTCTAGATTGCTCATTGCTAATAAATCTCAACATGGATCTATAGGGCAGGGCCCCTAGGGGAAATGTCACTATTACTGGTGTTAATAAATAGTAGCATATTTAAGTAGGCTGAGCAGGCCCATACCTTCTGCATGACCTTGTGGGCCCGCCGCAGACGCAGGAGGTACCACTGAGCTGCAGGGAAGGAGCAGCGCGCTGCCCGGAAGAGCAAGAGGAGGCGCTGGAGGACACCAGACACCTTCTGGCGATTCTCTTTTTCAGCTTTTAAAAGGAGATCATCACCATCTTCCTGAAGAAGATAAAACAACCAAATTTTATAGCCAGCCATATGAGAATTTTTTTTTTAAAGATTTTATTTATTTATTTAGAGAGGGGAAGGGAGGGAGAAAGAGGGAGAGAGAAACATCACTGTGTGGTTGCCTCCCACACGCCTCCCACTGGGAACCTGGCCTGCAACCCAGGCACGTGCCCCGACTGAGAATCAAACCTGCAACCCTTTGATTCTCAGGCCGGCACTCAATCCACTGAGCCATGCCAGCCAGGGCCCATATGAAAATTTAAAGTGTTAAAGTGAAAATAAAGATAGTACATCTCAAATCAGAACATTTCTGGAGATTTATAAAAAAAAATGTTGAGGCATGGCCTCAGAGATTTCAACTATAGCTATTCCCAGTGCCAAGAACACACTTCTCTCTCCTCAAACAAAGTGAAGGGCTAACTTGACCCCAACCCTAAACCCTCCGCCACGACTCCTGACTCCATGGGAAGAACGTTACAGGGAGAGCTCCTTCCAAGCAGAATGCCCTTTCCTACCTCTGCCTGGAAAAATCGTTCTCATGTTTCAGTGTCACCTCCTCTGTGAAGCCCTCCCACTGTGCTGCTCTGGCACTTTGCTCAGACCTCTCTGTTACAGCTTTTACTAATTCACTCTGTATGTTTTACGTATGTTTCCCACGACACTGAGAACTGCCCCGGAGCAAAGGCCTCCTCGTTTGTCTTTGTGTTATCATTATACACAGAATAAAGTCCAACATGTAGGAGAAGGGTCCAATAAACATTTGTTGAAATACACCATTCAAGTCAGTAGCTAAAGATTAATTTCCCCCAAAGTGAGATAATATTATAAACATCTGCTTCCAGCTACTGCCACTGTGTAAAGTGTTCTGTTTTCAACCAGGTATCTGCCCCTCCCCTACACAGTCCATATGATTCAGGGGGAGCTGGTCCTGTATTCCCAGCTTCCAGGGAAGGCTAAGCAGGCCCTGCATTATCCCTAGCCAAGGTCACTGACTCAAGGACAGGCAAGTGACCTCAGTCAGTCTCAGAAGAGTGAATCTTAGGACTCCTGCTTGGAATGCTGGGAGAGAAATACTTTCACAGCTTTTCTTTTACCCCTTCCCTCTCCACGGCCATGGACAAGGTGTCCTTCGAAGGTGCTGGCAGCCATCTTGCTCCCACAAAGGGAGCCAGCCTTAGGAGCTGACACCTTAGAAAGCAAAGTAGAAAGAACCCATCTTTGGTGGCATAACTGAGCCAGAAGGCTGTCCCCTGCCACACACTGAGCTCCTCAATGAGGCCAGTTGATTTTGACTAAGTTTTCTACTACATACTTCTAACCCAAAGGATTCTGATGGATATAGAATGACAATTAGTAGAAATCCTACCACTGAGGTTTATTTTAACAAAAATGGTAAAATGAAGCACTACTAAGGATAGTAACCACTTAACTAGTATCAGCATAACATATCCAAAAATATCTTCAATGTGATGCCAATTTCCACACCAAATGCTGAAGCCTCAATATGAGAGGAAAGATGAATCACTGAGAAATTCCACAACTATTTATTACTTCTGTTTGTAATATATTACATTTGAAATATTTTAACCTATTGAAATATAACTCTAAATTTAGCAATTGAGACTATAACTCTAAAAAAGGAAAAAAGTAGATACAGATATAAATTGCTAAAGTGAAACAATGAGTAGTAAAGAAACAATACTAGAATCACTTCAAAATATTAACCAAATATTAAAATAATTTAAATGTAAATAATTTATATCAACACTTGAAATCTTAAAACCAGCTAATTGTAATGTTATGATTTTCAATAAGAGCAGAGGAGAAGTTCCTGAGAAGAATACAGTATTGCTATTTATAAAACAGAACTACCAGTTGAATAGTGCAGGAGGAAAAAAAAGACCTTTCAAATCAAAGGAAAATCAAAATAAGTCTTTCAGAAGAGGCAAAGACAATGAGGAAAATACAACGCTTAAATAGTGTATGGTTTCCAAATCCCAATATCTGCTACTTTGTTACCCTAAACAAATGACTATGGTTTTAAAATCTGGATCTAGAGAAATGTCTCTCAATTTTGTTTTATTATTGCAATAATTTTAACATTTATTGAATACGCAGTAGGTCCTAGGGCCTAAGGTAAAAGGCCTTTACACATAATCCTCGCAGTAATGCTACTGGAAGTCTTATCACCTTCCGTATTTTACTTAAACAGGTTAAGTACACTGTGTAAAATTATAGAATTAATAAACAGCAAAGATGGGATCCAGAAGTTTGTCTTCAGAGCTTGCTTTTTTTTTATTATCAAGTTGATTGTTTTGAAAACTGGACGAAATCCACTTTAAATGAAAAGGGCAGGCTTACTTCGCTAAGAACAGCTGGCTGAGGACAATACAGTGGAGGAGCTGGAAGATACAAGCCGACCGGCACTAAGCCCCAGAGTCTCTTGCTGAAGTCCTTGGCCGAGTTCACCAGGAGCTGAAACGTCTCCGAGAGAATGTCTGCATCAGCCATAACTGCTGCTTTCAGCACTTCTTGTAATGAACCCAGCAGCAGGTTTACATCTTCCTCCTCAATGGGATCTACCCGACACAGAATTCGGCAAAATAGTAACAATTAACATTATACTTCTCATTCTGAAGAAGCTGTCAAAAATGAACCTATTTTGTTGACACGCACACATCCAAACTTCTAGATACAAACTTAATAACTATTCTGTTACTTTAAGATTATAAGCAATAATAGCACAAATACTTTTCCAAAATTATATGACATTGTAACAACAACTATATAACAAAAATATTTTTGAAATATAGTCCTGAGTCAAAAATAAATTTAAAAAAATATTAGTACAAAAAAAAGAATGTCAAGAAAGACACCAAAATATACAACATTATGTGAAGGCAGTGGGAAAGTAATAGTGATTTTTTTTTTATTTCTCTTATTAGTCCATCATAGTACTTTTATTATAAAAGTTAATAACAATGACTTAGAATATTTTAAATATACTTTAAGGTATAGAATGGAATATGAAAACACTCAGGTACTGACTTTTCATCCTTGTCTGATATTAACATTTTCGCTATATTCAAATTATATTTTTAAAAAATAAAATGTTGCAGATATAGCTGAGACTTCTATGTATGAATCATATTCCACTCCCTTTCTCAGAAGGCTGCCACTCGCCAGAACTCGGTGAGGACGTCCTGAAACTCCTATCACACATACGTTGTGTTTTCCTGTTTATACTTTCTGAGGCTTATACTCTCTGTGTCCCCATTCTTTTAACTCCTCTGTCATATTTCCCAATTCTTTTCTTTGTATCTATTTTTGTAGGTATTTTATCTTTATATATCCTTCGTGTGTATTTGTATAGAGAGTTCAAATTCATTCTCCAGTTCATTAACCATCTGCTGAGTTTTTTGTCTTTAAATTGGTTTACTGAGGTATAGTTTACATACACTCAAGGTCATCCTTTTTAAGTACACAGTTCAATGAGTTTCCACAAATCTATACAGCCCTGTAGGAACATCTCCCTCACTCACAAAGTTGTCTTATACCCCAATGCTCTGAAGTCCCCCCTTACTCCAAGGCAACCACTGATCTGTGTCCCAACCCTGCAGTGTTGCTTTTTATAAGATAAATATAAGATAAATATAAATGGAATCACACAGTAAGTAGTCTTCATTGCTGACTTCTTCCATTCAGCATAAAGGGCCTGTGAGTCACCCATGCTATCGCACGTTATCAGCAGGTAGCTCCTTTTTATTTATTATTTAGTGTTCCATTGAATGGATCTATGTTTGTCCATTCACAAGATGATGGGCATTTGAGTTGTCCAAGTTTTGGGCTAGCATGAAAAGCTGCTAGCCCACAGGTCCATAGGGTGGACCTATGTTTTTATTTTTCCGGGGTACACATTCAGGGATGGAATGCATTGAGTTTTTATTTCTTCTTTTTTTCTAACCCCTGGAAATTTCACTTAATTTCTTTAAAGCTTAGTCTTTTTTTTTTTTTTTTAAGATTTTATTTTTAGAGAGAGGAGAAGGGAGGGAGAAAGAGAGGGAAACATCTATGTGTGGTTGCCTGTCACATGCCCCCTACTTGGGACCTGGCTTGCAACTCAGGCATGTTCCCTGACTGGGAATTGAACTGGTGACCCTTTGGTTCGCAGGCCAGTGCTCAATCCACTGAGCCACCCCAGCCAGGGTCCATAGGTTTACATTAATTAACCTGATACATGTATCAGACCACATGAAGGTAACGCACCTGTAAATTGTTTGTATTTTGAGCCCGATTCATTTTTTGCTTCCAAAGAGGCTGGCTGACCTAAAAAACACTGGAGTTTTTCCTGGAAAATCTGTGCTGGAGTCATACTTAGTGGTAAATTCTGACCCTTTTTCTTGAACCTGAAAACCACATCGAGTTAAAAGAAATCATTCCAAATTTTGAAAAAAGCAACATTCACACATCAGGAACTAAACAAAGTTTAAGAAACAGTGGAATTCACTGCCTTATTCAGTGAATAAATGTAGGCATTTAAGAGGAAATAATCAGGAAATGCTGCACTAAGGCGAGGATTACGGCGCTCACGGATCTCCCACCCTGGTTTCCCTCTGCTGCCCTACGCACGTACTCGAGCCAAACAGGACCCAACTTGGTTTTTGACATACGCCTTTGTTTGTGTTTGGTATGTTCTCTCTCCCTGCAACCACTCAATTTGCCATATCCTACCTACCTTTCAATGCCCACCTCAGATACCATCTTCTACATAAAGTATTCCTGTCCACGCTGACCCCCTCCCCAGGATTTCTGCTCTCCCCACACATAGCAGCACTGGCCTTTCCTTGCCGTGGCCCGTAAACTATAAGAATGCTGTGTCCTGTCTATTAAACTATAAATGCCTTAAACATACATACTATGTACCACCTTACATCCACTGTGATATCTGGTATATAGCTTGGCATAGGAAGGTTACTTAATAAGTAAATGTATGTTTAATTATTGAATTGAAAAATATAAAAGACACAGCAATTCCATAATATTCAGAAAAGTTAAAATAAAGAGATTAGTTCGATTAGCTTAAAACTCAAATCCTGCCCTCCTGGTTGGTGTGGCTAGGTGGACCAAGCACCGGCCTGTGAACCAAAAGGTTGCTGGTTTGATTCCCAGTTGGGGCATGTGCCTGGTTGTGGGCCAGTTTCCCACTTGGGGGCTTGAAAGGCAACCAATTGATGTATCTCTCCCCACACTGATGTTTCTCTCCCTTTCTTCCCCTCTCTCTAAAAGTAAATAAATAAAATCTTCAAAAAAAAAACCCCTCAAATCCTGTTTGGGACAAACTCTCCATTGACAAGCTCTTTGAGAGCACTACTAACAAATACATGTTCTAAATAAACATTTTAATACAAATAAGTAAGCCGCTGAGATGTCCAACACAGTGTCCACCAGTTGCATGTGGCTACGTAAATTTAAATGGATTAGAACTAGATTGAAAATCCAGTTCCTTGGTCTTACTAGCCACATCTCAAGTGCTCAATAGCTATGCACAGCTAGCACCACACTGGACAGCACACGCAGAACATTTCTATCCCTGAGGAAGTTCTACTGGACAACGCTGAACTAAGAATTCCACAGAGTGTAAAAGAAACAAAAAATACTTTCAGTATTACTGTTACATTATTCCTTAAGTTTGCCTAAAAATACACACCTTGTGAAACTGCTGTCTAGTTTGCAGAACAGCTGGAAGGCCACACCAATCGAAACAGATGTCTTCCAGTCTCCCAGCTCATGTGCCAGCCACACAGCTTCCGGAACCAGGCCCCCAATAAACAGTAACTCAAGGGCATATTCAACTGTCCACACATTGGAAAGATTCTGATCTCTAACAACACTGGCCACCTTAGAGTGTTGCAGAGGAATAAACCGAAGGGGCCACGCTGTAAGTTAAAGAAAATGGATATTACAGTTACAAATATCAGAACTCACACCTTATATGGGTAAATGTAACTTTTCAATCAGTATTTTCTACACAAAACCACAAAAAGGAAGATGCACACAAAATGGGCTAAAATAATAGTCAACATATTCTAGGACAGTTTTTTTAACACTGAGGAATGTGCCTTGTTAGTAGGTCATGAAGCAAGTCCCAGCATTCTTATAAAATGAAACAGAACAGTAGGGACAGGAGAGACAGTATCAGAGTGCATTACACAAAATAAAGGTAAACACAGCTTAGTGCCACTTTTGTATCAGATCATATAAACAAAGGTAGGCACGTTTAAATGTACCGGGTCAGTGTACAGCTTACTAGTCTGTACCGCTCTGAAATACATGTCCACTTCTCCTACTAGACTATGACCTTTGGAGGACAGAGACTGAATATTCCTCATAATGTCCTGTAATAAAAAACTTCTTTGAGGTAATACCCAAGCATATGAATTGTTCAATATATTATTGCTTTTAAGAAAGTTGAAAAGTGTGGTTTTTCAATACTCCCAACTAAACCACAAATCTGGCCTGGAATTAAATACAAAGGGCAACATCCTTCTCCCCAGCTTTCTGTACTTTTCCCTAATTAAAGCAACTTAAATAAGCACCTTAAAATATGACAACAGAACTATTATTTTTGTAAAAACACATATTGCTAAGATTTTCACTCCCTCCCTCAAAATAAAATTGGTTAATGTGGGTTTCTGCTCCTTGAAGTGGTTGGTTTCTTACATGGGCTCTGCCCACACCAGGCACTAACTTTTTATTAGCTTTTGACACATTTGGATAGAAACAAAAAATTTAGTCCAGCTCTTGAATGTTTGATTCTGCATAGGCAGACAGCCAGGAGGTTGACAAGGTTGTCCCTATTTTTTTATTCACTGAGCAAGGCACTGTACTATTAAAGAATTTGAATGACTTAATTTTCTGAAAATGTTACTTTCACACAGCAAACATCACACCAAATAAGCAACTAAAAAAATTCCCATACATTCACTCACTAGTTCTGCTTAGAAATATTAACATGAAATGTATTCTAAGTCTGCTGTATCATTTTTAAGATACAAGGAGATCAAATAAATTAATGGATATATACAAAGTTTCAGATATTTAAATGTTCAGTAATCACAGTCTCAAGCATAGGAAGAGAAGGCAAAGCATTCTCTCCTACCCTCTCTCTCACTGAGAAGTTATCTATATAGGGTATAAAAAGGTGTGCCCCTCAGCTTTTATGAATGTGTATGAATCTGTCCAAAAACAATTCAATAATTCTATCCCCTCTCTTCCTAGAGTGTGATAAAGATCAGTTTTCCTTATGTAGGTAAAGTGATCTGTACAGCTGAAGATCATGAGCCCTGGCTGGTGTGGCTCAGGGGACTGAGCAGAGGCCTGTAAACCAAAAGGTTGCTGGTTCAGTTCCCGGTCAGGGCACAAGCCTGGGTTGTGGGCCAGATTCCACCCTGGGGGTGTGTGAAAGGCAACCAAATGGTTTCTCAGACATCGATGTTTCTCTCCCTCCCTTCCCCTTTCTCTGAAAAGGAATAAAATCTTTTTTTAGGACAAGATACAGGTCATGAGCAAACAGCAAGTCCTGTAGATACTGCAGGGCAGGAAAGACAAAAAAAATTAAGACAAATTATCTAAGTACCATGATTTTACTGTTCCCCCCTAGATTTTTCTAAAATGGAGTACTCTCTCTTTTTCAGGGCAATAATGTGGATTAAGGATACAATTTGTTGTCAGAAACATTAATACCAAAAATAGGCAAAGTGTGATAAATACCCAGGTTGTGACAAAAGAGAAGACTTAAATATAAACCACTCCGAGAACAACAAATGTCAAAGGTACAAGGGAATAAGGAATCCACTTCTGAGAGTCTCGGAAGACACTGCATGAAGGTGAGAGAACACAGCCCAGGATGTTCTCCAGGTCCTGAGTCAGAGTTAGGACCTGGGGGAAGGCGCCGGGGAGTGGCTGGTCCTGGGAGAAACCCAGCGCCCATTTCTCTGCTCACACCAGCTCCCTAAGAACAGCCACCACAAGCAGGTCAGGACCAGCTTGAGATGGTCCCAGTGAAATAGGGACCTACTAGACAAGGAACCACTAAACCACTAGGAAATTTCCCTTCTGGTCCTACCTCACACATGACTCTCTAGGGGCCAGAACCTCCCGAAGAACTCCAGGGGAGACTGGGGACTAACATTCCTGTTGAAGTGTCCCGGTGGGTGAGGGTCGCCCCCTGCCCACACCCTGAGACAGTTACAGAAGAACTGAACACACGTACAAATATCCACAGGTCTATGATTGGTTAAATTTGCTGACCACTTGTTTCAAGTTCTGCGAAGCTTCTAATTACATTACATCTTGTCCCACTCTAACCTGTCCACGTATGCTTATACTTATTTATCAGTTCCTGCTGTTTCCTGCTTAAAGCCCTCCAGTACCTCCCTGCTGTACTTAAAATTCAGATTCCTCCTCCTGGCTAACATCCCCTGGCCCCGTCTACCTGTGACTCCATCGCACATCACGCTCCACCTCACCCTCTACCTCACCCTCTATGCTCCAGCCACCCGAGTCTTTCTTTCAAACACGTCAAGTGTTTCTTTCTTTCTTTCAGACACGTCAAGTCTCTTCTTCCCTGGGGCTTTCAAGCTCAGGTTAAAATGCTGTAAGTACTGATGCATCCATGGCTGGCTCTTTCTCATCACTAGGAGTTCAGCTTAAAGATACCCCTTCAAATAGCTCGTCCCTAAATTCTGAAACAGTCTCTCAGTCACAATGCACTACTCTACTTCAATTCTCTGCACAACAGTTGTTACTATTTGATCTATCTTATTCATATATTCATTTACTGAACTTCCTGTCTCAACCTATTAGGTATGAACTCCATAGAAGAACACATATTTTCTTTGTTTTGTTCATGGCAGTTAGAATAAGTCTGCTTTGCATGTCCAAACAAAAATTATAGATGTTTTCATATTATTAATTTCATATGGTGCAAGCTAACACATTGCCAGCACCTAGAACACTGCTTGGCACAGAGCGGGCACTTAATGCGAGTTAGTAGAGTGAGTGGCTATTGCGGGATTCTGTGCGCAAGTTTATCTCTATGGGAGCAGGGCGGTTATCCAGCACAGACAGATTAGGTCCATTTTTGACCCTGTTAATGAAATGATTAAATAGAGCAAAGTAAATGATCCAAACAAAATTATGAAAGCAAACAATCCAAATGAAAATAATTCCAAATTAGTATCCTCAACATTTGTTAAATTTGTATATAAATGAAGGTGACAGCCCTTTTACTTTAAAAATGAAAACTTTATGAATATCAACTGGTCCAAAATTTGTGATTTTAAAAATCCATATTCAATAAAAACAAATCCAGGCAAATAGCTTTCTCAGATCTTATTCCTTCACAAATACTTACTGTGTATCTCCTCTGTGTCAGGCACTCAGCTGTAACAGTGTCATTTCCATAGAATAATGGTTACTGTATAATATTATTTTGAATACTATGAGCAAACGCAAGGTGAGAAAATTATTTGTTTGCCACATTACCTCTTTTAATATGAAGGGGAGGAAGAACGTTCACACTGTGAGGTGGCAAAATGCACAGCCGCTGGTTGGTGAAGTAGGCGGCCATGAACCGGGCCATGGACTGGATCACCCGCACCGCCGCCTCCGGGTGCACCTCTCCCGTCACCCCTAGCGCGCAGGGAGGCTTCTCGGGAACTGAGGGATGCAGCACATGACCAAAGGAGATTATGATCTAACTATCAAAAGCAGTAATATTTCAGTTCCTGACTTTATATAAGAAGAAAATTATAATTAATTTTTTAGATGAGCATCCATGGCCTGTACAAGTTAATTTATGATAGGTATCTATACTTCTTGAAGACAACAGAACAAAAATAATTAGCTCATAAGTATGAGCACATACACTTAGGAACTTTTTATGACTTTAAGTTACTAGGGTTTTTTTTAAAAGATTTTGCTTATGTATTTTCAGAGGAGGGGGAGGAGAGAGAGAGGGAAAGATCGATGTGAGAGAGAAACATTGATCAGTTGCCTCTTGTATGTGCCCCGACTGGGACCAAACTGGGTGGAGGGAGAAGGCGGTGTAGGGGGAGTGGGATTTATGTCAGGATTCTTGGGGTGATTCTCATATAAACAAACAGGAGCAAACATCCCTATTTGAGAGTCAAAACTCAAAAATATAAACTGGCATTCAGGAATTTGAAATAGTTAAAAACTACTAAATATATAAAAATATTACATTAACTATAATTTTTATGAATTTTATGGCCCCAACAACAGCAAAATACCTTTGCTTCCCAGAAGTCACCTGGTACATAGTCACAAGAAAATGAAGTTCTATATGAGTAGAGCCATTTCTATCTAATACGCCAGCACCTACCATCCTCACATGTAGTAGGATCTCAAAAGTATTGTTAACAATTGTTTTATATATATGTATAAAGGGAATCTTGAGAAGATTTTGTTAGCCTTTAAGCAGTAGTTTTCCTTTGGTCACTCTAAGCTCAAAGAAGCCTTTTGCTCATATACAGCTAGCAGAACTTTGTTTGACACTAGGCACCAAAAGTCTTCAAACCATGGATCTTCTTTAATCCAGGAACCTCATTTCTAGAAATTTATCCTAAAGAAATTATGAGTAATGCTCACAGGAAGCTGTAGACAATGAAGCATTATTTAAAACAGCAAACAGGTGGCATGGCAACTACCTAAAATGTGCAATAACAACAAAAAGCGTTGCCCTGGCTGGTGTGGCTCAGTGGGTTGAGCGCCAGCCCATGAACCAAAGGGTCACTGGCTCGATGACACATGCCTGGGTTGCAGGCCAGGTCCCCAGTAGGAGGCATGCAAGAGGCAACCACACATTGATGTTTCTCTCCCTTTCTTTCTCCTTCCCTTCCCCTCTCTCTAAAAATAAATAAATAAAATCTTTTTTAAAAAGGGTTAATGGATTTGATAAAATGAATATTGTTGACATTGGAAAGTATTTATCATAATATGAAATTTTAAAAGATTACAAAACAGAACCCTGGCCGGGATAGCTTAGTTGGCTAGAATGTTGTCCCAATATGCCAAGGTTGCAGGTTTGATCCCCAGTCAGGGCACATACAAGAATTAACAAATGAATGCATAAATAAGTGGAACAACACCAATGTTCCTCTCTTTAAAAAAAAAATCAATAATTTAAAAAAAAAATTACAAAACAGAATATACAGCTCTCAAAGTATACATGTATAAATTTATATACAGAAAGAGTGATAGAATTATAAGTGATCTGGTTTTTGTCTTTGTACTTTTCCATATTTTCAAAATTGTCTAGAATAACATGCATTACTTCCATAATGAACATAAAAATTTAAAAAGATTAAAATCACAAAGATAAGAAATCTATAAACAGTGGCTGAAACCATATGAAACTAAGTTGGCATAGACCTGGTTGGTGTGGCTCGTGGACTGAGTGCCAGCCCGCGAGTCAAAAGGTCACCGGTTTGATTCCCAGTCAGGGCACATGCTCGGGTTGCCAGCCAGGTCCTCAGCTGGGGGTGTGCGAGAGGCAACCGATCGATGTTATCTCTCTCATATTGATGTTTCTCTCCCTTTCTCCCTCCCCTCTCCTCTCTCTAAAAGTAAATAATCTTTAAAAAAAGATACTAAGTTGGCACGGACTGCATGGGCCTTTTCAGACACGCTGACCTGTACAGTGTGTTCATTTGTAGGTACCTTTCACTTTGGTTTTGCTTAATCAAATTCTACAATGGCAATCCAAATACTCTGCAGCCTCCTAAACAGATTTTTAAAACATCAGAATACTTCACTAAGTGATTTTCATCACTTTACCAACACACCTTAAACAGCATTTAAGTAAAAATTTATTAAGAAAAAATATTTGAGTACCTAGTACTATGTCTAACAAACGTGGCTGTGAGGGAACAATTAGATCAGTTCAGCAGGCCATCGCTGCTAAGTCCTGGAAATCCAACAATTAAAAAAAAAGAAGGTTCTTGCTGGTGAGAGGCTGCCAGTCCAAAATTAAACCTAATAGGGCAGAACAACCAACTTTTATGTATAAGCAATTCCTACCTAAACCTATAAATACAAATCAGTAAGATTAAACATACCGATTTTTGAAACACATACCTGAACTACCTTCATTTTCTCTTACAGGTAGGCGGGACCATGTCAGTACTTCTCTTACTAGCTGATCACACAATCCTTGAGCATCATTTAAATTATAGCTATACAGGTGGCCGTACAAAAGAGAAAGGTAATAGCGTATCTGAAGAAAACAGGTCCTTCTTCCTCCTTAAACCAGAAAGAATTAAGCGTACATTAAAAACCTGTGAGCAAGGTCATGTTCTTGATCTGGGTGCTAGGTAGACACTCGGGAAGTGCTCAGTTTGTGAAAATTCATCAAGCTGTACACTCACATTATGTGAACCCTTCTGTATCTGTTTCATACTTCAATATAAGATTCTTTAAAAATCAGGTGAGCAATATTTTGTTCTTCTTCATTTTAAGTCCTGAACAGTCATATTTTCTTTCACCAGGCCCTAGGATGTATCCAAAGAGAGCTGTGAACCCTCATCATCTCAGCACTAAGGTTCACTAACACCTACCTCAAGTACACATCGTCTGAAACAAAGGGGAACATGGTGACCCCCCAACTCCCAAGAAGCCCTATGAATATCAAACAGATGGCTGCAGAGACTTCCCAAAGGGGGGAGACACAAACCAGTAAGACAGGAGTCCTGACCACACCTGGAGGGCCGTTAGCACTGAGACCACTGGCTGCCAGTCCCTTACCCATTCTTCCCGAGTAAGACAGTTCCAGCTTTATGTGGGGTCTCAATGCACCCCATCACAATTTCTCACCAGATGTGACCATGCGAAAATGTGGCTATGTTCTGAACCAAGAGATAATATTGTGAACTTTCCAGCAAAGCTGCTTAAAGAGAGAAAACTCATCTAGAAGGAACACCTTTTCCTGCCTTCCTCCTTTCTGCTGCCTGGAAGGTGGAGGTGATGGCTGGAGCTGCAGCACTTATCGTAGCATATATTACTGCCTTAAGGTTGGAAGCAATGCACTAAGGAGGATGGAGTAGAAAAACTCTGTCCTGCCTTCAGCCAGAAAGAGAAATAAACTTCCTCCTTGTGCAGCACTGTTACTTTCGGTCTCCAGAACTAGAAGCCATCGCCAAGGACACAGTGGAAATGACGAGGTCCGAGATGGAATCATTGTGAAAACCCTTCCTCAGGCTCCTCACTCCTTGAGGGCCACTATTCTTCATCCACTTGGACATCCCCAGACCTGAGAACTACTACATGACTTCTTACAAGTCCCATTGCTCAAACCTATTAACTATCCGTCAATTGTGACTCTTGTTCCCAGTACCTGTCACAGGATGTGAGAAAATCGCTCCTTGTTTACATAATCCCTCCTGCAGACTGTGGGCAACTTGCAGGTAAAGTTGTTTATTTCATTGATTCCCAGGGCCTAATACAGTACGAGGCACAGGGCAGGCCCTCGACAAAGACTGGCTCAGTAGATGAATGAATGAAACACACGGAGCCCCAGCCGTCAGAAAACGTACTCAATAACTGGACGAACCTGACCTTGCAGCGGCTGCAGTCAGAGCTAGCTCCAAGGTGGTCAGCTCAGAGCCTCAGTCACACCCTTGGCCTTACAGCACAGGAGCTGTCACCAGTCCTGGAACTCACACCCCTCTGTGCTCATCAGGAACTCCATGCAGACCATGCTTAACCCAACAATAAGTCTAACACACAGGAACTTGCTAGGTTTGAATTACTTAAGGGTGGAGAGCCTGAGCTCCATGTTTCCCTGAGTCTATAAAAGGTCATAAAATCTTTGACCCAGTGTCCTATTTAGAATGACAAAAAAAATGACAAAAGAAACAAAAACAAAAAAACCCCCACATTATTTTATTTATGATCTAAATCTCATTCCGCCCCCCATCAACAATCAATCACATGTTCCATCACTAACCAAAAAAAAAAAAAAGGACAGAAGATGTCTTATCTGTAGATAACAAAAAATTCTGGGTTCTACAATCTCCAAGACTAAGACTAATTTTAAATAAGTAAATCTGACAGTCAAGGTTCCTACAATATATTATTCTATTTAAGCACTAAGAAAATGTGGACACTCAGAAAGCTTCAATTATTTTTAAGCTCTAGAGCATGGTAAACTGCATTCCTACCACTATTATAGCAAATATTACTTCAAAATAATCCCCCACACCTACCATTTTCGTGGGTTTCTTGCAGAGCATTCTTCCAAAGCTGGACAGACTTTTCATAGGATCCTAACAGGAAACACTCTTCACCTACAAAGTTTTTAACCAACAATTAGCTATGGTTAATTACATTACTTTATAAAAGTTTACTTTGTTTTAAAACTTAGTGGATACAGGGAAAACATATTTGCCAATGATACCTCAGACAAGGGCCTGATCTCCAAAATATATAAAGAACTCATACGACTCCACTCCAGGAAGACAAACAACCCAATTAAAAAATGGGCAAAGGACTTGAACAGACACTTCTCCAAGGAAGACATACAAAGGGCCCAGAGACATGTGAAAAGATGCTCAGCATCACTAGCCATCAGAGGGATCCAAATTAAAACCACAATGAGGTACCATCTCACACCAGTCAGAGTGGCCAACATAAACAAATCCACAAACAAATGTTGGAGAGGATGCGGAGAAAAGGGAACCCTAGTGCACTGTTGGTGGGAATGCAGATTGGTGAGGCCACTGTGGAAAAGAGTATGGAATTTCCTCAGAAAACTAAAAATGGAACTGCCCTTTGACCCAGCAATTCCGCTGCTCAGATTATACCCTAAGAACCCTGAAACACCAATCCAAAAGAACCTATGCACCCCAATGTTCACAGCAGCACAATTTACAATAGCCAAGTACTGGAAGCAACCTAAGTGCCCATCAGCAAATGAGTGGATCAAAAAAACTATGGTACATTTACACAATGGAATTCTACACAGCAGAGAGAAAGAAGGAGCTTATATCCTTTGCAACAGCATGGATGGAACTGGAGAGTATTATGCTAAGTGAAATAAGCCAGGCGGTGAGAGACAAATACCATTTGATCTCACCTTTAACTGGAACATAATCAACAAAAGAAAAAAGCAAACAAAATATAACCAGAGACATTGAAATTAAGAACAATCTAACAATAGCTAGAGGGGAGTGGGGAGGGGATAGTGGGGAGAGGGGTTTATAGGAATTACTATAAAGGACACATGGACAAAATCAAGGGGGAGGGTGGAGGCGGGGGAGGGAGATGGGTTTTGCTGGGGTGGGGTGGAGGGATGGGGAGAAAATGCAGACAACTATGCCTGAATAACAATAAAAATTAAAAAAAAAAAAAACACGACAAAAACTTAGTGGATACAGCCCAGCCAGAAATTTTGAAAAACAAATAATTGTAACCAATTGATAAAATCAAAGCCCAGTTAGCGATACACTGCATTGCTTATTCATGTAGTTAGAAACTGTTTATAAAGATACTGACCCTCGATAGACTTGAGCTCCAAGGTCCGGTTCAAGCAGACTCCAGCGGTCTGTAAATCAGCCTGTATGTGACATAACAGGGACTGGACAGTAGCTGCTTCACGTGCCATCTTTTCGGTCAACTGTCTGTCATCTGTAGGAACTCTTTGACTTAACTGTGTTTGATACCACAAAGTTTTCTTATACAGTGCTCTCCAGAGGACCATCAATCTGCATACAAAATTAGATAATCATCAAAACCACATTTCAGACTAGGGATATAAGAAGCAGTATAGCCTCCTGCTTAGCCTTTGTTGTTGGCCTGCATTCTTCGCTGATGTAATGACATACAAGTATACTTGTACACAAACTGATCAGACTTAAGTATAACACAAAGTCCACTGATCAAATATATATTTTTTATATATAATTTTTAAATTTTCACAAATGCTTTAAGTACCTGTGGTCATTGTTCTATAATACTTGTGTAAACCAAAATCTCTCAACAGTATCCTGGTTGCCCAAGGCTAGTAAAATGTGTGTTAAATAACATTTGACATAAGTCCTGAAATATTTTTAGATTAAATAAAATCTACAATGCTGAGTGCTAATGGATACAAGGTTTCTTTTGGGAGTGATAAAATATACTGGAATCAGTGTTAATAGTTCTGCAACTTGGTGACTATACTAAAAATCACTGAATTTATAAACTTTAAAACAGTGACATTTATAGTATGGGAATTATAGCTCAACTTTTAAAAAAGGAATAAATCTGTAATGCTGATGGTATCCCAATGTTAAAGAAATTATACCTGTGGCCTGGCTGTTGAACAAGATTTACTGCTTGAGGAGGAGTCTTTAAAAATGAGTACCAAGACCAGTTTTCCTGAGAACAGCCATCTTGAAATATTTGAAAAATGGGTACCACCAATGAGTCCTGATTTGATGCTGAAATAACTTCAGGCTGAAGACGATACGTGCCATTTAAATTATCAGCTACCATCCTGAGTAAATGAAAACAGGCTAAGAGCCTCTCTGAGGATAACGGGCCCTGCTGCGGCTGAGGCAGCAGCAGCAGCTTCACAGTGCTGGAGGTCAGCTTCACCAGGGGCCCCACCACGTGTCCGGATCTCGCAGCCCAGTGCGGGGCCGATAAGCACTGATGAAAAAGTTGAAAGATACAAAGTACCCATGCATTTTGTCTTGGGCTTTTGCTGAAAAAAAGGTCAAGTTTTGGGAAAGGGCATTCTGTAAATTGAAGAATGTAGAAAAAATGAATAATACAAACTACTGTGTAATTTAACAGTAAGTGTTTTTCCTTCACATTTTTTGAAATTCCTATAGTCCATGCTGCAAGAAGATTTTTCTGGACAGAATGCAGTTCTGTAATGGTTCTGTCTGACTCCTCGGTATTGTCCTTTGCATGTATTGTATCAAACATAGATGCAAATTCCAATCTTCCCTCCTCGGCACTACTAAACAATGGATTGTTTTTCTGGTTGCAAAAATACGATAAGTTGTTTGGAAAGTATGTGCTTTCGTTAGTTTCTTCTGCTTCAAAATCCTAAAACATGAGTGAAAAAAATTATACTTAATATCTTACAAATATAATCTCTTGGTGTTCTCAAATTTCTCTTCCTTTAACAAGGGAAAAACAAAAAATCTTTTCTTGGCATAACATCAATAAGTAATTGTTCAAAGTGAATAAAACACTGCCACTAAGTACCTGCAAATCTGCTGGTTTTCCATGTAGCTTCATCGTTTCTTCTTCCTGCAAGAATCTGGGGACAGCAGGATCAGCTGAATGCTCGACTCCTTGGTGTTCTAACAGGCTCAACCTTAGAGAATCCAGTGATCTCAAGTTCAGCCCTTTGCCTTTCGGCTACAGAAGATTTCCAAGAGCAAAATTTTATCAGCGGTTCTATTCCAAGCAATTAAAATTCTATAGACAATTGTATACAACCCAAGAAAAAAAATATTAAAGATTTTTATATATTTACTTTTAGACAGAGGGGAAGAGAGGGAAAGAAACATCAACGTGTAAGAGACACATCAATACGTTGCCTGTCACAGGCCCACAACCCAGGCATGCGCCCTCACTGGGAATTGAACCAGTGACCTTTCTCAGTTCCCATTCCGGTGCTCAGTCCACTGAGCCACGGCAGCCAGAGCAGTATAGTTTTAAATTTGAAAAAATAAGTCAATCTTGCCATGGCTAGTGTGGCTCAGTGGATTGAACTCTGGACTGTGAAGCAAAAGGTCACCAGTTCGATTCCTAGTTAGGGCACATGCCTGGGTTGTGGGCCAGGTCCCCAGTGGGGGCCACATGGGAGGTAACCACACATTGATATTTCTCTCCCTTCCCCTCTCTCTAAAAATAGAAAAAAATCTTAAAAAAAAAAAAGAGTAGACACATTAAAAAAAAAAAAAGCCAATCTTTACTAACGATATCTAAAGGCTCTATACCTTAGACAACTTCACACTTTGGTATGTTTTCTCCAGCCTCTGGGTTGAATCAAGCAGAAGGGATCTCATGAGCACTGACGGAGACAGGTTGTCAAGAAACCGCAGGGCTGTGACCATGTACCCGTCCGAAACGAGGAGGTAGGGGAGCCGTGAGTGTGCTTTCACAGAGAATCTCTGTCGCAGGGGGTCGCCTTCCGAAGCTGATGAATCCACAGAACTATTTGAATCTTTACATGTAAACTGCTGTGGTCTAGCAAACAAACATTGAAATTCAAGAATTAGTAAGAGGAAAATCGTAAAGAAAACAATGGTATTATTGCAAAGAAAAAACAAAACAAAGTTACAAAATGAACACGCAAGCAAATTAAGCACAAAAATATTACATGTGTAATATCTATAAGGAAAATTTAAGTGATTATGTAACATACAGGTTTATATGTTTTTAAAATTTTCCCTAAATTGTACTATTTAATTTCTAAACTAGTTTTATACAAACTATTTAGAAAAGAATTAATACAGTTCATTTTTACCATTAAAGAGAGTTAACTATTTAACTTTCCTTTTTACCACACATTGAAATATAGTTATAAGAATATAATTATGAGCTATGCATGTAAGTGTTATGGAGGAGAAAGGGAAAAACTGAGAAGAACAATTGGAGAGGATAGGGCTGAGTAAAATTTTATCAGTTTAAGATTAATTTGGCTGAATTTCCACATAAACGTACTTATCTATTGTTATGGTGGTGTGCTTGGTTCTGATTAGTCACTATTGCCGCTTATGAACTTTGGGGCTTTATAAATATAAAGAGGACAATCAAAATATATTATGATTTGGGGGGTTAGGGAAGTATTCAAATACAGATTTTGTTAGCCAGATGATCAACAACAGAAGACTGGCTGATGATAAAATGTACACCACACTACAAATCTACAGAACCATTAAAAATGACTTCATGGAAAGATATATAAGATATACGGCTAACCCAAAAAAGCAAAATAGAAAACAGCATATATCATTTATTTTGTTTTAAAAAGAAACTAATATTATTATTATAAAAGTTATATAATTTTTAATTTGGTGATAACACTAAAGTGTTAATAATTATCTTAGTTTTAAGTTTTTTAAAAAAATAATGTGTGCTCGTTTCGGCAGCACATATACTAAAAAAATAGTAAGTATTATTTTTGTAATCAAAAGGTATAATACATTTTGAAGTCCCCAAATATTAATTTTACAGAAGAATGTGAGAAAAGTCAATTATGAATCAGACCATAAGAATTAAGGAAAAAATACTCTCACTAAAGGAAATGACAAATTTTTCCATTAGAATTTTCTGTTGCTAAAAATTAAGCATCAATTTTTGCTAAATATAATCAAGGACATACACCTCTTCTGTAAACAAGGGGGATGAATTAATTTCAGAGGCCTTTGCAATTTTTTTGTCATCTTCCTTTTCCTCAACCAATTATTATTCTCTTCACTTCACAGCAAAAGAAAGAGGCTCAAGGAACAACTTACCCAAAGTCACACAACAAATAGGTAGAAGAGCCATTATTTCAATTTTGATCTAACTTCAAAGCCAATTGCTAACCCATCTCACAATTAAAAATTCTAATTTGGCTAACTTCTAAAGTCTTCTATCCATTTCCCCCAATTTTTTCCATTTGGGAAAAAAAGTAGATAAACCCATGTGCCAAGTTATATTGAGTCACTAATTTGTTTAAGTACTCTCATTTTAAAATAAAGGACATACTTTTATTAACTTTTATATCAAAGAAAATAAAATTCTAGTGTTATTATAGAGTATTTAAATAACTTATACTTACATAGTCACATTGTCAAATTTTCATCAGGATTAAGCGACAAAAAGAAATGAAAAAAACTATAAATAAACAGATAATGAGATGACTCCCTGAGACTCAAAGAAATAATATGACAATTTGAAAGATGAAACTATACAAACACATACATGGTGAAGTAATACCAAAAGAGAAAAACTTCTATAAACAAATTAAAACAATTCCAATGTCTCACCTATATGTTACTAGTGGGTGAAGAGGAATGAATTCTGCTGGCCCAAATTCTATAGAGCACCCAAATGTGGTTAATGTCAGCAATTCACCCTGGCAAGTCAGTAAAAGCAGGGAGCCACGCTTCAACATGCAGGCCAGAAACAGGCTATCCGGAGTCCAGCTGACATCGCCCACCCAGTAGGACCTAAAAACGCAGGACAGTATGTTTAGAAAGGGTTCTGTACAGTGTCTCCAACAATTTATAATGGCCCAGCAGGGGTGAAACTCTCAAAAAATAAGGGCAAAGGAATGGATAGCAGGCAATTGCCACATAACATTTTGTGTATTTCTTTTCCCAGAAAAAAGGAGTGAGCTCATAAACACTCCCTACAGTATAGCGATCAGAAATTTAAATTCACAAGCAAATCATAAAATAAAAACATTCCCTAAAAGTGCTAAGCTTCTGAGTCGCTCACATTTTAATTAGAACGATTCCTAATCCTCCTGGGGTCCACAACTAAGATCGACTGACAGGCGCAAAGGTCTGCCGGGGCCGCGCTCTCTGCAGCCCGCTACAGCTCCACTGGGCTGCCACAGACTCCCTCGGCACAGAGCCACCGTTCCTGCTCCCTCCCTGTCTGGTGGCCTTACTGTTTCAGGGAGACAAAAAGTATCTCCTCCTCATGCAAATGAGGGATGCCCTAGGTAGAACAGACTGCTGAACTGAGACCAGTAATACTTTCAGAAAGAACTTTTGGGGAGGGAAAGAAAATGAAGAGACAAGGCTGGATAGACCTAAAAACTTTTAAAATTCAGAGACTAGCAGGCAAAAGTGTTCAAAAAGGGAAGTCAGGAGATCCAAGAGGAAATCTTCCTAATCTATAATCCCCCATAGGTCCTGGTGGTAGCTCCCGTGCCATCCCAACCCACTGCTATGGACCCTGTATGCAGAGAATGCCAGCCTTGTTTAAAAGGCTGTAAAGCACCTCAGCCTCTGAGTTCATCATGGCTTCCCCACCACAGTTTTCCATTTCAGCCTCTCCAACTAAGCCCAATATTTTGCTGCCAGTCATGATTCCACTCCTCCTTGGACAATGTAGAAAGAAATTAGAAAGGAAAAAAGAATATGTTCATGTATCTTCTACCCAGCCAGACCCTTCCTTGAAGTACTTAAGGCTTCCCTATATAAAGGGGTTTTTAGAATCTATCAAGCACAAATGCTGCAGGTACATTGCGTTATCTATCTAAATACCTGTTTAGACACCAACTGAATTATCAGAGACCTAAACTTTTCAAACTCTTAGAAAAGAAGAGAAAAACATCATTTAGAAATACAAAAACATTCTTACCTGACAAGTGTAGCTGGAACCACAGGATTCTTATTGCTACAACCTTTAAGGCTGCCACAGAGAGTAACAAAATTCAGTGTGCTTATAAATAATACCTGAGTTGCCTAGAAAAAAAATGACAACAAAACCACTAAAATTATTTTACTTTAATCATCACTTATAATTCTGGAGACCTAGAGATCTATTATTATATCAGTAAAATATCTAGGGGTCTTTCCCAACTGGCAAAAAATACCACTTATGTAACTCATCTCTCTTTTATCATACATTTTAAGAACATCAATTACCATATTGCCTTTCCTTCTTCCTTTTCCCATAACCTCTTTTGCTTCTGAGGCCAATTTTTTAAAACTATGGCAGCTAATTTAAATAATTTTACCAATCCACAATGGTAAGTTGGATCAGAAAACATCAATTTAAAGAACATAAGGAACTATCTTCAAAGGAAAAACACATCTCGGCACTGGACTAAACTCTCTCTTTTATAGGTTACTGCTGAGACAGACTACATGTACTGACCTTCGGGTCTTTCTGATTAAGAGCTGCTGCCAGGGTAAGGCCATCTCTTGAAAAGGCAGAAATTAGAGCTCCTCTTGACTTTACTGATTCACATGGAGGAATCAGGCTACCCAGAAGGCAATCTTGCTGTGCCCAGTGAACACAGTATGGCGATGATCTAAGAAGGTAATGAAATGATTGAGAATGGGTAGTATAGTAACTTTTAAATTAAAACATAGTTCATTACTAAAAATTAAGAGTCAAACTAAACTCCTACATGTGTGCACATGTTAGGGGACCTCTTAGCAACTGTTTAGAAGCTTCATCCAGGTAACCAAAGAGCAGTCACCAGTTAAACTAAGTCAATATTAGAGTTTTGTTAGTAATAGCATGTTCATGGCCAACCCCAAGTACATCCACTTCCACTACAGTTTAGATACACGTATTTCTACATTAGTGCTAATATTTTTAAAGGGATTAAATAAGTAAAGGAGAGGGGGTGTTTCAGGATAGTGTTCTATACTTGATGTGAAAACAGGTACACACATGTATATTCATTATAGTCCAGATGTACACTTATTTGTTCATTTTACTATTATAAATTACATTTTAATAAGGAATTGTTAGCATAAAAAATAAAATAGAAATAAAAACAACCAAAAAACACACTACTTTAGAAAATCTTCTTTAAGCATATGTTTTTAATGGATTGTTTCTATTTTATTGGGTGTTTTAGAATAAAACTTTTTTTAAAAAGATTTTATTTATTTATTTTTAGAGAGAGGGGAAGGGAGAGAGAGAAAAACACTGATGTTCGAGAGATAAATCAATGGGTTGCCTCTCACATGCCCCCAACTGAGGACCTGGCTAGCAACCCAGGCATGTGCCCCGACTGGGAATCGAACCAGTGACCCTTTGGTCTGCAGGCTGGCACTCAATCCACTGAACCATACCAGCCAGGGCAGAATAAAACTATTTTTAAATAAAAAATTCTAAAGCACTTAATTTGGTATAGTAGTAAATTCAAGTAAGTTATGTGCCTCTTAAAATTCTATTAAATTACTTTCCAAAATTGATTTTTTTAGTCTTGAAAGAAGTAAAAACATAGTCCGCCTTAACTTTTACATGGTCTCACTTCCAAAAAGGGAAACAAAAGAAGAAAAAATCAAAATAAAAAATAAAAACCTTCTAGGTTATGTATTTAAAAATGAAAACTAAAGAAATAAAGCAATACTTGTAGGAAGAAAGGATTTATAAAGTCTCAGTAAGTGGAAGTCACAGCTCATTTGCTAATCTTATTAGGTATAAGCCAAAAGTTAAGAATGTTTTAAAAGGCATAGAAAATAAGAAAACATTTACCTCACCTTATAGGTGTAAATACATTCTCTTGCCACCGAATTGCTAGAAATGTCAACTTCAGGCATTCCCCAGAATAAAAAGCAAATGAACACAAGCAGCAGTCTCCAAATAACTGTAGATAAATTTAATATACTTTAATATATAATTAATCTGAAAATAAATCAAGATATATAAACATATATATATTTCTCATCATAAATAAGTGAAATATATCTAGATCCCACATATATTTTTATTCTTAACATTAAGTTAAAGACTTAAATAATTTATTTCTGAGCCAGGGGCATATCTCAAATGAGAAATCAAAGTGCAGTTTATTCTCTTAAGAAAACACTGACATTAACTGGGACGATACCTATAAAGATTCTTACACAGTAATTTTCTCTTCATTTATAGTTATATATTATATAAATTAGGGTACTACCCTTGGAGGTAGGGGGAGATAGAGGAAAACAATAAAACCTCAAAATGAAACCTAAAACCTTGCAACTTCTAACAATAGTGGATTGAGTAATAGTATGCTCATCCACACACACAAAGAGCACCATGCTCTATACAAAATGTTCTTTAGTTCATGAATATATTATTTCCTGGGAATTAAACAGCTCGCTTAACTAGTTATATTTTAAAACTAGGGAAAATTAGAAGTAGGGAAAGAGGAAGCTCTAATTTCAAACTATTTCCAATAAACATTTCTTAAAATGTGACCAAGAAATCTACAAATACATTTTCCATAATGATCTCAGCGATCGTGACAGCTGGTGACCAGGGTCTACAGCTCTGCCATGGCCCAGTCTGCTCAGCAGCTTCTCAGGCAGTGTCTGTTCTCAACTTCTGTACACCCGGTCCGATCTGGATTTTACCTCATTTTTTACAAAAACAGCATGTACTACAGCTTCTTTATCTTTAGTGGAAGGCAAATGAACTGCTTCTTCAGGTAGGATCTGGGACCACCGGCCCATCAATGAAGGACTTTTGGAAGATAAGATATTCTTGAATTCCAAATATTCCCAAAGAAATACGCATCCAGAAGGAGTTATAATTAGAACTCTTTTCCCATCTCCAGACACATACAAATACAGTCTCAAAGAGCTTGCTAAAAACAAAACGAAACAGTAATTAAACCCTGAAGTCTGAATTCCCTCCACAGAGTACATAATTTACCTATTCTGACAAAGAAACCTAAATGATGATCACCATTAAGGATATACAACTAAGGCAGTAGTAATAAATTAAAAAGTAAAAGTACAAAACAGTAACATTTATCACATATTTATGTGGTATTAGTCACTCATTGTTATCAGATATGTTAGGCATATCAGACTTCAAGATTAATCTATTGGGTTGGTCAAAAAGTCCATTTAGTTTTTTTCCATAAAATAAAACATTTTTTCATTTTCATCAATAACTTTATTGATTTGGGTATTTTGAGTGTGTTGGCTATCTCTTGCTAATGGCTTATAGGGGGGAGAGGCCAGGGGTGCTGCTGAACATCTTCCAATGCATAAGACAGCCCCACGGCAAAGAAGTATTCGGCCAACATGTCAATAGTACCAAGAAACTTCCCAAACCACTTTTGACATGTTTGATCAGTCATAGCGCCTTCTCCATCCACTGCACAAATCTTTTTTTGTGTTTCAGTTGCATTTTTGCCTATCTTAAAATAATAAAGCATAATACGCCAAAAGCAGATCTTTATCCATCTTCAATATTAAATTGGCTACACAAAAATTCACCAGTTTTGGTAAGTTTTTTTTAAATGTATGCTGCTATGACAGCTGTCACAATACAATCTAATGAAACTGTTTTGAATGAAGTTAAAGACAACTAAGCACTACTAGAGCCACTGTATGGAAAAAACTAAATAAACTTTTTGGCCAACCCAATAAGTACTATCACAAATAAACACCACCAAAAATATGTACATATAACATATATATGAGTACACATATACACACACACAGATTTTTAAAATAGTAATAGAAAAATGTTTCACCTTCTTTTCCTCTTTATCAAGTTAAACCAATTTAAACAAATAAATTCTCACCTATTGCAGCTTTAATCATTTCCTTAGGCTTTTCAGTTGCTTGTATAGTTTTCAAACAATCTTGGTCTTTGTTCCAAAGAAAAAGCTCCCCTGTGGTAAGTAACCCAGCCAGCCAGGCATCTGTTTCCAAAAAGAAAATGCAATACTTACAATCTAATGGTTCCCCTAATATTGTCCCAAATCATTAAAAAATTCAGTTAATCTATCCTTTTGAAAATATCAGTACTGCTTAACCATTACTGGACGTTGCGAGGACAATAACATCCTTCAAGAAAGGCTGCAGACGAGGAATTTTCTTCTTTGTCCTTCCCGAGAGCAAATTAATTTCCTTTATGAGTTTATCATCCAAAAGAAAAACAGCTTCATTTTCCTAAGAGAATAAATATGTGAGAGAACAAAGAGGTACTAGAAGTTAATTCAAACTCTTATCCATAATATCCTGAAAAGGAAAACAAAGTGACATTTTAAAAAGATCATACATTTGTACCATACATTAAAAAGATTTACATTTGTACCACAAACCATAAAATGAACAATAACATTGACGAGGTTTCCTGAAGATTTTTTCATTCTCTCTTAAAATACCTCATTAAAATTACTTCATAAAATGAACTAATGATTGCAATTTAGGTTTCTCTGAATTTTAAAGTTATCGGAGTGTCTTCTAACTCTGCTAGCCAAAAGCAGGTCATCAATTTGAACAGTAGCGTGTGCAAGTTTTTAAATTATTTATTTAAAATAGATACGGCTTCTGCACTCCCCGGCTCTGATCATTTTTTATTTCCTAGAAAAAGTATACTGTTTTGAATTAACTTTGTCTTCATGTATTCTAGGGCAGTGGCTTGAAAGTCCCACCTGTCCAGCCACATCAGCAACACCTGAGACCCAGTCAGAAATGCCTATTCTTCTACCCCAGACCTACTGAGTCAGAAACTCTGGGACAGGGCCCAGCATTGTTTTACCAAGGTCTCAGATGATTCTGACCATTGTAAAGTGCACGAGACACTGTTCTAGAGAAGGTAAGTTAGTGGTATAATTTCTCACAGGAAGTGACACGACACTAAATTTCTTAATTGTAATAATTATAATAAACTCTTAGAGGCTTTTACAGGTTTGCCCACCTTCCCGGAGATGAGGAACCTATTCCATACATTGTGAACAGTATTCCCAGACTGCTTGTGCATGGTCACCCATCTTTTTTCCAGGTCTGAGGGGCACTTTATTGCACAGTCACGAAAAGCATAATGGAAGAAACACTCCACTGATTGTTCCAGTAGGAAAAGGTTCAGCAGATTAAATATTCCCTTTCGATAAATGCCATCTCCACCATCTTAAACATAATATGAAAAAAATTTGTAAGTAAAACATTTCTTTAAATAGACTATTTAACTTTCTGGAAAAGCTAATTTACTGTAATAAAAACAAAACACACATGCAAAACCCTAGTCAGTGGGCAAGAGATCCTTCTAAAGATGGATTTTATTTTTTAAATACCATAGAACATTCTTCAATCTTAGAGGCAAAGCACTCACTTAACACATATTACAACTAGTATTGTATGAATATAGAAAATCTACCTGTCCCAACCAGGAGACTCGTGGCCAGGGTCTCTTCTGCTTGATACTTGTTGATGTCAAAACTTCTAATCTTATCTCCATGCTTGGTAAGACATCAATGACCAGTCAAGTAAAAACAGTCACAAGGTGCTATGAAAAGCAAAGATAATGATAATAATAAAAAATAGCCCATAATATTCACTGAGGATCTTAATTTACACCAAGATTTTGTGTTTCACTTTTTTATCAGCTCTATTCTCTTTTTCAGGTAAGACACTGACAATGCATTCAGTACCACATCTTATATCTTCAACAGTCTGGCAAATGTACTGGCTTTTTTGACAAGTTATTTCTCACACTATGAAGGTAAACAGGAACCTGGAAAAGATCTTGACAATACAGTTTCTGCATGATTTGTCTTTCTCAGTGTGGCAGGTTATATTTTCCAACGATGGCCACAAAAGTACCTCCCGTCTCACACACTCCTCTTACGCTGTGACCTTGACACTTCTTTCATAGGTCTCTTCTCGGGTCTATGCCTTATCCCTTGGAATTGGATGGGATCTGGACTATTTTAACCGAGAATAAAGTGGAAGTGATGCCACGCATTTGCCAAGGCTGGGTCACAAAAGGTGATACAGCTTCCACCTTACTCTCAGGAATCACTGCTCTTGAAGCCTGCACTCACCGAGTCAGCAGTCCGGCTGCCCTGAACCACGGAGCTGAAAGAAAGCCCCAACTAGCCCACGTAAAAATGAGGCTCCGAGAGAATAGGAAGTGAAGAAGCCTGGCCAGTCCCTGTGCTGGGTGTGGGGGCAGTGGCAGTGAAGCCAAGAACAGTGTGTCAGAGCCCAAGCAGGGGAGGAGAGCATCGTCTTGGGCAAATGGTCCATTCTTGGGAGAATCTTAGGAGGACAGTCACATTGTGGGACATCCTGCTACAGAGCTTTGGAACCTAAGCTGAATGACGACACAGAAGCCATATGGAAAGGGATCCCAGTGACCAAACCGAGGACAATCTGAGCATCAAAACTAATTACAGTAATAGATTTGAAATCCATTTAACAAAGCAGGAAACTGACTCCATTATAAATTTTAAAAAGTAAATAAATTGAACATTTGATGACAAATGATATATTTACACTGTTTCAAAGTATCTCCTATAAAATACTCATTAATTACAAAGGAGAAAAGATTAACTTCACAATGAAGAAGCCAGGCAGACTCCATTTAATCCACTTATCAAAATGAAAATGATCAGTAATGAGACAAATGGAAATCATGTGCCACCAAAAGACAAATGAGAAAAATATCTGTGCCACGTGTGTGAAAGACACATAACCTGAATAACAAGGAAATATCAGACAAACCCAAATGGCTTTTATTGGGGACAGTGTGTGTAAGTGTATACAGCATACATGCATAGTTCATCAATCTGTGTCAAGAAGGCTATAGTCATACAAAAACAGGTATTATCTATAGATAACAACTGAAGGAACACAGATTTGTCATAGGTCAGGGTCTGTTAGTCACACTGACACCAAAAGGTCTTTATGATGTGTTTCAGAGTTAAGGAGTTTACTCCTTATGCCTCGAACTTAAATATCCGGTTTATATTACCAGGGCTATACAAAACAAAGCAGAGCAACCTTCAAAGGATATAATGTATTTATCAGGCCTGATTCCCACAGGAACCCTCGATGTTAAGAGTTGGGTTATGCCTGCCACCTGCGTTTTTACCTGGTTTCCCAGGGAGACTTACTAGCCCCTTTCAGAGCCTGCTCTCATGGGGCTGCAATCTCCGACACCACACAGAGTAGTCCCCAACATCTCCCCCTTTTTTGTTTGTTATGGTGGCATAACCAAAGGCACTGGTGCTGCTGTAGTCAACAGGGTTATGCTAGGAAGAGCAGGCTTCAAAGACAAAATGTACATTCTTTCTCAGGCCGGATTTGCCCCCAGGAGCCATTTGTCCCAGTACAAGGGTACAGCTGCCCCTGGAATTGTTTTCAGGCTGAGTCAGGCAGGGGGAGCAAAGCAGCCAAGAGATTAGGAGACTTTTTACATATAGAATGAGGACTCAGGCTATGACAGAGCCAAGGGGTGAGGGTCTTTCTACCCCTTCCCTACAGTCCCCTAAGTCCTTCCCTGATGGTCCATTCATGACTGTGCCTGTCTTAGGTTGCCCCTCCCTTGAGGAATCTTACCCATCATTGCCTAATCAGTCATCTGCCCAGGCCAAGCAGGGTGAAGTGAGGGAGGCAGGGGCTGCACTCCTGCCAGGAGGATAGGTTCTGTCTCCTTTGTGGCTCTTGTCCCCAAGGCCTTTTCACTCAGCCCTAGCCATGGGACTCTTGTCTGTTAATGAGGCTACTGTCCCTGAAACCAGGCAGGACTCTCTCAACAGTAGCCAAAGAGTTGAAGGTTCGATTCCTAGTCAGGGACATACCTGGGTTGTGGGTTCAATTCCCATCTTGGCACATACGATCCCCAGTCCAGACACATACCAGATGCAACCAGTTGGTGATTCTCTCTCACATTGATGTTTCTCTCTCTCCCTAAAAGCAATAATAAAATGTCCTTGGGTGAGGATAAAAAGAAAAAAAAAGATTGAGATAGAAAACCTGATAACTAAACCCAATGAGTAATTATAACTTTTATCCTTTCATTATAAAAGATAACACTGAACAGGTAGAATATCATGACTAGGAAGAGAAATAGACGGCTGTGATGTATTAATGTTCATTTTCTGACCTAGATGTTTGCCATGTAGTTATAGAGGTGAGTGTCCTTATCTATAGAAAATATACACTAAAGCATTCAAGGACAGCCCTGGCTGGTGTGGTACAGTGGACTGAACACCAGCCTGTGAACCAAAAGGTTGCCAGTTCAATTTCTGGTGGGGGCACATGCCTGGGTTGCAGGCTGGGTCCCCCAGTTGAGGGAGGTGACTGATGGATGTTTCTATCACACATCAATATTTCTCTCCCTTTTTTTTCTCCCTCCTTTCCTCACTCTCTGAAAATAAATAAAATCTTTTTAAAAATAAAAATATTCAGGGATAAGAGAACATCAGCTTGTCACTCACTCTCAAGTGACTCATCAAAAACAGTTCTCTGTAATCTATTTGCAGTTTTTCCTGTAAGTCTAAATTAATATTTAAAATTAATTTTTAAAATTTTTACAATTGTGACATCTTGAACAAAGATGGTATTTGGTCATTGGCCTGGACTGTGTTCAATCATAGCTTTATTCTGCCTTCTTTTTTAATTTTTAATTCTATCTTCCTAATTCTATTTAGTTTATGAAATCCAAAAAAAATTGAATTTCTTTTGTATGACTGATGCCATAGTTAAGAAAATAGCTAATTTTTAAAAATAAAACTAGCTTGCCCTGGCTGGTGTGGCTCAGTGGTTGAGTGCCGGCCTGGGAATCAAAGGGTCGTCAGTTCGATTCCCAGTCAGGGCACATGCCTGGATTTCTTGCCAGGTCCCCAGCAGGGGGTGTGCAAGAGGCAACCACACATTGATGTTTCTCTCCCTCTCTTTCTCTCTCCCTTCCCTTTTCTCTAGGAATAAATAAATAAAATCTTTAAAAAAATAAAATGAAAAATAAAATTAGCTTTAAAAGAAAAACTATTCAAGCACAGTATAGAATGACCTATCAAGGTGCTGGCCATTCTCATATTTTACACCATAACATTGTTTCTCAGTTGCTCAGAATCCTAATATTCTAGATGACTACTTCCTTAGACAGCATTTATGTTTATAAATTTTTAAAATAAAAATTATAAATAAGAAATTCTTTAAAAAGAGCTAACCAAGTGTGAGAGGAATGATAGCATCAGAAAAGCATCATCTGTGGCTCCTAAGGACCTAACAGACCTAGTCAAACAGTATCAGTGGCTACTAAAGCTATCAGGGGAAAGTAGAATAGATGGGGAACTCTAAAAGAGGTGGACTAATATGCTATAAGCCCCCTAATCAATCTTAAAATTCTTAACAGTGAAACAGACCTTATATTCCTGATACAATGCTACACAGATGGGCAGTACACAGAACCTCTATGAAATATTCTTACAAAGAAAAACTTTAAAAACTGAATCTCTGTGTCTGAATCCAGCCACCAGATGATAAAAAGCAAAGAGTAAAGGAACATACTGAAAACACCAGGAGAATATAGTCAACCAAATTCAGAATGTAAGAAGTTCTACAGAATAAATCAATGAAATAAAATAGGAAACCATGAATTCATATAACTATAAGTAAATGGAAAGATTGTGCATTTGATGAAAATAATGGATAAATGAGGCAGTTTCTTTGGCAAATAAATGGCATTGTAAAAGAGAGGAAGGAGAGAAACTGTTAGATATGTATTTTACATGTAATAATGCACGGACAGACAGAAGGAGTCACACAACCAAATGCAATACATGAAAACCTTTTCTGGACCTCAATTCAAATAAACCAATTGGAAAAACATATGCAGCAGCTGCTAAAAAGAATAAGGAAGATCTCTGTGAACTGTGATTTCTAGACTATATTAATTGAAAAAAGTAAAGTGTTGTCTACGGCCATATCACCCTGAACGCACCTGATCTCGTCTAAAAAAGTAAAGTGGAAAAGAGTGTAAGAAGAGAAAAATAATATATCATTTAATTTTACAAAAAGAAACAGAAAATAAAACAATTTAACAAAATAGGTTAACTACTAAGGGTGGAGCAAATGAAATAGAAAGGCTAGGAAGGGAGTGATATTTCTTAAAATAGCTTTTTGTACAGTTTTGACTTGTGGAATTATGTTAATTAAAATATGAAGTGGTCAATCTCTGTAACAGAATAAAAGTCCTTTATATTTTTCCTGAAACTTTTCTGTAAAGTTGAAATTATTTCAAATTCAAAAAAGACAACAGGAAAATCTGGGTACTTGATAACATCAAGAAATTAATGTTATTTTTGGTGGTATGTGGTAATTCTATTATAGATTTTGGTGTGCTTTTTAAGGGTCCTTATTCCTCTTAGATATGGAATACAGTATATTCTTAAGTATTTATGCCAGGGATGTCCTTTAAATACTCCAGATGAATACTCAGACATCAGCTTTCCAACTAAAAGGTAAAGGATAAAGGTAGCTCAAGATGTGAGGACGGAGCCCTAGAGGATTGGATGTTTTCACCGCCTGTTATCAGGCGAAGATTATTTCGGCTACTGGCACTCAAAACAGTAATGCTCCTGACAATAAGCATCACCAAGCAAGATTCATTAATGGAAGAAAAAATAATATAACCTCATCACACTCACAAAATGTTAGGAAGGGAAAATACTAAGTCTACGCAAAATGTACCTTTATTTAAAACACACAGGCCAATGTAATTGAAGGGCAATAATCAAAGTGCTTCTGTGGTTTCCACCACGCGTGAGTCTTAAGAAATCACGTCCGCTCCGCAACGTTCAACTAACTAATCATCAACTAACGTCAAACACGTTAAACACCAGAGACGTCCGAGACGTTGGGGAGTCTCCCCCACCACCAACCACCTCGCACAAGTCATCCCCAGGGGCTCCTCCGAGGCTTTCTCCCGGACCCTGCGGGGCAGGCTTGGCAGCGGGAGGTGCCCGCGGGGGACAGGACAGGAGCTGGGGGACCGGCTCCGGGAGCCCCGCGTCTCCGTGGGCCCGAGGATGCTGCGGCGGCAGGACCGGGCCGGAGGCCTAGGAGGAGGGCAGGCCAAGCGCCGGGCGGAAGGAAAGGTCGCGGGGGCCGCGAGCGGCGGGGCTGGGAAGGTCGCGGACGTGCAAGACAGAAGGATGAGAGGGGACCGGGGAGCCGCAGGACGCGGATGGCCCCTCAGCCGGAGGAAGCGGTGGGACTCTGCGGGGCAGGAATCTGCGGGCAGTTACCTCCGCCAGGGCCGAGCCCCTCCGGGGCGGGAACGGCGCGACGAAGCCGAGAGCCTAGCGGGCAGCGCGGGCAGGAGGCGGGGGGACGGCAGTCGCGGGCCCAGTCGGCCGCCCAGACGCGAGCCAGCGCCCGGGCGACAGCGGGGGGCGGGGAGGGGACGCGAGCACTAGCCCGGGTGCGGGCTCCCAGCAAGCCGGGAGCGCGGGCGGGGATCTGCACTGCTCCTCCTTCTCCTCCTCCTCCCCAGCCCCGCCCGGTGCCCTCGGCTCGCGCCCCGGTCCCCCGCACCCGCCGCCTCCGCTGCACAGCTCGCACAGGATCTACCGCGCGCGGTCCCCAGCCCGCGCTCGCCGGCTTTATCCTCGCCGCCGCCCCGCCCGCTCCAGCGCCCCGCCCACTCAGCCGGCGCCCCGCCCACTCGCCCGCGGCTCGGGGGCTGGGCTAGGCCCTGGCTTCCCCGCGCCAGGGCGTGTTTCAGACTATGGCTGCCTGGGTGTTGTGCTTCCCAGGAAACCGTCTAACAACAGACGTGTGAGTACCGTAAGTCACGGGGTGTCGCCCCGCTAGTAGGGACCCCAAAGGAAAGGGGTTGTTCACTGCCCTCCGCGGATCGAGGCAATCGAAAGCGCTCCGAGAACCCAGTCCTTCCTCGCAATTCCGGCGGCTTATTACCCTCACTGTGTTCGCTTCCTTCGCTCTTGCCGCGGTCCAGCCCACCGACTGAGAACGGTCGCGAACTGCAGCTCTCCGGCTGAGTTTGGCCTGGAAAAGCATTTTTCTGTAGCTTAAATGTGCAGGCCTTTGGCAGTAGCTTACTCTGGTTTCCCTCCTCTCCACGTGTTGACGTCGCTGGCCTGGGGTTTGAAGGCGTTTGGCTTGTTACCCTTGGCTAGGATAAACATATTCTGCTGAGTAAATCGCCCAGCCCTCCCAAGTGAAGAGCTACTAGGTTGGTTTATCTTAGTAAGCAAGAGATACAGGGCAGGAGAACTCCCCGAAGCATCCTGAACCACACCTATCCCTCTGCATGGGTGTGGGGTAACAGCCAGCTGGAATACTGGCAACTCAGCACCATTTGTCTCAAAGCTTAGAGAACTGAGATGCTTCAAGTTCGCCCAAAGTCAGGAAGAGCTTACTAGAATGAGCACAGAAAGACTCAAGCAGAAAACTCAGGAACTAAGAAATCCGGACACATTCCCACAGTTTTCTTTGTTCTCATTTCTAGGTCTTAAGATGTGATACTAATAGGATAACTGTGGCTGACTTTGCTGTATGGCCAGAAGATCTAGGAATATTGGTGTTATCCTGGAATTAACTGTTCCATGCCTTTGCCTATTCTTTAGATTTTACAGGAATAACTACAATTTGCTAAAGTAATTGAATGTCTATAATGTGTGAGACACTATGCTAAGTACGAGGGTGGACCCAAAACACGGAATCTATTAAAAATTGTGTATTTATTCCTACATGTTTAAACTTCAGCCACCTTCAAAGTACTCTCCATTTGATGCAGTACTTCTATTAAGATGCTTTTTTCACTGCTCAAAACAGTTTTTGAGCTTGTGAGTTTTGATGCCTTTTAGTGCTTCTGTTATTTTTTGTTTCAGCTCTTCCACATTGGCAAAACATTTTTCTCTGAGGACTTTTTTCATCTGGGGAAACAAACAAAAAAATAGTCTCTTCGGGGCGAGACTGGGTGAATACAGAGGTGGGGCACGGGAGTTGTGTCGTTTTGGGACAAAAACTGCTGAACACTCAGCGTGGTGTGGGCAAGTGCACTCATAAATCACCCATCATGAAATGGGCAAAGCATTCAGTCTTCAAAAAAATTCACTGAAGCTGAACGCCACCTCTCACAACAATGTCAGCTAGTACACTGGGGGTTCCTAGAACACTCACCTAGCAGGGGAAGCCTGTACTACAAGGGGACCCCCCTCCAGCAGATAATTCCATGGTGGATTTGTGGTTCAGAAACCCAATGGGAGGACTGTAGGTAATAGAATATGAAACCTAAGCATCAGTCTCCCCTTCAGCCCTCCCTGCACTTTTTAAAGCTCGCCTCTCTTTAATATACACACATACACTGATTAGTTTAGTATAAAATACCAATGCTTATGTGAATGTGAATGGGATGGAAGAGAACCATGTGAAAATCTGAGTGAGCTCAAATAAAAACGAGCCTGAGGATTCCCCATCAGATTTGGTGTTTTGTAGCTACAGTGCCAGATTTGTAATAACTGAGGACTTTTTGGTAGCAGCTAATAAAATCACATCTGACCAGCTTGAGCAAGAGAGGGAATGTATTGTAGAGGTTCTGGTGTATCCCACAGAATCTAAGGAATGGGTTCAACAATCAATCTTTGGGAAAGACGGGGACCAGGAGAGGCTGAAGACGTCCTCTCTAGAGCAGTGCTGTCCAGCAGAAACGCCTGTACTGATGAAAATGTTCTCAGTCTGCTCTGCCCAGTGCGGTAGCCATAAGTTGCAAACGATACTGAGCACCAGTAATGTAGCTAGTGCAACTGAGACACTGAGTTTTTTATTTTATTTTTATGAAATTCAAATAGCCACATGTGGCTAGTGGTTCCTATATTGCTCAGTGCAACTTTAAAGTTTTGCCCATTAACATGGCTCAACTGCAGTTTCTACCTCAGTTCAAAATTGCAAATCTCTTGGAGGGAACACGCAAATCACGCAGTTTGGGTGAGATTCACTCCTGGATCAATCAGCTATGGCTAGGACCACATAGTACAGAAATGGCTGCTGAGGGCTTGTCTGTGTTTCTGAGTCCACTCTTCCTCCACCAGGGAATCATTATAAGCTGAGGTCTATGATAAGATGGAGTGGTGAATTATTTAGACTAGACTAAATAATTGGTTATTGGAAAGCCCCTCTGAAACATCTGTGGCCTAAACAACATAGATGCTTATTTTTCTTTTGCGTAACTATTATTATAAGGTGAGTATTCAGTTTGGTGGAGTCGCTGTGCTCCGCACAATCATTCAGAGATACAGATTCCTTTAAGATGTTTCCTCTGTCATTCTCCAGTGTCTTGTTGCAGTCAAAACGGTCACAAGGACTTCCAGCCAAAGGCAAGGGGAAAAAGAGAGTATGCCCAGTTTTCAGACCTGGGCCCACAAATATCACTCAGTGTTTCTGCCTATGTTGCATTGTAAGGAACTTAGTCCTCTGGTCACACCTAACTGTAAGGGAGGCTGGGAAACGTATTTTAGCAATGTATCCAGTAAGGCTCAAAATGATTTTTGATGGGCAGGAATTTTTAGCACGTGGTTAGAATACAAAAAATAGTAATACATATTTCCTGCCTTCAAGGAGATCACAGGTTTGGTGAGGAGAAAAGATGAGTACTTAACTAGCAATGAATAAGGAACATGCTGTAAGAACTCAAAGAAAAGAATGACTTAAAGCACTGTTTCTCAGACTTTATATATGAATCACCCAGAACTCTTGTCAAAACTTCTGATTCAGTAAATGGGGAGAGGAATTGGGGGTTGAGACCTGCTTTTCTAACAATCTCCCACGTGACACCAATCCGTCCCTTGGACCATACTTTGAGTAGCAGGTGATTTCAGATTCAGCAAACCCCACAGAGGGAATGGCATTTGAACTACCTTTGCAATCAAGTGTAGTGATTGAGACCTGCTTTGGATGTTACGTGTACGGTGTTCAACTTTCAGCTCTGTGATTTAAACTGCCAGCCTATAAGCCTATTAAAGATCTTAAGTAACAGAGAACCTCACGCAAGCTGGATTTAACAATAAAAGAAGTTGAGTAGCTCATTAACATGGGTTCAGCAGGTGTCTTGCAAGTTTTGATCAGGCAGGTCTTGTGTGTTCCATTTTTTCTAATTCTTTTCACTCTTCAGACTGGCTTCTTTTATGGTAAAGTGAAAGATGGCAAATTTACACCTATTTTACAAAGAACATGTAGTTAAAAATTTTTTTCTGTAATTGAACATTTTCATGAGCCTCTCTCTACCTCAATGTGTAGCAAGGAAAGTCTTTATCTTGACAAGTAATTTTACTCCCACTTCTTCTTTGGTGAAGTTTCTTTCCAACAAATTCTCTAGCCTACTGATTTTCTCATTCTCATTTTACTTAATCTACAGAGCAGATTCATAATGATAGTAGTAGGAGGGGTTTTGTGCCTTCAGAACATTGGTGGACAGAGTGACTTACCCGAACTTTGTTTTCCGTATGCTTACCCCATCACTGCTTCAGGATGTCTGATGCTTGCTCCTGGGTCGGTTGCATTGGTGTCTAATGTGGTACATCTACCGAGTCTCTAACTTTTTCCTGCAATGATGCTACAGTGTCCATGAAGCCTCAGACACATCCTTCATTCTTCCAGTCCACTACCTGTACAGTGGGGTCCTCTTGCTCTCAACAAATTTGTCCTAAGATCTGAGAGCAGGTCAGGAACGGTTCAGCTCCATTCCCATCACCTTTTGTTTTATTCTGCTGGGATCACCCCAAATTGGGGGTGAGGGAGCATCCTAAGAGACAGTATTTTCCAGTAACTGGGAAAAGCTACCCTGCTTTCAACTTTCTCTTCAACTCTACCCCCATGAGATTTTACCTTGAAATGTATGTATATCTGATTCCTTTTTTCCACGAAGTCAGAGTTCTCTTCTTCCTAATCTTGCCTGAATAGTACTCCCCTTACGTATATTCTGAGTCCTCTCTGGATTGTCCCTACATTGTAGCTTATGGTGAAGTTCCATATTCACACAGTGCTTTGAGTTTGATATACAGGGTCTGGCAGAATTAACTCCTGCTTGAGTGTAGTTGGTAGGTAATAATATGGGTGTAATAACTGATAGCTTTAATTTGAACATTTTGCCTAAAATGTTATATGGTGTGCTTGAGTGTGAGTGATGTTACAGAATTACATGCTTATGATTTTGTAATAAAAAAGGAGTTAATTGTGCCGGACCTTGTGTAGTAAGAAATTTAGAGCCCCTTGCTCTGTGAATAAAGCTGAACTGTTTGCAAAGAATCAAATAATAAGTTTGCTTGGAAACTCCGTAGTTTTCCACAGTGGCTACACAGATCTGCATTCCCATCAACAGTGCAGGAGGGATCCCTTTTCTCCACATCCTCACCAGCACTTGTTTATTTATTGATGGTAGCCATTCTGGCAGGTGTGAGGTGATTACCTCATTGTGGTTCTAATTTGCATCTCTCTGATGATTAGTGATATTGAACATTTTTCCACGTCTATTGACCATCTGTATGTCCTCTTTGGAGAGGTGTCTATTCAGGTCCTTTGCCCATTTTTTAATTGGATTGTTTGTCTTCTTGGTGTTCTCTATATATTTTGGAAATAAAACCCTTATCTGATGTTACTGGCTCATATGTTCTCCCATACAGTGGGTTTCCCTTTCATTTTGTTGGAGGTCCCTTTAGCTGTGCAAAAGCTTTTAAATTTGATGTAGTCCAACTTGTTTATTTTTTTCCCTTTGTTTCTCTTGCCTTAGGAGATATATCAGCAAAAATACTGCTGGGTGAGATGCCTGAAATTTTACTACCCGTTTTCTTCTGAGATTTTTATGGTTTTGTGACTACATTTAAGTCTTTTATCCATTTTGAGTTACCCTTGTGTGTGGTGTAAGGTGGTCAGTTTCATTGTTTTGCATGTGCCTGTCCAGTTTTCCCAACACCGTTCATTGAAGACCGTCTGTACTCCACTGTATGCTCTTCCTTCTTTGTCAAAAATATTGACTACGAAGGCATGGGCTCCCTTTTCATTTTTTAAGTGTCTTGAAAAGCAGATGTCTTACATTTTGATGTTCAATTTACCAATTTGGTCTGATTTGGGGTTTCTGTGTCCTAAGACACCTGCTTAATTCAAGGTCATTAAGATTTTTCTCCAGTTCTCCTCCAGCAGTTTCATAGTTTCACCTCTTATATTTAGGTCTACGATGCATATCAAGATAATTTTTCATGAGGCAAGTGTTGAGGGTATTTTTCTGTGTGAATACTCAACTGTTCCAGCACCATTTATTGAAAAGAATATTATTTCCCACATTTATTTACCTGGGCACCTTTGAAGAAAATTGAGTGCCCATATATGTGTATCTATTTCTGTACTCCCATTTCATTGATACGTATATTCTTATACTAATGCCATGTTATCGGTTAATGTACCTTCATAATAAAAATCTTGAAATCAGTAGAATGCTTTCCAAATATTAATATGTTCTTTCTCAACTATTTTGGCTAGCCTAGGACCTCTGATTTCCATACATATATTTTAGAATCAATCCGTCAATTTCTATAAAAAAAAGTCTGCTGGTTGGGGTAGCATCAAATCTGTATAACAATTTGGTGAGAATTGATGTGTTAACAGGTTGTCTTCCAATTCATGAAGGCACATCTTCATTAAATTGCCAAAGATTAAAGATAAGGAATCTTAAAAGCAGTAAAAGAGAGTTCCCATAAGACTATCAGCTGATTTCTCAAAACAAACAAACAAACAAACAAAATCCCACAACCAAAAAACTTGCAGGTAAGAAGGGATTGGAAAGAAGTATTCAGTTATGAAAAGCAAGGACCTACATCTAAGATGACTCTATCCAGCAAAGCTTTCATTTAGAATGGAAGAATAGATAAAGTGCTTCCCAGATAAGGTCAAGTTAAAGGAGTTCATCATCACAAAGCCCTTATATGAAATGTTAAAGGGACTTACTTAAGAAAAAGAAGATCGAAACTATGAACAGTAAAATGACAATTCACAACTGTCAACAACTGAACCTAAAAAACAAAAACAAACTAAGCAAACTAGAACAGAAACAGAATCACAGAAATGGAGATCACATGGAGGGTTATCAGCAGGGAGGGGGAAGGGGGACCATGGAGGAAAAGGTACAGAGAATAAGAAGCATAAATGGTAGGACAGGGGGAGGTTAAGAATAGTGTAGGAAATAGAGAAGCCAAAGAAATTACATGTATGACCCATGGACATGAACTAAAGGCGGTGGGGGAATGCTGGAGGGAGGGGGGTGCAGGGCAGAGGGGGAGAAAGGGGAGAAAAAGGAATGGGACAACTGTAATAGCGTAACCAATAGAATATACTTTTAAAAAATAAAAAATGAGCTATTAAAAATGGAACAAATAACTAAATATATTAATAAAAGACAAAAAAATGGTGACTGGATTTGGAGAATTTTAAGATGGTATCCATATTTCTGATTTGAATAACTAGATGATAAAGGCTGAGGTAGAAACTGGAGGAGGAACAGGAGTGGACAGAAGGCAGCGGAGAAGGGGTTTGGTCATGTTTTGACTGAGAGCTTTGGAGGTCACCCAAGTGGAAGTGTTCATTACACTGGTGGACACTCAGGTGTGGGCTGGAGATAGGACAGTCCTGGCTCCCACAAGGCAAACTGATTTATCTTAAACGCGTTAGTTTTCTGGCTGATAGGAATTACTAAAATGCCAAATGCATATCTAAGAGTTTTAAAACAAATATTAATTTCTAACATACCATGAAGCAGAAATAATGTTTATAAGGAAAATTGCTGGTGAGGAAACCAAACTCAGAAGATTTAAATGATTTACTACAGGAATCAAAACCAGTCTGAGAACAGGTTTATTATTCAGAGAATTTAAATGAAGAAATTGATAGAAACTGAAAGGAAATCATGTGCCCTTTCAAGACCTTTAGATTTAGTGTTCTTACTTCTTCATTTCCTTTTTACGCCTGTATCATTATCAGAATTTTTCCTCTGACGAATACAAGGAAAACAGATGGAGGCGGGAAGTGTCCCGAGGAAGAGAAGGAGCGGTCTGTGACAGTCCTGCGGTGAAATTAACTGTAATACATGGAAGTGGAGGAAGTCTGTGTGGTATAACTAAAAAATGTTGAATGCGCATCGCATGCATTTCGGGGTCAACATCCCATACCTTACAGTTACTCAAAATAGGTTTTTCTCTTCTGTCCTAACCATTTGCCATGCTAACATGATCTACCTAAAATATAACTACATAACAATCAAGGCCTTCAGTGACTTACTCCTCACTGACTACAATGAATAATACACTGTTCATAAGCCATGTTCCATTCATTATTCATTGCCTTTATGTTTAATAGTCACTATAAAAAATGTGTCGAACAAATGCCACGTACAAAGTATATACTGATACAGTGGATACAAGTGCAAGAACAATGCTACCCCAAGTTTATCCACTGACCACTGTATCAGCATCACACTGGAGGTGGAAGTCAATAATCTGTTTTATAAGATTATATACAGATGAGTCTTATGAATGTTAAAGTTTTAGAAACACTGTCCAAAGGATTAAAAGTGAGGAGATATGATCTCTTTTCTCTTAGGGATCTTACTTCCCCAAAGGGTATTGAAAACATCTGTCAGGCAGCTGGGATTCTTTAAGCCTCTCAAAAGGAACTATGTGAACGAAAGGGGCAGGGTTCACGTTTCTGACCCCTGAGAACCATTAAGCCAGGCTAGCCTGCAGCCCTTTTGAAAGAAGTAGCTTCAATAGTGAGTTGAGTACATTGAACATATATGTATTAATGTGGTTGTATGTAAATGTACTTAAAACACAACTATATAGTTATATTTTATAAATGATATATTCTTATGTATACTATATTAAGTTATATATAATATATAATGTATAAAAATATATTTTATACATTATTATATATTATATCAGTATATATTATATATAATTAATATATATATAAAACACATACACATATATAAAACAAAACTATAAATATATCTAGCAGCACTGGAGTTACAGCTCAATTGTAACATTTAAGCAAGACTTTCATTTTAAGTAGACACAACAGAAGTTTAAATTTACAGAATTAGCAAAGTATAGCATATATTCATCTTCCATATTAAAAAACTTCATGGACAGTCTGGAAAATATGAGAGGTAGTTGTACCTAATGAGTGATATTTTAACATTCTATTGAATATTATACATTAAAGATTCTAGGGGGAGAAAGGAAGCCAAATTCTAAGAGAATAAATAAGGAAAGGGCAACCCATGGTCTTGGGGAAAACAATGAAAGTGGAAGAAAATCTGTTTCCAGGTGTAATTTAGAAACCATCAGACACGCACTGGCGACAGAAGACAGAAGGTCAATCACTCTTGGGAGCATGAAAGCCAGAAGGAAGGAACCTTGTTCCCAACTTTCAGTTAGTCCTGGTCATTCTCGCCCTGTCTCTTCCCTCCCCGCTGCCATGACTTTCGGGCCCTTGGTTTAGTTAGTCCAATTTTCTTAAAGCCTGAAAACTACACTACTAACAGCTTTGCTTCACATACTGGGTGTCTTGGGTAAATCTTGCAGGTTGTGGTCACTCATGGGGAAGGGAGGAGGAGCAATCAGAGAGGGAGCTCAGTGCACAGACTGGCTGTGACCTGGAATGCAGTGGTCCCCAATCTTGACAAAGACCAGCGTGCTCCCAGAGGTCTTGTTAGAGCTCAGGGTGCTGGTCTCCCCCCACATTATGGATCCAGCAGGTGTGGAAATGGGCTTGATAATCTGAATGGCTAACAAACTCCCAGATGATGCTGGTTTGCTGTACACATTTTGAGAACCATTGCTCTAACAAAATCAGCAGTCACAAGGCCAAAGAACTAGGCAGACACCAGGAAACACAGTTATCTCCCTGTATAGGTTTTCAGGATATAGACTATTAGTTAAATAAGTGTATCACCTGCTCAAAAAACAAGCAGGTATGTATTACTCTTCAAGGATTGTAACTGACATCATTAGTAGTCAGAGGAAATTTCTTTCCAAGGATAAACCCAACACCTAAGAAGTTTTAAGAGACAGTGTATGTTTGCTTTTTTAAGGATTGTTGTAGAATCCAGTATTATGGGAATGACTGCTCAGCTAGCCTATTTAAATTTTGATATCAACCACCTTTGGACTAATTTAAAAATGAATACTATAAATTCAAAATTTCAGCCTGCGGTAAAATTCAAAATAAGGGTTTCTAAATATTCCTTATCCTTGTGTTAATAAGAGGATTAAAAAATCTTAGTTGTTTTTTGACCTGATCATAAAACAAAGCAGTAGTAAAAAAAGAATTCATCTGGCAAATGCATTGTTTGTAGATACTAGCCACTTATGAAAAACACATTTCTATTAAAATTGTCTTAATTTCTTAGAGTTAGAGCACTTGATATCTGGACCCAGAGGAGATTTTATTTTACAGTTCAGAATGAATGGGAAAGAATACATCACAGCAATTAATGAAGCCGTTCTAATTTTGCCTGAAGTGATTTAAAATTCCCCGTGACGGTCTGCACTGCTACGGAAGAGCTCATAGACTGCAGCTCAACCAGATACCCACAGATGGCATCCAGGCAGAGGTTTGTGAATCTTCTCCTGTGGAGAAAAGGACACCAGATCAACCGCCTCCATGTGCGCAACATTCCTTTCTACAGGACTCCCCTCCAACCTCCGCTGACCTCATGCTCCCTCGGACGGGCAAGGATGATGTGATTAGGTATGTGGCAAACAAATGAAAAGAGGAGGAAACTCAGGGGGTAGACGGATTACCACAAAGCCACCATTTTTCTTTTGAAGATTATTAGAATGAAGAGGCAGTAAGGATGATTCCTTAAGTTAATATTAAATTATTTACACGCTTTTGGCCTTTTCAAGCAAATGTACCTTAAGATGGCCAATAATATCACAAATTCATAATTGAACTGCCCTTGATCACTAATTCAAAGCAAGAGGAGTTTAGAAGTAATTCATAGATGATATCCTTTCATTTGTAGAAAGAATTCTGCATAACGGTTGAAAAATAGAAAAAACTCTAACCTTACATACATGTCACTTAGTATCATTCAAATAGTTATTGTTAACATAAAAAGCCTAAATCTCCTGTACTCCTTTATAATTTCAGTATCTCTCCCCATTCTGTCCAAAGTTGTTACCCAGATATTTATTAGAATCACTTAAAAGCTTTCCCTATATAATGCAGTATTTAATTCATAGTTACCTCTCACAGTTTAAAACCTGGCTAGGATTCTCAACATATCTTGTCAATAGTACATGTAAACAATCCAAAAGGTGCAGTGGCTTCTTCATTCTGTTCCAGAATGGATCCTATTAAGAAAATATACATTGGAAGTTATAAGGCAAACTGTGTCAACTGATTTTTCAACCATTCATGTTAGTTAAAACGGCCATCAAGACTCCATAGCAAAATTTACTGACATTAAAATAATTATTTAATATTAAGTGTTACTAAACTTCTTATCTGGTTATGATTAATATTTGAACAATCTTCACAACTGCAGTGTGATGTTATTTATGAGGAATATTTGATGATACCAATCTACTTTGTAGAGCATGTACATTTCCTGTTTAGGACCAGAGGTAAGAGAAAAAAATCCACCTCTTCTTACTATCTGGGACATCACTTTTACTGAGAACCTCTGCAGACGTAGTCTGATACTGTAAATAAGAGACTAAATTAATAGTCATAGAATCTCAATTCTACCTCTGTCTTCACCTGTGACTAGCCACATGTGTTGAGCAGGTTACTTAACATCTCCGCCCTTGTCAGATGGATAGAAGAGGGGATACTACTATTTGCTCATTTCCATCACAAGCTCGTTGTGAGGCTTAAATGAGATACACAGGTACCTTCTAAAACACTATGGGCATTTTGATGATGCTACTATAAGCAACACAATTTAGTTCAATAAGGTTTTATTTTGATCTTTTATGGCAGATAAAATAAAAATTACAACTTAGAGTCTAAAAACAGCAATTTTCAACCGGTGTGCCAAAAGAACTTTTAAAACATGCAATACCTGACTGTTCAGTCAGGGGCACTGACCTTTCTCTTAGATTGTCAAATACAAAAATGACAACAGACAACACAACAGCTGTCCAGTGTGAATGCCCTGTCTCAACATATATATAAAGGTCACATAATAGAGTTGCATCTCACTGGTCACGTGGCACAATAAAGTTATGTCTGATTGGTTAATTCTTGGTCAGAAATCCTTATGTACAAATATAGGCACCTCATTTTTTAAAAAGTCACTTTGGAGCAAAAAGGGTAGGTAGTTACTATTATTTATTTATTTATTTATTTTTTGTAACTCCATCAGTAATATACCCTTTTCTTGGTCAGATCAACAAAAAATATACTCTTTGGTGTTTTAGTAATTAGTTTACATCTTCTGTGAGATGAAAAAGGTTGAAAATTGCTGGTCCAAGGAGGTTCAATACGGTGAGAAAGACCTTTAAGCATGTATGTTTTAGAGGAAGTTGCAATTAATGCAGCTACTTTGTTCTTTTAAAGTACATGATGATTCTTAATGTAATGCATTTAGCCTATTCCAAGACTAAAACATATGTTAATATTAAAAAGTAGTATTTGATTTTTGTCATGATGCTCAGCAAAGCCCCTCTCATTATTGGTTTTAAAAGTCTGACTTATAATTTCTGACACTAAATCAATGAAGCAAATTTCTGATCTATTAGATGATGAGAGACTTAACAAACATGCAATCAGAATAAACCACTCCTATGTCTAGAAAAAGTTAACGTAACTTCAAATGAATGATTTTATTTGACTTAGTATTCTCCTTACCCGTGACTTGAACAGGTGATCATATACCTCCAGCAGCCGAGGTAAGGGCACTCCGATCTCATGCATCGTCTGTATGACGAAGCCCACATCCCAGTTCAGAGTGCACACTTGCTGCTCTAAGAACTGCACGACGAAATCTGGGGAGGACAAAGGGCCAGAACGTAGGGTTGCCACTCTTTCCCCAGCTCTCCTGAGACGCAGCCGACACGCGACAGTGTGTATGGGGAAGGTGTGCAACGCGACGATGGGATGCACACAGTGTAAAATGTTCGCTGCAATCGTGTTAGATAACACACCTGTCACCTCACGTAACTGCTATTTCTTTGTTGTCGCTGTAGGGTTGTTAACACTTGATATTAAAAAGTAGGCCTTATTCATAAATGAGCAGTTTATAAGGGGAAATCCTTTAAAAAACAACTTTCAAAAATAATTTCTTGAAATTCTTTTAGTAAAACCAAGTACTTATTTGAGACAAAGTGAAGAAGTGAAAGATAAATGACATTTAAGCTCCCCCGAATTTCAAGGCAGTTTTCCCCCCATTAAGTTGACAACTGCTCGCACTGGCAAAAATGCAGGGAGTTCTCAGGATCTACCCAACACCAGACAGGGGGCGTGCTGTGTGTCAGCAAAATCCTGCAGCCCAGTGCCTGCTTGGGGTACCTGTGAGAGGCAGCCAATCCATGTTGCCCTAATATACTTTAAAGCTATTAGGAAAAAACTACATTGTATTGAATTTGGAAAATATAGGGAGGTACAATAAAAAAAGAGACCATTCACAACTCCACTATTGGAGAGAACACTGATAATATTTCTTTAACACATTAATATATCCTTGATTTAACAGCTTTTCAGACAAGAAAGGCTACTGCATCCTGAATTTAGACATATTAAGTAATGTTTTTAAAATGCACTTCCCAAAGACTCACAAATGGTTTGTTCTGATCATTTTAGTGTGCTAACCCATTTTTACTTTTTACTAACTGCCATATCATAAATAAGATCATAACAGTAACATGCAAATTCCCACAAATTTATGAGAATTTGAATGAGTCCCAAAGTCTGAGACTGACCGACGTGAACACCCCTGAGTAGGAAGAATCACCGAAAACGCTGCCGCTGAGCCTGCATATCCCCTGCAAGTGAGCACACGACGACTCTGGACAGGGAGTAAAATCCTCATCTCGTCCTGCTTTGCTGCTGACAGACTGACAGAGAAAGGTAGACAGACCTCTTCCACCCTCAACCTTTCTGAGTCCAAAATTAAAAATTCAAGTCAAAGCAGAAGTTCTCTCAAAAGTGATTGTGTAGAATGTGGCCTCTTTACTATGAAGATTGTCAACTTTCATATACTTATAAAATACATGTATTTGCTCTTTATTTTTCTGATCAATGAAATAGCATAGCAGGTAAGGACAGTACTGTGTTTATAAGAAATAAGGGTATGATTATAACAGTTTTATTTCTTCGCGTGTTCAGGGAATAAATACTAAATCCGAGATGGTCGGTAAATGAGTTTGTATCCTGATGTGTACAGAATTTAATGATATGTTGTGGGTATGATCACGTTTCTCAATATTTTCCAAAACACAAAGTGGTTTACATTCTGCTTTATCAGTGTATTTATGTTGATTCTATTGTTTCACAACGGAAGAAAACATGATAGGTTGGCAAATGATTTATAATAATTACAGTTGCCTACATAACAATTACAGTTAGCACATTACATTTTTAAGACAACTGCCCACTATTTGAAGGAAAAACATGCCCTCAATATAACAAAGGAGTGTGAATCAATCATTCACAAAAACACCAGCCATTTTTCTTTACAAATACGTACAGGGTTACTAATAATATTATCACTGTGGTCTGACAGTCTACACTATCCCAAGACAGATACATAACTCGGAGGGTCAAAGAATGTTCTATACTGAACTATTCATCAACAAGTTCTGCTCTTCTTTGGAGGTCTTTCTTTTTGGAGGTAGAATTAAACTGCTAAATAGCAACAAAGAAATGATTTTGCTCTGAAGATAATTATTTTTCCATGTCAATGAAGAAAACTATCCAAAGAAAAAAACCCAGGGCAGTGCCTGAGGTCACCGCTCACCGAAGGGAAAGAAGCGAGGTGTGCCGGCGTAAATTTTGCCGAGGAGGACAATCTTCAGACTAAGAGCGTGCATCCTATCTGAAGAGCTCAGCGTCACACTATCATTCAGTTCTGTAAGACGGAGACGTGCCATTAGAGACCCCAATTATTTTTAAGGTGAAGAGTTTAAATGGACTACTTTATTGTTTCAAGGAATAAAATGCCCTGGAGCCAACATTCACATTAACAGAAGGAGAGGCCCCTCTGGGTCTGCTGGTCTCTGATGCTTGCATCTCACCAAGACAGTGTGAGCGGGTTCTGAGGGAAGTGCCTCGGTCTCCTGTAAGCAATGCAAACCCCAAACTGATACGCTCTGAGAGTCCTCTCCAATATTGCCTGGGCTCGTTCTCCAGAGGACCACCCTCCACTATGTCCAGGCACCCTCCACGTACCCTCTACGTAGGAGCAGACAATTTTCATGAGCCCTGGATACGGGAGCCTCCAGCAGCCTGTGTTCCTCTTCTACCGAGTCACTAAGTAACACGGGCTAAATATATCTTTGCAGGGGGAACGGACACTTACCTTTCTCTATGATATCTTGCCAAAGGGTCTGCACCAATATAGGGTCTGAATAACCGGCACAGTGAATTATTGCAAGTTTACACTCTGCAAGTTTAAATGGGTCAGCAAATTCCCCATAAAGCTGTAGGAGAAAATATCAACATTATACACCCAACCAGCGGTCAGCGTCCAGAAATTAATAGTGAGATACTACTTGAGAGTTAAAAACCAAAGATTTTATCTAAAGTTCCTAAAATATGACACAAAAATATAAGATGTGTAGAGCTGGTCGTAACTCTGGATTAAAGCGGTGAATGAATGGTTAACTCCATGCAAGCAGATTTAAGATGTGTGCATTTTTTTCTTGGCTGGTAGACGTCCCGATGACTTTTGTTACAGAGTCGGTATTGTCTAAAGCAGGGTTGGAAGGATCATGGGAACACGGACATATCTCAGGGTGCTTAAGGACACTAAAGCCACGCCCAAGGATAACGGAAGAAAGAACTGCTCAGAAAGGTACCGAGAGGCTTGGAGAGCTAAGCCAAGTTATTACTTTTTCAAGACAAAGAAGCAAGGCAATAAAATAGCTGGCACGAGTTTTAACCAAGCCCCACGTGATGCCGATAGATTCTTGACAGTTACTGGCCTGGAAAGAGAAACTTAGTTAGTCTTTCTTAACGCAAATACCACAGCAGTGATTTGTCAGCCCAGTGACATGCTGCCAAGGATGGCTGATCTTATTTTGTGGAGATAGGTTACTCTTCCCTATGAAACAAAAAATAAAATGCAAAATACCCCACCGTGAATTGTAGGTATTAGGTGATTGCTTGACTGCTGTAGGAATTCCACTTGCTTTTTTATTACCTTAGTTATGTCCATTAGCTCAGAATCCAGCTGAGAAATTGCATCCTGTACAGAAGAATGATGGGAATACTGCCTTTGCAGTGTCTCTTGTATCTGCAGTTGGATCCTAGCAACCTGGTGTGGACAGACAAAAGGGAGTGTTGATTTCATTATGAAAAATCAATAGATACTCAAAGAAATGACCGCTAGTACCTGACTTTAAGTTTCTTAAAGTTAATATATTAATAAAGACTTATATCATAACAGACTAGCAACTCCCCATCACCACATAAAAGATTTCCCAGGAAACGTACTGTGGCAGAGTCTTTACTGCCCACCCTTGGCTGTTCCTCCCATGGCTGTAGCCAGACGAATGGCTAGACTACACTTCCCAGCCTCCCTTGCAGGGCGGTGTGGACATAAGACTAACTTCTCTGCCAAGGGCCATGAGTGAAAGTACTTCAGAGTTGAGGTTTTTAAGAGAGAGTATGTGTTTCTTACATGCTTTTTTCCCTTCCTCCCTCTGAATGAAGAAAAAAATAAGGCCAAAGGTAATAGTAGAGCCAGAAAATAAAACTTAGGTCCCAAAAATCAACCAAGTGGAAGAAAGCCACCTGTCGACCAGAAATACCCACTCTGGATTTTTGCGATTGAGAAATAAGCTTTTGTGTTGGGACCATTATACATTTTTGGGGTCTCTCAGTTAAGGCAGTTTAGTCTCCTTTACTCCAGAAGAAATGGTGCATGTGATGTAATCTGAATCATGTTGGAATATTTGGGAAAAACCTTTAGAAGTGCCATAGAGAAAAGGTTTAAATTACAACCATAGTGTTACCCAAATGCTGTATGATTAGTTTTCCATGATTTATATCTAAATATGAAAAATGAAAAATACAGGCAGATGAGACGAGAATTAATAATACTGACTGCTACAGACCTATCGTTTACTAGAGGAAAAACAGAAAGTACCGTATTTTTCAGACTATATGACGCACCGGACCATAAGATGCACCTAGGTTTTAGAGGAGGAAAATAGGAAAAAAAAAATTTTTTTTGAAGCAAAAAATGTGGTCCTGCTCCTGCCTCCTGTGACCCCGCTCCACTGCCCTCCCCCTGCGAGCCAGGTAAGCTACATTCAGACTATAAGACACACCCCATTCCCCCCCAAATTTGGGGGGTGGTGGTAGAAGTGTGTCTTATAGTCCAAAAAATACGGTACTCAGTGTGAACATAGCTTAAGTATCATCACTTACTTCCATTTTTTCTTCCAGTTCGTGAAGGAATTCACCGTCTGCAGCTGTTGAGGAAATGGCTGTGGAACTTTTGGCGCTAAGAATGGCTCGAGCGATGTACTCTAGTCGCTGTTGAAGTGGAATTTCTGTGCTGGGGGGAGAAACACTCGTTTTTATTTATATGAATTCTTAAGGTCCCAAGATACAAACACATCAATTATGATGTACTATTTTATACCAAATGGACATAAAAAGCCACCTGAAACTTGAAAAAATTGTTAGACGATTTCTAGTAAGAGAGAATTTAACAGACAATTTAAGGCAAAAAATAAAGAAAGACATGTTTATGTCCAAAAAAGCTACCTCCTATTTTAAAACTTTAGTTCAGGATATTAAAACTTGGATTCTTCTAAAATTAAATTAAGAATATTCTTTATTGTTTCTCATATCCCTCATTTCTTTGCCTCGACATGGCCAATACTACACTTGATCTCCTACAGAGCAGCCAGAGTGACCATGTAAAAACAAAACCCGCTATCACACGATTTCCTAAAACCGTCCAACAGCCCTCCCTCACCTCAACCCCCTCTCCTTCCACTTGCCCCCTGGTTCACTGTCTCACCCCACTGGCTTTCCTTCTGTGTTCCTTCCTTGAATAGTAATCTTTCTCCTGTTAAAGCTGTTATTAATTTTTTGTTATGAAATATTCGTAAGTTCTCTAACTTTCAGGAACACATTTGCTTTACACATGCATGCCCTAATTTATTGCATTGTCTGTTCGATAGGATAATCCAATTAGAAACCCCAATGTTTTCTTTAACAGGATTCTTGATAATCTTCCAAGACCTTGGCAGTAATTTAACCCAATGTCAGGGTAGAGAAAATTAGTCAGGAATTGGTAAAACATTTAAAACCTTTAAGAAGTAGTTTTTGTCCTTTTAATCAAGAATAGCAATTAATTGTCATTAGTGGGAAGAATCTAAAGACATATTTTAGAGAAAAGGATTTAGAAGACAGTCTGAATAAAAAGGGCCTTAGGCATTCTTTTAGAATCTCCTACACATTCTTAAAAGCAAAACAAACAGAAAGAACGGTAAACTTTAGATAAACCCAAATAAAAGCATAAAAACCCTGCACATGCAGAACCTGAGTGGAGTCTCATTTGCATTCTGAAATCCGATGTACCCAGATGCAGCTGAGCCACCACACCCGCACGGCGAGCACACTGCCTTACCTGTGCATGTCAGCCAGCTTGGACAGGACGCGAGCGGCACTACTGAAGCTTCGGTTCTTCTCGTAATACCTCCAGAGCAGATCCATATAGCGAACTTTGTTTTGATCAACTTTGGCCATTCGGGCTAGATGTGGCTCCAGAAATGGGGAAGTGACCTGGAAATTGGACAGGCACCTAGAACGTTTCTCACCACCCACTTGCTCTTTACATAGTAAGGGTAACACTTTAAAGATAACTATAGATGTGCCCTATTTTATGAGCATAAAAGCAAAATTATAATCCAACAATAGATACAAGAGATACAAGGCAATTTTCTCATTACAAATGATTTTTTGTTTTACCCCAGTTGATGAAAGAGTTGCTAGGATAGTTACATTAGGCTGATAAAAATAATTTACTATGATCCAATTATAAATCTTTTAATAAACCCTGAGAACACAGCTACTGAGTCCTAAAGTCTGAGCTCAAAGGCATCCTTGAAATGATCAAAGGCCACCTATGCATTTGACAGACAGAGAAACACAGACTAGGGAGTGAAAAGACATGTGAAGGCTGTGCCGACTTAATGGCAGTGCTGAAACAAAGTTCCGGTCCCCTAGTTCACAACCCAGTGATTCCCACCCCACAATATAAACATGCCAATTGGCTGATAAATAACAAGAAAATTGGAGCAATGGTCTATTTTGTACCCTAGGAAAAACTATTACATTACTTATAGAAATTAACAATATTGGAATAAGAAACCATTTTTTACCTGTAGCAGTTTATCTGCAAGGTCAGCTTGTATTAGCCAATTATAAAGGGCAATACTAAAGAGCTCATCTTTGGATCGTTGACACAATTTAAGCATTTGTTCAAACTAAAATAAAGAAAGCAGGAAAAATTAGCAAAGATAAAGGCTCTGCTGCCGGACATCATGAACCCTGAGCCTTATTAGCCCCTGGAAAGAATCAAGTATCCTTCAATGCTCTATGAGCTACTATCCTTCCCAAGATGATCACGCTACCACCACCACACAGAAGTTCTAAGCACAATGTGTTTCAGAACGAAAATATGCCATGTCCCGTACGTGATGTCCTGCTTCCTCATTACTCAGCATGTTGGGATCCGACGACAGCACAGGAGGCCCCGGTTTTTTGGGTACACTGGGAGACTGAGGAGCAGCCTTACTTTGATTTACCAGCTCTTGAAGTGTATCTGTAATGCACTTGTAACTGTTTAATCTGAAGAAGAATGGGAAGGGAACAATTACACTAATTAGACAGTAACTGACTTATCTTACCTAATTTTAAATACAAGCATTTAAAGACTATTTCGGAGAATAAATATATGCATATATTTGGTATTAAAAATAATAGAGATCATATAATTTTTCAATAGGTTTGGGAAGCATTTGGTTAAACATAAAAGGGTAATGTCATAAAAATGAATGTATTAACAAAAACCGTGTCTTAGGTAGATTATGTATTTCCTTTATGGATATAGCACTTCACTTCTTTTGTCTCTACTAATCTGCGAACATTTTAAAATCATCCTTTAAAATAAACTACTTCACCCAGAAGAAGAAGAGATCAGGAGGTGGGGGAGAAGCCAGTTTTGTTTCCAAGTTATCTCATTTAAAATTGACATTAATAAAGTCTCAGAAAAACCACAGAAGCAACTTCTAAAACATTTGTAAGTACTTAGGAATTTTTAGCAGATGAAAATTTTATCCATAGGCAAGGAATTATAATCCTGATACAGGCTTTTAATAAAATAAGTCACTTTAAAGTGAAAGCATAGATTTTTTAAAAAACGTGAAAGCATAATTGACCTTTATATGGGTGGTATTTGAAATATTATGTCCCTAGTACTATCAATCAAACTTCACCCAAAGACAAGTCTGCTAGTGCAATAAAACTCACCTCTCTTGGAAAGCCTGAAGTCCTATGACGTCTTCTTCTGGTTCTCCATGTTTATAGAAGTGAAGTCCAAGACCCTGAGGATCTTTTTTCTCAGCAGCCGTGAGAGAGAGCTCCACCACACCCTCATAAAAACGCACTGATGGGAAACACAAAGGACGAAGACGTAAGGTTCGTTATTAAGCTGGCTATGTTTTCTCTTATCTGGCTTATAAAAATACCGATGAAATGTTATTCGATTTCTATTGCACATTAGTAACCCTGATGACAATATCATAAAATATTTATGAGTTTACTGTAGAACAAGGTCCCCAAAGAACAAGGTCCTGACATGACTAAATGGCAGCTATTAAATATATTTTCTTCACTGGAAAAAGACTTTTCTATTTAAAATAATAAACAGGATGCTCTGGCTTGTGTGCCTCAGTGAGTTGAGCACTGGCCTGCGAACCCAAAGGACACGGTTCGATTTCCAGTGAGGGCATACGCCTGGGTTGTGGGCCAGGTCTCCGGTTGCGGGGGGGACTGAGAGGTGGCTGATCGATGTTTCTCCCTCCCTTCTCCTCTCTCTAAAAATAAATAAAATCTTAAAAAACAAAAACAGAAACAAACGGGAGAGTTAGAGTTAGTTGTTAAAAAAGTCTTGGGATTTAAAACATTACCTTTTATAAGAGTTATTACTTTTATATTATGTTAGATTTAATTTTACAGTAATTTTAAATTTGACTAGGTAATATTTTATGACAGCTAATATATTGATAATTAAACAAAAGCTTTTAAGCATCTTAAAGTTAAATGTAACCCGGCAAGCAATCTCATAAAGATAGTAGTTTAACTGAACCAGGACTCAAACACCAATGGTAAAAAGCGACATATTTGAAGATATAAAAAGACACTATAGCTTTTGCAGAGGCCAGCACAGTCACCACAAAGTGAAACACAAGGAATGAGTTTCCTATGTCATATACTTGAGCCAATGAACTTGGCGAAGATTTGCCTCTGGGAAGAGGCTCTTCTTCATCACTAGCTCATTTTAGTCACACAGTCATTTGTCCCCTTCATTAAGAAGTTAGGAAGGACAGTCTTCACTGAGAGTTGCTGTGGTTTCCGGCTTCAACAGCGCTTGAACAGAACCTGGTGCTTGACCCCCATCCCAGCCAGCCACCCAGATCCATCCTTCTGCCACTGCCTCAGGGCCTAGGACCACCCCAAAGCCCCTGCCAATGCTCCAGTGCCCCGAAGCTGCCTGTCCTCAGCTGCCCATCATGGCAACCATGTCCACCTCACAGGTGCGCCAGAACTGCCACCAGGACTCGGAGGCCACCAGCAACCACCAGATCAACCTGGAGATCACGCTTCCTTGGTCTACTTGTCCATGTCTTACTACTTTGACTGTGATGATGTGGCTTTGAAGAACTTTGCCAAGTATTTTCTTCACCAATCTCATGAGGAGATGGAACATGCTGAGAAAGTGATGAAGTTGCAGAACCAACGAGGTAGCCGAATCTTCCTCCAGGATATCAAGAAACCAGACCGCGATGACTGGGAGAATGGGCTGCATGCAACGGATTGTGCATCACACTTCAAATAAGTGTGAAACAATCACGATTGGGCTTGTACAAACTGGCCACTGAAAAAAATGACCCTCATTTGTGTGACTTCATTGAGTTCACCACCTGGTTGAGCAGGTGAAACCCGTCACACCACTGGGTGCCTATACGACTAACGTGCGCAGGTTGGGGCCCAAGTCCAGTGGGGCAGAGCATCTCTGTGACAAGCACACACTGGGACACAGTGAGCAGAGCTCAGCCTCGGGCTACCTTCCCACCGCCGCGGTGGGGACAGCCCTGGTCACCAAAGCAGCACATGCATGTCAGGGTTACCTTTCCCTTTCCCATAACTTGTACCAAATCACCCACTTATGGCTCTCATTTGTGCTATTCCTTCAAATAAAGTAATTTGGAACAAAAAAAAAGAAGGAAGAATGTTTTGTTTCTCACCTTGTCTATACTGAGCACAAACATTGGAAAGGTCAACTTGATTGCTGATTTTCTGATACTCTTTCAGTGATTCCCTTAACATCCTTTCCCTTTCAATCTTATTTTGAACTTGTCGGGAACGTTGGAGCAGCTCATTTGCCTGAAGTAGAAATGACAAGAACTTAAAAAGATAGATATAAAGTCAAGCACAAAGATGATGCTGTCAATGTTAAGTTTTAGTCGATGTCTAAATTTACATCTGGTTTATTATAATCAATAATAAAAACAACTCTACCAACTTACTTCTTCTTAATTTTAGGCAGAAAAGTTTTTGACCAAAAAATCCTAGCTATTCTTACTTCCTCTCACAAACATGTTAAGCAAGATAGCTTTTTGTCTGGTAAATCTCTTGCCTAGTCAATACTTTATTGGTCAGCAGGCAGTCCACGTGATACTGATTTTTTAAATTCCTTCCACCTGTAGGAAAGGATCAATAAAAATTGCCCAATTAACTCCGATTCATTACAGACTTACTTTAGGTTTTAAGAGATTTTCCATAATTTCTAAGGAGAGGCATATTTAACCATTGTCTTTTTATTTATTTACTTTAAGATTTTATTTATTTATTTTCAGAGAGAGAAGGGAGGGAGGAGAGGGAGAGAAACATTGATGCATGAGAGGAACATCAATCCATTGCCTCTTACACGTTCCCCCCGGGGGCCTGGCCCACAACCCAGGCATGTGCCCTGACAGGGAATCAAACCTGCAGCCTTTAGGCTCTCAGGCTGGTGCTCAATCTGCTGAGCAACCATCCTAGCCAGGGCAAACCATCGTCTTTTTAAATACGGCCTAGAAATACCATCAAAGATTCTTTATGAAAAACTTAAATACATATTTAAGTTTTAAGAAATTTTAAAACTTTTAAGAAATCATGTATTCCCACCCCTTTCTTACACAGATGAGGATTCTGTGGCCAGGAGAGGTTCAGCAACCTGTCAAGGTCATACACTGAGTAAAAAGAGATGGCTCCTGATTCCACCTCTGGCGTGCTGTTTAGCACACCACGGAACCTCTTCTTCTGTAGGGAACACGCAAGCAGCTGACGAGCACCCTACCTTGGAACAGACCGCGTCATCAGTGCTGTACAGCAGTGGGCAGATGTCCTGTAAGTGCAGGCTAATGCCGTCAACAGCAGCATTATCTCGGATGTAGCAGTTGATGAGGGAAGCAATTAATGCCCCAGTCAGTTCTTTGTCCCGGATTACCAGATCTTTAAAGGTGGTGATTTTCAACTGCTCCTGAAATTCCTAGGAGTGTAAAAAAAACTTTTCTTCTATCAAATATGTAAGAATATCATTTCCACACAGAATAAAATTTCTTTAATAATGTAACCAAAACATGAATGGAATTTATAGCTTTAAAGAGAAAATATACTAAAACTATACAAACTAAGACACTTTTGAAATTATCATAGAATCATACAGAATTGAAAAAGAACCCACAGGACGTCTAGTTCAAAGCTCTCACTTTACAAACAAGGAAGGTAAAGCCCAGGCAAAGCCAAAATTACAGCCAGGTCTCCGACTTTAGTTATAACCAGAAAAGAATAATCAATTAGCTGCATTAAAACATCTTGGGTTTCTGTTTTTTTCTTAAAATGTTAGAATTCTGTTATTCAAGGCCTTCTAATGTTGAAGTTTAATCTCATTTTGAACAAATCTGCTTGGTAAAATAGAGTTCTAAATTACTGAGGCAATTGTAATTTATATTAGAGTAAAATACTCTGCTTAGCAATTTGACTGGTATTTTTTAATAAATTTCAGCAAATATACTATGTCCAAGCTTTTGTACTATTATATAATTTGCATTCCTTAAGCATAAAAATTGTGATTCAAGGGACAGAGCTTTGAAGATGGATCCCCCAAAAGATGCATAGGGTAAAACAACTACATTATGCTTATCACCCACTAAAATGTATTCTACCTGGTATGGAGAGGTTTTCATAATTAAACATTTTAGCTTGGTTTGGTTTTTTTTTAAGTATGTGTTTAAAAGAAATAAAATCAGCGATAACACAACTCTTTGGACTTTACAGAAAAGAACTAGGGGAATGCCTTTTAACCTTAAAAATTGTACTTAAAAGTCAAGAACTAAACATTTCAGGGTAACCAACAGTCCAATCGGGTAAGAGGACATTGTATTAATATGAAAGAAAGCAGATTTGGGAGATTACCATTTTGGAACCCTAAATGAACTAAGCCATTCAGGCAATGAACGGCAAGGGATAAGGAAAGTCTGGTGGAGAGTCCCAATGGCAGGGTTAGATTTACCATCTGAATCCAGCAGTCGACCTTAGAGTCACTGAGAGTGGGACAAGCAAACCTCCTGTGTCTCCTATTGAACACAGTCTGACATACAAACCACTACCTATGGAGCAATTTCATACTTCCTTAAATACATGGACCTGGACTTTAATCAAGCTTCTGTAGACTTCACTTCCATTTCCCAGGAAAATGAAGGGAATAAAGAAACAAGTTAATTACGAGAAAGGTACAGACAACCTCAGAACGCTGGCTTTCCACAGGATCAATCACCCAGTATCTACAAGGCAATAGCAAGGGAAAATAGCTCTAAACTGAAAGAGATGTAAGAGACATAACAATAAAATTCAATGAGTGAGTGAATCAACTGTTTAAAATGCGATTTGAATGAACCAATCTGTAAAAAGATATTTTTAAGCCAATCAGAGAGATTTCATTATTTTAGATGCTAACAAAGAATTGTTAATATTGTTGAGTGTGATAATGACATTACTACTCAAGGAAATGTCCATCTTTTTAAAGACGTACATACTAAACTACATAGGAATGAGATAACATGATGTCTGGATCTAATTTAAAATAATTCTGTGAAGTAAAAGAAAAAAAAAGGATAGATTAAGCCAAGTTGATAAAATCTTGAAAATGCTGAATACCAGTCAAGTGTATATAAGGATTAGGTGTAGTATTGCTCTATTTTCATGTATGTTTCAAAATGTTCAAATTAATAATGGGTAGGAATACATTCCCCCTAAAGTAAATCTGTCTAATATTTAGATGAGTGCAAGTTATCATTACTGTTTAAAAGGATTCAAATGAGGACAGCAAGATAAATACAGACCACAATGGGAAACATCTCCCACAATGGGAAACATCTTTTTTTTAAGTATGAATGTTTAATTAAGGTTGATGCACTCCTTGAAATCACATGCAAAAATTTATGTATATGATTGTATGCATTCTGAGGGTGAAAAGAGATAGTTTGATCAGATTCCCAAAAGGGCCTGTAGCCTACATAAAATTTGCAATCTATTGTTTTCAAAAAAACAAAAACAAAAACAAACAAAAAAAACCCCAGTTATTGTCAAAAAGTATTTCTGGCAAAGTAAGATTTCATTCCCATACCAGCCAAAGCTCTCAAACATTGTAAAACCTCGTGACTCTGACAAACTACAGAGGAATCTGTAGAGGAATCCCCCAATCTTCAGTGCAATCTTCCTATAACTTCGTAACTTTATCAGAGCCTAAATGCTTCCCCAAATAATCCCCTCCCGGACCACAGTGTAAGACTAAAGTTCACTCAAAAGAAAAAAAATGAAGCATAAGATTAACAGTATGGTTTCAGCTAAAACAGCCTACCTTCTGCAGTTCACCTACAATGAGAGTGAACTGATGTTCACAGAGAAGTTTCCATAAAGCCAGAGCCTGGTATGATTTTCGGACCAACTGCTGGATTGCTTGAAGTGAAATCTTTTCACTCACTTGAGCCTCTAATTACAAAATGCAGTTAATGAAGTTTTATAAAATGACGTAGGTTGTTTTATTTCAAGTAAAACAATACTTTACCTCAAATAAAACCAGCTATTAAGGTGAGACTGCCATTATTCGCCTCCCCCCCAGCACAGGCGACTATGAGCACAAGTTGTTGAATCTGTGTTTTCATCCTCTCACAATTATATACATGTGCATTTGTGTGTGTGTACAGTTAAACAATAAAAAATTTGTTTTTAGATCATTTATGCCATGCTTTTTTCCCATCAGTTACATTTCTGCCAACGATCCATACTGATACATGTAAATCTAATACATTTTTTTTAAATTGCTGAGTGTTCCACCATGTAAGTATACTACAATTAGGTACACAGTCCAGCTGAAGGACGTTTATATTTTTTTCCATTTTCCTACTAAAACAAGAGCAATAAATATCCATAAAAATGGTCTTCCGGAAAGTGCAGTTGGGTTTCTCTAGGACTGAGTTTCTTAAACCCTAGATTAGAATGCACTGGTGAGTCATAAAATCAATTCAGTCAGTCAAGAGAGCTTTTTTTCCTTAAAGAGGAAATAAAATAGAATAAAAAAGGAAAAAATATTAGAGTGTAAAACAGGTAGTTATTTCCTAAATTTTTGTTTCAGTTGTGTGTGTATGCTTTTAAATATCTGAGTCATAACGTAAAATGTATTTCCTACTGTGAGAGAAAAGTCTGACAGATTGCTCTAGGGTGTGTACCTAGAGGTGGAATTGCTGGCTTTGAGTATATATGCATTCTAAGCTTTTCCTAGCTATCACCAAACTGCTCTATAAAGCAGTCACTTCAATGAATATTGCCTGCAATTTGAACACACCTGTTTGTGCTTGCAGTGTGAGGCTTACGGCCCAACTGAAGTACTGAAAAAAGAACATACAAAATAGTGAACAGAAAACAGGAGCCAGCAAGAAGGGAACAAAGTATCTTGGAACAAAAGTAAATGGCTGGGTCTTAATTAGCCAAGTTCAATCAGCCAGAATAATTGGCTTAAATAATAGAAGACAAGCAAACTTAAAAAAAATTGAATTACAGGCAAAATTTAAATAATAATATATTATTATTCCAATTCATATCTGGGATAATTGATGACTATGAGAACTTTTTGATTCCTCTTACTCTTACTAACTTTAGTTGCTACTACTTATAATGGAAAAAAACACAAGAAAAATTTGATTCACATTTTTAACTCTACAAAAAAGTGTTGCTAATCCTTAGTAAAAAGCAAACCGACCACAATGATGCCATTTCACACCCATCAGAATGGGCATAAAAGCCATCGGACAATAGCTGGCGCAATGTGGAGGAGCTGACATCCTTTGGGCACCGCTGGTGCAAATGAGAAATGGTGCGTTTGCGAAGGAAAACAGTATGTCAGTTCCTCAAAAAAACTGAAAATAGAATTATCACATGATCCAGAAGTTCTACTTCTTGGCATATAACAAAAAAATTAAAAGCAGGGAGTCAAATTTATATTTGTAAGCCATGTTCATAGCAGAATTTATTCAAAATACATCAAAGGTGAAACCTAGTATCCACTGGGATGAATGGATAAACAAAATGTGATATTATACAATGGACTATTATTCAACCTTAATAAGGAAGGAGATTTTGACATGAGCTACAACACGGATAAACTTGGAAGACATTACGCTAAGTGAGATAAGCCAATCACAAAAGGACAAACACTGTATGATTCCAATTACAGGAGGTACTATGATTCAGAGCTAGGAGAAAAAAAAGAATGGCGATTGTCAGGGACTTGTAAGGGTAAAATGGGAAGCTGTCGTTCCATGGGGTACAGAGTTTCAGTTTGGGAAGCTGAAAAAGTTCTGCAGATGGAGAGTGGTGATGTTTGCACAATGTGAATGCACTCAATGCCACTAACCTACACACTTAAAATCGGTTACAATGGTTAATTTTATGTTATGTTTATTTTACAATAAAACACTCATTGAAAAAGGTGTGTATCATGTGCTCTGAGGGGGAAGGGAAAAGTTTTAGGGCTGAAAGTTACGGAATACATGACATCCATCCACACTGCCCCACCTTTCTCAATCACACAAATATTTTAATAAAAAAAAATTGTTACCACAAACTAGATCTTACTGAGAGATGTGCTTTGTGTTCAATGCAACTAATAAAACTCTTTACTACAGTCCCGTACATTTAAGCGATCAGAAGTAACAATTTACCATGAAATTTCCTCTGCAGTTCCTGTTGCATTTGTTGGGTATTTCCATTTTCCGGACGCATGAATCCCGTCAGCCTCTGCTGCACTTTGGCAGTGGTACTAAAACACAAGTCCAGAATGTGTGTCTTTCATAGCATTACTGAGATCTAATAACTCATGTGCCACACAACCCAACAATTTAAAGTGCACAACTCACAGGGCTGCACAACTGTCACCTCGTCTAATTTCAGAACACCTCCCACTTCACAGTGTCATTGAGCATTTGCTGCACATACAACCCCTCGTCCCTTCCTTGCTGCTGTATGTCCTGCAGTTTCTCAACAAATAGCAGTCAGTTCCCACTTCCTCTTCCCCCCACCTCTACCCTAAGCAACCATCTGACTTACTTTCTGTGTCTCTAAATTGGCCTTTTCTGGATACTTCATATAAATGAACTGGAATATGTTGTAAATATTCTTCCCTCGTAGATTAGTGAAATAGCACTGGCAAATCAATGATATTTTAAACTGGAAGCATTGTGATTTCTTAGATGCTTAAAGTTTCATTGAGTAAATGGATGATAACAATACCATCTTTTTATTGAGCACTTGCTTTTTGCCTGCACCTTTAATTTAATACAATAATTCTGTAGGTAAGTATTATTAAGAATTCCATTTCACATATGAGAAAACTTTAGGACAAAAATAAAAAGCAAAGAATCTGCTGTAAGAAAATACTGACCACTGAGGGAAATGAGTAAAGAAAAGCATTTTGAAAAGATTGTTGAACTTTCTTTCAGAAGCTTCTATTTGGTAACCGATATTCAGTGAAATGCAGATTAAGATTTTTAATGTCAAAAGTATGAGACTATTAAAGCTATAATGGGGACATTGTAGGAGAAAGCAAATAGGTGGTTATGTCAATGTTGTTTGAAAATAAGGTTTTTTAGGGTAAAAGCAATACAAATGTACCCTAAAAAAATTTATAGACAGTGAAATACCCTGTGTTTGTAAATCTGAACCCAAACAATAGTACAACTCACAATTTTGTTTTATTAAAAAATAACACCAAAACAACATACAGCTCAACCAGGAGCAACGAACAGCCCTAGCTATAGTCTCCAACACCCTTTTCTACAAAAGAAACCAGGGCCCGTGGGAGAAATGACTGATTTCAGGGCTATGGCGGGGACTGTACCAAACGAGCCTGGAAGGGCTGATGATACTAGAAAATAAAGAAACTATCAAACACTGTGGTCAAAATGATTCAAGAGCAATCTGAAGAGGCAAAATATGGAAAAATTTTGCATTAAAAAAAAGACAAACCTGCAACAGGCTGAAATATTAACATCATAGGCTGACAATATTACTAAGTAAAAACCTCCACTGTCAGCAGGGCCAAGCTGGAGGGAGCCTGCCTCGGCCCCTCTCACGGACTACAATGCAGAGGCTTGCACCCGATACACAGAACAGCTACTACTGAGGCAGCTCCGCAGAGACAAAGAGACGAGTGGGAGCGGACGAGTGCTATGGCCTAGACGTTTGTGTCCCACCACACTCCTGTGTTGAAGCCCTACCCCCCAGAGTAATGGTATTTGGAGGCGGGGGCTTTGGGAGCTAAGCAGGCTTCGATGAGTCATGAAAGCGGAGCCCCATGATGAGATCAGTACCCTCACAAGAAGATGCCAGAGGGCGTGCGCTCTCATTTTGCCTCTGCCATGTGAGGACACAGAAAGCAGCAGCTGTCCCTAAAGCGGGAACAGCGTTCTCGCCAGAACCTGAACATGCTACACCTGATCTCAGACCTCCAGCCTACAGACTGTGGAAAACAAATGTGTGCTGTTTGAGCTGGCCGATGGTATTCGTGTTACTCCACCTGAGCTAAGACAGGGAGCGTCTACTGGCGGGTAGAGGGTTTCTTTCTGGCGTGGTGAAAACGTTCTGGATTTAGACAGTGATGGGTAATGAGTGCATAACCTTGAAAATATACTAAAAACCACTGACCTGTATATTTTAGAAGGGTGGATTTTATAATATGTGAATCATACCTCAGGGGAAAATGAGTAAAGAAATCCTATTTATTCTTACTTTGGATTTCCTAACAGTCCTCCTGCAAATTGGGAGTTTCTGTCCAGAAATTCTTGCAAGCCTTTCAGTTCTTGTAGCACTGACTCCAGCATTTGGGAGGGAACACTACTTTCAATCTGGTAAAAAAAAAAAAAAAAGTAATTTTGAAAGTTTAAAAACAGTGACAAGGTGTATACATAGAAAACATACTCTGTATATCCATAACTGCATGTATATGTTAATTCTGAAGTACCTTAACTTCAAAAACAGTAAAGATATTTCTTACATCAATTCACGCTTGGTGACCAGAGTGAAGGGCTAGGCATCACATCTCTCCTCTCCTATGCTGGTTGGACTTTGATATAATTTACAGACAGTAAAATACACAAATCTTAAGTGACATCTTGTTAACTTTTTACATTTTAATACAGTCACAGCCAGACCACAACAGAGAATATTTCCAACACCCAGGAAAGTTCCCTAATGCTCCATTCGTCATTCCATCTTGCAGGTAACTGCTTTTCTTACTTCTACCACTACAGAGCAGTTTAGCCTGTTCTTGAACTTCATATAAATGAAATTGTACTATGATACGTAAATACATGCTTATTCTTAGAAATGTGAACTTAGAGAGTATCAGAGTTGCAAAGATATGTGATATTTTGCCATTTTAAAAAGAAAAAGCTTAAAATAAATTGCATTCATATTCCACATTCATACAAATCTTACTACCTGAATGTATGATGACACAAAGTTCTACAAGATGCTTTCTCAAAGTACTCTAGAATCCAGGTAAGTACACGGAAATTAGTACTGGGTCCGTGGACTTTTGGGTATATAAACAAAATATTTAAATAGTAGTTTTGAGCAACATTAAGTATTAGGACTTACTCTAACCCTCACAAGAGCCTTATGAAGGAGATATATCACCCTCGTTTTACAGTGATGTATCAGGCTCTGAAATGTTAAGAAATTTACTCGCCTGTTAGTAAGTGTCAGAGCAGAGACTTACCCCAGGAATTGGACAGTGTATTGGGCAAGTACGCAAACACACACATAAGAGAATACTATCACTGCATCCTGTTTATAAGGCCAGGAAACTCGAAACAACCCACTCATCCACAAAGGGCACACCCTGGCCCCATACAAATGGCGGACACTGCTGCACAGCACGCTCACCGCCGTGATCTCTTTGTTGCCGCTCCTGAATACTCTCTCCACAACTAAACTGGCATCCCAGATGTTTCTGCAACACAAATGTTTTCATAACTAGGCTGAGGATGAATAAAAACAATTAAATATGTAGTATATTCCTTTCTGTGTGTTTATTAAAATGTAGCAATGGTTTCATTGAACATTTTGCTACATTAACTGAAAAAGAGGAAACCAGGAAAATTTAAAAACCTGATAAATCTAAGTTATTTAACTAAATAAAATACTGCTGAAGAAAAATCAAAAGGCTCTGGGTAATGAACTGTAAACCAGGAAACTTACAATGCAAAACCAAATTTACAAAGGGGTTCTGCAGTTTCAAATTTTTAAACAAATAGTTAGAATGAAAGCACATATCTCAAACCTAAGAAAAATATATACTAGGCATGATAACTAACTAGGTAACAGGGTAGACTGATTGCAAAAGTGGCTATTATTCTTTATCCCTCCCTATACCCATCCCTTTTACAATATGCCTTTGATGCTGCTCTCATAATGAAGAGCCTATTTCCCACCTTTTGCATCTGGGCTGGCCACATAAATGAGGTGGACATGGTGGTAGGACAATTCTGAGAAGAGGCATCACGAGACTTTGCCAGTTTCTGCTTTCTCTGTCATGGAGCCCTGCTACCACCAGGTGAACAGCCCCCTGGCTAGCCTGCCGGAGGATGCGAGGCCATGGGGAGAACCACCCAGCTAAAGGTGACGACACAGCTCTCTTCAACCTCACGGCTGACTGCGCATGCAAAGTGAGCCTGGCCAAGCCCAGAACTTCCCAGCTGACTGCAGACACAAGTCACTAGTCACGGGGTGGTTTGTAATGCTATATATAGTATGTATAGATATATATTTTGAAGACATACAAAATACAGATGGTTACATAATAAAAAAGCTGAATGAGGGAAAACGATCTTAATGGAAAGGGAACCAAAATTTAGGTACAATTTAATAGGAATAAATGATATCCCAAATATAGAACTAAAAATATTCAGTGACACAAACTAGGATAAGGTGAGCAACAGTTAATTAGTCCATGGAAAACTTACCCCATGATTCGAGAAAAGTAAATGCATATGCCGTTGTGTTTTCCGGAGTACACAATCTCTGGTCCAGCCATGTAGCCCAGACTTGGGGCCGGAACTGCTGGGCTTCCTGCAGCAGGCACTGGGGTGGACATGACAGCAGGGTGCACACCTTGTACAGAGAAAAACTAACCTTACGACGTAAGCATAAACATGGAGAATTCTTCACAACCCCAGTCTGCTGTATCCAGACCCATAGGAATAAATATTTACAAAAAATATTGGAACAAACAGCTAAAGAGAGACTTAGACTTAATTGGCTTCTCCCAGATAGACTGTCAAATATTGGCAATGCAGGATGAAAAGGAAAGACGGTTTGCAGTCACTGCTCCTTAATGCCGGAAGTGAAAGTGAACTAATTACACAGATTTCTGGGCTGGCAATTAAATCTTGGTATCCAAATAAGGGGCTTTCCAGGTACTACTAAAGGTGCTCCTAAGGCATTCACAGCCAAATGTCAGTCCTTTCCTGGATGTCACTTCCATTAAATTACACTTAAAAGATTTTGTTTGTTTATTTTTAGACAGAGGGGAAGGGAGGGAGAAAGAAAGAGAGGGAGAGGAACATCAATGTGTGACAGAAATACTGATTGGGTGCCTCTCACACATGCCCCATTCAGAAATTAGGCCCACAACCCAGGCATGTGGTCTGACCAGGAATGGAACCAGCGACCTTTTGCTTTGCAGGACGATGCTCAACCAAGTGAGCCCCACCTGTTGGGGCTAAATTACATTAAGAGAATAGGGCAAGTTAATCTTTTTCACACCAAGCATGAAAGGTAAGTCACAATGTTAGCTCTTCAAAAGGAATAGTAGTAGTAATAAAAAAAAAGGAAAAGAAAAAACAAAGAAAAAAAGAAGAGGTACCTTGAGATGGTGTTCCCAAAAAGGATGGATTTGGATATGGACCACCACTAGGAAGAGGAGAACCTAGAAAGGAAGTAAGAACATAAGATTTATAAAATAACTCCAATTTTTGAATCTGATCAAAATGAGACACAGAAGCTGTTCCTAAGCATCAGAGTGTGGAGTGGCACCACTCATCATGTATCCAACAGTTAGGGACTCAGCTCATTCCCCAGCGACCTTCTAACAGTCCCCACGCTGGCAAACATTGCGGTGGAGGTCTAATTATTATTACTTCATCCGCATCCTTCCTTTTGAATAAATAACAAATGGGTTCTGTAAATACTATCGGTTACATCTTATCTTGTTCCCTAATATACAGTAAGAACTTGTAGGGAACTGTTTTATTTCAGTCTGGCAAATGTTGACTCAGCCCTGTATGGAAAACCGACAGGAGCAAAGTGGTGGGCAGGAGCCAGACCCTCAAACCGGGTTTTCCCGTGGGAATCAGGCCTAGAAAAAATGCATCCAGACTGTTACGACTTGCTCTTGCTAAAACTCCCTCACCCGGGTCTGAAACAGTAGCTGATTGTCGCCTATCTTCAAGGTACTTTCCACAGCCTGTGTGAATTTTCCCAAGGACGGAGCTAATCAGCTCGCCACCTTTCCCTTCTGCATTTGTTATGTTCATTTCTTTGATTGTACCTAAAATGTAGACAACAATATTCTATGTAATAGATAATAAATCCTTCTTTGATGTAAGACCGGAGAAAAACACTAGACACTAGAAAAACACTAAAAACTTGTCCAGGCAAGAGTCGGGGTGCTCTCCCCTTGCGAGAGTGGCCGCAGGACTCTCATCGTAAGAGAGCAGTACCACACTGTCCCCTTCTCTCCACAGGACTGCTGTAGTCTGTGCGTTTGTTCTCGTCTTCAGCCACCACGCAGACTCTGTCTGCCACAAGAACTCATCACTTTTAAGACTCAGATACCTTTAGAATCATTCACCAAAACAGCAGAAGTGAATATAGTGAAAATATTTGTCCATTAAAATATGCCACAAGGTTTCTAAAATGCAAACTCTATTAAAAACAGCTTCATGCAACGCTTCATACTCACTAGCATAGACAGGAGACCCCAAGATGGGACCAACATTACTCGGGGTGGGGAGAGTGGTTGGAAATCTCATCTGAGCTTCACCGCCGTACCTATTTTCACAAGAACATAGGTTTATTCAGTGAAAATATTCGCCTTAAAAGCTGGAATTGTTCCAAGTCCTGCTTAGCTCTCAAAATAAAGCTTTAAACATTAGAGACTTTAATACATTGTGTTTACAGTGAAACAGAGTGGGGCAAAAAAAGTACATTTAGAGTTGTGAGTATGCAAAGAGTTTATTCTTGTAATATTACTTATTAATTACTGTATTAGTATTTATATTACAACTCAACCTACTTTTGCCCCATCCTGTATATAAATAGATACATTAAAAATACTAATTCAGTAAAAGTCGATTTGGAATTCTACCAGGAAGTATTATAAGGAACTGGCAATTTCTAAAAAATGGACAGCAAGCCCTGACTGGTGTGGCTCAGTTGGCTGGGTGTCATTCCACAAAGTGAAAGGTTGCCAGTTCGATTCCTAGTCAGGGCACATGCCTGGGTTGCAGGTTCGATCCCTGGTTGGGGTGCATGCCAGTGGTAACTGATGGATGTTTCTCTCTCACATTGATGTTTCTCTCCCTCTCTTTCTCCCTCCCTTACCCTCTCTCTATGAATAAATAAAATCTTAAAAATTATTTTAAAAAGGTCAGCAAGGCATAAAATTTACTTAATGAGTACATGGTATTGTAATTTTCATACTAGAGTATGATTAGACGGTATTTTTAACACTTCTTTTAAACTAAACAAATCCCATTTCAAATTCTTATTCTTAGCTAAAAAGTTTCCAAGTAAAATATCTTTTTGATATTAAGTTTCCCTGGGGAGCTTCAGAATCCTTCAGTACCAATGACAGGCATAAAGCAGAAGTGATCTAGTGTTTGGGGAAATGAAAAAGGAGAGATGAGAGGGCAGCTGAGGCAGGAAGAAGACTAGACAGAAGAGTGGGTAACTGCCTAACTGCTGCTTCTTTAGCACTATCGTCTTTCCAGCGTTCACCTTTCGCAAATGAATTTTACCTCAACTGCGTGGCAAGCCCATAAACCATCACAATCTCCAATGCAACCATCTAAAAAAGTGGCCAAGGACAAAAGAAAACTGTCACATACCTGAAGAAAGCCCGAGTAGCCCAAGCAGATATTTCTCTATCACAGGCAGCGGTGGAACAAGCAAGGATAAGGCAAGTTGCACACGCCTGGTCTTCCTGTAAAAAAAAGAATATCTTCCCTTATATTAAGCATAAACATTTAGAAAGAAGTTTTGTTTAATGCTGTATCTAGTATTTAAATCTGTGCCAAGCACATAGCTGGGGCTCAATAAATATTTGCTATCTGAATGACATCAGCTGATAACAAAAAGGAAAAGTAAACACTATTAGTTTTAAACTTATAATGTATTAATACTGTTGCCAAATATATCAGTACATGTACAGTGGTTAATATCAAGAAAGTAAGACTGGTAAAATTACCTGCTAATTACAGTACTTTCGGTCTTAACATAAAATCTAGCTATCTTTCCCATTTTCTTATTTAAATTATCATTACGTTAAAAAAACAGTGCAAATAGTTACCTGATGTAATTTGAAGAATCTTTCAATCTCGTCTCCATCTCCACCCACATTACTCACAAGGAGATGCCTCAGCTGATCTACCGGTCTAAGTTTATGAAACATAAGACTCCCCTAAGAAGTTAAAAAAAAGGGACATGAATGATAAATTTACCAAGTTTAGCTGGTAAAAACTAACCCTGTTATTTTATTTAATAAAATCAATAAAACAAGCAAACGAAAAAATAACTTCAAGAACACAAAGTAAACTGATGAAACGGAGCATCTACGTAGCATTGCGTCTCGCAACGCTACCAGACCTCTATACCCTTAAAAAACGTAACGGGAAAGACTGCTCTGTCAGACACAAACCGCATCAGTGCAGCGTGTGCTCTCACCACGCGCAAGGTAAAGGCTCATAAACTGTTACGTCTAAGAGAGCCAGCACCTTTTTACTGACCTTTTTCTGGGCACACGTATTTTCTTATTAACTTACAAAGTTCTACTACAGGATCAAGTAAATACTAGAATTTAGACTATGATACAAACTTCCCCTCAAACCAGAAGATTAAGGTCAGATTATCCATTAATCTTATTGGCACAAGTATGTTCATTTAGAAAAAAAATGAAGCTGGATCCTCATTTATACCTTACACCAGGATAAATTCCAAACAGATCAAAGATTTAAAGGACAAAGTAAAATTATAAATGTACTAAGAAATTATGGAGGAATTCTTTTATGAACATCAAAATGAGAAGTTTGTTTTTTTACTACCACATAAACTCCAAAAGATAACTTGAAAATATCAACCACTTGTACATTTATCCATATGGAGAAGTCTTAATAGATAAAATCAAATGACGAACTATGAAAACTCAAATTATATAATATCACAAAAAGGTTCCCTCGAACCACAAAGAGCTTCTGTAAATTAAACAAAAAAGACAATTCGATAGAAAAGTAGGTACAAAATAGAAAGAGTTCACAGAAAAATAAGCACTTAAAGTGACAGTCAATCTCACTCTTCCTAGGCTGGCATGTTGTACTTGGACAGGCTGTAAGGGAACAGGCACTCCACTTTCACCAACAGTGAATGTGTGTGTGTGCACCGGGAAAACTGGCAACACCTGTCCAAATGACGAACACACACACTCTTCGGCCCAGCAGAGGCAATTCTACGTGCAAAGTGACACAGGCACAAGGTTGGAGAATTAACTCTTAACAGCAAAGATGACCCATTAATAGGGGCCTAGTTAAATATGGTACAACCACATAAATGAATCTTTCACTCATAAAATAGCATGAGAAAGTCTTTCAATAAAGATATGGAAAAGAGCTCTACAGCGTATTTCAGAAATGTAAAAAGCAGAGTATAATGCAGTGTATACAACATGGTACCACTTGTTTAGAAATGTATTTGTATTGTTTGTAGATTGTAACACGTGTCTGGAAAGATACACAGACACCAAGGACTCTGGGGCCTGTGGGGGAGAAGCCTGAAGTGGGAGGGAGATGGTACTTTGTCCAGCTCTTGTTACATCATTTGAATTTTGCCAGTGCATTATTATTCAAAAAATAAATGTTAGGAAAAAATTTTAAATAATTTAAGTGAGAACAATACAAAATAAACTCAGTTTATTTACTTTGCGCTATGGAACACTGGTGATAGAACAGCTACATGAGAAATATAACATTATAAAAAGCAAGTTCTCTTTGTTGAGTTTCTGGGATTTACAAACTATTTCTTTCTTCAGAACACTCCGAGAGAAAACACTCCTAAGCACTTAAGTAAAGGACTCCACCCGCAGGTGCTGCAGAATACACAAACACCAGTCACTGCTTCTTGCTGCCTCCGCCTCACAGAGCGCGCTCCTACCTGGGCCGACAGGAGGACGAACTTCTTCGGGGGCAGCATGTGTTGCTGCACGACAACTGGCGAGTCAGTGATCGGGATGTGATCCTTATTTAAGGGTGTGATTATTTTGTCTACTTTCAATTCGTCTATTGCAGAAAGAGCCCAGGAATGACCATCGACACGGGTCGTCATCTACAGAAAAGAAATCAACTTTTGTACCGATACTACTAAAGTTAGTACTAAGGAAAACCTTTAAAAAGGAAAAGTTGTACAGACTTAATCTGAAATTAAACATAGGATTTAATAAATTGATACATTAACAAATATTCTCGAAAGTCTGTATTTAATTTTCTATAGTCTAATTATTTCAATCAGGCTTCTACTACGGTAACAAATAATCTGTCCATACCCAAGGACAAAGGCAACATTTTCCTAAGATAAACTATAAATAGCATTTACTAGAATCACAGTTCTTTCTATAACCAAAGACTTCCTTCCACCATCTTTCTAGGGCAGACTGACCTATACTAGTAGGCTCGTAGTGCTTGTATTTTGCTTACATGTAGATTTCTGCTGTCTTCTGAAGTTTTATTTGTTTTCTAAACTAAGATATTTCTTTTTTAGAAAAGTGTTTTAATCTCCTAAGACACTTTTATTATAAAAACATACAAATTTCTTAAACATACAAAATTGTTAAAAGTACAGTAAATGTCCATATGTCCAATACCTAGGTTCAGCAAGTGTTAGCATTTTGCCATATTTGTTTTCTCTCTTTCGGTATTTTTTCTTTTACTGAACCATTTGAAAATTATGATACATTACTGCTAAATACCTTTGCATGCATCTCCTAAAGATAAGGATATATTCTTATATAACCATGATAATATAACATATAAGAATATTAACAATTCTCTAATGTAATGTCCAGCTAATATTGAATTTCCACATTGTCCCAATGTCTTTTAGAGCTGTTTTGGGGAGACTAGAATTTGGCTCAAGTTCATGGACTATATTTATATTTGGTGACTGAGAAAAAAAGTCCAGTTACCTGTACTTTTATTAGAACTCAAGTGTTATATACAGGAAATATGATGTATAGCATTTGCCTTAAAATCCTAATACTTACCATTTATTGAGAGCTTCCTATGTGCCAGGCAGTGTTCTAAGAGGTACATGTGTGAATTCACTGAATCCCACAACCTCATTGAAAGGTGCTTCATAACTATTATAGACAAGCAAATTGAGGGCCAGAGACATGGTAAGTCCTTTGAACCAGAGCTTTGAGGAAATGGAGCCGGAATTCAAACCTGCAACCCCTAACTCTGCACCCCATCAGGACAGGGTTTGTATTAAGTTCTGAGTCCTCAGTCTATCACAGTATGAGACACACAGTAGGTGCTCAGTTAAAGTCCAAAGAATAAAGGAAAGAATTCGAGAAAGGTGCTCCTTGCCTCCATACCAACCTTCTACCCCTACCCCTGCAACTCAGTCCACATCAGCAACTTGGAAGATCCCTTTCAAACCATGCTCCCCTTCCTTGGGGCTGTGTTCTTCCTCCTCCCATCTACACACCTTTTCCCACTCGCCCTAACCAGAAGGGCTTATGTAACAGAATAACCGGAAGGCCAGTGACAGCTGGAACCAAATGCCTTTATAGAAATGACTCCAAAAGTGTCAGACATTCACACCTTAGTTGGAGTTGGTTTATCTGGTTTGATTAGCACCTTATTGGGGCAGGCAGCATGGACTATGCTGGGCATCTGGGAGGACAGATAGGGGTGGGACAGGGCACACCAAGGGGAGGGAGCTGATGGCCTTCCCCTTAGGTCCTCATGGGCGGGGATGGGCTGACCAGCTGTGGGGTTGGGCTAGGACAGCTGGGGACGCATGCCTCACTGGAACCTCTACATCATGGAGTACGTGGTGGCGTTTACTTTTAAAACATAATTATGTGCTTGTGTGTGCACACTTCGCATGTAGGGAAGAGAGAAGAAATAAGATGGGGGAAATGTTGGTAATTCACTAATGTGGGGTTCAAGTCACTATTTGCTCTGTTCTTGAGTCAATTTGAAAATTTCTATAATTATTATTTTTTTAATTTAGGGAGAACAATCAGTTATAGAGATCATTAGAATAAAATTCTGTCCTAACTATAATGGGTGGCCTCATAACTAAAAATACAATACATTTAAATGGGACAAAGACAATTTCAGAAAAGATATATGCATTTTCAGGTATACTATAAAAAACATTCTACAAAGGTTTCAATGTTTATTTTAAAGAGAGTTTTAATGATTACCATGACTTCTAATGTCACAGAAGAAAAACAAAGAATTAATAGAATACACTTTTCTTCAACATGCTTCTAATCATATGAGGTTTTTATAAGCAAGCAGAAATCAGAAGATAAAGTTTCTTACAATTATATTCTTCACTTACAATAATATAAAAGTTCTATACAATTACCCTGATAATTTATACCTGGGTTTCCATCATTGGCTTTTGGAAAGGAAATGTGTCATGGTTGACACACCACAAAATGTCATTGTCTTCATTTTCTGAGGCTGTCATCAGCAGAACACCTAATAATTTAATACACAAAATATTAGGATGCCACATTATGTGCATCCCAAATGTTCTTAACAATATTAATCATTAACATTAATACACATATAGCATTAATTGTTATAGGCAAGCAAGTTACAAAGTAAAAACTAAAAGCAGAATACCTAAAAGTTTAATACAGAAAATCTTATGATGCCAAATTATATGCATCCCCAAAATCTTAACAGTAATTAATAACATTGATATACACAGCAGTAATCATTATAAGTAAATGAGTTACAAAAATAAAACTAAATTCCCTAAAAGGACATAAAATTTTTGGTAGGGTAGGATCATTAAATGTTCCAGATCTTATACTGTATTTCTTCAAGTAAACACTTATTTTATTTTCACATTTTAACATTTCTTTCTTTCTTTTTTTAAAAAAAGATTTTATGTATTTTTAGAGAGAGGGGAAGGGAGGGAGAAAGAGAGGGAGAGAAACATCAATGTGTGGTTGCACCCCTTATTGCGGACAGGGCCCGCAACCCAGGCATGTGTCCTGACTGGGAATCGACCCTTTGCTTCGCAGTCCGGTGCTCAATCCACTGAGCCACACCAGACAGGGCCACATTTTAACATTTCTAAAGTTAGAATGTATTTTACTATTAATGGATTTATCAGCTTAATTATTAACTTTAAAACACACATTTAATATACAAAAATGCTGTGACTTACAATCAATGATATCTAATATTCAACAAAATAGAGTTCATATATTAGTTAATTCAAACACATCATAAATAATGATGATGAAGTTCGCAATGGAACGGCAGAGATAAATATACCATAAAAGCATCATCTCAGCAACACTAGCTGACGTTGCAGTTTGACTTTGAAATATATTCTGCTGTGCTCAATTCCAGCTCCTTCCCCTAATTTGCTCTCTTTACTCTGACCTTAGTGATATCAGTCTGAAGTCCATTGGATAGTTGTGGGTGATGGGGCCGTAATTAATTAGTAAAATGTATAACCAGCTTGTGAAAAACTGAGAGTAATGTATATCAAGGTGGTAGAAAAAGGTTTCTTAAAATTTAGCATATGAAAGTTTGAAAAACTTCAATTTGACTGTATCGTGCACATAACTAAAACTGCAGTAATTTCTCTGCAATACACTGCTAGCTTTAAAACTTAGTCTATGGCCCTGGCTGGTGTGGCTCAGTGGATTGAGCACCAGCCTGTGAACCAAAGGGTCGCCAGATCGATTTCTAGTCCGGGCACATGCCTGGTGTCTAGTCAGGGCACAGCAGCGGGGACACATGAGACACAACCACACGTCGCTATTTCTCTCCCTCTCTTTTTCCCTCCCTTCCCCTCGAAGAATAAATAAATAAAATCTTTATAAAAATAAAACAATCTATTTATGATAGCATCAAAAAGAATAAAATACTTAGGAATACATTTAAGAAGTGCAAGATTTATACACAGTACAGTGTACACATATTCTAAGAAATTAAAGGTCTAATAAAAAGATATCCCATGTTCATGGACTTGAAGACTTAACATTGTTAAAATGGCAATATCCCCCAAGGTAATCTACATTTTCAACTATCAAAATTCCACCTGACGTTTTCGAAAACACTGACAAACAATAAATATTTCTGGCATTATTGAGCAATTCCATGTACCCAAGAGAGCACAAAGATTACTACCTCTATGGAGTCCCTCTTTCTGCTAGCCGAAAGAGAGACTGACAGCCTTCATCTCCCAGTTCCCCAACGAGACGCCTGTCTACTTCCACAATACAATCAGCTAAGAGAGACGTAATCAATTAAACCTGACATAACTTTTTAAAACATAAAGCCTGTTTAAACATTCAAAAAAAAAAAAAAGGAAAGAAAAAGAAAAGATAACATTGACAAACGGATTCTAAAATCCATATGGAAATGTAAGAAAGCCAGAACAGTCAAAACAATCTTGACAAAAAAAGAAGAAAAAAACCAGTTAGAATTTAAAAACTTATATCCAAGAGAGAGTGAGTCATACTGAGTTACTGGCATAATGACAGACATAGGCCAAGGAATACAACTGAGAATCCAGAACCCATTACTTATGGGCAATTCGCCTGAGACAATGGTGCCATGACAATTAGGGGGAAAGAAGACTCCTCAGCGAATGGTGCTGGGAACTGGATGTACACACGCAAAAAATGACGTCACACCCCTACCTCTCACAATACAGAAAATTTAACTCAAAATGAACTAAAGACCTAAACCTAAGACTGAAAACTGTAACACTCCTAGACAAAAACATCTTTGTAAAGATGGATTAGAAAACTGCTGCTTAAAAGTAAACCCAAAGTACAGAACAAAAGAAAAAAATAGATAAATTGGGCTTCATGTAAATTAAAAACTTTTGTGACTCAAAGGACATCCATTAGAAAGTGAAAATATAACTCAGAGAAGGACAGAAAATATTTGAAAAACACGTACCTGATAAGGGTCTCACATCTAGAATACACAAAGAACCCTCACAAATCAAAAATCAAAAGACAATCTGATTTTAAAAAGGGCAAACGCTCTGAATACTTATTTCTCCAAAGATGCAAAAACGGCTAATAAGCACAAAAAAAGATGCTCAACAGCATTGCCCCACAGGTGAGCGCAAATTGAAACTGCCGCGTGACAGCACTCACAGCCACCAGGACAAACATAACATGAAGTCAGGAAAACGGCAGACAAGAATGTAACAGCCGAGGGGCCCTCATTCACTAGTGGGAAGGATGTAAAGTGGTAAGGCTAAATTTAGTGGTATATGAATTGGATCTCAATAAAGCTATTATTTTAAAATGCTGAGGGAAGTACATGCTGTTATGCATTCGAAAAAATTCTACTTGTAAAGGAAAGTTTCATGTGGGTGTTAAAAATGTTGTTAGAAACATTAGAATAAGCATAGAAAAGGAATCAAAACTAACATTTTACAAATGCTTTCTCATCATGGGAAAAAGCAAGCAGATTTTTCAAGTCTTGACGTTGAACTAGAATTTAATTTTTTTATCATCAAGATTTCAAATTGTTGTACAAAAAACTCCCCACATCCCTAAAGACACTGGCACAACAGGCCTGGTATCGGAAATGTCATTTGCATTTTCCTAACCACCCTGAAGGAAGAGAGTTCAGATTCTCTCACAGTGCATATTCACACTGACTGTGACCAGTGAGTTTATATGCATAAGGCTAATAATTTTCTAAAATTAAAACACTTTAAAAGTACTTATCTATTTAAAAATACTATAGTTTTTTTTATATACTTAGCAATTGAAAATGCTTAAAATATTATGTTAATATAAAAAAGTTCCTGGATAAGACAAAAAAAAACATTCTATATTCTATTGGAAAATCTCTTTACTTTCAAATGCCTCACATGCATTCTAATTTTAGTACCTTTAAGAATCCAGTATTCAGTATGAGAGTATTTCGGAACTCACCTTTACTGTAGAGAGCTTTATGTACTTTTGAAGGCTTTTCCACCGTGGACGACGCCGAGAATCCCGGCGGTAAGCGGACGTGAACCAGCGTCAGTGTGTTAGGGCGTGCCAATGGCTGTCTGAACGGACAGGTGCTGAAGTACAGCCTTACCCCTGACGATGGGGTAAAATTATAAAGATAAATCAGTAACAGAAGACAAAAGACCAGAGGCACACATGCTATAATTAAAGCAATTCCAAAGAGAAACACAGAACTCTGTCACGGCCGTACAGCACTTTCTAGAAAGAGTTCAACTATAAGCCACACAAGTCTCTGTTCCCGTTCAGGCTGTGTCAGTGGATGGTAGCCACGTTAGCTCTAGGGCCTGGCTTTACATCTATAAAACGAGCAGAGAGAACCGAGGAATCTCCCAATTTTCAAAATCCTTAACTTTATAAATTATTAATATGGCTTTATAATTGATGCACAAGTAAAAATCTCTCTCATAGTTCTAATCAAATTTCCAAATCTGAGGCGTATTAAAAGTTACAAAAGCAACAGCAAACATCCATAAAACAACCTACCAGCATGTGTGACAGCCAGTAACTGACAGTCCAGCGACTCAGAATTTTCAATCACTGCTATTTGAACAATTGGTTTAAAAACAGAGCGATCTATGGTCCTAAAAGGAAGGAAAAAATAAAAACTAGTATATTTTTTAAAATGTGTCACTGACTTATAAGGAACATTTTCCACCAACAATTTTACATGTTGAGATCTGGTAAAGTAGTTTACAACTAACTTCTCAGGAAGTAACAACAGCAGCTAAGAACTGGCAAAACCCATGAATATTTATGTGTTGTTTGCATTACTTGATATTGGTTTTTGGGGGGTTTTTTAAATTAATGTATTTATTTTTATTCAGTTACAATTGTCTGCATTTTCTCCCCTTCCCTACACCCCACCCTACTTGATATTGTTAAGAGTAACCTTTTACACAGATCATAAGAGAAAGCTAAATCCATTGGGTAAACGACTAGTGGGGACAAGATGTTCTCAGAGCACCAAGTTCTCATCGTAAAAGTTACCACTAATCAAAACAGAGAAAAAAACCTGTATAATAAAGAGATCTAGCAAACACCATCTTGACCTACTGTTCAATAGTGGTAAACTGGTATTATGTGCCTCCTGATGTAATGCTATAAGTAATTCCCATTAGCTATGTAATATTAGCTAAAAAAGTATTATCTGGAATCCAATAAGGAAAAAAAGACAAACTCAGAAAATTCCTGCCCCACCCTCCCAAATGTCAGTATTTTGAAAGAAAGGTAGTGGAAGTTCTGTTCTATATTGAAAAGACTAATGACTAATGCAACTCATGAGCTCTGACGAATCTGGAGAAAAATGAAGGGAAAAAAAGCCATAAAAAATTTGGGGGCCCTGGCCAAGTGGCTCAGTCGGTTGGAGTGTCATCCTGTGCACCCAAAACAGTGCGGGTATGACCCCCAGTCAGGGCGCCTATGTGAGGCAAATGATCGGTATTTCTCTCTCCTCCCTTCCCTTTTTCTCTAAAATCAATACACATGTCCTTGGTGAGGATTTTTCAAAAGAAGAATCTTTGGGACTATTAAATAATTTTAGTACGAACTATGTAATATGAGATAATGTTGCAGAAATTATTAATTTTAAGTGTGGCATTGTTTATTTTGCTTTTGTAAGAAACTTAGAGAAGGATTTAAAGATAAGGTCATGATTTCTGTAACTTACTTTTCAAATGGCTCGTAAGAGAGAGAGTGAGCGAATGAGGGGAAATGCTAACTGGTGCATTTATATAAAGGGTACATCTGTTTTTACCATGCTACTCTTTCCACTCTTCTGTGGATTTGAAAAGTTTCCAAAAAAATGCTGTGGGAAGAAAAAGGAAACCCTTTGTTTGAGATTATCTGCCTTGAGATTTTTTTGTCACTGAAGGGCAAAGAAAATGTTGATTTTTCACTAGGTTATCTGCATGTAGCAATAACCAAAGCACACAGATAACAGACGCTGAAAATTTGAGGCCTTTGCTATGTGAACAGCCTTTTGTAGCTGAGCTAAATCAGTTGTGATATAAGTAAATTACAGTATATTATGTCAGAAGACTTGGCTTCTAGCCTGGGTTCCAGAATTTATTTAGCAGCCAGACTTCAGACAAATCATAACATCCTTCAGTTTGTTTCCTCACGAATACAACGAGGGAAGTATCTGAGATCTTGCTCCTGAGCTTGTCAGTTTGGCTCAAATAAATGCCTATAAAAATAAGGGAGGGAGGGAGGGAGGGAGGGAAGGAGGGAGCGAGGGAGGAAGGAAGGAGGCAAGAAAGGGAGGGAGGGAGGGAGGAAACAATGAGGACAACACAACTGTAAATTCTGCATTTCCAAACTGCGCTCATGTCAATCATCAGACCACCTAAACCCACTGTGTAAGTCTCTTAGAAAGGCGGAGCAGTTGTAAGAGGGGAACCTTCCTTGATACAACACCTGTAATGCCTGCACAGACCACAAAAAGTTTCAAAGAAAAAGACGTCAAGCAGTATTTTATACAGAAATGCCAGTCTACCTTATGTTTTAAAACATCCAATAAGCATAAAGGTCTCTAGCAGCTCTATTTCAAACATAACTTAGGATGTCATTTCCTTCAACATCCCTCATCCTTTAGAGACATTTTGAGAGGGAAACAATTTCAGTATGCTGCATGTAAACAGTGTAATTATGCCTGCAAATGAAATGCCTGACAATAGACGACACGTCACCTCGCGATGTTCCCAGCAGCAGAGACGACAGAATTCTGTGACACGGAGGCAACTCTGCTCATTCCTTGCCCATCGCTGCCCAGATCATAAACCTGCACGTGAAACATTGTACCCATTGAAACATGACTATAATCTGTGTGTATTTTATGAAATTAACTTCTTAATACAAGTTTATCAAAGAGACTTTTCCTTTTTAGGGATCCTTTCATTTTGCTATTCATATAGATATAAAAACATTCACAGATTTGAAATTTCATTAAAAAAAGGGTTTGGATGTTTTTTAAAAAGCACACAGTTCATAGGAAAAGTCTAAGTGACTGAATCTTCTTCCTTAAAAACAGGGATGCAAGGCTCTGATGGTTAGAACACTGTCCTAGCCAGGGGTGTCCAAACTTTTGGTGTCTCTGGGCCACGCTGGAAGAGTTGTCTTGGGCCACATATTAAATACATTGAGACACATAATCACAAAAAAATCTCATAATGTTTTAAGTAAATTTACAATTTTGTATTGGGCCACATTCACAGCCATCCTGGGCTGCATGTGGCTCAGGGACCGTGGGTTGGACACACCCCTGCACACCAAGGTTGCGGGTTTGATCTCAGGTCAGGGAACATACAAAAAGCAACCAGTGAATACATAAATTAAGGGAACACCAAATCAATGTTTCTCGCTCCCTTCCTCTCTCTTTCTAAAAATCAATGAACCCACACACATACACACACACACACAAACCAGGGATGCTATTCCCACCTTAAATGGCAGTATAATTTAATACTTACTTGTATTACTCCTTTCTCAGATCGTGTATATAAAATGTTTCTAGAATTATCAATTTCAATTTGAACAATAGGATCTGAAAGACAAAATAAATAAAATAAAACCCACCCAAAGATTAACAAATCAAATATAGTGGCAACTTAAATTAAAATTGCTACATCAGAACTTTGTGTTCAGGGCCTTTCCTCTTGCTCTGTAGAAGTGTAAGGGGTCTGCATGAGGACAAAGCCAAGAAGCACTTAGATCAGACAACGTGCAAAAAAAAAAAGCAGACACCATATACTGTGATTGGGTGAAGAGCATGAAAAATGAGTTACGTACTCTATCCTTTAAATACATTTCAAGCGAAACCAAAAACAAGGTCTAGATTATTTCTTCATTCAACAAGTAAACAGTTAATGAATGTTTGCTATGTGCCAGAAAGCCATGAAATACTCATACTCAGTCCATTCCTTCAAGAAACTGCCAGTTTCACTTACTGAGTCATTGTGTGAAGGGAAATCTTTTATTCCAGTCACAATAACTTTTTCAAGTTAATTTACCTTATTCACTGAAGTATTTTTAGATTATTTCACCAGCACCTCTCATTTTATTAAGAACTCCTATATATTAATTTTGTGCTGGGAACTTGTTCTAGAGCAGGCAAAACACATAGCAGATGTGCTCACACATGTGAGCACACACACACGTGTTTTGCTTTCAGAGCTAACGTACGGCTGTTTTAGACACATGTTCCATGATGTCACAGGGGCAGAAACCTGGGAACAAACCCACACTGTTTCTGTTTCAAAATCCCTTCTTCATTTAAGAGACCTTATGAATATATAAGAAATTTATTTAAAAAGACAAACTTTCAATTGAGAATGAGAATTTCTTAAGAAAATGTTAAGTCAATGATCTATTAAAAAAATTTGTTTGCCAAATTTATCGTTTTCTACTTACCATCTTCTGAAAATGTAAATTGTAGCAATGAAGGAACAAGAAAAGAAAGTGCGCTCTTAGAGTGGTTGATTTTCCTACATCTTTGGCTAAACCAACCTGCTTCTGCCTTTAAAGAGAAAATCGAGAGAAGACTTGTAAATGTATGTCCTTCTGTCATAGCAACTATTGTACACCCAGGTTTACAAAAATCCTCAAACCTTAGTGAAATGCCAATAATTGTAAACGAAGGCATACTACTCAAAAGTAGTACTAAGTTTGGTCCTGTAATTAAAATAAACATGTAGTTACCTATAATTAAATTACTGCCCTCAACAAAATCAGCCATGTCTATTCCAGAAATCTCTGCTGTGTTATGCTAGTGAACTCATATTGTGATGCTCTGAAAAACTATTTCAAAATATAAGGAACGTAATAAGCAGGGTTTATAAGTGCCCAAAGCACATAGGACTGAGGTACTTGTGTTATCGCACCCCATTTCTGCTAAAAGCAGATTCTAACAAGAGCTTCCACCACCATCACAATCCACATCGTACTTCTCAATGACTGAGTTTTGCCATCCAAAACCATTTTGTGGTAATGAACAAAGCCAACAGAAAATGAGCAAGAAGTAGAATGTAATATAAAAAACACAGCTGACCTGGGTTCTAAACCTAGTTCTGCCACTAATTAGACTACGAAAACATACTTTATCGGTTTCTTAAGGTTTACCTAATGCAAAATGCAACAATGCAGAAGGGAAAAGATACACAGAGAAAAGGACACAAAAAGGCATTTCAGAATAGAGAAAACATAAATGACCAATAAATACACGAAAACATTATCAAGTCAGTTATAAAAAAGTAATTTCCCTTCATCAAGATTGGCCAAAATTAACAACTTGCATAATACCAGTGTTGGTGAAATACGTTAACAGATGTCTGTTACGAGTCTGAAATTCTCATAGGGCAATATGAAAACACTTGACGATTTTAACTTGTTACCTTTATTGATTTTTCCCATTACCATTTAGTCCCCATACTCCTCCCTCTCCCCAGCAATCGAGTTCTTTTTCCTTTTTGCTCAATTCCTCTACTCCCTGACCTCTGCCCAACATTTAAATGCATATGCCGTTTTTTGCTGTGTATAATGCGCACGTTTTTGTCCAAATTTTTGAGGGAAAAATAAGGTTGAGCATTATATACAGCTAGTACTAATTCCATATCTACATAAATGTTTTAAATCCTTTTATTTATGCTTGTGTGTTAAAAGTGTAACCCTAGAAAGCAATAATGATATCCGCATACAAAATAATACCCTGGTATGCGATAATAGGTTTTATATATAAATAAAACATTGAATTAAAAAATTAAAATGAATGATTTTTTCTTGAAAGTTTGGACCAAAAACGTGAGTGTGCATTACACACGGAAGTGCAGTATACACGGCAAAATATGGTACATTATAACCCAACTATTAGAATTCTAAGAGCTTGACCCACAAAAGTATTCAGTGCCCAAGGAGGCCTGCAACAGAACACTTACTGTGTTACTGTGAAAAGGAAAACTTCAACCTGGACGTCCATCAGGAAGGGAATTGTTAAGTAAACCATGTATGTCTATTTTATGGACAACTATGCATCAATCACCGAACATAACATCTATTTATCTATCTATCAATCATCTATCTATCTATTATCAGATACTGGCAAGGAAAGACTTTCAAGACTTTCCTTGTTAAGGAAAGTTAACTAAAACATAGTTAAGTGAAAAGCCAATTATGTAACATAATATAAGTAATAATTCAAGTAAAAACATACACAAAAATACACTATGTATTGGTATATGTGTATCCACACATAAATACATATGTATAGATATTTACAGATAAGTATCAATGTGTGTATCATGTTCCAAAAGGACATACTCAGAAGTGATAAAGGCTTTTACCCCTGGCAAGGGGACTGGGTTGTGCAGGCCCACGGCTTGAACTGTATGTTTGGTACCTTCTCTACGAATAAATTATTGGGCTTATATAATTACAAAATAAAAACCAAAATCCATCCCTACTTCATCAAAAGGGAGAAAAAATGTTTATCAATGCCAGGCTTACCTGGTATGCTACTTCATATAAACAGCCATCTTTTCCAGCCAAGAAAATTCTGCCATTGTCGGTGGAAGTTATTGTTAAAAGGTAAGTATTATCAGTGGGAAGAGAATACAAAGGATCTGGAAGCAACTGCATTCCACCACACATACTGTCATTCAGAGCTCCGGTACCTTTTTATTTTAAAGAAAGAACACAGGAAGCAGTTTATCAGCTTTTCAAAAAATGTTGGAAACAATCACTGTATTATCTTTAGAAATGATGTTTTACTGCATTCTTACTGATATTACTCCAAAGCTTCTGTGACATCTATAAAAAATCTAATACAATTTAATAACTCAGGTGAAATACAACCTATGGTACATATATAAAATACATAAAAATATAGTATATAATATAGTATTGTAACATATCAATAAGAAAACTAACTCAAATTTTTAAATTTTGGAAATGAGCCTAAGAATATGGTAGTAATAGAAATTATTTTGAGTCACTGATTCCACATTATTTCACCCAAAACAACACAAAAGAAACCACTGATGTGATTGTGATTGAGGGCTTCTTACTTCAGTGTTCCATGTTAAAAAGGCCATTCAGCAAATCAGAAACACAGAAATTGAAGGTATTACTGAAAATCTCACTAGCACAGATTCTTCTTTTTCTACTACCCTCCCTTTATATTGTACATTTAAAATGTGCACATTAGTATGGTAAATACATCCAAAATACTTTTTTGGTGGAGTTACTGTCCTGAAAGATATTGTATCTTTAGGGAAATATGATTTTTCTATGAGCGAATAGCCTGGAAAGTTAACTTAGTAAAAAAAAGATTAGTTTTTAATTATAACATTAAATTCACCAACAGTTACATATATTTTTAAAACACAACACGTGGGTTGCTATACCTGTTTGCAAATTGGCATAGCTGAGTCCAAGAATCACTATATCCACAGGGGTTGCCAAAACCAGGAGGTGTCGGACATGAGGCTGAAAGATGCCTAAGATAAAACAGACATGGACTTGGGGTTATTTTTTCCAAAAATTTCCAGTGTTTAAGCATTTATGGAATAAGGATTTACCATTACAATGAGCTAGTGATTACACAGTATATGAAAAGTCTGAACCCAATTTAGTTCCTTTCGATGTTAAAATATTACTACCTATGCTCACTTAAGAAAGTAAGCAGCAGCCCAAGTGGGTAGCTCAGTTGGTTAGACCACTATCCTCACAAGCCAAGGTTGCAGGTTCGATCTCAGGGCTCACACGGGAATCACCCAATGAATGCATAAATAAGTGCAACAACTAATCAATGTTTCTGTCTCTGTCACTCTTTCTCTCCCTCCCTCCTTTCTCTCTCTTAAAAAAAAAAAAAAAAAACAAATAAAAAAAATTTAAAAGTAAACAGCAGAAAAGAACCACCTTAGAAAATAAACACTTTAGTATTTAATACCATTCAAAATCAGCATTTTGTTATATTACAAAACACTTTAGGTTTATTAATATGTAAAGACTTCTATTTGTATGCCCACATTCGTAGCAGCACAATTCATAGTGTCCAGAAGGTGGAAGCCACCCACGTGTCCGTCAACGGATGAACTGATGAACGAAATGTGGTATATACATACAATGGAATATTATTCAGCCTCTAAAACAACTTCTGACATACTACGACAGGAATGAACCTTGAGGGCATCATGCTAACTGAAATAAATCAGTAACAGAAAGACAAATTCCACATAATCCCACTTATATCAGGGACCTGGAGTAGTCAAATTCATAAAAACAGAAATGAGTTTACATGTCAATGAGTTTCTCAAATCCATTTATCAAGCAGATAATTTAGTTTCACAGGGCATATTACAAAGTAGAAAATTTTTTTGTTAACGCACACTAAGGCATTGTTTAATTTGGAAAGTGTCGTGTGGCTTGAAATGCTATGTGTAATCATCACTGTCATTGTTATGATGTCCAAAATTAGTGTCTCACTGACAGGAATAAAAGGAAATGACATGCTGTGACTATGGACATCTCTTTCTGCACACACCGGGCCTATCTAAGGGTGTTAAACATCACAGAAAACACAACAGAGCTTATATCATGACCTGGTTTTACTTCCGCTAGTGAACATCAAGGAGCTTAAAAGCCAGTGTCACGTGTCAGGATTCAAGGCCATGAAGCTGAAGGCACAGGCTGTCCACCTTAATGACCTCAAAATATACCTGGTATTTCATGAGTTGATTCCAAAACCTGGAGCTTTATGAAAACTTGGATTTTCCTTAATAAGCCCTATCTCAAAGTATTCAGTCACAATGGTACGTCAAAGGAGTCACCTTTGATTACAGAACCTTAGGGAAGTTGGGACTTTCATGGATGGTGGAACAGGTCCATGGCTTGGAGTAAAGGAAGAGAAGTAAAACAGTGCCTTGTCAAGTGATTTCATCTTCCCTAAACTCTCTCATGGCCCTGGCCGGTATGGCTTGGTTGGTTGGGCCTTATCCCACAAAGTGAAAGGTCGCCAGTTCGAGTCCCAGTTGGGGCACATGCCTGGGATGCGGGCCTGGTACCGTGGATGGGGTGCATGTGAGAGGCAGCTGACTGATGTTCACATTGATGTTTCTCTCCCTGTCTTTCTCCCTCCCTTCCCCTTTCTTTAAATAAATAAAATCTTTAAAAAATTCTTTCATGTATTTGCTCCAGTATTTTACAATAGATGGTAAAAATGAAAGTCGCTTTCCTTCAGGATGCAACAGGGTCAAACGCCTGACATTTCTCACTTCAGTGAATTCACTTTGTATCTATAAAGTACACCTTTTTAGTATTTGTAAGAAACTGCTATAGTTCTTTAGGTTTTTGGAATGGATCAAAGTTTCACTGCCCAACAAAAAGTTTAATACTTATGTACAAATATGAACACTTATTGTTTGCAACACATCTGTTTTTGCTGTTTTGCTGAAGAAACTCAACAGAACCCTAAATCACTGCTTTTTACAAAGTCATGCCCTGGCACTAAAAACTTGGCCAATAGTACCTTCAACTTCAAATGCAATTTCAATGTCAGTATAAATTGGTGCCTTTTCAAGAGATTTTTGTCCAGAAATAGAAAAATATAGAGTAATTCTCTTCTATTGAGAAGTTCAGACTTTGCACAATTGGCTGATTAAACCCGAGGCAGGATTACTTTATTAGAGACAAGGAAAGACCATTCCAAGAATAACACGGAGGGAGGAGTTTATGAGCGCTTTGACTTTGGTGGAAGCTTTACTGGGTCATGCAGATGAAGTAAATAAACTGTTTGACTCACAATCATTATCATCACTATTATAAAAACTGCTCCAAAGCAACAAGCTCTTTCAGCTAAGTTATCACCCTGGAAGATGAGACTGAAGCTGGAAAATGTAAAAAATGCTTCTCTTCAATACATGAGAAATACTTCCTTGAACTCAAAAACTGTGATTAAACCTTGTTAATTTTTCTGTAGGCATAAGGCAAAATTCCTGAGCACTAGAAAACACAAGAATTCTTGTTTTATTCAACAAATCATAAAATTGAAACGTGGTTTCATAATCTTGCTTATAGAAAGCATCAACAAAGCAGACTTTTGCCCAAAAGCCTGAGTGACTTAAAAAACAATTACTTTACTTGAAGAATAATATTTCCTTGCAAAAGGCAAAGTAAAATACGGACTTTGTTAACATTAACACACGTTTGAGAGTCAGAATTTTCGGGACTTGCTGACAGCAAAATCAGAATTGTTTAATTATCAAAGATAACACCTTTGCTGCTATATCAAAGACTACATCATAATTTTAATTTGCAATGAAATTTATATTTAAGTAAGACAAAATTTTACTCTTTGTTTTAGATGGACAATTTGTGTTTATTAAATAGGGGGCAGCAACAGCTATTAACTTTCATATAAATAAACTCTAAGCAATAAGACAGGGAAACATGCATCAGGGTAAAGAATGCTTTTGAGAATCTATGTAAAGAAAATACATTTCCAAAATAATCATATAAACTGCATTAAAACTGCATGTTTGTACTTAGTGAATTGTTGTAATTTCAAAATGGCTGTGACCTTTAAAGAGTTTTATTTATGCCCTGCAAACAAGTGAATTTCGTCCACTATTTCCTCTGGTAGGAAGGTGAACGTGGAAAGACTGAGCGAAAAGGGAAGAGGACTCACGGACATGGACAACAATGTGGTAATTGCTGGGGGGAGGGGATATAAGGGGACTAAATGGTAATATAAAAAATATAATAATGATTATATCTTTTTTAAAAAAGAGATGCATTTAAATTTAAATCAATTCTACTTGTCGGTAGCTCTGGTAAAAGATGTGGCATAATGAGGTTAAAACTGTGAGCTGAACAACGCCTGTGACTTCTCTAAGATTTATTCTGAACTGTGTTCTCACTTTCCTGGGCTGTCAAAACTAAAAAAAATACAGAGACAAAAATGGTTTTTACAGCAAGTGATGAAAAATGCATAATACTAAAAACTTCAGGGAAATCAAGAGTAACAAAATGTAAGCCAGATAAAATCCAGGAACTATATAGTTTAACAATTTTAGAGGCAGACTCACTTATACCATTATAAAGTGAGGAAACTGTTAAATATTCTTAATTACTTCATTTCTAATTAGAAGGACTTTGAACAAAACTTCAGTAGAAAATTCAACTACTTAAAATGTGTTGTCATTTGGTCCTAAAACATTTGAAGTCTGTGTACATACAAACTTAACTTAATCCGTATATATTTTTTTATTTCTTACCAGCTTTTGGTTTCACAAGCCCCACAGCAAGAATAGTCTCACTAAGTCCATCAAAATAGGCAAGGTCTCCCCTGTCAACAGTTGAAGAGAAACATATTACACACGTAAAGAAAAAGTTTTATCTTACAACACTCTTTACGACTATAGAATATAATGAAAAATAAATGAGCAAACAAACTGCTTCAGTTCCAAGACCCAGGCACAGGGGCCTGCCCAAGGCCAAGCATAAACTGGGAAAACAGGAATGCTGCTCCCCATTCCGCCCCCCCCCCCACCTTGCAAGTCTCAAGTAACAGCAATCTACTGTGGGGAGAGGGACAGGAGTGTAGAGAGGACCTGTTCAGCAACAGGTGAAACAGGAACATAGAGCAACCCACCTGCACCCTAAGTGCAAGGTAATTCGGAAGCAATGCGAAACCTGTGGTCCACTGAGGGTAACCTCAGGAACAACAAAGTGAACGCAGCTCAGTTGCTGACTTGGAAAAAGTCATCTCCCCCCACCATAAAGGCCTCCTGCTAGGCTCTAGCAAATGAAAAACCACACTCATTTCCCCCTAAAATTTTTTTTTAAATTTCAATGTATTGGGATAACATTTACACTTAATGTAAATGTTAATGTAAATGTAAATTTGATGTCATGACGGTTAATAACATCATATAAATTTCAGTTGCACAATTTCGTAATACATCTGTATGGTCTATTGTGCACCACAGAAGTCTAGTCTCCCTCCACGACCGCATGTTGGAACCCCTCTACCTTCTTCATCCTGTCCCCACCGTTCTGTTGTATCTATGAGTTTATTTCTTTTTGTTTTATACCCCACATATGAGTAAAATCATACGGTCTGACACACGCCCATTTCTAAGGATAAACGCTGCTTACTTTGGTATCCATTTTTCCACACATAATGTCTGGCTTTTGGGAGGACAGCATGAGACACCAAATAGCGAGGGGAAACAAAGCCCCGCTGTCCAAAACCACAGCAATCAACAGAACAAGACTCAGCTACTAGCCGGGTGTCTGAACCAGCAGACAGGAAATGTAAAACAAATACGATCAACAGGGTACAGGCTTTAACGAAAAGGTGGACACCACGCATCAACAGGTAAGGCACTTCAGCAGAGAAGAAAATTAAAAGAAGTGAGTAAGTGAAAATGTTAGAAATAAACTGCACAGCAGATAAAGAATGTCTTTTAAGAACTTTTCAATAGACTTCACATAACAAAAGAATCACTGAACCTGAAGTTAGGTCAACAGAAACTGTCCAAAATGAAACCAAAAGAGAAAAGAGAACAGAGAAACAAAAACAGAACAAAGCACCCAAAATCTGCTGTACAATACCAAATAATCTAACAGGCGTATAACTGAAATCTCAGAAGAAAGAGTGACAGAATGGGACAGAACAAATATTTGAACGGTTGAAATAATTTCCAAAAATAATGAAAAACATCAAAACAAAGCTCTAAGAGGCACAGAGAACACCAAGCAAGATAAATATCAAGAAAAAAAATATGATCCAGACTTTGAAGAAAACTTCTGGTTGCCCAGAAAGGGGTCATGCAAACAAAACCAAAAACACCTAAACGGCCACTTATGTAGGCCAGGCCAGGTTTCCCATGTCTCCCGCTGTGGCATCCCAGGCTCCTTGAGAACTGTGGTCCCTCGCAAACAAGACTGATGCTGGGAAAGCTGAGGGTCAGAGAACAGTGCATCGCACAAGACTGTCTGCATCACCCATACGGAGTTAGGGTTTAAAATAGAAAGCCAAAGGAATAACTGAAACGAAGCCTCAGGTTTCTGCAGAATTGAATTTGTGAATGGAAGGTTTATACCCAGCACTTGTGCCTTGATTTTTTTCAATAAGCACAGTGTTCAAATAATTTTTCTTCAGATGAGTTCTCGTTTGAACACACAGCAAGGTGAGACTGTTCCATGCTGGCAGAGACCACGCATATCCCATTCAGTGCTGTTCCTGGCACAAAACTAATACAGGGCAGACTCATTACGTTTGTTAAATGAATATGTTAGATGTTAATGGAAACACAAAAATTTTCAATGAACCGAAAACCTTTTGCATTTAGTTTTCTTGAGGAGACCCATGCCTAAATAGAGGTTTTATTCTTTAGTATCAAAATGAGTAAGTTATGGTAGTATAACAAACCGGGGCAAAGGTAAGGGTACATGGAGAACAATCACAAGTAGACATCACTGCCATTATGACTATCTAACATTTCAACAATAAAAATACCTATGAAAAGGTTGGTCAATTTTTTTTAAAAGATCAGCAACAAAAATGGTTTCATTTAAGCTCTATGTTCTCACTTAGTGTCAATTTTGATTCAGTGATACAATGTTTTGAGTGTGTGTATACATAAGTGCATTAATTACTCAGAGGCGAGAGTAACATGGACTTCCTATCCCACACTTCACCTAAAGTTAATATGATGAAGTACTGAAAAGTAAGCCTACATTTACCTCCAAAAAGCCAAGAGTGAGATCACCAGATCAATAAAATTTAAGCAAAAATGCCTTAGGCATTCACTCAGACTCTTACATACATTTAATTTACACGTAGTTCAAGCCCAGAATTATAAAACAGTTAAGTCATTTCTATAAATCAGCAGTCTTCCATTCCACAGAAATGCAAGGAAAACAGAAGCCTTCAAAAATGTCAAACCATCTTTCAAAGAATTACTGATAGACTATCTTCACTGAAGGACAAAGAGCTTGGGACTAGACTCCTGCTACTCAGAGTGGTACCCAGACTGGCAGCATCACCCGGGAGCTTTTTCAAATGCACTCAGGAACCTCATTCAGAACTGCTATCACAGATTCCCTAGTTTAACCCCATCCCCAGGTGACTGATACCCACACTGGGAAGCGCTGACCTGGATACTAGGTGAATGAAAGACTAATCAGGCAACGTCTAATAAGCAGAATACTGGGTGCAATAAAGATCATCTAAACTGTAAGCACATGAAAGCATGGCAGCCTTGAATGCATACCCATCTTCGTAGTTCCACATGAATATGTCACTGTCAATAGTGAGCCAAGCTCTGCTGATGGCAGGAAACACGCCCATCATGCAGTTACACTGCATGTCTGAGGGCGGAGGATGTAAGGTAAACAGATTTCAGTCACACCTACTTTAAACTTTCAGAAGACTTTGATATAAAATTTATGATGAAAAAATCAGGACCTGCCCACCCTTTAATAGAAAGAGCAGGTAAAACACCATGATTTCCAATGAGTTTAATGAGAGCCACAGTGTCCGACAGAAACACTTTAATTTATAATTTCCTAATAATGCTATCTGACCACTTGAAATGCATTCTGGACAAATGTAGTGTGCGTTTACTATTACTAACTTTAAATAGAATATTGATTATAAATAACACCATTGAACTTTGACATTAAAAAGCTGTTTTACTGAATCAGTTTTTCCAATTGTGTAAGAGCAAGAGTCATAAAAAAGTACATGGTATGCTAGTCAGAGGTGACAATTTGCATTTCTCTTATATTATAAATAACGCGATTTAAAAGCAGGCAAAGATTTATGTTATATAGTTATAAGACAATGAAACAACTGTGAAAACATATTAATTTCCTAAAGGAAATGTCTCTTACTGAGTATATAGTATTATCAGAGGATTAAAGAAAAATATTAAGAAACTAAGCAAGGGATAAGGTGGATTATATATTTAATAACACTATTTTACAAAGTCTCAGAGAAACAGCAAAAATTTTAGGGAAAATATATATTACATTTTACTAGCTTTTCTATTTATTTCATAAGCATTTTTCCTAATTTTCCACTTCCTTTCTTTTTCTAAATCATTGCATTGAAATATGAGGACCTTTTATTCTGCATAGATTAATATACTTTTAAAAGTCTCATTAAATTTTAAGGTAGCTTCTTGAAGTCTTCATTACGAGAGCTATAGAATGATATAAAATCTTCTTAGCAAAAAAAAAAAAAAATCTCTTGCTTTTCTACAGTATGCCATGCATTAAGAAAACCAGATAGCCCTGGCTGGTGTGGCTCAGTGGTTGAGCGCCAGCCTGTGAATCAAATGGTCACTGGTTCAGTTCCCAGTCAGGGCACATGCCTGGGAACAGGTCCCCAGTAGAGGGTGCGTGAGAGGCAACCACACACTGCTGCTTCTCTCCCTCTCTTTCTCCCTCCCTTCCCCTTTCTAATAAATAAATAAAATCTTAAAAAAAAAAAAGAAAACCAGATAAACTTTTTTTTTTTTAAAGGTAAGAAAACTCCTGTAGCTACTCGATCAATGAAGATGCCATTTCCATTTCAATTCCTAACATCTTTTTGTACAGATTCTTATTGTGATCCTTAGAAATGAAATCTCACAGACACTTCAATTCTAAGACACCAGTAAATATAAAACCACACCAAAAACTTTTCTGGGGGGAGAAAAAAACACCACCTGGCAATTTTTGTTTGTAAATGTATTTTGAGCCCTAACCCAGTTTTAAAATGTTAAAATATGGGGAAAAAAATAAAAGTAAAAATCATGGGTCTTTGAGCTAATAAAGTCTGGCAGTAAAAACTTTCTTATATACCACTTAACTGGAAATTAATACTTTGCAATAATATTTAAAAATGCAGAGTTTCTTGTAAGCAATTCACTCTCCTCAGTGTCCCAAAACAATTCAAATGTGACTCAATTTTCAACATTAAATTTTATATAAAATGTTTTAGGCACACGGTAAACTACCTACGTACTTAAATGTATTTTAAATAAAACCTTTAAATGAACTTATATACAATACTCATCCATCACAAGACAGGAATCATAATAATGAGACTACCAATTAAAAACAGTTTAAAGTGCTAAACACAATGCAATAGGATACGTCCAAACTGTTCGATAAGTTCAGGTGGGAGAGGAACTCTTCGGATGGAGCTAATCTCTGGAAGGTTGGGCACCGACAGCAAACCAGGTCCTTGTAGAGGATAATCCATATCTGACATGCCAGAAACAGTGGGATTATCTACAAAAAATAAAGTAAAGCATTCAATTAAAATCAATCATGTATTGGGCATCAACTGGGTGTACGGATGCATTGAAAGCTACAACAAAATTGTGCATCTGGTGGTCCTAAAGGTACAGAGAGAATAAAGTCACTCTGACCTGATGCAAAGGAGACCTGAGAAATTCCAATGTTAAGGTGGGGAAGTTAACAAGGTTATCTTTCCCAGGTACTTAGTCCGGAAAAAAGAAATTGATTAGTTCAATAATCTAGTATTTTTCTATTATTTTACTAATCTGAAGTGTACACACACACACACACACACACACATCTACTCTCTGATTCTTAGATCAAACAAGTGTGGGCAAAATATTGATTGGGGAAAAAAATAGCTACCTCCTCTCTCACTTAAACAGATTTACAGATTAAAACAATGCATGCCTTTTCCATTAGATTTCCCCCCTAGACCAACAGGGTAAGTACAACGAATACCACAGAAGCAGCATTTCACTGCTCTACAAAGGGTTCTCACCTGGCAACCTTTCTGTTGCCCTAGGAGCCAGACACCAAGGGCAGGAGCAGGCTGGTGTCTTAGGCCTGCACGTTCTAGTCCTGAACAAGGAGTTCTTTAGATCTGATGACCTACTTAGCTCAGGCACCTTTTCAGGCTCTCTGAAGTACAAAGACGCTGGGAAAACTCACATGTGACCCAACTTTTAAATGTATTACAGAAATCTGAAATACTCAGAACTAGAGAGAAAACTGCAATCAATCTCTATGTACCGATTACCCACCTTCAATAATTACCCATCTGAAGCAAGTCCCACACATCCCATTTAATCTCAAAACATATTTTAATGGAATAGTGCATGTGTTAAATGGCAGCAGGGACACAAAGGATGGAATTAATAACTCTGGCGAAGATGTGAACGGTTAGGAAAGCCTCCACAAAGAGATATTTAAGGGAGTTTGGAAGAATCACTTGTCAACCAGGAAAGAACATTCCAGAAATACTGAAGAGTACATGTAAAATAAAAAACCCTGAAGAGGGGTCCTCTCATGGAAAACACGTTAAATGCAGTGTGACTGTAACGGGCGGCAGAGAATAGAATGGAAGAGGGGGAAGAGATGAGTTTGAAGGGGTGGGTGTGTGTGATGGTGGACCGAGAGGGTTTGGGTCAGATGTGATGAAAGACCAGAAGGTAGGGACTGTGTTTATATCTCGCTTTCAAACCTAAGGAGTTCAAAGTGAGCAATGCTGTTCAAGAGGAGAATTGCTAACAGGCCACTCAGTTCTTGTAAGACAGACCCACTGGTGCGTAGCTGTCAGGAACAAATACTATTTCTGCTATGTGTTTGTCTTTCCTGTGATTACAAGGCCACTCCACAATTTTTATAAATCACCAGAGGTGTCCTTCAGGTTTACAATGCATGGATTATCCTGGTTATTTAATCTGGGTTCTTGCTTACCAAAAACCTTGTCTCTACTTCACTTACACTTCTCTGCTTTTCTCCAATTTCCATCTCACAAAGGAGTCCCTTTTTTCCTAATAATTCAAAACCGTTAACAAAGCATTTTCCAGCCACTGGGCTTGTTGGCATATAACTCTGCCCTACCTCCCTGTCCATCAACATTGCTGATTTCTCTGCTCTCTTCATTTCACTGGCAGTTCTTTTTAACACCTCCCAGCACTCCATATGACACTAACTCCACGCGTAATAAAGAATATCTTTCAGACAACACGGTAAATTTCCCAATTCACTTCGTTTGCTCTTCCGTTTTACTCTAATACTAATGCGAGTAATTAACATGGATGAGACTTTGATCAGGCGATCCTCCTCCCCCGAGCCATAAACACTCGGAGGCGGTGAAAAAGCTCCTTAAGGTGGGGGTCTTTGCCTCTTTGTGCGTTTTTCACTCCTACCCTCTCAGGTATCTGCAATGAAGAAAGTAAGGACAGGACAAAAAAATGAACACAGGCAGTTTTTTGCTCTTCAAAATGTAGCAAACACCTGTCCTAAACTTCAAGATGCCTTCGCCGGGTCCACCCTAGGGATAAGGACCTAGTTAGGGGGTCCTGCGAGAGTCCTTCCGACTGAGAAACCAGTCACCAAATGCGCACCGATCACTCACTCGGGGCAGACACCATGAGCAGCTCGGAGAGGTCCGGGTACATGCGGTCTTCTTGCAATTGACGGTCGATGAGCCGCCCCGCATTTTCCAGAGCTTCCTGCAGGGCTGCGGCCGACGTGGACGCCGGCATCGCCAAACCCAGCAAAGAAGACGGCATCCTGAAAATTAAAGACACCAGTGTCCGGAAAAAGTCAAAAGCCAAGGCAAACCGTGCAAAAAACCAAGAGCCTAGCTCAGCCCCGCGGCTCAGGGCGCGCGCGCCAATCGAGCGCCTCGGCGCCAGTGCCTGACGCACTTCCGGCTCCTCGGGTGGGGAATTTGAAGGCTCCGTTTTGGGAGTTTGGAGGAGGAAGCTGTTTCGGGAGGCGGGCGTTAGGGGCGGAGCGAGTGAGAGGGAGGCAGTTTTGAAAGGGTGGCCGGGGTTGAGCGTGGGGACGGGGGAAATCAGAGGAGGTTAACTGGGGGAGGGGGAGAAAAGGGGAAAGGGGGAGGGACGGGGGGGGGAGGGAGAGGGACGGGCCGAGGTGGGGCGCGGGGAGGCGGGGGGACCGGGCGGGTGGGAGCCGGGCGTTGGGGCCTCGTCGGTGGTGGCGCCCGGTGGCCGCGGCTCGGTTGGGTTAAGCGCGCGCTGGGGCTTTGTGTCTCGAGCCCCAGGGTCCAACTGCAGCTGTTTGAGAGTGTGCGCGTCCGTTTCTTCCGTGCTCCAGACAACTGACAGTGGCCGGTCGGTAGCTTGTCGACAGAAACAGTTTACACAGGAACCAAAATTTCACTGCGTTCCTTAGGGGCTTCGGTGTACATCAAAATCCATCAGGCTTTTCTTTTTGTGTGTCGCTACGGTTTCACTTTGTGACGGATACTGTGAAGAATTGTGTGCTTAAGGATTAATGTTTCGCTGGGTGCAGGGGGCTGCTGCCTTGCGTTATTTCTCATAACGGAGACAGGAGCAGATGATTCTAATTCATAGTAGAGGGACTGGTATAAAGGTCACCCAACAGATCTACCAGTCCTTACGCAGAAACTGAATTGGTTTTTTTTATTGTTGTTCAAGTACAATTGTCTCCGTTTTCACCCCACCCATCCCCACCTTCCACCCTCGAACCCACCCCCTTTGGCTTTGTCCATGTGTCCTTCATACATGTTCCTTGATACTCCCCCCCCCCCCCATTATCCATCTCCCCCTTCCTGTCTGGTTACTGTCAGATTGTTCTTTATTTCAGTATCTCTGGTTGTATTTTGTTTGCTTGTTTGTTTTGTTGATTAGATTCCACTTCCTAAGTGAGATCATATGGTATTTGGCTTATTTTACTTAGCATAATAATTTCCACTTCCATCCATGCTGTTGGAAAGGGTAGGAGCTCCTTTTTTCTCTCTGCTGCTTAGTACTCCGTTGTGTAAATGTACCACAGTTTTTTAATCCACTCATTTGCTGATGGGCATTTAGGCTGCTTCCAGCCCTTGGCTATTGTAAGTTGTGCTGCTGTGAACATCGGGGTGCATAGGTTCTTTTGGATTAGTGTTTCAGGATCCTAAGGGTATAATCCCAGCAGTGGAATTGCTGGGTCAAAAGGCAGTTCCATTTTTAGTTTTCAGAGGAAATTCCATACTGTTTTCCACAGTCGCTGCACCAGTCTGCATTCCCACCAACAATGTACTAGGGTTCCCTTTTCTCCACAACATCACCAGCACTTGTTCTTTGTTGATTCATTTATGATGGCCATTCTGACTGTGTGAAGTTGTATCTCATTGTGGTTTTGATTTGCATCTCTCTGATGGCTAGTGATGCTGAGCATCTTTTCACACGTCTCTGGGCCCCCTGTATGTCCTCTGAGGAGAAGTGTCTGTTCAAGTCCTTTGCCCATTTTTTAATTGGGTTGTTTGTCTTCCTGGAGTGGAGTTGTGTGAGTTCTTTATATATTTTGGAGATCAGGCCCTTGTCTGAGGTATCATTGGCAAACATGTTTCCCATAAAGTTGGTTCTCTTTTCATTTTAATGCTGTTTTCTTCAGCGATGAAGAAGTTCTTTATTTTGATGAGATCTCATTTGTTTATTCTTTCCTTTATGTCTCTTGCTCTAAGGGACATACTGGTGAAAATATCACTGCGTGGAATATCTGAGATTTTGCTGCCTATGTTCTTCTCCAGGACTTTTATGGTGTCATGACTTATATTTAAGTCTTTTCTCCACCTTGAATTTATTTTTGTGTATGGTGTAAGTTGGCGGTCAAGTTTCTTTTCTTTTCTTTTTTTTTTTTTTTTTTGCATGTAGCTGTCCAGATCTCCCAACACCATTTGTTGAAGAGGCTATTTTTACTCCATTTTATGCTTCCACTTCCTTTGCTGAATATTAATTGACCATAAAGACTTGGGTTTATTCTGGGCTCACTATTGTGTCCCATTGGTCTATGTCTGTTCCTGTGCCAGAACCATACTGTTTTGATTACTGTGGCCTTGTAATATAGTTTGATATCAGGTATTGTGATCCCTCCTACTTTGTTCTTCTTTCTCAAAATTGCTGCAGCTATTTGAAACTGAATCATGCCAGGCATTGTGCCCAGTGCCAGGAATATCAAACTGACACAGCATTCCTGTCCTCAAGGTGCGTCATGCAGGGGCACACCAGCAAAGCAATGAAGTGCATCGCTATCATTTTTGTTTGTGGTAGGTGTTAACTGCACTAGAAAGAGGTGAAGTAAGTGAGGAGAGGAGAGAGAAGCTTCATTTCATACAGAAGAAAACTTGAGTAGTGAAATCAAAGCACTTTTCCTCAAACGGCAGTCCTCATTTAATTCTTATTAGCCATTTAACAGATGAGGTTTTTAAAGCACGGAGAGTCTAAGTAACTCACCTAAATTATATTGTCAGAACCAGGTTTTGAACCCAAATGTTCTAGTTCTGGAACTCATTTTCTTAACACTGTGGGCTTCTGACTTTCAAATTTATGAATAAATTTACTTTGCTTCAAAAAATCAAAGCTTCCCTGGCACACTTAACAATTATGACATTCATGCAAACAAACCAGGAAAAAACAGTTTAATGTGGAAGTCTCCATTAGTACAATTATTCCCTCTATCTTTTACCAAAAGCAAATATAACTTCCAGTGCTTTTTCTGTAATGCGTATAATTATCTGCTCCCATTGGTTGATGATTTCCATTTTCCATTTTTTCCCACTAGCATTTAGTAGTTTAAAATTTTATATAGCTTCAATGGAGTCTTCTCAACAAATGGTGCTAGAACAGCTGGATATCTACATGCAAAAAAAAAATCTTGATACAAAAATTCACTGAAAATGGATCACAGACCTAAATGTAAAACGTAAAGCTATAAAACTCCTAAAAGATAACACAGGAAAAAAAACCTCGATGAGCTTGGGTAAATTGATTACCTTTTTTGGATACAATACCAAAGACATGATCCATGAAAGAAATAATTGATAAGCTAGACTTAAAAAGTTCTGCTCTGTGAAAGACAATGTCAAGAGAATGAGAAGACAAGCCACGGACAGAGAGAAAATATTTGGAAAAACATCTGACAAAGGACTCAATAAGAAATCAATCTGATTTAAAAATGGGCCCAAGACCTTAAACAGACACCTTGACAAAGAAGATAAACAGGTGGCAATTTAGATGTGGAGAGATGTTCTATATCATATGTCATTGGGGAAATGCAAATTAAAACAGCAATGAGATACCACTATACACCTATTACAAGGGCCGAAATCTGGAACGTTGACAACACCAAATGCTGGTGAGGATGTGGAAGAATAGGACCTTCATTCATTGATAATGGGAATGCAAAATGTTACAGCCACTTTGGAGACAGTTTTTCAGTTTCTTAAAAACTAAACATACTCTCAACATATGATCCAGCAGTCTTGCTCCTTGATATTTGCTCAAAGGAGTTAAAAACTTATTTCTACAATAGAACTTACACATTGATGTTTATCGCAGCTTTATTCATATTTCCAAAACTTGGAGGCAACCAAGATGTTCTTTCGAGGTTGAATGGATAAGTAAACTGTGGTGCATCCAGACAATGGAATATTATTCAGTACTAAAAAAAATGAGCATTAAGGCATACAAATATATGGAGGAACTTTAAATGTATATTGCTGAGAACTGCCAATCTGAAAAGGCTACATATGGTAGCATGATGTCAACTCGATGACATTCTGGAAAAGGCAAAACTATGGAGACAGTACAAATACTAGGGGTTTGGGGGTGGTAGGGAAGAGAGGTGAATAGGCAGAGCACAGACAATTTTTAGGGCAGTAAAAATATTCTGTGTCATGCCATAAAGATGGACACCTGTCGTTTTACTTTTGTCCTAACCCATAGGATGTACAACACCATGATTGAAACTTATGTACTTAAGGTGATTATAGCAATGTAGGTTCATCATCTATAACAAATGTATCTCTCTAGTGGGTGATGTTGATAATGGGGGAGGCTATGCATGTGTGTGGGATGGGAATATATGGGAAACCTGTTTTGTTCTATTTTTCTATGAACCTTAAATTGCTCTAAAATTAAAGCCTCAATTAAAAAAAATTATATGTCATCTCAAGCCATTACAATTTCTTGACTCCTGAAGAGATGAGGAGATGAAACAGCTATTTATAAGCTTGGGGTATGGGTTACATATTGAGCTGTATTCATGAAGTCCTATTCTACTACCTAAGGCCTGCTTATCTGTACTCAGAAAAGAGACAGTGGCATTAACAACTTATTTTGTTATCCTTATTAATTGGAGTTCACATAGACTTTTAACACTTGTGGTTCAATCATTTGTTGGGACGAGACCAAACTTGGTTGTGCCAAGTTATATAATATCCTGCAATAAGGGGAGTAGTTTTTGCCTTCACACCTACTTTCTCTTATTCTTTCATTCCTTTTTTTTTAATCCTCACCCAAGGACATGCTTATTGATTTTAGAAAGAGGGAAAGGGAGAGAGGGAGAGAAACATCCATGTGAGAGAGAAACATCCATCAGTTACCTCTCTTACTTGTCCTCACAGGGGACTGAACCCACAACCTAGGCATTTGCCCTACTCTGGAATCGAACCTGAGGCCTATCAGTTTAGGAAAGAGGCTCAACCAACTGAACCACAGTGGCCAGGGCCATTCACTCTTCTATTCATTTAACAAGCACTGAGTGCCCACTGATGAATAGGTTACATGATAAAGGGGCCTAACTTGGAGGTCTATCAGGGTCTGTAAATGCTTACAAGAGGATTGAAGTTTATTTTGAGGCCTGAAGGATGAGTGGGGTTAAACGAAGGGCATGGGGATTGGTGAAGAGTCAGAGCTTCAGGACATCATGTTCTGAGGCTGCTTGTAGAACTAGAAGAAGACTGGCATGGTGGAAAATAGAAACAATTTGAAAACACTTTGGAAGCTGTGCTAATTTTGTGTTTTAAGAGCAATGGAAAGGTTATTAAACTTGATCACTATCATTTAGGATTTATAGATAGAGCATAATTTGAGATAGAGTAAGATAGTAGTGGTGCTAACGAGTAACTTCCTGAAAATATTTGCATTCAGCAACATCATTAGGCTTATACATGGTTTTGCTAGAATTCAGAGATATATAGATAAATAATATGCCATTAGTTCATAACATAGACAGGGAGTCGTAAAGTAATTAAAACCAATGGGGGGGAGAGGTGGAAGAGGGTATGGGGGTAAGTGGTAATGGATAAAAATGCAATAAGAATTTAAAAACATTAAAAAACAGTGAAATTGGAAAATATAATGAAGTGAATAAAGTGCTTTGGGAACCCTTGCAGTGGAGTAGGAGACTCTGTAACTAAGCATGGCTAATAGTCAGAGGGAGGTTTGGGCTAAGAGTGTAAGCTTTAGAGCATTTTCTGACAATTATTTTACCTACTCAGGTCTTTTTGGCGTACAAGTACTTTTCAGTTATGTAGTAAATACGCATTTCTTTTTAAAAATATGCTCCAAAGGTGGAAAACTGTGGGAGCTTCCTCATACAGAAGGACAAAACACAAAGAAAGGGAATTTGTTGGCTTCTCTTTATAATTCTGTGAGGGTCACGCATCACCGTGGCGGAAAACACCTGTAAAACTGTAAAGGGTGTTACAAGCCCCCAGGTGCGTTCTCTTCCCGGGGTTGAGTCGGATGGCAGGCCTTGCGGCGCTCATGCCCCTCCAGGCCGCCAGGGCGGCGCTGCTCAGGAGGCCGCCGTTCCTCCGCGGACCGCACCGCTCTTGGCCTTGGAGGCGACACTGACGCTCCGAGGAATTACTTCCTGCTGGGTTTGCTGTGAACCTGCTGGAGCTGTTAGAGCTGCAGCTGATGCTCGTTCTGCGGTGGGAGGCCGGCAATGGAGCGCCCGGGGCCCAGCGAAGGTGGGTTCCGTGAGCCGAGCCCGGGCAGGGTGGACGGGGCCGGGGACTCCGGGGGCGCCGCACTAACGAGGCCCCCTTTTCTTCTCTCCCCTTGTGCTAGTGACGGGCTCTGACGCGTCGGGACCGGACCCGCAGCTGGCGGTCACCATGGGCTTCACGGGTTTCGGTGAGTGACCGCACAGGCGTAACGCCGTCTCCTTTTGCAGGGGTTTTTAGATCCTCAGGTTTGCTGGGGAGGCCGAGCTGTCACCTCTGCTCCGCGCCTTCCGCCGTGCCAAGTCCTAATTACTTTTGCTGTAGGTACATCTTGCAGTTTCTCGACACTCTTCACCGTCTGTTTTCGGACTCCGGCCTATTTGTTGGGACTAGCTCAGGTGCCACATATGGGAAGACTTGTGAGAAAGAAAGATTGCTTTCTGACCCACGTGGTGGAGGGTGCTGGTTGGTGGAGGGAGTTTATTTGCGTCCTGTGACAGTGGTCTGTAATGTGATGGCCCTTTTGTCAACAAACGGGAGGTTAAGTCTTGTTATAATGGTTTTAAGTTCTTTTTGATTAAAGTCTTTCATCTCTAGAGTCGTCATTTCAGTCTCTCTTGTAGAGCCTAGTCTTGGCACGCGTTAAGGTAAAAAGGTCGCAAACAGATGAAGTCAGCTGTTGAAAATATTACTGTTAGTAAAAATAAACGTAAATTGTTTTCACACCCCATTTCTGTTGGGTCTTGGAGAGAACAGATGTCAGGCTAATGTGTCCACGTCTTGTGTTCACTCTTTCACACGTGTATTGATTTTGGTAATGTTTTGAGCCCCATTTTTTACCATCTTGTAGATGCTCATGTCTACAACGGTACTATAGACTTCCGTGGGGATATACAGTAGTGCTTATTTTTGTATCAATTCTTTAAGATAACTTTCTCCCTAACTTCAGAAATAACACACATAAGTAGCAGAAAACATTGAAAATATAAGGAACACAAAAATGAGAAGAAAGTAAAGTCATTCATAATCTCATGGTCTAGAAATCGAGGCTTAAAAATTTGTTTTCCAGTCTTTTCTGGTGTGTATTTATTAAAGAAAATAAAGTTCATGTGTATGTACAATTTTATGTTTGTATTAATTGTACATAATTTATTCTTCATGTAAGGATTTCCCCACATTATAAAATCCTCTTCCAAAACCTGATTTTTTTATGTATGAATAGTAGCACATTTAATATAAGTCACCATAAGCGAGGCACAATATAAGTGCCATAATTTGTGATAATTTTAGCTTTCCCCTACATGGTTTCTAATTCTTTTATCAATAATGAATATTTTTTATAAATAATTATCTCCTTTTGTAAAAGGAATTTTATGTGTAATTTCATAGGGTAGATTTCTAGAGGGACTACTTTAATAAAAACAAAAATATTAAAATGTAATAAAAATTTGGGGTATGAATTTTTTAAAACTTCTTGATACACATTATTATAATGCCCTTCAGAAAGGTTTCAATTTACACCGAAGTCAATGTTACATAAGAATGCTATTTTTACCATTTTCTTACCAATAGAGTAGGTATTATTTTTTTTAAAAAAGAAAAGTACAAAATTGCTTGCAAGCTCATTCAGAATTTGGTTCTTTATGGTTTTAGGGCTGAGTCCCTGTTTCCTTGCTAGCTATGAGTGCGAGCCTTTTAGCTTCTTAATGTATCTGCATGACTTGTCATCTTGCTCCATTCCTCATCAAACACACTACAGTACCTTCAGTCCTTCTCATACTTCAGGTCTTTCTGATCTGCCATACTTGTTCTGCCTCTTTGCCGGTAAGGGTTCCTGTGATAGATTGGGCCAACCAGGATAATCTCTTTAAAGTCTAGAACTGTATTTTTTTTTAATTTTCTATTTTTTTAAAAAGATTTTATTTATTTACTTCTTAGAGAGAGGGGGAAGGTGGGAGAAAGAGATGGGAAGAAACGTCAGTGTGCAAGAGATACATCAATTGGTTGCTTCTTGCAGGCCCCCAACTGGGTAACCAGCCTGCAACCCAGGCATGTGCCCTGGCTGGGAATCGAACCTGTGACATTTTGGTTCACAGGCTGGGACTCAGCCCACTGAGCCACACCAGCCAGGGCTAAGGTTCATAACTTTAATCACATCTGCAAAGCCCCTTTTGCCATGTAGTGTTACGTATTCACAGGCTCCAGAGGTTGGGGTATGCACATTCTCCATCCTGCCTACCATGCCAATGTGATTTTCAGGGATAGTGTCTAGATGAGTTAGAGGAGGATGGGAGAGTTGGCTGGTTAATGGCACTAGTGATGAGATTGTCATTCAGAATTCACTGGGAAGTAGCAAACTCTTTCTTCCTTGATATTTTATGGTTGTCTTGTAGCCATGCTACAACTTAGACAGAGGAAGTGGTTATTGATCAGTCAGTAAGTATTTATTGATTACTTAAAGTTTGGCCAGCTTAATGCAAGAGGATCACAGTCTGCTACTTATTCCTATTTTAGGAAAAAAAGCTCGCACATTTGATTTGGAAGCAATGTTTGAACAAACTCGAAGAACAGCTGTGGAAAGAAGTCGGAAAACACTGGGTAAGAAGTTCAGTTATTTGCTGTTTCATTGGTTTAGATACTGTGTACACCTTACACAAGGATATTGACAGATATTGTAAGACTGAAAAAAGTTCAAAATTCTTAAAAGGCTGTATGTACTCGTTCCTTGGGAAGCAGAGGGTTTTTTTTTTTTTTAACATAGTAAAAAGTTGCATCTAAATAGGGTACCAAGGTCTGAGTGCTAAAATCTTAATATATAAGAATCAGAATAGCAATTTCTCTATTACCTCTCCCTCCACCTCTATCTGATTCTCATTTCATTTTTTCTTTCCTGCTTACAGCGGAACCAGTGTTTGGAAGGCTGGGCGAGAGGTGGCTCTCAGAGCTGTGTACACCACTGACTGTTGACCCAGACAGTATAGAAAATTGAGACATACAGTGATGTGGCTGCTGCTGTTGAACCCCTGCATTAATGAGTTGTATCAGACGTTTAATGAAGGCTTTAATTTCCAGACTGTCTGGTTTGATATCAGGTGGTTGCCAATTCTAGGGTCTTGGAAGGACACTGACTCCTCTCCTGCTTCCTGTGGGTCTGCTTCAGATCATTCTCACACTGGAGAAGGGATAGGTGGAACCCGATAGAGCAGAGGGGCTAGAGATCAGACAGGACTCCTGGGAAAGTTTAAGTGAATGTTGTTCTGGTACTTGTGGTTGTTGGTTTCAAGGTGATAAATTATATAGCAGTAATATTTCATATTGGGATGTGAACTCACATGAAATATTTTTGGACTGTGGAAGAATAAGTTTTTTTATTATGAAAAAAAAAATACCATAGCCCTCTACAGATCCTATTTGTTATGTGAAATTTCAAACACAGAAGTATAGTAAAACATTGCATGTACCTCTCACAGATTGAACTACTGTAATAATTCATGGCTAGTGTCATTTACATTCACTTTCCCTCTCATTATTTTGACACAAATTTTAGATATTTATGTATTACCTATAAATATTTTAGTTTGTGTTTTAAGGAGATAAGGATTCTTTGAAAAGAATTAAAAAATTCAATTACAGTTGACATACAATATTATATTAATTTCAGATGTACAACATACTGAGTAGACATTTATACAGCTTACACGGTGATCACCCTGATAAGTCTGGTAGACATAGGATTCTTTTAAAAAACTTAATTAGAATACTATTACCACACCTAAAAATATTAACTCATTTAATATCAAGATACAAGGGCATGCTGTCTGAGGCATATTTATAAATGCTTTAACACTTAATTTTTCAACATTTAGTGAATGCTTATACTATTATAGCTTTCTTGTATTTACCTCTTTTACTATGTGATACAAAATGCTTTGAACAGGGATTATCTTATTCAACTACATAAGTTTTATAGTGTCCAGTACCACGCCTCGCACCATAGGTTCTCAATATATATTTGAGAAGATTGGATTGAATATGTAGAACTGCAATAATGCTTTAAAAGAATTCTGCTTTGGAGAGTGTTTTAAAATGGTGTGATCCATTATAAAGAGCTTGGGATTTGGAAATGGAGGACCTAGGTTTGAGAGTCAGCCCCACATTCTATTAGATGAGTAACATTGGGTGGATTTCCAAATTCAGACCCTTAGTTTCCCCGTCTGCTAGGTGGACATGGTAGTAAGACCTCCCTCAGAGGGTTCTTGAGGGGATTAAGATGTTGGGTGTGGAACCTGTTGAACAATAAAGTACTTTGTAAGTGTCATTTTTAACTCCTATCGGTTTTTTCATAAAACATGTTTGCATTTAGCACATAAGAGGAATTTCAAGGGAGTCATTAGATTTTTAAAATTTTGAAAAATTACCTTAAGACTTTGTTCTTCGGTGATATTAGTGGAAGAATTAAATGTGTTGAACTTTCTTGATTCAGTGTCACATCCTTGGATTTGGACTGTTCTTTCCACCCCTGGTCTCTAAACACACAAATCCAAAGTTTGACTCACTTTCTTAAAAGAAAAGTTCAAAAATTCTGATATGGGCATTATTTATCTCCTGATGTAGGACTCTTTCCCTGGGCATTGACATCCAACTTGAAGAAAATAAGAACTCAGGCTATACCCCTGCCCCCCATTTTTCTGTCTGTCCTAAAAAAATTGTTTTAATTTAAATTTTCAATTTAAGTTGACATTGGATACTATTTTATATTAGTTTCAAGTGTACAGCAGAGTGGTTAGACATTTATATCACTGACGAAATGACCCATCCCCCCAATAAGTCTAGTGCCCACTTGGCACTACACAGAGTTATTACAGTATCACTGACTGTTCCCCATGCTGCACTTTACGTCCCCGTGACTATTTGTAACTGCCAGTCTGTACTTCTTAGTCCCTGTGGTCCCTTACAATAGCAAGTTTAATTGCCTGTGTATATGGATATAAACTGTTTTGGTTTAAGTGCTTTGGTAGAAAGGATGAATTACTATAAAACATCAATAAAATGTTATGTAAATTATCAGTAAATACTGTACAAATTGCTTTTTAATGGGTTTTTTTTTTTTTTTTTTTTTTTATGTTCCCGAAAGCTGTAAGTGTGTCTAGGTCATATGAGAGACCCTTTTTAGAAGACCGGTACACTATGAAGAGATAAATGGGGAAGAAAATTTTTCTGAATTCAAATTTTTATTTTGGGCACAGCCATGCTGTGGATGGATTATGAATCTTGTCTGTTATATGCTGGGGAAAAGCTTCCTTGAAAAAATAATGATTAAGATAGGATTGAATATGATTTCAATGGATGATTTAATGATTCTGAAAAGAAGAATAATCTCAGATTTTAGAAGTTAGAAAAGCTTTAATTTTTTTTTTTTAACTTGAAACAGTCTTCCTATCTAGTTATATCCTATCTCATCCTCTAAGGCCTCACTCATTTGTCACCTTTTCTAGGTATTATTTCAAAACCCTTCTGGACATAATAATTGTTCCCTGCCTTTGTTTTTTAGTTCTTTAAAAATGTTACAAATTTATTTTAATATTGTTCATATATTGAGGATAAGAACTTTATTCCTTTTTATATTTACAGTGCGTAACACAGAGCTTTGTACATAGTAGATACATTTCTAAATAGTTAATGGAGAAATGTAACTAATGTAGTTAAAGTTATTTTTTACTTTTTAATATTTTGATATTAAGCATTTAACATTAAATGTAAATGTACATGAAATTTGTAGGCTACTGAATTGTTAGAATAATAAATATTTAGGTAAATGTTTAATAATATCTAAAATGTTTAATTTTAGATAAAAAGAATATCACTAGAAAACATTTATTCTAGCTTATAGTAATTTTATTTCCTTTACATTTGTTTATCTTAACTCTAATTTCTTCCTTTAAGTTAAGTGGTTGCTATAATGATTGGCTATGAGATTTTCAGGTGTAAAATTACATTCATTTGAATCTGCAATTTCTGTGCATCAGGCCAGATAGAACCTGGTAGTTTTGAATAGTTTGCAGTTAACATAGACAAAAGTCACATACATCTGGGGTGCTTTCGCAGAAGGGGTTATCCAAAATTTGTAGTAGCTATTTGAAAGTAAAGAGGTAACAATAAAATGAGAGGCTTGGAAGAATAAACTATGTTGGAGAGTAGGTTACTTCACTTTTGTTAAGGGAAGACATTTTACAGTGTTTACAGTGGGCTTGTTTCCACATGTGGTGAAAATGCACAAAACAATCCCCTCTGTCAGGGACTAACAGTCAATCGAATTTTTTTTTTTTAAGATTTTATTTATTTTTAGGGAGAGGGGAAGGGAGGAAGAAAGAGGGGGAGGGAAACAACGATGTGCAAGAGAAACATCGATTGGTTGCCTCTTGCATGCCCTTAACTGGGGACCTGGCCCGCAACCCAGGCATGTGCCCCGACTGGGAATTGAACTGGCGACCTTTTGGTTCTCAGGCTGGCACTCAATCCCCTGAGCCACACCAGCTAGGGCTGAATTCTTTTCTGTTTGGTTTGTTTTTTGTCCTCAGTCTACAATGCTGAAGAAATCTTTTGTCCTCTAAAATGTCTTCTTTTCGCCTGGCCACAGCCCCCATTACCACCTTTCTTTGATGAAGCAGCAGATAATAGGCACTTCTTGGAATAGAATGTTCTTGCTACTGTAAAAAAAGAGTTAACATTTTAAATTGAAAAGTTAGTTGCTTCACTAGGATGGGGCAAGTAGTTTGGAGTATTTAGCCACTGCTGAGGAACTCCACTGAGCCAGGGGGTTGGGTCACAATGCCCAGATAGTCTGGTGAAAGCCCGGGGTAAAGGCTGCAGGCTCACTGTTCTGTAAGGTAGGTGGTGCTTGTTAGGTCATTTCGATACCAAACCCAGGTTCGGCTGCCTGTTGCTCCGAAGCCAATAACCAAGAGATGGGCTGGTGGAAGGAAAAAGCGGTTTACTCAAGAGTGGGCACTTTTAAGAAGATGGTGGACTCTCACAGCAAAGACCTTCTTAATGTGACACAGGCAGGGGTTTCTGTAAGGAGGGAGGAAGAAGAAAAAAAAGCAGAATAAGGGAATCAGAAGGAGGGAGTTGAGAGTTCTCTGTTGAGGGGACTACGCACAAGTCCACACAGTCTGTTCGGGTAACTGGTTGAAGGTCAGCAAGTCTCCCAGAGCCGGAATGTCTGAAGGTCGGGGTCTGCTTCTTTTGAAGTCAGTTCCTAGAATTCTGAAGTGAACAGGCTTTTTATCTGCAGGTTTGTGTTAGTTAACAGGTCATCTTGGGCAGGAACAAGGCTAGCAGTGGTGGGGTGGGTTCCAGTTCCAATCTCTCGGAAGTCTGATCAACTCAACAATCCGGTGGTGGAACCTCGGTTCATGGCCCTGGGACTCGGCAGCTCTTACTCCACTTCTCTGGGCCTCGGAGTTTTCAGCTGTAGAGTGAGGGTAATGAATCAACTACTCCTGCTGTACTGGGCAGTTGGAATTTACGGGGAGTAGAACTTACCTGTGTTCTCTAATAAAGAAGAAAGGGGAAATATGCAGGGTGATGGATGTGCTCATGGACTCCACTTGGAGAATCCTTTCGCTATTTGTGTGTTAGATCGTCATGTACACTAACATGTCTTAAATGTTATTTGTCAAGTGAACTCAGTAAAGCTGAGAACAACACTACCTACTTGTTTGGAAGATTATAGGGAGTGCTTAAAACAATATCTGGTACATAGTAAGTTCCATGTAAATATTAGCTACAGTTATTGTTGTTAAATTGAGGCTGATATTAAGATGCTTTTGGTACTTTGCGAAGAAGTCACAGAAAACCTAATTAAAAATGGCTCAGATAGGAAAAAGGTGGTATCACACATGACAAGAACTCTGGAATGCGGCTCCTCCATCTTCAGAGTTTTGGCACAAAGGACATGAAGTTTTTTTCTCCCTTTTCTGCTTTGCCGGCTTTAGGGTATTGCTTGTCCTAAGCTGACTGTCCTCATGACCCAAAGTTATCAGCAGAATTTGTTACATGCAGATGACCACTTCGACAGGCTGAAAGGGAACTGTTTTGTATGTCACTTTTGAGGAGGAAGAAAGCTTTTCCCAAATGTACCTTCAGTTGACTTCCCATCTTGCTGACTAGTCATACTGTGGCACACGAGTTCCAAAAATGGCAACTGGCAAGAGCAGTGTGGTTGACTTGGAATGGATAGTTACCCCCTCTGGACGGGGAGGGATCCAGCATCTCCTGTAGCCCAGTGCTGCCTCCTACCTGGAGGAAACTGGCTCTCTTAGCAAGGCAAAAGGGTCAAATGGCTGTTGGGCAGGTGACTGATAATGTGCACCTTGGTATTGTTTCCTGATCAGGGCCAGAACTGTCCCTAAGACCTGAGCTGAGTCCAGGTGTACAGATGTGGTGTCCTGTTGCCCCCCAACCTTGTCCGTGCCCTGGAGGGTGTGGAGGCATTGGCCGGAGAAGCTGGATGAGGATAGGAGCCAAGCAGGCCCACTCTCAAATTTGGACATTGTCCTTCTGTCTTCCCACTACCAAAGTGTAGGATCATTGAGTCGTAACCTATCTCAGCCTAGAGGAGAGCACAAAAAACAAAACAAAAACAAAAACCCAAACACAGAAAATGTGAACTACAGCTATAGCATTCGCCTTATGTCTTCCTGGAGAGTTTTATCTTCCATGTTTGAAATAGACTAGTTACTTGTCCTCATTTGCTGGTTGTCTCCTTAGTTCTCATCCTTCACATCCTAGCAAGAAATGACCCTGAAAAGTACATTTTAATTAATAAATGCCTTTTGATATTGCTTAACTTTGGGTGTATTGTTTTTATTATTAAGGAAAAAGCATTAAGGATTATCTTGGGATATTGAGGATGGTAGTGATGGAGAACCAGACTATTCATATAACTCATTTACATCCTGTGTGTCCCCTATTGTAGAGTGAGAAAAAGATTTAGTTTCATTGGATAAATTTTGGTCTTTCCAAGGTAAACAACTCTACAAACCTAATGTAATTGAAATTTTTTCTGACCAAAAATCTAGGGTAGAAAATTCAGAAATGAACAACATACTGAATTTAGAGTTTAAAACATTAAAAATAAAAAATGAAATTACATGGGGATGTAAGGTACAGCACAGGAAATACAGTCAATAATATCGTTTTAATTATGTATGGTGTTAGGAGGGTACTGGAAATATCAGGGGAGACACTCTGTAAAGTTTATGACTGTCTATCCACCATACTGTATACCCAAAACTAATACAAAATAATAATCCATGTAAATTATAATTTAAAAAATAAAAAAGTGAAATTCCATCAAATCTTACCTTTTAATACTCACTTTACTTACCATTTTCCACATCCTTTTTTTTTTTTAAATAAAAAAAAAGATTTTATTTATTTTTAGAGAGGGGGAAGGGAGGTACAGAGGGAAAGAAACATCAATGTGTGGTTGCCTCTCATGTGCCCCCTACTGGGGACCTGGCCCCGAAACCCAGGCATGTGTCCTGACTGGGACTTGAACCAGTAACCCTTTGGTTCACAGGCTGGCACTCAAATCTACTGAGCCACACTAGCCAGGACACCTTCCACATCTTTTTATATAGTACAATCCTGGTTCATATTCTATTCACATCTAATTTTGTTTGGCATATCTGTTAATACTTGCCCAGATTTGTACCTTTTCCATCCCTACTTTTATTGGTTTTATTTTATATTGTTAATATATGGTAATTTAATTATTTTCCCAGTGTTGGGCATTTAGGGTGATAACTTTTTGCTCTTTAGTGGTAACACTCCAAGTTACATCTTTATGACTGTTCATTTTTATCCTTTTTAAAACTGACAGATTTTGAAGTCTAACTATCGAAAATTTATTTTTACCTTTTCAGAAGCAAGAGAAAAAGAGGAAGAAATGAACAGAGAGAAAGAATTAAGAAGGCAAAATGAAGATATTGAACCAACATCTTCAGGCTCAAATGTGGTCAGAGATTGCTCTAAATCGTCTTCCAGGTACTTGATTTTTTCAAAAGGATTCTATTAAACTGTCATTGTCTAGGTGTTTATAACATGTTAGGCAAAGTTTGTGGTATCAAAAGCTGGCATAATCTCCCCCATTTTAGGCAGTAGTGTATTGTAGCCTATCTCTAGGGTCACAAGACTGTCCTGTGTCACATTGGGAGTCAATTGAGTTCTTGTAAAGTGTTCTAGGTGTAGTGTTGAAATCTACGCCTTTTGACTGCAGAACATAACTGTATAAAGTTAGTCAGATGTTGACAAGTTTTTAATTTTTGTCATGTTTATTTTGACACTTACGTCTTCTGTACCCTTCTCCAAAATTCTGCATTCATGATGATCTTATTTGGAGGGATCCTTTACAGATACAGATAATAAGAAAGAATGTAAGTGACCATGGCCGGGTGGTTCAGTGGGTTGGAGCGTTATACTACACACCAGAAGGCTGTAGGTTCGATTCCATCAGGGCACATGCCTGGGGGGGGGGGGTTCGATCCCTGGTTGGGGCACATATGGGAGGCAACCGATAGATGTTTCTTTTTCACATCAATGTTTCTCTTTCTGTGCCTCTTGAAAATCAATAAACATATCCTTGGGTGAGGAGTAAAAAAAAGAAAGAATATAAAGGGAGGCATGGTATAAAGTTTACTGGGTTATAGGAGAAAGCAGCCATTAAAATTACTTCAAAATGAAATTTAATATTATGTAACTTAATTACTAAGAACTTTAGAAGACATAAATGGGCACATAGATATCAAATCTGGGAGGGGGAAAACAAGAACTCTAATGTTGTTTAGGTGTATTTGCAATTGTCAGATTGGCTCCATAAAACCCTTTCTGGCAAATCTACCATTGGACAGACATTCCTCCTGTTCACGGCAGAAGCACATGAAATGCCTGACTACACAAGACACCATTTGTAATGTGCCATTTCTTTTTCTGCTCCTCCGTTTCCTGGTGCAGATCTTTGGTATCAGTCTGGGCTCTTGAACAGACCCTCACTGCTTTATAAACTTGGTCTTTTCTACCCTATCTTTGTAGGGAGGGGGATAGCTACATGGGACTACAAGTTTGTTTTCGTAGCAGTGCAGCCCTAAAGTCTGCTTAGGCTCCGAGACAAATACACATCTCTGTGTACATTAGGAAAGAGCAGGGGCCAGCATGCTTCTCTATAAAGGGTAGATAGTACGTATTTTAGGCATTGGGGTCCATACAGTCTCTTTCTCAGCTACTCAACTCTGCCCTAGACAATACATAAATAAATGGGCTTGGCTGTATTCCAATAAATCTTTTAGAAACATGCACCAGGGCCCTGCTCAGTTGGTTAGAGCATCGTCCCTATATGCTAAGGTTGCAGGTTCAATTCCCGGTCAGGGCACATAACAAGAATCAACCAATGAATGCATGAATTGGTAGAACAACAAAATTGCTCTCTCCCTCCCTCCCTCCCTCCCTCCCTCCCTCTCTCCCTCCCTCTCCCCCTCTCCCTTCCTCCTTCCCCTTCTCCTTGCTCTCTCTAAAATCAATCAATAAGCGGGAGAGGGAGAGAGAGAGAATCAAAGAAACAAAGAAACAACCAAACACCAGGCCAGAGTTTGGCCGCCCCCCCACCCCGACGCCCCCCAGTTGCAGAGTGTCATTCCTTCACATACCAGTCAAACCATTCAATTTTGCATTGTCCATGGTGTCTTGTCGGTTGTCAGTCACACACGGGCCCTGGGTTTCAGTATGACAGAGAACACCCCTCCTTTTCCTAAGAGGAGTACTTTAATATAATATTCACCTTTAGTTTCTTACTTCTGGGATGATTGAAGATGTTAAAAACTGCTGTTGTGTTTTTGGGAATTCATTTTATTGCTGAGGGTTTTATAAACATAATGATTCCATTAATTGAAAAATTCAATTTTCAATAGTCCTGTTGATTCTGTATATTGCTGCAACATTAACTTTATTTATTTAGTATATTTTATTGGTTATGCTACTACAGTTGTCCCAATTTTGTTACACCTTTATCCCCCTCCCTCCATCATTCCTCCCCACCACTTAGTTTGTGTCCACTGGTTGTATATGTAATTCTTTGGCCTCTCCATTTCCTATTGCAGTGTGAACTTTAACACTCAAAGATAAAGATCATGCACTCTTGGTCTTGGGAATACATTTTATTGATGTGACAAAACCCAAGCATTACTTTTGTCATTAGTGATTAAAATTACAGAACTATTATTGACATTATAATTATAAAGTATAAAGAAATTATCATCAAGAAGAATATAATAGAATGTTACTCCATTTCATTGATCAAAGACTGGAAATTTACTTAACTAAGTTTCAGAAGACCTCAGGTGACTGATCCATGGCAGACGAATGGACTTGTCAAAGCTTATATTTCATTTCCTGTATCTATTATAGGATTCTTTAAACTGCTCTGTGCATTGAATCATTTTACTATAAAATAACTTGACTGTGGCTAAAATTAATTAAAACTTTGAAGTCTGTTTCAATAAGTAGCTATATTAAGAACATGTTTATTTATAATGATGCAGTCCAAGATATTTTCTATGTTAGAGTGCATATAGTATTTATTTATTTTAGAGGGGGCAAGAGAGAGAAACAGAGGCAGAGAAACATCGATTGCTTGTCTCTCATCCATTCCCTGACTGTGGAGCAAACCTGCAACCCAGGCATGTGCCCTGACTGGGAATTGAACCAGCAACCTTTCACCTTGTAGGACAATGCCCAGCCAACTGAGCCATACTGGCCAGGGCATAAGTTATTTTTTTAAATTTAATGCCAGGACAAAATAATCCCTCTCTTCTCTAAGAGCTTTTTTCTTACTAGATACATGAAACACTATTTCTTTTTTGCCATGATTCCTAGAAGGCTTAGAGCTCAGTTCAGTATTCTTTGGGATTGTCTCCTCCCAGGGCTCCAGTTTAGGGAACAATGATTTTGAGCAGGAAACAGGGTCATGTTCTGGGAATTGTGGGAACCATCTGGCTGAAACTGAGTATTTAGTTAGTTATCTTGACTGTATTGCAACTTTTACCTCTATGCAAAGCATTAGTAAATCAGTGCCCCTAACATTTTTCGTATTAAGGAAACCCATGAAAATGTGCAGAAATCAGGTAGCTGTTACAAGGCCATTGAAGTCAATGGTTGAATTGATGATGGAATCAGACAAAACATTGCTGACTTTTTGCCTGCCTACAAATTGTTTTTAAGAAAAAATTATGAAGTTTGCCTGTGGGCCAGGCAGTATTCTATATTTTAAGAAATAAAGGCTGTTATTAAGACAGGGTTCCAATTTATTAAGGACACAACAGGCTAGGAATTCTTTATAGCTGCCGCTGACTGACTTCTTTCACTCCCATTTAGGATCTTACATTAGATAATGAAACTAGGTAGTACGAGTTCCACCTTTGCGCACCATGCATGCAATGAACGTTGGCATGTGAGTATATGTTGGAGAATTTGCCCTTAATTGTTCTAGGATAATGTACCTACGAGTGGAATTTATAGGTCATATAGTAATTTTATATTTAAGTGTTTGAGGAACCGCTGAACAGTTTTCCATAGTGGCTCCACTGTTTTACATCCCTACCAGCAATGTGAGAAGGTTCCAGTTTCTCTACATTCTTGTTACCACTTGTTTTCTGTTTTGCTTTGTTTTTGTTTAAGTCATCCGAGTAGGTATGAAGTGGTGTGTCATTGTGGTTTCTATTATTATTTCCCTCGTGTCTATTAATGTCGAGCATCTTTTGATGTACTTATTGGCTATTTGTGTATCTTCTTTGGGGAAATTCTTATTTAAGTCTTTTGCCCATTTTTAAATTGAGTTGTTTTACTGTTTTGAGTTGTAGGAGTTTTTTATATATCCTTGTTATAAAACCCTCACTAGATAAATGACTTGAAATATTTTCTCTCATTCTGTGTATTGTCTATTCATTGTCTTAATAATGTACTAAAATTGTTAAAGGCCAACTTACCTACTTTTTCTTTTTGTTGCTCATGCTTTTGGTGTCATAGTTAAGAATCCATTGCCAAATTATAGGTCATGAAGAGCTCCCCTGTTTTCTTCTAAGAATTTTATGGTTTTAGCTCTTATATTTTGGTCATTGATACTTTTTGAGTTACTTTTGTATATGGTATGAGGTAGGGGTCCAGCTTTTTTTGTTGTTTTGGCTCATCTTGGTTATTCCAATATGTAATGTAAGGTATGATTCTAGGGTAGTTTCCTATTTTATTTTGTATATGTTTAGCACTTATTTCATGGGATCATTTTATTCACTATTTTTTATAACGTATTTTTAAAAAGATTTTATTTATTTATTCCTAGAGAGAGGGGAAGGGAGGGAGAAAGAAAGGGAGAGAAACATTAATGTGTGGTTGCCTCTTGTGCATCCCCTACCGGGGACCTGGCCTGCAACCCAGGCATGTGCCCTGCCTGGGAATCAAACTGGTGACCCTTGGGTTCCCAGGCTGGTGCTCAATCCACTGAGCCACACCAGCCAGGTCTTCACTGTTTTTTAATGCAGACTTGTTACATATAAATCATTTCTTATAATTTGAGTTTAGTTTTGGGATTTGCTTTTCTGCTCTTCTGGCTGTATTTTTTTTCAGTACTATATGTTTTAATTAAGTTTTTTCCTCTGTGATATGTTGAGAGTCTGTTTCACAAAACATACAAATAAGTATTTGAAAATCTACAGTGTTGTTAAAATTTGTTTTAGAGAAAGTCATCTAACATGATCACTTTTATTGGCTTTGAATAAATGTTGTATGATGTACGTTGCCAGTGAAATACAAATAATGGGAAGAAATATGTCATTTATTCAGTGAAATATAGCTACAAGATAGGTGAGAAATATTGATATACTCTAAATTTGTAAGGTAGGACTCAGATGTTTGCATTTCCTTTTAAGAAATTAGTATCAGGAAAAAACGAATTTGCTTATGAATTTAATTCCTAAGTTGAAATTGTACAACCATACATCTTTTTAATGCTTAGCTAAGCTGTCTTTGAAAAACTCAGCTTTGAAAAATATTAGGATTTGATTGTTAATTGTCTTTCCATCTAATACATATTGTTTCTCAGTTTCTCGTTCATATTTTGGCACCACATTGAATCAAAGGCATGTTTTAAACATGAAATGTGTTCTGTTTTCTCTCAGGGACATTTTTGGACATAACTTCATGGACTTTGTTTTTCAGAATATGGAAAATATGTTAAAGATTGTCTATTTTTTGGCTTAAGTACATCCAGTTCCGGGGGGGGCGGAGGCCTGCACAGTCAGCCACGAGGTCAACATGGCTCCATCTAGTCCTCGGTTCTGCGCTGCCCTCTGAACTGTCGCGCTCAGCTACAGCGCTGGCTGTAAGGGTTACTGTCATTTCAGGCTGGTTCTCTGTGGCCCGACTCATTTTGCATCGAGACAGTCTGACTTCTAAACCTGTGCGGTTGGAAATGTATGACTTAATCATGAGGGAGAAAGTGTGAGAGTGTGATACTTCAACACAAACTTATTCAGTCATTCAGCTATTATTTACTGTATTTGTTGACCATCTCTGGGGATACAGCAATTGGCAAGTTGGCTGAAATGTGTGAGCTCGTATTGTTGTGGGGTGGAGGGGAGGGAGAACAGGTTATAAACAGCTAATAACCAATCAAATGAAATAACTTAGCATGTATGTAATTAATAAAGATAATCACAGTAAGGCAATAAGGCAGTAGTGACTGACAAGGATGTGTTTGAAAGTTTAGAAAGGGGGGGCCCTGAAGGCCTCTTTGAGGAGGTGCCTTTTCAGGAGACCTCAGTGAAGAGAAAGAGCCCGTGTGCCAGCGGGGCCAGCGGGGCCAGCAGAGCGACCCACGAGTGCAAAGGCCCTCGTGCTGAGCCGGGCAGGCCTGTCTGGTTAGACTAGGACAAGGCCTGTGGGGCCGGAGCGCAGGGAGTGAGCGGGTCCATCGCAGCAACAAAGGGAAACTCTGTGTGGAGATTTGCAGGTGCCCTGTGTAAGGATAGCAGGTGAGAATGAATTCCTTTCAATAGTGGAGCGAGATGAAAGTAACAAGGAAAATCCCATTTTTCCTGTAATAGGTATGTCAGGCATCGTCTAGATGCTAGAGACACAGCAAGGAACACAAAGGACAGAAATGTTTTCTTGAAATTGCACGCCAGAAATACATAATTAGAAGGCAGTGATATTTTGAGTCCCTATTAAATATTTGATAGATTAGTCGATAGAGTTAGGGAGGCAATTCTTGACTCATTGGGATGGGGCAGGGGTGGTGGGGTAGTGGGTGGTGGCAGCTTCCAGAAGGCTAGAGGTGTTTGGTGAAGACCGTAATGAGAGTATTAGTTCTCAGGTATCCCGGACAGAAAACCAGTCGAGAATCCACATGATACTCACTAGAATAAGATATTTTTAGGATCCAGGAATGTGGCACTGAAGATTTTAGCAACTCAGCAAACTTGAATTAGAACTGAGAAATAATTTGTATTTCAGAAATTATATTGAAACATTTTGGGAGTAAATTAACTTTCTTACATGACTGGCTTTATTTGCTCTTGTGGCAAACAGTGATTGGATTCAAATATGGTAAACAGTGATCTTCTTTTGCGGATGTTGTACTTGTGTAGTTTTTCTTACACAGTCCAGTTGTTCTGCTGGCCCTTCATGAGGGAGGGTGATCTAATGGGCCTCTAATGTAGAATGGGCCTTTATTCCGGACTTTCATTTATGCCTAGGTAAGATAAGTGGATAGATTGAGTTTTTTACTTTCTTAAGATAAAAACAATGCTAACACTCAGGCGTTAAGGGGAGAGGCAGGCACACTGTCTCTGGGGTGTGCCCTTCCTTGCGGCAGAGGCGAAGAGTCCTGTTTCTGTTCTCAGTGACACAAGCAGCAGTGGAAGTGAAGAGAGCTCCGGTTCCTCTGACGATGAGTTGATTGGCCCTCCTCTACCCCCTAAAATGGTGGAAGAGCCAGTTCATCGAGTAGAGGAAGCCATCGGTCGTTTGCCGCCCCCTCTTCATGAAGAAGAGGAAGAAGATGATGATGCTGACGGCGATTCAGAAGAGGAGGAAGTAAGTGTTTCAGTGGTAATTTAAAACTCAGTGGGGTAGTTTGGAGTAGTGTGGCTATCAGTTCCCAGCTGGACTGTTTTTCATGAGTGAGAACAAATTAAAAAAAAAATCTGAATTTACTACTGAAAGCCCTTGTTGAAAGTTCAGCTCTAAAGGATGCACTTCAGGAATGAAGAAATAGAATTCAAAAATAATACGTGGAGAGCCGGAAGCAGTGTGTTAAAAAAGAAATTGATTAATAAATATTTTATTAAATCTTATAAACAGGGAGTATAAATAGTGGCAATGATGAATAAATTTGTGGGATTTAAAAACCAAGTGGATTTAAAAACCAAGTGGATCTCCAATTTTTGTGAAAAATAATGTGAAAGATGTGATAGTGGAATCAGTTCATTCATTTTGAAGAACTTGTATTATTTGGAGGAGGCTAGAGATAGTAATTAACTTCAGATTAGTTTAAGGTGAGCATGTAATTTATAGTGTTAAGAGTAATTGCTCAAAGAATAGAAATAAATTGTATAACCTCAAAAATAGTAAAAGGAAAAACACAAAGGAAACCATTGGTATACTTTGTGTATTTGATACCTGGAATGGATCATTTTTTAATACCACCTTCCTCTGTGCGATAAGTTATTTTTAGCAGTAATTAAGAAATGACACAGATAATGGTCAGAAGAGAAACTGACAGCTTTGCAAATCTCTCAGTGACTCCACAGGCCGGGCAGTCTCTGCACACTCACGTCCACCTGGTGTAGCAGATTTGTCCATCTGTGTTTGTCACAGTGGATCAAAGAAAGCTTTTAATTTTAATTTTGAAAGAAGTTTTTGCACGAAATGATATACACATATATACGTACAAACATGCATCCATGTATATGTGCTTGGGTGTATATAATATTAGGAAAAGAAGTACTTAAGAATAAAGTTGGCATTTTCATTAAAGATCATGTTTAATAATAAATTTCCAAACTGTGGTGTTGACCATATCTTTTTTCTTTTTAATATCAATTCTACTGGCTAAAAAAAAAACAATCTCTGTTTTTGAAATGTTTTTACTAAAATCTGTTTTATAGAAAATTCCTCATTTTCTAATATATTTGGTAAAAACTATTAGAGTTTTTGTCTCCAAAAATCAGAGAAAATGTCTAAATAATGGCAAATGTTGTCATTAAATGATTCGTTGCTTTAGGATGTTTTTGATGTGGTCTGTTGAGGAGCTCACATGTTGCCCTTTTGAATTCTTCCATCTTTTGTTTTTAACCCTGGTGGTCAAAGAGTAACAGAATGGAAGACTCTAATTTTGTCTTTGTCTCAATAATCAGTGTTTTGAATCTGCACTTGCTTTTGAAATGCGGAAGCGTGCAGTAGGACATGGGTTGGAGGTGTGGAATTAGCCTTGAAATAAGCTCGAACGATTTCGAACCATTAAAGACGTTATCCGACAACGCGTGCAGCCGAGCACGGGCATGGTGCGCATGTGTGGTGCGGACTGCATAGCTGGGAATCTTCCAATTCATTTCGTGTTGAATGGGATATTAAAAGGTAAAAATACGCTAATTTGAAGTTTACACATGTTATTAAAACTCTGCACTAATAGCAAACATAACAAAAAATAAATTTCTAAACTGAGATTTTTAGAACTGTCAGCAAATGGTGATTGCATAAAGTAGACTCATCTTTAGTTCATTTTGTTACTGTTTTTAAAATTCCTGCAGAAAACACATCCTCTTATTGTCTGCACGACTTTCACTGCAGTGCTGTCCATATGTCATTGAATGAAACTCAAACATTCCATACATGGCAGGAAAGGAAACAAAAGAGGTAGCAGGAAATCTTGGTAGTGATCACAAAATAAGGTGGTAGGCATGAATACAAATAATCATTATTCACAATAGATGTATATGGACCCAACTTGCCAATTAAAAGACAGCAATTCTCAGATTGGATGGAAAAATTCACACGTACTCTGTTTATGAGTGATACCCCTAAATTCTGTATTGACACAGAATTGTTGAACGAAGAAGGAATAGGAGAGAATATATCAGGAAAATAGTAATCCAGCCCTGGCTGGTGTGGCTCAGTGGATGGGGTGCCAGCCTGAGAACCGAAGGGTCATTGGTTTGATTCCCAGCTGGGACACATGCCTGGGTTGCGGGCCAGGTCTGTGGTGGGGGGCACGTGAGAGGCAACCACACACTGATATTTCTCTCCCTCTTTCTCCTTCCCTTCCACTCTCTCTAAAAGTAAGTGAATAAAATCTTTTTAAAAAAAGAAAAGAAAATAGTAATCCAAAGATAACTGATTAGTATCATAAAATTAATTTAAGACAAAATAAGCTTTAAGTTCTTAATCCGAATTAGCAAAATGAGTGTCATTACCTGGTGGTAAAAAGAATAGTGTATTCTCCAGGAAAAATTGGCAGTCCTTAACCTCTGTGCATTTGACACAGTATACTCAAAGCAAACATTGATAGAATTACAAGGAGAAATGGAGAACCTACAGTCATATAGGGAGATTCAGAGATTGTTAAGATCACAATTAGTAAGCGTGAAGGTTTGAACAATACAAATGTATATGTTTTGTCTATTGAACACATACAGAACCTTCATCTGTTGTTTCTTTTCAAGTGCGTGTGGATAATCAGAAACAACCAGAAGCATACACCCACGTCACACAGATTTATTATGTACTTCTTTCCCACAACATGCTATGGACATGAGAAAGATGTACTTAGCTTTGGGTAGTTCACAGACTAGGTAATATTTAGGCTGATGTATTAAATGTGAGAATGTTATCTATTTAATGTTTGTGTGCTTTCAAAATTCATGTGTTGAAGCCCTTAACACCCTACCCCCCAACCCCCGTTGTGGTTGTATGTGGAGATGAGCCTCTTTGGAAGTAATTAAGGTTAAATTAGGTCATAAGGGTGGGTCTTGATACCATAGGATTAGTGTCTTTACAAGGAGAGAGGCACCAGAGAGCTGCCGTCTGCAAGACAGGAAGAAAGTTCTCAACACAAATCACATTCGTTGACGCCTTGATCGTGGACTTCCAGCCTCCAGAACTGTGAGGAATAAACTTCCGATGTTTAAGCCGCCCAGCCTGTGTATTTTGTGATGCTCGCCTGAGCTGACTACTTCAGGCTTGCAAGGCTAACGAGGGGCTGGGGAACAGAAATGAAAGAAACAAGGGTGTTGTGAGCAGGAGAACATTTGCTAAAGCGAAGGCCTAAATCCACGCAAGTGCATGACACCGTGGTGAATGACACGTGATTAGAGCGTGGCTGAGTTTTCTCACTAGGGGCAAGTGGGAAGATGAGGCTGCCGAGATCAAAGTCACAGAGCAGTGCACAGAAGAAACGCTTTCTGCAGGGGGTGGAATTTGAATGAGCCTTGTAGAGGGTTACATTTTGGTGTAGGTGGTGGAGGAAGGCCACATCCTGTCTGTGGAGAGCGAATGGCAGGAGCAAAGGCTCAGTGTGTAAGCACAGAGTCAAGATGATGGGAAATTCAGGTTGTCTAGAATGGAAAGCTGATGAACAAAAAGGCAGACCTTTGGCGTGGACTGATGTGGAGGAAACCTAGAGTGCAGCGATGCAGACAAGCGAACCATCCTGGGTGCGGGGCTCAGAAACCCTGCTTTATATAATATCCCCGCTTTATTTGTCAGCTTTAGCTTTTCATGGTGTAATGAATGAATGTCTATCAGGAGATTGAGTACCAGCTTGCTTTTTTTTTTTTTTTTAAAGGATTATATGCATTGATTCTTTTTGGAAATAAATCTTTGTCTTTTTATGATGTCTTGTTATTATAAACACAGTAAAAAGAAAATGCTGATAAAATAATATGCAAGTCAAAGCATTCCAATAAGAGCCTCAGTTTTATTCATTCATTCATTCATTCAATCCTCACCCAAGGATATGTTTTATTGAATTTTTAGAGGTGGGGAAGGTTGGGGGGTGGGGAGAGAGAGAGAAAGAGAAAGATCAATGTGAGAGAGAAACATCAATTGGTTGCCTTCCTCATGAGCCCTGACCAGAGCCTCAAAACCCCAAAATAGGTATGTGCCCTGACCGGGAATTGAACCGGCGACCTTTTGGTGTACAACACAATGCTCCAGCCAATGAAGCCACCCAGCTGGGGCAGCAGCCTCAGTTTTAAAGTGTACACTAATGAATAATGCAGAGCTTATTAGTATTGTTTGTGGATTAACTCTGAAACTTCAGAAGGGAGATAAAACAGGAGTGGGGGATTTCTTATCTCTCTTTCATTTCTCCTTCTCTCTATTAGACACACCAAGCATTTCCGCAGCTGGGCAGAGATGGTGGGTAAAGCAGACAGCTTGGAAATTTGAGTATGTTGTGAGTTGTGGCTTTCTAGTGTCTTCCTAGATTCTAATAAATTGTATTGGCCTTGAATCGAGGCCTTCGGTTTTTAGACTTTGTGTTTTGATAGTAGATGAATGGCGACTTCAGACTGGTTTTTAGGTTCTGATACTTTTCTGTTGTGCTGTATTTGGTACCTGGGATATTGGCAGCTGTCTACACCAACACGGCGTCAAGGATCATAGGCAAAGGAAATCTGCTCTTTTCTGTCCTGAATGTGAATGTTGTGGGGTCCAGACAAATGAGCAGGATTCACTTTAGGCACTTTGCATAGCAGTATTTGGCCTCTGTTTCAGCATTGAGTTCAGATGTTTCTGGCCTTTGAAAAAATCTTGTGTTTGTGGTTGGTTGGGTTTAGGGTCTAGTAATTTTTTGCTTGTTGATTCATAAACTGAATTTAGTTACTTCAGGAAATAAGTTTGAGGTAGTTCTAAGCAAAATTATAAGAGATTGTCAAATATATTAAAATGCTAGTTACAGTTTTACAATTTGGGATATATAAGAATTGTCCCATCTACTTATTAAGGCATAGCCATCCTGTAGGCGCCCTTGACTTCCTCCCCATTTTTGTCTCGTACTTGCATTCTTCGCCATCAAACTTCTGCCTTTTGTTTCCTTCTGTGCTTTCAGATTTTTCCTTTCTACCTGCTCTTGGCTCTAAGCTTGCAAGCACACTAAAATTGTCTTCTAACTCAGTTTTCCTTTCAAGCTATACAATGCCCTCTTTCTCTTTATCACCAAAAGTCTCAAAAGCAACTACATTTTCCACCTCTGCCTTATGGCCACACATTTCCTCCTTAGATCTTAGTTGGCCCTTTCTGCCCTTACCATTTCCCTGGACTCTTCACACAGAGACTTCCAGGACAGACTCCAAACACCCAAATCCCAGGGCCCCTTTTCAGTTCCCATTCTGCAGTCTTGGGCCATGTGGACTTACCCTTCCGTGAAACTCTTTGTCATTTCATTGTACTATTGGTCTGCTGCCTATCTCTTTGTATATTCAGCTGATATTTATTGAGCACTTTGTAGGCATCAGGCACGTTCCAGGTGTTGGGGACATAGCAATGAAGGAAGCAGACACATCTCTGTTCTGGTGGTGCTTACGTTTCTGCTAGAGTCGCTTTTACTGCTTCATATTTTGTCGTGTTTCCCCAACCGTAAGCATTCCCTGAGGACGTATCCTCGCTTACTTTATCATTTCACATTTGGCTGGAGGTGAGCGTCTCCCATCTTCTTGTCTTCATGACCCCTGTTCACTCAGAGCATCTCGTTTGAACTTCAGGTCCTGCTTCTGACCACTCTTGAAACATGGCCGTATTTAAGCTCCAACAGTATTCTCAATTCAACAGCTAAGATCAAACTTTTATTTTCTACCACTTATCTTGTCTCTTTGCCTCTAGGATCTTTCGTTTCAATCCCTTTCTCCTCAACTGCTTCAAGATTAAACTATCTGTATGTAACATGGGCCACACTGCAAATGATACATAGTACTCATTAACCTAGTGAGTGAAAATGGACCTCCACAGTAGGCAGGACTCCATCTGGGGATTCCTGAGTACAATTTGATTACTCTGTTGCTCAGAAACTTGCGAAGCCTGAGACATTCTGCTGAGTCGGAAAGCAGCCAAGTTCACATACTTGAGAGGCTACATATTTCAGCAAGTATTATTGAAATTAATGGGAAAATATTTTTTAAAATAACTTTTTAAAAATCCAGTGGTTCGGAGTCTGAGTGTAAGAATTACCTTTGGTCACTGAAAAACCAAGTGTGCTTAGGTTCCGAAACCTGCAGGATAGGTGGACACGGTCGGTCGGGGGTGGGCCCTGCCTCGACAGCTGCAGCCTGTGCTGGAGCGAAGGCACCTGGCTGCTGATCCAGAGTCACAGCTGATACAGGGGCCATCGGTCAGCTGTCTCAGCGTGCCTCCACGAATTATGGCCTGTCATGCATCATGGACACTGAAGGACATGAGATGTTGCTAACATAGTGCTGTTTCTTCAGAAGGAGGCTGTGGACTTGCCGCCTTGTCTCTCTGTGACGGCAAAGCCACTGTGAAGGTTACATAGAAAATGTGTATAAGAATATTCTTTCTCCCAAATAACTTAGGAGTAATTTTATTTTATTACTTTGTGGGAAATATTTCTTTGATAATGTATGGAAATTGATTTCTCTAGAAGCGTCAGTGTTCAGTTGCTTCTGAAGATGGCGTGGAGCGGCAGCAAGCTCCTGGCCTTTTGAAGTGTGCTCATTTTTATGTATTTTAGGCCTCTCTCGAATTATGTCTGTTAATCATCACCGTCATGTTCTTTGAAGGTCTATGAACAGGTTGTTATTCTAGGAATTGAGCCAGTTCCTCTCACAGCTGTTTTTATTATTGAACCTATGTTACTGAGTATCAAGAGTCTTAAAAAAATGTTCATCTCCTTTAAACTCAAAAAATGTTCATCTCCTTTAAACTCAGCGATACCACTTCTACGAGTCTATCCTGAGGAAATTTGGAAAAGAGCTTTATGCACAAAGTCCTACTTATCACAGCAGTACTCATAATAATGGTTTTGGAATGTGACCCATGGAACGTGCTCTGGGGGTGGTAGGTGTGGAATTGGATCCCTCCTATGTGTTTTCAAGAGGGAACTGAGGAGAAACATTGATCGGTTGTCTCTTGCATGTGCCTCAACCAGGACTGAACCCACAGCCTAGGCATGTGCTCTGACTGGGAATCAAACCTGTGACCCTTCAGTTTACGGGACAATGCTCCAGCCAACTGTGCCACACTGGCCAGGGCTTGTTCTGGCTTCTAAAGGCAAAATGTAAACAAATGTCATGGTCCAAAAAAAAAAAAAATGGTTTCTCTTGACAGAAAGCTTTCATGTCCAAAAATGTTTGAAAATAAATGATGTATATAAATTATAGAATAATTAGAAATACTGTAAGTAAATATCTAGTAATAGGGGGAAGGATAGGTGAATTATACACTCATAAAAATATTATACAGTCATTAAACATGTTTAATAAGAGTTTTCAGTAGCACTAGGAAGGGAGGTAAACCTGTATAGACAGTAATGATACAAATGCACGGAAAAACGTTTCTCTTGCTTGCTTCTGGGTTGTGGGAATGAGGATAAGGTTTTTTTTTCCTGCCTTATACTTTTTTATTATTTTCCAGTTTCCACATTGATCATAAGCTCTGCCTGTAATTACAAACAAATAATGGGCTTAAACGCGATGAAGGATTATAGTCCTTCATTGCAAGGCAATTCAGATGTTAAGTAAAAAATCTAGAACAGGTAGGAGAAAAAACCCCAAGCAATAATATCGAACGCCTATAGAAAATAAATGTTAAGTACTGTACTAGTGAATAAGTTTATATCTTACTATGTTCCAAAAAGGATTTAATATAATGAAATGCTATAAGAAAGTAAAAACTAGGAAGAATAAAGGAAAATAGGAAACCAGGGAACATACAGTTTATATAATACGTGGGAAGCAGGGTCCTAAATATTTGCTGTGGGTAGGCCACAAAACCTAGTCTCCCTCATTGGTCCCTCTCTCTCTTCCTCGTGTTCTGCATCCCAGCCCTGACTCACTACCTGGTCTCATTGGCTCTGTCTCCAAGTTTTACACCAGGTCTCTCCGTTTCTGTCCATCTCCATTACTGCTAGTCCCTTAGTGAATCCAGGTTGCTTCAGCATCGGTAGCCACTTAGGTCGTCTCCCAGTTTCCATGGTTGGTTGGGTACTGTAGCAGTAATCCAGGCAGTACAAAGAAGGAAAATACAGGCGCGGGGTGGGGGGGGGGGTGGGGGGGGGAGGTGGCTAATGAAGAGCAGTGGTTAAGAGAGTGGGTTTTGGAACCAGACAGAGCTCTTGCGCTGTCAGCCCTGTGCCTTTGGGCAAGTTGCATAACCTCTCTGTTTTATTTCTCCTTTGTGAAATGGGGCTAATCAGCTGCAGTTGTACGGATCATTAAACGAGTTCATGAACGTATACAGAACCCTTCAAAGGGTGCCTGCTATGTATCGTTACCACGGTCATCTATTTTAGTATGTAGCAAAATGTGGATTAAAATTTTTTGCACTATTGCTAATAAAAACATTTAAAAATGGAACTAAAAAGGAAACTTTTATACCATATTAAATAATTATTCATATTTCATACCAGCAGTCAGTGTTATAAGTAAGGAACATTATAGGTGTTCTCTTTAAAATCAGGAATACAGCCCTGGCTGGTGTGCCTCAGTTGGTTGGGCGTTGTCCCGCAAAGGAAAACACTGAGGTTCAATTCCCGGTCAGGGCACAAGCCTGGGTTGCAGATTCCACCCCGAGTCGGGGCACCTGTGAGAGGCAACCAGTTGATGTTCTCTCTCGCATTGATGTTTCTCTCTCCTCCCTCTTTCTCTAAAAGTAAATAAAATCTTAAAAATGACAAGGAATACAATAAGGATGGTAACTGCCACATTATTATTCTAGACATTTTTGCCAATTAAACAAGTCAAACTGGAAATACCAAGACTACACATTAGGAAAGAAGTTAGATACTGTATTTAATATGACTACCTAAAATGGAAAGGAACTCCTCAGAACTTTTATGACAAATTAATTTAATAGTATCCAGTTTAAAAAATTGAAAATGAAAAAAAGATACCTGTTTCAGAATAGGAGCAACAACAACTACAGATTAGGAGTAAGCACAGTGAGAAATGTGTTGAGTATAAATAAAAGTATAAACCTTTCAGTACAAAAATGTAAAAAAGTGCCATTAACTAAGCAATTAATTTCCTCATCTTTTGCCCCATACAGGTTAAATAAGTTATTCAATTTACTTGTTTGCTCCCTTATCTGGGTACTGAATGGCAGAAGTGGTTCAAACCCGGCTGTCTGTGCTGGTAGCACTGCCCTGCTTCCTGCGCACCTGGAGCCGTGGGGCGGGGCCTGCTCTAAGTGGCCAGGCTGCCCACGTTAGAGCTTTACTAATTTGGTGGCTGCTGACAAAATGGAAAACAGCAATGGCTTAAACAAGGTAGAAGCCTTTTTTTAAAGTTGTCACATAAATGAAATCAAGTTAAATGGACCAGAATTAGTTTGCAGGCCCAGAATACAACAGATTTAGGCTGCTTCTGGTTTTTTGTTTGTTTTTGTTTTGCCATCCTCATTATGCAGGCATTAAGATGGATGCTCAAGCGATAGCCATTAATACCGCATTTTTGTCAGCAGGATGGCAGAGGGATAAAGAAGGCTACATATTTTGAACTTTGTATCTTTCTTTCACATGAGAAATACAGTATGTACTTTAGGAAGTCAGGATTCTAGCTAGAATTCAGTGCTTCCATTACAAAGGGTGGATAGTGCATGAAATGAAAAGAGAACCAACTGTACGGGAAAACATATTTGCCAATGATACATCTGACAAGGGTTTGATTCCCCAAAATATATAAAGAACTCACACGACTCCACTCCAGGAAGACAAACAACCCAATTAAAAAATGGGCAAAGGATCTGAACAGACAATTCTCCAAGGAGGACGTACAGAGGGCCCAGAGACACACGAAAAGATGCTCAGCATCACTAGCCATCAGATGCAAATTAAAAATTAAAACCACAATGCAAATTAAAACCACAATGAGGTATCATCTCACACCAGTCAGAGTGACCAACATAAACAAATCAACAAACAAGTGTTGGAGAGGATGTGGAGAAAAGGGAACCCTAGTACATCATTGGTAGGAATGCAGACTGGTGCAGCCACTGTGGAAAACAGTATGGAATTTCCTCAGAAAACTAAAAATGGCACTGCCCTTTAACCCAGCAATTCCGCTGCTCAGATTATACCCTAAGAACCCTGAAACACCAATCCAAAAGAACCTGTGCACCCCAATGTTCACAGCAGCACAATTTACAATAGCCAAGTACTGGAAGCAACTTTAGTGCCCATCAGTAAATGAGTGGATCCAAAAACTGGTACATTTACACAATGGAATTCTACACAGCAGAGAGAAAGAAGGAGCTTATACCCTTTGCAACAGCGTGGGTAGAACTGGAGAGCATTATGCTAAGTGAAATAAGCCAGGTGGTGAGGGATAAATACCATATGATCTCACCTTTAACTGGAACATAATCAACAGAAGAAAAAAGCAAACAAAATATAACCAGAGTCATTGAAGTTAAGAATAATCTAACAATAGCCAGAGGAGAGCGGGGGGGCGGGGGGGGGGGACAGTGGGGAGAAGGGTTTTCAGGAACTACTTATAAAGGACACATGGACAAAACCAAGGGGCAGGAGCTAGGGAGGGAGTTAGGTTTGAATGGGGTGGGGGGAGGGGTGGGGAGAAAATGCAGACAACTGTAATTGAACAACAATTAAAAAAATAAAAAAAATAGTTAAAAAAAAAAACAGGATGGATAATTTGGGGAACCAAATGGCAACTCTGTAGTGAGCAAAAATTTGTACTCAGTGTTTAGTACTTGCTGTTATAGTAATGGCAAGTTATTTATTTGCCTTTTTTGGAGGTCATTTTAGCCATTGTGTATAGTCCTTTGACATTGCATGACATACATATACACACTCTACTTACTTTATTTTGTTCGTTGTGGACATATTAGTTGCCTTTTTCCAAAGGAATAAAAGATAAAGTTTGTGGATACTAATGCAGTCTTTAAACTCTTAGGATTTGGTTACTTTATTAACATGCATGGATTTCATTTGAATTCCTGTGTGTCTTTTATGTTCTGCTGTTTAGTAGCTTTTTTTTTTTTAATTTCTTCAGAAATGAGTTGTAATCTTTTTGGTTCATTTTGTTAAATGAAGATTCTATAAAGCTAGTCTTGGATGAGATTTTAGTCAACTATGTATCTGTCAAGTTCATTTATATAGAGAATCATTGAAATATTCATAAAGGACATAGAGGTATAAAAAATGACTTTATAAACTTTACAAAAGGATTCCCAGTAAGAGATATAACAGAAGTGCATTTGTAACTGCTTCACTTTAGGGGAATGGGCCCCATCAGTGAGGAGATTTATACCTGTAAACAAAAATCAGTTTTCCCTCAGTTGAGTTTATGGTATTATTTTTTAAAAGTGTTTTTACCTGCTCCCTGCTCTCTTACTACTTTCCACAACTTACATGTAACTTGACCCCTATGTAGCACTGCCTCTATCAGTAATTCAGGACATGTTTTTCAAGGATATGTCTAATCTTTCATCAGTATAGGCTAATTAACATATCGAAGGTCTGATTCGTGAATGTATCACATCTCACCAATTCCTATTTGCCCATTAATATTCTCTGAGAAAGGAGTTTGGTAGTTTTGAGTAGATACTGATCGAAACTTAAATGCTTCCTTCTCATTCCTCCAGTTTGTGCTTGTTAAAAAGTCCGTTTAGCCTTTAGGGACCTTTTCAAATGTGATTTCCTCCAAGCACCTTCTCCGCACGCCAGCTCCACGTGTTCCTTCTCAGGCCTGGTTTCTACCTCCCATGGCAAAGTCGTGCTGCTTTCCTTGTTAAATCATTATTTGTGTGCTTATCCTCACTCCTCTGTGCCCCTGTTGCTGTTATATGTGATGACCTCAGGTATAAGGACTTGCATATAAGCGGTACGTAATTTTTAAAAACTCTTACGACCTCTAGGGTAGTGTCTTTCATATAGTACGTACAGAGTAAATATTTGTCAAGTGGGATTGAGCATACTTGATTTTTATAATTGAAGAGTTTATTTTATGACCTTTACAAGTGTTTTCTCTTTGTGACATGTCAAGCCCAAGTTTTAAATGGAAAATGGAAGAGTGAACAGAGGAAACCTGAGCACAGAAGTGTAATTAGACACCTATTTCTGTAACAACCATTAAGTGTGCCTTGTCCTAAGCTTACAATTTAGATAATAGTTTAATAATTGTAAGTGCTGCCCCACAGTCCAATGATGTTATTTAGTTAATTGTATAACCCATAACCACTTATGAGCCTCCTTGTCAAATGAGGCCGAAATAGTTGTAGTTTTCTCTTCTTAAAACAGTCCCACAAAATTAAAAAAAATATATGATGGTTTTTATTGAGGTCTAATTTATATATAATAATGTGCAGAGATCTTTAAAGGTGCAGTTTGATGACTTTTGACAACTTTATATACAAGAATATAGGACATTTCCATTACCTGATTAGTTCTTTATGTACATTAAGAACTATACTGCCTGCTTATGAGTATTATTTTTTATTTTTTATATGCATTTTACTTCAGTAGCTTAGTAGTAGGTCTGGTGTTACCACTGAAGTCCCTGGATTGGAAATATTAATGTTATATATCATGATTTCTTTTGATAACAAGCTTGCTTTTCACTCATTCTTACTTTACTCCACTTATATGCAGTGGTAATAAAATTGCCCTTTCAATATAATGCAAATGAAAATGGAATGCAAACCATTATTAAACTTTTTCAAACTACACCAGCTGTTAAATAATTAGAAGTATTTAGTGTGAAAGTTTACTGTTATTTTTCTTTCAATTTATCAAGTGAATAAAAATTCAAGTGGGTAGGGTCAGAGAAAAGAGGTGAAAAATCAAATCTAAGTCGTATCTATTACGTCTGCATGATTCTGATTTGTTTAAAAGGTAAAGAAAGTTGTAACTTATAATTAAACGGAGACTTTGGGATTATCAAGGATTTCCACTATCCTTGCTATCCTGTTTCCCATTACTACAGAAAATTGAAACTTGCGTTTTCATGACTAACTAAAGGCTAGATGTAACAGTGACTTTTTAGTTGCGAGCACCTGTTTTCTATGAACTTTCTCTGACTCCCTGGCTAGCACGTTCTGTGGTGGAGAGTCTCAGTTTGGGCCACCACTGCACTTCTGTGACTTCTGCTCTGAGGCTTCTCATCCCCTTGGCCCTGGTCACGGCCAACCACCTGTATCAGTCAGTCTCTGCCCCTCATGCGTAGGGAAAGGTTTAAGAATTGGAAGTGGAAAAAAGTCTCTTCCTAGTTCTTAGAAGTTGATATCAGCATGAGATGATTCATATATACGCGAAACATAGGGGTAGACACATACCAAACACTCAGAATTTCTATGTTTTATCATAGTTTTCATTATAATTCATTACCAATATTTGACTAATTACCAATTTTAATTTAATTGCAGCTTACTGGAAAAAAAATTAGACAAACATTTTGAGGAAGCTTAACGATTTTAACTTTAGAGAAAATTAATGTTCTTCAAATGAGAAATTTAATTACAACTGCAGGATTCTGTCAGTAGAGGATGCTAGAAGCTCTATTCCAAAACCTAGTGAATGTATTCCTTACCATTTCCAAATCGCTGTGTGAAGGTCTTCATTCTCTACGATGGACACTAGGGGGCAATAGAGGCATTTTGTCTTTGGCAAGCATCCATTTTTTTCAACTGTCTCCTGTCTACAGTGGAAGGGAAAAAAACCTAAAAACAGTATCTTCTACAAATTGGAACAAGTGAGGTTTAGGTTAAAATTAATTCTAGAATAATTACTTTCAAAAAAAGAATAATGCAGAAAAAATTATATTCTTGATGATCTGGCAATGTCATAACAAATATATTTATAGTTAAAAAAAATCTTAATGCTTTTTAGAGCAGTAACAGCTTCCTGCATAGGATAAGGCTAAATGGCAGGATATCAAGGGTATCCTCTTTATCATTTAAGATTTAAGCCCGTAAGGTCGGAGAAGTTTATTTCTCTGATCACCAGAGTAATCCAATCTTTTAAAAACATATCAGATCTTGTTACTTCCCTGCTTCCCTTGTTGTTTTCCTGTCTGTAAACCCTCCAATTTCTTCCAATCACGTTATAAAGCAGTCAGAGTTTCTTGCCTTGATCTCTAAAGCCCTACATGACTTGGCCCCTTCACATGTCTCTGACTTCACCCTGTTCCTCTCTGTGTCTCGCACCCTCTCGTCCACCCACATTGGCCTTTCTGTTTTCACAACCCCGCTGTGCCCTCCGAGAGTCTTTCTGTTTACTCGTTCCTCTGTGGAATAGCACTCAGAATTTACCCTGGCTTCCTCACTTTACTGTAGTCTTTGTGCCAGTGGTACCTCCCTGACCACCTCCTAGAAGTACCCCCACTCCATGCCACTGTTCTGTCCATCTCTGCTTTATCTGACAGTGTGTTTATTGGTTTATTGTCTTTATCCTCACAGTAATGCAAGTTCCATGAGGGCAAGTACATTGTCTCTTTTATCACTGTATCCTGGTGGCTTGACAGGTGCCTAGCACGTAGAAAAGGCTTAAGAAATACTTATTGAATGAATAGCCATCCTTGGCGGTGGTCTTCGTTACTCGTCCCCCTGAACCTTTTACTGAATCAGGTTAGCCTCTGATCTAGTCACGGTTGTCCTTTAGAAACTCAGGATTCGATACTCTCCCCCGTGTTTCCAGTCTGGCCCTGCCACTGTTCCCTTGTCAAAAGGCCATCTGCTTTGTAGCTCCTGTTGCCACGGGGTCTTTTGTGTCCCTTCAGGTGGCTGCCAGGAACAGTCCAGAGTGTGGGTCCTTTCTGCATCTGTGCACTGGTTTTGTTTTGTTCAACATTCTGTGTAACTGCAATATGGACGGCACTGCTAGTTTGGACTCTTTTCTTTGTTTGCAGTGAGTAGTGTGTAGTGGGGAAGACAGTCTATGCAGACAATACAAAGCGTGTGTGTAGTGGGGAAGACAGTCTATGCAGACAATACAAAGCGTGACGTAAGTGCAATGAGGAAGGCAGGAGGGTATGTTTTATCTGACTGTCGGATTGTAGTTTCCTCAGTTATAAGTAAACTGTCAATATGATATCTCTATATAGATCTATCTAAATGTAGACCTAGAGATACAGATGTATATGTAGTGAATTGCAAATCTAGCAGATGTAAAATTTCACTACATCTATGGAAGTGATGTTAAGGATGTCTTTCACTCCACCCAAAACCATTGCCAAATGAGGATCTAGTTTCGAGTTAGTGAGTTCTTTCTTTATTTTTTAAATTATATTTTACTGTGTTTGCTATTACAGTTGTCCCAACTTTTCCCCCTCTGCCCCCCTCCACCCAGCACCCCTCACTCCCTCAGGCAGTCCCCACACCATTGTCCATGTTCTTGGGTCATGCATTTATGTTCTTTGGCTACTCCCTTCACCTTCTTTCAGCCGGTCTCCACCTCCCCCTTCCACTCTGACAGCTGTCGGTCTGCTCCATGCTTCTATACCTCTGACTGTTGTGCTCGTTAGTTTGTTTTGTTCATTAGATTCCACATGTGAATAAGATCATATGGTATTTGTCTTTCACTGGAGTTAGTTCTTAATTGAAAAAGAGAAAATTGGCAAGGATGATAAATGATTTGAATAGCATAGGATTAAGAGCCTTTGAGAAAATTGATGAAGACCTTGAATATTTTTTGCAAAACATCCCTCTTAGTAATCCTGCTAAAGTCAGTCTATAAAGTCTGTGATGCCATATTATGCTGTTATAAGTTTTAGTTGGAAGAATTACACCATACTTCCCATAATATAATACCTGATTCATTCTTTGTGGATTCTAAGATTTAGTATATCCTGAGATTTGATGCGGTTATAACCTAAATTTTGTTGAAGTTTAAATAAACTAACAAATGTAATTTTACATTTTACTAACAAATGTAAAATTTATTCTGAGGTATTTAAAAAAATTATTTTAGTTTTTTCCACATTTTGAGGTATTTTAATCAAATCTTTTCTAATGCCGCCTCTTATATGAAAATTTGGGTCTCCTTTTCAATTGACTACCTTTCTTCTAATTATGAGAAAATGTTAGGTTCTCCCTTGTATCCTTTATTAGTTCATATAGCCATATGCTTTATCTTCTGGATCCACAGAAACCTTGTCCATCTCTCAAAAAAAAATCCCTTGGTACATTTACTTCTTTCTCAAAACCTTTTTCCATTACCCAAGGATATTTACTGTCATTAGTATTTCCTCTATCCAAGGGCATTTCCTGTCATTAGTATTTACTATCATTAGTATTAGTATGTTTTTTTTAAATGCACACTGATATGACAGCTGTCTCAATACAATCTAATGAAATTGTTTCAAATGAAGTTAAAGACAACTAAGCTCTTCTAGAGTCATCTTATGGGAAAAAACTGAATGAACTCTTGGGCCAACCCAGTACTTTCTATAAAGTAATGAAATCTCTCTACTCTTTTTTCCCCACCCTCCTCATCATTAGTATTGGGCTGTTTCAAAAGTTCGTTTGGTGTTAAAGTAATAATAAAATACACATTTTTCATTTTCACCAATAACTTTATTTAACAACATATTCACCGTTTTTGTTCCATTACCTTCTGCTGTCTTTCAGGCAACTTACTTCATAATTCCATCTTCCCAAAACTTTTTATCTTTTTGAGAAAAGAACTGTTCCAAGTGCCTTTGCAGTCTGCCAGAGAATTGACATTTTTTTCCTTTAAGAGAATTTTATAAAGACCAAAATAGATGGAAATCTGAAGGTGCCATGTCTGGTGAATACGCGGATGTCAGAACTTCTAGCCAAACCGCGTGCCTGGTCATCACAGAAACACAGGTCTTTTGTTATCCCGATGGAAGGACCGTGTTTTCTGTTGACTAATTCTGGATGCTTTTCGGTAGTGATGCTTTCAGTTGGCCTAATTGGCCGCTGTACTTGTTGGAATTAATCACTTGGTTTTCCAGAAGGAGCTCATAAAAGAGGACTCCCTTCCAATTCCACCATATATACACATATCATTTTCTTTGGATGAAGACTGGCCTTTGATGTGGTCGGCGGTTCCCTTTTGTTTGCCCCACTGTCTCTTCCGTTCCACGTTATTGTAAAGTATCCACTTTTCATCGCCCGTCACAATTTGTTTTAAAAATGGAACATCTTTATTACGTTTCAGTGGAGAATTGCTTGTGAAAATATGGTCAAGAGGGTTTTTTTGCTTAACTTACGTGGAACCCAAACATCAAAGCGATTGACATAACCAAGCTGGTGCAAATGATTTTCAACATTTGATTTGGATATTTGGTTATGTCGGCTATCTCCCGTATTGTATAACATTGATTGTTCTCAATTAACGTCTTGATTTGATCGCTATCAACTTCAATTGGCCTACCTGACAGTGGAGCATCGTCCAGTGTGAAATGTCCAGTGTGAAACCTCACAAACCACTTTGATATGTTAGATCAGTCACAGCATCTTCTCCACACGCTGCACAAGTCATTTTTTGTGTGTTTCTGTTACATTTTTACCTTTCTTAAAATAATAAAGCATAATACGACAAAAATATTGCTTATTTTCTTCCATCTTCTGTATTAAAGTGGCTACATAAAAATTCACCAATTTTGATTTTTAAAAAGGTTTATGCTGATATGACAGCTGTCACAATACAACTTAACAAAAATTGTTTCTAATGACATTAAAATCAACTAAGCACCACTAGAGTCATCTTATGGAAAAACCCTAACGAACTCTTTGGCCAACCAAGTACTTTCTATAAAGTAGTGAAATCTCTCTACTCTTTTTTCCCCTTTCGCTGCTTATAACACTGAGTTTTTCCCCTTCCACACTTTATATTTTTTATCTTAGGTTTAGAGGTTTGAATTATTCACACTTCATAATTCTATTAATACTATTGTAATCGGCCCTTCCAAAGTCTTTCATGTGTTACTTATCTATGTGGAATCTCCTCTTTTTTTATCTTTTGCTTTTATTTTTTCCTTTTTTTTTAACAGGTTTTTTATGTTTTCCTATATATCCTTCACCTCTTGGCTCTTTTTCACTCATGTTTAATTTTATCTTAAACCTTTAAAAAAAAAAAACGGAATTAAGTGTAATTAAAATTTTTTCCTATTTCTCAATCTCAGTTTAATGTTAAAATTTTACTTAGGGTTGCTTTACTGACTGAAGATTACTTTCTTCTGCCTTCCCAACTAGAAAGTATTCCTAAGAACAAGAGTTATGTAGTTAGTTTTTGCATTCCTTTAAATGTTAAAGAAGACAGAAGATAGAAAAGGCACATCAGTTGTTCAGTTTAGTAGGTACGAACAACGTATGCAACGTATGCTCACTGCAGCAGTAGTTTTACAATAGCCAAGATCTGGAAACAGCCCAAGCGCCCATCAGCAGGTGAATGGATAAAACAGCTGTGGTACATTTACACAACGAAATACTACTTGGCCATCAAAAGAAGGAAATCTTAACCATTTGTGGCAGCATGGATAGACCTGGAGATTATCATGCTAAGAGAAATAAGCCAGTCAGAGAAAAACAACTGTATGGTCTCACTTATGTATGGATCTAGTGAACAAAGTAAACTGATGAACAAAGTAGAAACAGAGGCATGGACACATGGAACAGACTGACAGCCGTCTTGAGTTTCTCAGCCCTCCTACAAGTATAAAAAGTTATTTAACAATGTACTCTTAAGTCACGTTACTGAGAAATGTTCTCCAGGATTGCAGCTTGCTCTATGACATTAAAGGGGTTGAAGGTAATTCAGAGGTGGTTTGGGAAGAGCTACTTACTGAAGGATTGGAAGCAGCTGTGAGAATTAGATAGGAAATTGTCTTTTCTTTCTGCAGTATTTTAGACATGTAACTTTACATTTTTGGAGAAAGATGTTAAACATTTGATAAATGGCTTATTTTGAGCTTGCCTAAAGTTTATCACGCTATTATTTTTTAGTTTTGGTAAGATACCAGAACATAAAATTTACAATCTTAACCATTGTAAGTGTACAGTTCAGTAGTGTTACGTTGCTGTGCAATCGATCTCTAGAACTTTTTCGTCGTGTGAAACAGAAACTGTATGAGTTCAACAATAACTCCCAATTTCCCTCTTTCCCTGGTCCTGGCAACCTCTATTCTACTTTCTGTCTCCATGAATTTGACTACTATAAATACCTCCTGGAAGTGGAATTATACAGTATTTGCCCTTCTGTGACTGGCCGATTTCACTTGCCATAATATCCTCCACGTTCATCCATGTCGGAGCATGTTTCAGAATTTCCTTCCTTTTTAGGACCGAATAGTATTCCGTTGCACATTCGGTTTATCCATTTATCTGTTGATGGACCCTTGGGTCGCTTCCATCTTTTGGCTATCGTGACTAATGCTGGTCTGAATGTGGTGGGTGTACAAACACTTCTCCAAGACCCTGCTTTCAATTATTTTGGGTATACAGGGTCTGTCCAGAAGATATCCAGCCATGTAGCATGAAAAATAGAGACATTTACTGAAGAAGAAGCAAGATACAAGAAACATTGTGCATAGGACAACGGCACTTCAGTCCCCTTCAAAGTAGTCACCTTGGGATGTCACACAATTCTCCCAATTGCCATCAGCTGCCCCATTGTATTTTCCTCACTGAAGGTCTGAAATCTCTTCCCTTTCAAAGGTGATTTTAGTTTTGGGAAAAGCCAGAAGTCACAGAGCACCAAATCTGGGCTGTAGCGGGGCTGAGTCACCTGGGTGATTTGATGTTTTGCCAAAAAACCCTGTACCAGATGTGATGCATAAGTGGGTGCATTGTCGTGATGAAGCTGCCAATCACCAGTTGCCCATAGCTGTGGCTTTCGTTATCAGCTGAATAGTTTCTGCTGAAGAATATTCAAGCTGAACACAAAATTTGATGCAGATTTGTTGCTCTACTAGCTCAGTCATTTTGAATGTGATGGCCACACAGTACATATGCTGACTCAATGGTGTCTACTGCCCCCCACTGACTAGTACAGTGAGGTCGTCATTGTTCATGCATGCACATTCCAGTCCACTCTCCTTGCTGCCAGGTTATATCGATGCTGTGCAAACTGTTCTTGTTATATTGTCAATGGCTGCACTCTTTCCAGACAGACCTTGTATATTCAGAAGTGGAATTGCTGGATCATATAGCAGTTCTATTTTTAATTTTTTGAGGAACCACCATACTGTTTTCCACAGCAGCTGTACCATTTCCTTCCGGTAGTGCATAAGGGTTCCATTTTCTGTACATCATTGTCAGCACTTCTTTTTTCTACTCTATTCTTTCTTTTAAAAAATAATAGCCATCCTTATTGGGTGTGAAGTGGTATCTCATTGTGGTTTATATTTGTATTTATTTCCCTAGTGATTAGTGATGTTGATTACCTTTTCATGTACTTGTTGGCCATCTGTATATCTTTGGAGAAATATCCAGCCAAGTCCTTTGTCAGTTTTTGAATTGGGTGCTTTAGTTTTTTGCTGTTGAGTTGTAGGAGTTCTAGATGTCATCAGACGCATGATTTGCAAATATTCTCCTGTTCTGTAGGTCGCCTTTGCACTGTGTTGATTGTGTCTTTGATGCACAGAGCGCCTTGCCGATTTTTTGAAAACTCACATCAAATTACATGGCTCACGACTTAAATTTTAGATTCTTGGCATTGTATACAACCTGGCTTCTAACTAACTCTCTGGACCTATATCTATATATACACACAGGGTGAGGCATAAGTAAGTTTACCGTTGTGAGTGCACAGAACAGTTTGATCTTATAATGTTTATTAATTATCAGATTATTTTTCATATGAACAACTGTAAACCTACTTTTGCCATGTATAAAATAAATAATATATGTATACATGTTATATATTATACATGTACATATATACATTGTACACATATACACCCAACACATACACCCTTTCCATTTTTCCTGCCCAGGAATTTAAATTGTAGCCATGCAAAACTATTTGCCGTACAGAAAGTGTCAAGATTCATCTTATTCTCTTCTAGATGTCTTCCACATTCACCCAGAGAACTTTATTTTTCCAGAGACATCTCAAATATTTCTTATGAAACCTTTTGTAACCACATTGTGCTTCACTGGGCAGAATGGAGGTGAACACTGACTGTGTGTTCTTCTCTCGCAGCATCTGAAACACTCCGGTTTGCCTGTTGGGCTACCTGCCCGTGTTGCTTTAGTGGACTGACAGTTTTCTGTGAACAGCCTTTCTTGTTGGTCATTTTATTTTTAATTTAACTGTAGTTCCTGGTATGTGGTATGAAATTAAATACTTAATAAGTGTTTGTTAAGTGAATGTATGATTAGTGAGTAAATGAATAAGTGAATTAATGTAAAGTCAACCTCATTGGATCTTCAGAGTTACACAAGAATAGACTCTGCTTCTGGTTGCGTTGGAAACCATTTCCAAAATAGTTTCTGGGAAGAAAGTAGCTCTCATTTTCTAGCTCCTGGCTGGTGGTCCCCTTTCCCTCTAACTCCCAGCCACTTCGTGGCAGATCTGTGTTACTAGGTAGACTTTTTATTATGGGTTATAGTACCATACTATATATGGTATGCAGTAAAAAACACATACCATATATACAAAATTAAATTGCTTTTTTTTTTTTCACTTTTTTATTGTTCAAGTACAATTGGCTCCATTTCTTCCCCCCCGCCATAAATTGCTTTTTAAACTAATGACAACTATACTCTTGAAAGGTTATTTCTGACTTGAAAGTCCTTTGAAAACACCGTAAGGACGTGTGTCGATGGAATTGCTCATGTTGTTCCAGATATGTTTGCGATCGCTGCTGTTACTGGGAGTAAACCAAAAAGCCTGGGAAATCCTCCTTCGCTTGGCATTGAAAACCAAACCAAACAAAAACTGGTATCTTTCCCCCTCTTCAATTGTGCCTGTGGCTCTTGTTATGACTTCTGGTAATAAATGACTTCATTGAAGTCTTGTAGTTTATGACGTCCCCTGGCAGGAAAACCTTGAAAATATTTCACTGTTATAGCAAATTTTGCCCTAAGCCATATTTCAAAGAGTCATTAGTAAAAGTTCTGGAAAAAGAACAGTCACCCTCAAGTGATATGCTACCAAAAGATGGATTGCTGCTATTTTAGATGATTTAGTTGTGCCAATTATATGTGCTTTTTATGAGTTATGCCCTACATGATTTCCAGTAAAACTTTGATTTTAAATGTAAACAACATTTATTTAAACATTTATTTTACTTCTAATGTAAATACTGAGTTCTGTGTTCTTGTAACTTTTTTCTTTAAATGTCAGAAATTGTCTATATATAGGCACATTCTGCATTGAATTCAGTGAAATAACTTTCATCACTCCTTTTGGTGACAGTGTTTCTGTTTCCCGACTGATGAAAAAGTAATTAATTATGAAATGAAACACAGACTATAACAGATTCTTCTCTAAGTGAAACATTTTAACTGTTCTCCTGTTTCTTGCAAGAATACTTAGAACTTATGCGTGAGATTTTACTGCTTACAAACATTGTCTATTGCAAATGGAGTAGTGACTTAAATAATTTAATATAGGGGTCGTCCAGAATTCCCTTGTCCACCTTTTAAGTTATTTTGGAATTTGTGTTGGAATATTGGTATCTCTGAAATAGTGAACCATAGTGAACCATACCATAACCTGGTCTGGAAACAAACTGCAACCTCTGCAGCGGTTCCTTGGGTTACTGTGTGGGAAGTGATTTTGCTCAGTGCCTCTTGGTTCCTAATCGCCCTCTTCACTCATTTGGGGTGGCAGTGGACTTCAGCAACCTCTGAGATGCAAACAGTCTGAAACAAAACTGCCCTCACTTGCAACTCTAAATCTGTTTTTAGTCTGGGGTATGGCCATTTGGTCTTCAGAGGTTTTCACTTTTTGAAAACCTTCAGTTACTTCCCCGACTCTCACTCACCAGGCTCACCTGATGGATAGCACCTGCCCTTCTGTACGGACATAAACACTCATGTTTGAAGGTAAATTAAAAGTTACAGTCTAATGTACAATATAAAGTATAAATATAAAGTAGACCTTGGGCCGTGCATTCATTCCGTAAACCTTTGGTTATGTCTGCCACACACACGAGGTTTGTGAACTAGAGATCCAGCGATGATAGTCAGATACATAGTCTCTGCGAAGTGTCCATTTTGCAGTTCGATTAGGGAGTGGTGAGGAGGGAGACAGTTCAGAAGTTACAATGTGTTGTCGTAAGTTCTGTGTTAGAGACAAGGAGAGGTTCAGACCACATCTGAACTGAGTCTGGGAGGATGAGTAGGAGTTAGCCAGGTAAAGAGGAAGAGAAGCCTGGATGTGGACTAAGAGGATGTGACGAGACAGGTAAGAGGTAAGCTTTAGAATAAACAGTGGCTGCCATTTATTGAGCACCTTCTTTGTGCCAAAGTCTGAGTTAGGAGTAGGTGCCATTATCGTCAGTTTGCAAGTGAGGAAACCGAGAGTCCTAACTCACCTGAGGTTGTGGCAGGGTTAATGAGAGGCAGAGCTGCATTTAAAAACCCCGTCTCCTCCCAAGATGGAGGGAATAGTTTAGTAGTCATCTCATGCTGTTGAAAGGCCAGGTGTGCAGGTTAAGTTCTGAAGTGTCCAGGGGCATTTATAGTGACTTGTTTATTCATTTAAGAAACAGTTACTGAGAGTTTCTTTAAGTGCCAAGAACTGTGCTTGGCCTTAGGGATTAAAGGGCAAGTGCCAAAGTGTAGAGGCGGAAGGGTGAGAGAAAGTAGAGACACTGAGCGAAAACTCTAGGGCCAAGATGCTTGGCTGCAAAGGAAAACAATGATACAGCACTAGCTGCGGTGTGTGCGCTCAATATGAGAAGTACTTTAATTGTTACATGCTGAGGAGAAAGAGCCATGCTAGGGGAAAGATTTACGATAAACTAGGAAGAACTGGTGATTGATTTGATTCATCAGAGGTCCTAAAGAATGGGGACAGGGACCAAAGTCTGTTAGATTGCACATATTTAATTAAGGAGATTGCAAGACAGTACTAGGGAGAATTTGTAATGGCCGTAGAATTTTAATATGATTACCCTGCACTTGGATAATGGAGACTTGACTAACCAAAACTTTTTATTCAGGTGATCACTGTGACCTCGTTTGCTTTCTGCCTTCCATCTTTTATCTCTCTCAGTCGTTCTGTCCACACCCCTGTCTGTCGTAGCAGTTGTTATACTGGATCAGAGTCATTGATATTTGCCCTCAGACCACATACTTCTCGGGAGGGGGGTGATGAGTAGAGGCTCTGTCTAGTACTACTCAGCATCTGGTACAATCTTCCTTTAATAAATGTTTATTGAATCAACGAATCAGTGGCTGAGTTCCTTACTTATAGCATATTTGAATAGCAGACTGTTTTTGTCTTTAAAGTTTTGTGGGTTAAAAGGTAACGTATATCCCGTACAGATTTTGTTTTCTATTGTGAAGTATGTACAGAAGTACTTTAAGATGTGCCCGAGTACCAGTGAAAAGAGGACTTTAAATATTTTGGGTACTGAGAAGGCCTTCTGGTTTTACACAATCTAGAGAGATTTTTAAGTTTATCTTATTAGAGACTGAAGATAAATTCATTCCCAGCTCAAAATGACCAATTGTAATCTATCTAGACGTGCGGAAGTAAGATAGCCTCACATTTTTAATTTCCTGATTTGTAAAGCTTTGTGTTAAAACATCAGTGATGCAGTTTTTAAAAATTATCTTTCCTGTGAATGTGGTATGTACTTCCCCCCAACTATGTTATATTACTTACCAATGTCATGGGATTTTCCTTTTTCAGAATCCCGTCCAAAGGATTCCGGACTCTCATGAGATAACGCTGAAGCACGGCACTAAAACCGTAAGTTTAGAAGTGTGGTTCTGTTCTCTCAGTGACAGGCTCTTCTGGAGAAGTGGACTGATAAGTTAACATTTGTATTAAGGCTCATTACACAATCAACTGATAACACAAATGCTGTAGACGTTAAGGAAAGATTATTTTTCCATTCAGCCAAAACAGCCGTTAGGTTTCCTTTAAAATAGGAACAATTAGTATTGTCATTGTTATTGTTGGCTTTAAAACCTCTTTTTCTTTGCTATAAGAACATTACAAATGAGAGGAAGAAGTGAAATTCAAGTGCAGCTTTCTTTTTTATGGTGTGGGAAAATTTCTCATTGTTCTTAGCTGTATTTCTATATTAGTAAAAGGCCTGAGTTCATTTTTTAGATGAATGTTGAGATAAGAATTGAACATAAAATAGTTACTGTATTGCTCTTAGATTACATTACTTAGATGTATAGATTATATTTTTATATTTACTTTACATAAAGATTAATAACAAATTTTCTGAGATACAAGATGAAATCATTTTATCTTATTGCTAAACCATTAAAACGTGGTAATTGAATGAGTGAAATGTGCTTATGAATAAATGAAAGAATAAAATTGTCTTGCCTTCCCTTTACAATTGAGCTACCTTTTTCTAGTTGTCTGACATGTAAAGATGTAAGAAAATACATCCCATAATGAATGTGAAAACATCAAGCAATAGAAATAGACCCAGAAATGACACAAATAATAAAATTCTAATAGACAAAGATGTTAATAACATTCTGCCTAAATGTTTTGCTTTTGAAAATAGGGTTTTCACAAAAATTTTTATGTTAAAATATTATTTTAAATGAAGTAAACAAATATTTTTAAATGCCTTATTTTTAATTTCTACTATGATAAATCTTGATACATATAACTCACTCTAAACAAATGCTGTTTGGAGTCTTCAGTGGACTTTAAGAGGGTAAAGTATCTTGAAACCAAAGTGTCTGAGAACTATATTGCCTTAAGAAATTATTTCCATGTAATTGTTGGTATTATATTTACTTTTTTATTAAGTTAGACTTCTGATATTTTTATTCTGAAATTGTGATATTTTAGCGATACTCATATTTTTAGGTATAAGGAGAGTAATTGTAGACTGATAGTACCGAAAAGGAAGCTTTCCTATCTTTAGTTCAGTTTTTACAACTGAGAGATTGTTCATGTGTTTTATATGTTTTATTTAAATATTTATATTTTTCAAATCAAACTTTATCTTCTAATTTTTTTGTTTTATCCTCACCTGAGGACATTTTCTTCATTGCTTTTAGAGAGAGAAGAAGGGTGGGGGGAGGGGAGAGAGAGAGAGACAGAGAGAAACGTCAGTGTGTGAGAGAAACATTGGTCACTGGGGATTCACCCGGGAACAACTGGGAATCGACCAGGATCAAACCTGTGATTCCTCGGCTCTGGCTCATGTGGCTCAGTATGTTGGAGTGTTGTCCCATAACCAAAAGGCTGTGGGTTCTATTTCCAGTTGGGGCGGTTTGGTCTCTGGTATGTACAATCCTCAGTCCAGGTGTGTATGGGAGGTGCCCGATTAATGCTTCTCTGTCACATCGATGTCTCTCTTTCTCTTCCTCCCTCTCTAAAAGCAATGAAAAAAATATCCTTGGAGGAGGATAAAAACAAAAGAAAACATAAAAAACCCGTGCCGCTTTGGTCCATGGGACAAGGTTCCAAGCAACTGAGCCACACTGAGCAGGGCAAATTTTGTATGTTAAATAGTTAAAGATACTGCAAGTTATTTTACACATTAAAAATCAATTAGTGCTTCTAATTGTACTATAGGTTAACTACTTTCTTTTTGTAGTCCTGCCTTTGCCCTGCATGTATTTCAACTGCTTGGAAATATATCTGCTGTTAGGAAAGTGACTCTCTTGTGTGTTTTTTTTCCCCACTAGTAATTGTAAAAATACTTACACACTCACCGTATGGAGAATACTGAAGCAGATCCCCATTTACTTGTCTCTGAGCCTTACCAATTATGTCCATAAGGCCAGTCTTGTTTCCTGTATACTTTGCCTTTCTAGTAACCCTCCACCGCCCGCACCTCCATATATCTACCTTGTGGGATTCTGGAGAAGTGAATTCCGGACTTCATATGGTCTCTAAATATTTTATCTCTAACTATTTCAGTATGAGTCTCTAAAAGAGGCAGTCAGTCTGTCTCTCCTTCTCCTTCTCTCCCTTCTTTCTCGTAATCAGAACACCTTTATTACATCTATTTTTTACAATAATTATTTAATATCATCTAATCCCATTAGTGTTCAGATTTCTTCAATTGTCCTATACACTTTTTTAGAGTTATTGTGTTTAAATCAGTATCTAAATGCTGCCTGACTCTCTCTTAGTAGAGTCATCATTGTTTGTTATGTCTCTTGATCTATAGCAGCTCTGCTCTCTCTCTCCCTCCTTGCCATTGAAGAAATATATCTATTTGGTGAATACACTTTCTGTGATCAACTGTGTTTTACTACGTGATAGTCAACTGAACATTTCCAAGTGAGCGAGATAATATAGTGTGGTTCGATGTCACCGATTTTTGTTACATGAAATAGGAATTGTTAGATACTGTTGTAGTTTCAAACACTACTTTTTCACTTTCATTTTCCTAGATAAACTTGAACAGTATATCAACACTGAAAAATTGTCTTTAAAAAAGTCAACAGACCATTATTGTTTACAAATGTTTATCTGTGTGTATTAGTGTATTCTCAATATTATGGGCCAAAATAGCGTCCATAACTTATTGGATGCTAGACTTATATATATTAAAGTACTGCTGTTTTCTGCTGCTCCAGGTGTAAATTTGTATGGTATTCCCCTCTTCACCTAACAATTACTTGCTCTGCAATGGGTCATAGCCTTGTTCCTTTAAACAACATAGTTCCCAGAAAACCTGGTCCAGTGGAAACAGTTCTTCCCAAGGAACCCAGTCCCGACTTTCATGGTTTTTAGGATCTACATTGGTTCTACATCATGAATCACATCTACTTGTCTTTTCACTAATATAATAACATAATGGTAATTCTGTTTCTCAACCAAAGAATTTACATCTTAGACAAAGAGAACATTTTTTAGGTGAAGAGCAGCTTCTTCCCAGGTTTCCTTTTTGCGTGTGTTCTTCCCAGTTTACACTGAACTCCAAATGACTCCAGGAAGCTGGACACTGCAGGCTCTGAATGAGCCTCCCCCTTTCCCCAGGAGGACACAATGAGGAGGCCTGCAGCTTGGCATCACTCTTCCTACCCTGGCTCCGGGCCTCTGCCCATGCGGCTCCCATAGTGGTCACAGGCATGGACTGGGACTTACTCTTGAGGGAGGACAGGCTTAGATGAACAAGCCACACATGGGCTCGCAGTTTCAGCTTGCATTGTGTTGAGGCGAACGTTGGAGGGATGCCTCTTCCATTTTAACAGGAGGGAAGGCTAGAGTGGGCGTGGAGGCAGGTCAGTTTGCAGTTGGTGGTAGCAGAACTCACTTCTTGGACTTTAAAGCCACTGTTTATTTTTATTTTGACTGTTTTGTTTTAAGACATATTGTTCAGGTGTAAAAAATGACTTAGTTCTCATATGTATGCTTTCTTTAACATATTTGGAGTACATATTTAATTTAAACAAGTTATTAATTTATATACAATTTCCTTATATAATTGACCCTTGAACAATGTGGGACTAGGGTGCTGACCCTACACAGTCAAAATTCGTGTATAACTTTTAAAAAAATATTTATTTATTTTTAGACAGAGGGGAAGAGAGGGAGAGAAACATCAATATGAGAGAGACATTTGTTGGTTGCTTCTCTAATGTGTCCTGTCCGGGGACTGAACTCACAACCCAGTCTTGTGCCCTGACTGGTAATCAAACCAGCGATCTTTTGCTTTGTGGGGTGACGCCCAAGCAACTGAGCCACACTGGTCAGGCGTGTGTGTAACTTTTGACTCCTGAAAAACTTAACTACTAATAGCCTACTGTTGACAAGAAGCCTTACAGATAACATAGTCAATTAACACATACTTTGTATGTTATATGTATTATATACTGTATTACAGTGAAGTAAGCTAGACAAAAGGAAATGTCATTAAGAGAATTCTAAGGAAGAGAAAACACATATACAGTACTGTACTGTATTGATACTGTAAGTTTATGTTGTCTGTTTACAAGATGAAAAAAAGCTGTGTGTAAGTGGATCTACATAGTTCAAAACTGTTGTTCAAGGGCCAACGGTATTCTGAAGTCAGTGTTTGTTGTAGCAGTTGATGAGTATCCATGATTTTGTCAATATCTGGCTTAAATTACCGCAATTCTGTTGCATTTAATTATATTTCAAGTGAATTTATTAGAACTGATTTAGAGTAACTTCCTTCATATAAAACTTCGATCCTTTTACTGTCTCTCACATATACGGTGAGCACATTAAATATTCCTGCTGCAGCTCTTTCTTATTAAGAGGGCCGCCGATCCAGGGACTTCCTGCTTTGACAAAATGTTCAATGTCGCTCAAGGGCAGTGACTTACTCACTGGACATCACATGTGGATTGGACCGAGGAAAGTTCACAGGGAAAGCAAATATTTTATGGAGCCAATATAAGTGCTATTTTGCAGGGGGAGGATTTAAGTTCTGGGCTTTATTTTAATAACTTAGTGGTAGAAACTAATGAGTAGTTAGTAATAGTCAATTCTTTTTAAAACTACCTACATAGTTATACAATGACACATTTGTAAAATGATAAATTGTAATGAGATGCAAAATAAAAATGTTCAAATATGAGAGCAAAATTAATTCGTTAAAAATTTTACAAGCTGTCATTACTGTTAGGTAAATTTCACAAAAATAATTATTTAATGTGACTATGCTGAGTCATTTTGCCATATACACAAGATAATTTCTTATTTGTCTAACTTTGTTAAATAGATTTCTTAAAGTTCCCATTGGCATTATTTATTTAGGTAATTTTAGGTTCATGTGTTCTTCATTTAGTGGTAAACTACCTTGAAAGTTTTCCTCAAAACTGTTTATTGAGAGAGCTGAATTGTTTGTGAGATTTCTACTTATATACTAAAGCAGCTTAGTTTATTATATGGAATTGCAATGAAAACTATTCTGGGTGCATGGTAGATAAGCTGGGACAAAACTAGTGATTAGAGAAATTAAATATTTTTCTTTTTATTACTTGAAAAGAAATTATACTCATAATGCCAAAATCAAACAATAAAGAAGGTGCTGTCCATTCTCACTTTTCAGAAGTAGAACAATTGTTGGTCTGTACTTCCAATGCCTTTAAGATAGGAGATGGGGTAGAGGAAGGAAATGGGGGTCATAATAAACTTTAAGTAGCTTTCCTCCAATGATTTTTTATTTTTTTTAACCAGGTTTCTGCTTTGGGTCTGGATCCCTCAGGTGCCCGCTTGGTGACTGGAGGATATGACTATGATGTTAAGTTTTGGGATTTTGCTGGAATGGACGCTTCTTTTAAGGCATTTCGGTCCCTTCAACCCTGTGAATGGTATGTATCGTTCAACTTAATACCTTCACATTTGAAGGCAGAGTGCTCTTGTCGTTTGAATTCCATCTATAATGGTTTGAACCAAAATACAGACCTTTATTATTCAAATGAAAGTAAAATGCATCTTAACTTTTTTCGTTTAGTTTCATCAACCTATGTTTGAAGACATTTTCTGTCTTTTGTTGTTTTTAGAAATCTACTTCCAATTAGACCTTGTCTAATTTAGTGTGAAACGTTCCCATCACTGCTGGGCAATCTCATGCATGTGTGGACGACATGTGTTAAGCGACACCCAGGTGCTCCTCAGTGCTGCATTGCGCGGCTGTGGTCAGCTAGCGTCGTACCAGAAAAGGCTTACCCTGTTGCTATCACGAGCCGGCCCCTTACTCCTACTTTTGACCGTATTTGATCTTCTAGCATATTGGATGCCAAAAACAGGATTTTTATTGTCTTATTGGTCAAACTGGAGTCTAGTTAACTTGCATGATATATGTTGGAAATGAGCTCTTATTGAGGACATTTAGAGATGGTGAAGGTAAATGGATTAAGCCCATTTTTCTACTCTTGCATGAGTGGGGTATGAGAATCTAGTTTTGCTTTTTAATCTGAACTGTTAAGGATGGTTTAAAAAAAAAGATTTAATTTATTTATTTTTAGAGAGAGGGGAAGGGAGGGAGAAAGAGGGAGAGAAACATCAGTGTGCGGTTGCCTCTCACATGTGCCTGGGGACCTGGCCTGCAACCTAGGCAAGTGACCTGACTGGGAATGGAACCGGTGGCCCTTTGGTTCGCATACCTACACTCAATCCACTGAGCACCATCCGGCCAGGGCAGGATGATGTTTTTTGTTAAACTTAATATCCACCTGTTAACTCCAGAGTCCGTCAACTGCATGGAGAGTTTCTGTCTCTAGACCGTTAGGCGTTCGCTTCCGTTATTTATGGAAGTGGTAGTTGCAGCATCTCAGTGACTGGAGAGCTGAGGTTTTTCTTAAGCCTGCACAACAGGTCATATGAACTGCTTTTGCCTACTTTCTAATAAGGGCCTGTGTGCATTATAGATCAGAATTGGGTCTGAGACTCCAAGTTTCTCTGGCAGCTGCAGTTACCTAACAAAATAACCATTTTGACTAAAGTGGCTCTGGTCAGTTTTCTAACAAATCATATTGACTTGTAAATTTTGAAATCATAACTCTTAAGTGCTCTACAAAAGACTTGAGAATTCCCTAAATGAACAGAGCAGATCTATGATCAATTGGAAATGGAAAAACAAAATTGAAAAAACTAGTATCTCCAATGATGTCTAGATTTAAAATAGCTCTCATGATTTAAGATAATAGCGTGTTGTCTTGAGTTAGTATGGTGACCTTTTAAAAATGCACTTAAACTATGTTGCTAATCCCTTCCCCCACATGATAGTGTCTAGATTCACTTGGGCACTGTGCTCTCCTTCCCCCTTTCCACCTGTCCGCTGACTTGCTCAGGACCGCCCCTGCTACCAGCCCCGACAGAGCTGGTGTCCGCTCTGAATAGACTGCATCTCATGAGTGTCAAGCCAGTGCTGCCACTAACTGCGCCAGTCCCTGCACTCTCATAACTGAAAATGCAGAGAAGCCCAAGAATAAGCTTATTTTTCTTCCATAATTGTTGTATCCTGTATATAATAGTGAGCTATCAAATGGTAGCTGGGAAGAAAGAGTATTCTGACAATTCATATAAAGTAATGTAAAACTCTAACACCATAAACATTATGTGAATGTTACTTTTTAAAATCATAAGAACTGTTTAACTTTCCCATATTTGCCTCTAATCTCCAAATAATGTGACCACTTTTTATGACAATAGTTTTTTGATCAATGTGTCTATCAATGTTTTTTTGATCCAAGTCTGATCAACTTTTTATTGGGACAAATTTCAAACATAGAGAAGAACAGAGGGATTAGTGTAACCGCCATCTACCCTTTAGCTTGATTTAATGGTTATAAACATTTTTCTGTATTTGCTCAGTCATTTTGTAATTTTTGAAGTATTTAAAAGTAAAGACAGAGATAACTTTTACTTTGAAATACTCCAGTTTATATTGTTCAAAAATAAAATACATTTTTATAATTGGACAGATATGTACAAAAAAAAAAAAAAAAGAAACTAGACCACTAGCTTACACCATACCAAGAATAAACTCAAAATGGATTAAAGACTTAAATGTAAGACTCAAAACCATAAAAAACCTAGAAGAAAACATAGGCAGTAAAATCTTGGATATTTCTCCTAGCAATATTTTTTCTGATATATCTCATTGGTCAAGGGAAACAAAAAGTAAAAAAACAAACAAACAAAGGGGACTACAGTCAAACTAGAAACTATTTGCACAGCAAAGGAAACCATCAACAAAATGAAAAGACAGCCGACTGAATGGGAGAACATACTTGCCAGTAATAGATCTCCTAAGGGGTTAATATCCAAAATTTATAAAGAACTTACACAACTCAACACTGAAAAAACAAACAGTCCAATTAAAAAAATGGGCAAAGGACCTAAAAAGACACTTTTCCAAAGAGGACATACAGATGGCCAATAAATATGTGAAAAGATGCTCAACGTCACTAATCATTAGAGAAATGAAAACTAAAACCACAATGAGATACCACCTCACACCTGTCAGAATGGCTATTATCAATATATCAACCAACAACAAGTGCTGGTGAGGAGTGGAGGAAAGGGATCCATCATATACTGTTGGTGGGAATGCAGACTGGTGCAGCCACTGTGGAAAACAGTATGGAGTTTCCTCAAAAAACTAAAAATGGAACTGCCCATGATGCAGCAATTCCACTTCTGGGAATATATCTAAAGGTACCTGAAACACTGATTTGAAAAAATGTGTGCTCCCCTGTGTTCACTGCCCCGCTACTAACAATAGGCTAGATTTGGAAGCATCCCAAATGTCAGTGAGTTGATGAGTGGAGAAAAAACTGTGGTACATTTACACAGTGGAATACTACTCGGCTGTAAAAAAGAAGGAACTCTTACCTTTTATGACAGTGTGGATGGACCTGGAGAGCATTATGCTAAGTGAAATAAGCCAGTCAGAGAAAGACAAGTACTGTTTGATTTCACGCATATGTGGAATCTAATGAACAAAATAAATAACCAAACAAAATAGAAATAGACTCACAGATACAGAGAACAAACTGACAGATGTCAGAGGGGAGGGGAATTGAGGAATTGGGTTCTGAAATAGGTGAAAAGATTAAGCAACCCCCCTCCAAAACCCGTAGACACGGACAGCAGTGCGGTGATTACCAGAGGGAAAGGGACAGGAGCAGGAAGGAGAGGGGAAAGGGGGCTAGTGGTGACGGAAAGAGACTTGACTGGGCGATGCACACGCAGTGTGATACACAGACGATGTGTATTATTACAGAACTGTGCACTTGAAACGGGTATACTTTTATTAACCAATGCCACCCCAATCCATTCAATAAAGTTTTAAAAAATAATAAAAAATAAAAACACAGACATTTTCCTATATAAATATAGTTTCATTATTGTTTTTAACAAAAGTCTGTAGAATTCCTTAATATTCCAATAACCATTCCATGTTTAAATTTCCTGATTTGCCCTTAAAGTGTGTTTTAATGCTGATGAGTCAAGCATGGATCTAATCCAGTAATGCGCATTGCATCTATTTTGTACCTCTCTTACATATCCTTTAACCTAGAACAGTGTTGCCTTCCCGCTGTATCTCCCCTGTGGCTTTTGTTAAACACACAGGTCCCGTTGTCCTCTGTAAGCATCTTCCTCACTTTCCAATTGCTCCCTTATGGCATCATGTCACTGTCCCTTTATCTCTGGTATTGCCTGTAGAAGATGCAGAGGCTTGATTATCATCCGTGCTTTGTCACATCAGGTGGCATGCATTGTCTAGTTGTTGCCACCATTAGTGACTAGGAGTTAAGGTTGATTTTTGAATTAAGTTGGTGACGTCTGATTCCTCCGTTGTAAAGTTGATATTATATACTTGAGATAGGCCAGAGCTTTGTGGGGAGATACTTTGGTACAAAGTAAATATCCAGATTCTTGTCACCCCTTCACTTAATAAGTTTAGTATTTATTGATTATTTGTACCTAAATCAATGATTTCAGTGAGGGTTGCAAGTTGGTGGCTTTCTAATTCTATTATTTCATCTGTGTTTGTTTGCTGGCATTTTTCTAAAAGAACTTTCCCTCATTAATTAATATGATTTGTTATCCTGAAATACAGTTTACACTGGACAAGCAGGATGAATGCTTAGTTATTTCCCTTTAATTACCCATTTTCAGCTTAGGGGTTAGTGGTGATAAATGAGTTGCTGTTATTGGGTGATGATGGCTTTTCCTTTTTTTGCTTTTTCTTTGTTGGGTATCAGTATTTATGATTTTAAAATTTTCATGTGTTTCAGTCAATTGCAGTCATTATTCTTTTAGATGTTCAAATTGTCCCCAATTAGGCCAGTGGGAGTCTGATTGCTGGGTGGTTTCGACATGACCTCATTAGTCTTTAAAAGCTTTAACTTATTTTCTGGCATAACATGATGGAGGCTTCCTGGTACATTCCTTTCCGAGTCCTGGAGTCAGTATGTCCCATGGAGACACGTTTTTTCTTTTTTTTTAAGTGGAAATGGCATTTAGAGACCAAATCTGGATGTTAAACATGCTCATTGGTATTGGGGTATTACAGTTCTTGACCTTCTCGGTGGACAGAGGTGGAAAATATAGATGGATATGTGGGCATGCATGTGTATTTAGATGACAAGATCATACTGATATTTCCATTTCAAAATTTCAGTAAACTTTTAATTTCAGAGTACTTTTTAATTTATGGAAAGCTTCCATGATAGTTCAGAATTCAAGTATACCCCTAACACAGTTTCTTCTTCTGTTTATTAACACTTTATATTGTCATGGTACATTTGTGACAGTTAAACCAATGTTGGCACATTACTATTAAATAAACTTAATTTGGATTTCACTTTTTAATAAAGGATTTTATTTATTTATTTTTAGACTGAGGGGAAGGGAGGGAGAAAGAGAGGGAGGGAAGCAGTGCTGTGGCAGAAAAACATTGATTGGTCGCCTCTCGTACACGCTCCGACCAGGTACCAAACCTGCAACCCAGGTTTGTGCCCTGATCAGGAATGAAACCTGTGACCTTTTGCTTTTCAGAACAAAGCCCAGCCAACTGAGCCACACCACTTTTTTTTCCTTTCTTTTTTTTTTTTATACTAACATTCCTTCCAAGATACCACATTCCATTTAGTCTTCGTGATAGTTTCTCTTGACTTTGACATTTTTGAGGAGTCCCAGTCAGCTGTTTTGTAGAATGCACCTTGATATTTTTTTTCTGATGTTTTCTCATGGTTAGAGTGGGACTGTGGGGTTTGAGCCTGTGTATGACAGAGGTGAAGTGCCCTGCTTGTCACGCATCACCGGCACGTGCTGCCACGTGTTTAAGTGTTCTCCGCTGTAAAGTTCCTTTGGCTTCCCCTTTCCACATGCTGCGTCTTTGGAAGCAAGTTAATAAATGCTGCTCACACTTGGGAGAGTGGAAAAAATAAGCTTTACTTCCTGGAGAAAGTGGTATTTACATAAACTGCTTGGAATTCTTCTGTAAGGAAGAATTGTCTCTTTATCTATCTATCAATCAATCAATTTGTTTTTTACCAGTATCAACTACTGGCTGTTTATTTCATTCCTTGGGTTGTAAGCCAATACCATGTTACTTACTGTATTTTGCCATGTATAATGTGCACCCACATTTTTGGCCTGAACTTTCAGCAAAAAAGAAAATCTTTTGTTTTTATTTTATAATTCTATTATTTATTTATTTATATTTATACTTGTTTTTTGTATTATAAAGGAATTTTAGCATTTAGTTTTGAACATATTATGGTACAAGAAATTTTATGTAACAAATAATTACCAAACACAAGAGCAGATACAAGGTATTTCAGGTACTACACATATATAATGCGCATCCTTATTTTTCCCTCAAAACTTTGGGGCAAAAAAGTGCACATTATACATGGCGAAATACAGGTATTTTGTCTCAGCTTGTGTCAGTTGTGACCTTTGGGAGTTGTGACTCTTACATTCCTTTCTTTGACATGCCTCTTTTTAATTTTCATTTCTTTATATATTTTTTGAGTGCTTCTTACTTTTTGGGTGCTCTTAAGATGCTCTAGACTCATCTTAGGCTTTTTCCTGCCCCAGTCCTAGAATCAGTCATATTTCCTAGGAGAATGTTATCAGAAAACAAGAGCTAAGTTCTCGATGTGCTTCTTGCTCTTGGGCCATCACTACTTTTAGTCCTCAGACACCAGTGCTGGAAGTATTGCACATGCATGTGTACCACACCTGTGTGTGCGCTGCATCTGTAATTGCTTCCGTAGCCCTTCGCATCTATTTTAAGCCGAATAGGCATTCATACTCATGTGTCTGACTCTAATCCAGGACACATTGTTTCATTCTAGCCTTTCCTGTTCTTCCTCCTCAGAACCTTCAACTTTCCACCAGCGAGAAACCTGACTCCCATCACCCATCCATATATGTATTTGTTTAACCCCAGTATACATGTAATGCAGTTTCAGAATTGTAAATCTGTATCACTGTTCCAATTTGAATTTAACATACAGAATATTTACGTATTGTCTTTGATTTTTATACTCAAATTCAAACATAGAACATATTCTTGAGAAAAGACATTCTTGAGAAAAGACCTACTGGTCAAAACCAGGGGTTGGCAGAGTTTTTCTGAAAAGGGTCTGAGAGTAAGTATTTTAGGCTTTATAGCCCACAAATGATCTTTTAGGATTTATCTTTGTGTGCCTGTCTATATTATATAATATTAAATTGGTTTTACATTAATTTTTTAGATAAGGAGAAAGGCGCAATATAGGCACTTAACATTTTTTGTTCAATTTCATTGTCATTATTTTGTTAGCTCATTTTTCTAGTTTTTGATTCTGACATCCAACATATTAGTGATTAATCCTTGTTTTTTGCTAGTTGCAAATTTGATAAATATGGAGTAAGTTCTCCTTCAATGGATAACTGTTGAATATGGCAAGTTCAGACTTCAATATACCATTAGAAGCCTTTCTTTGTTTTGACATTGATCTTTTAAACAACTTTTTGATCAAGTTATTTGCCCATATGAGAATCCATTCATACTTATAACTCAAGCTAAATTCTCCCATAATTTTTTGTCACATCCATCTACATTTTTCCTGTACCATCTGCCAAGAAGACTTGAGGAAATTTGTTGACTGTCTTGAAGATGTAAAAGCACAGGAGGCTGTTTTCAGACCGACCATCTCCTCACCTGCAATAGCAGATGTCAGAACTTGGCGGACATCCAGGAGACAGCATGATGGTGAATAAGTGGGTGTCAGTGCAGCACACACACACGGGGGCCCCTCGCCATTCAGCAGGGGAGATAGAAGCCCTGAGTATGGGGGTGAGCCAGAGGTCAGGTGCTGTGGGTTCGGGTGCCTCTGGTGAGTTTCTCCAAGGGGCCTTTGGTGCTGCGGTGTGTTTGGCCCTGTTCATACTCCCCTGGGCACCTTGAAAAGACTGACGTTAAATGTTTTCTTGACCTACCATTATGAAAATCAGAGTTTTAAAAAATGCTTTTCTTTTGTTGTTGCTCATCCTCTGCGATGCATCTTCCATGTTTGGTATTTTGAAGTCTGCCTAATAATTTGTTTTGAACTCTTGCCCAGCAGCAGTATTAGGTTTGCGGATCTCTGGTTTCTAAAGTCTCCCTTTGTCCCATTTGGCGAAAATCAGCGCCACCTTTTCTCTGATCCAGTCTGCTGGTCGTCTTTTCTTTTTCCCTCTGTGTTTCCTCACAGATTCTCACAAACTCTTCCTTTGGATGTATCCTCTATACAAGAAAAAATGTAGATGGAGTAGCATTTTTCATAAAATACTACGTTTTTGATTACTTAGGTACTCAAGTTAAGAATTCTCTGTCTTTCACCCACTTAACAGTGGATGTGGTGTGGTCCAAGAACTTGCATTTCTAACAAGGTCCTACGTGGCGCGGTGTACCTGTTCTTAGGACACACTTTGAGAACCAGTATACTTACTAGCTATTGTCTTGTGGATGGACTTTAGCACTGTGGCCACTTTTTCCCTTCTGCAAATCAATGATGAAATGGTGATCTTTGTACCATTGAGTGTTTCTCAAGAACAGATAGTGAAGTGCCATTGGTGCACACTTGAAGGCTTCGGCATTGCCAAAGAGCTCTGTTTCAGTTGTCCGTTTTGTAAAATGCCGCGTGGTTTATCTCCGGGAGACAAGGAGGCAACACAGCTGCCTGCTGTGCTGACTCTGCAGGAACCGCATGATGCCTTCACGGTGCCCAGCCAGCGATGGACTTGGGAAGGGGCGGAGTGATTGGTCTTTGGTCAGGATGCACATTGTGGACTGGAGAGCTAGCAGAAAAGTTTGTGCTTTATGCAGTTACTCAGTTAATATGTTATAGTAGCTAAATTTTAGCTATATTGTTGGGCCCTGCTATTACTTATATAACTGAAATTCATGCATATCAGAACCACACAAAGCAAGGATTTCCTGTATTTGACATGAAAAAAAATTTTTTTAAACCTCAATTGTACACATAAAAACAATTTCTTTATTGTAAAAAATAAATTATGTCTCTACTCTGATCTTTTCGTCTGCTGAAAGATTAACAAGTTAACGATTAGTTTGGAGAGTTATAAGGCAGGTGTTTTGCTTTAATTTTTGGGATAATTTGGTCAACCAAATGTTCAGTGAGAGGCAACACAATTTCATATGCAATAAGTATTGTTTTGTTTTTATTTTTATTTTTGTTTTTGAAAAAAACATTTTGATTATGCTAGTACAGTTGTCCTAATTTTTCTTTCTTTCTCCCTTCCACCCAGCCCTCCTCCACTCCCACAGGCAGTCCCCACGCCGTGCTCCGTGTCCATGGGTCGCATATGCAACAAGTGTTATTTTAAGTATCGTGTACTAATTCTATTCGCTTCTGAGAAAAATTTTTGCAGTTTTTATTACCATAGGATAGGCTTTTAACAGTTTGTTAGTTGTTTGTGTCGAATGTTCACCCTTTTCAAGTGGGTGAATTCTACTGCTTTTCCTCAGGTGTTTCTTGCTTTAAGCAATTGCTATTTGTTTGACTTATAAATGTTAAAATGAATTTCCACTTCAGAAGTTCTTGCTGTGTTAATTCAGTACCTTATTGTTTTTAATGAATGCTTTAAAAATCACATTTATTCAGGTATAATTTTACGTATAGCATAATCCATCCTTTTTAAGTTCTGTGGTTTTGAGAATTTTATACAGTCATATTACCAACACCACAGTCAAATTATGGACATTTTCATTATCTTAAAGAGCTCCTTCCAGCCATTCTGCAGTCAGTCCCTCCTCTTGACCCCCAGGCCGCCACTGATTTTGTTGTTGCCTTTACCAGTCGTTCCCCCCTTTTTTACCGCTGTGTAGTACTCCCTTGTATGGATGGATGACAGTTTATCTGTTCATCAGTCGACAGACATTGGGGTTACTTCCAGGTTTTGGATATTATGAATCACGTCACTATAAATATTTCCATATAGGTCTTTTTATGAATGTTTTAATTATCTTGGATAAATACTTAAAAGTGATCTGCTGGGCTGTATGGTATGGGTGTGTGTTAACTTTATAAGAAATTGCCAGGCTTTTACAAAATGCTGCCCATTTTGCTTTCTTAGGAGCAATGTATCAGTCCTTGTTCCTTCACATCCCTACCTGTACTTGACATTATCAATATTTCTAAATTTAGCCATTCTTTTGGGTGTACAATGATATGTAATTGGGTTTTAATTTTCTTAATTGTTAGTGATGTTGAGCTTACTTTTATGTCCTTATTTGTTCTACATTTATCTCTTTGGTGAAGTGTTTGTTCAGATCTTTTGTCCTTTAAAATTGTTTTTTTTCCTTCTTGGGTTGGTTGATAAAGTTCTTTATAAGATATGTGTATCACAAATATTTTCTCTCAGTCTTTGGCTTGCTTTTCATTTTCATAGTAGTGTCTTCTGAAGAGCAGCTTTAATGTACTTTTATATATTGTCTTTGTCTTCACCCATTTTCTGTTCGTTAGTATATAAACCATGTTTTCTTGACATTTCTTTCTTTTTTTAATGGCATTTTTTTTATTGTTGTTCAAGTACAGTTGTCTCCGTTTTCTTCCCGCCACTCTCCCCCATCCCATGTGGAACCATAAATAACCCCGAATAGCCACAGCAATTTTGAGAAAGAACAAAGTAGGAAGGATCACGATACCTGACATCAAACTATGTTACAAGGCCACGGTAATCAAAACAGTCTGGTACTCACATAAGAACAGACACATAGATCAATGGAACAGAATAGAGAGCCCAGAAATAAACCCAAGTCTCTGTAGTCAATATTTGACAAAGTGGGCAGAAGCATAAAATGGAGTAAAAATAGCCTCTTCAACAAATGGTGTTGTGAGATCTGGACAGCTACATGCAAAAAAAAAAAAAAAAAAATTGACATTTTTTTAGATAGAAAAATTTCTACAAATATTTATGAAATGAAAAATAATTTCCCCCAAATCCCATTTTGTAATATATAACTTGCATATGTATATTTTTCAGTTACTAGGGAAAGTTGGGGAGGTCACACCCTGGGAGTACGTGTGTGATGCGGGAGAAATGGAGCACTTTCACTTTCTTCTTTTATGTGATATGGCAAAACAGCATGAGCTGCTTTCATAATTAAAAAGATATACTTCAGAAAACAAAAGACATTGTAAACAAAATTAAAAGACTATAAACTCAAAAAAAAGTTGAAATACAAATTGAAAGTAACGGGCAACTGTTCATAATACCTAGAGTTTCTACAAGTCAATAAAGAAAGGGATATTTGAAAATTAAAACTGGTCAAAGTAAATGAATTAACAGACAGTAGAAGAAACACAACTGTAGGACTGGCAATGATGAAAAACATCCATGCTGACCAGTGTGGGGAGGCGGCAGGGTGGGATACCAGTTACTGAGCTTTTCTTCCCACAGAACAGTTTGATAATATCTATTAAGATGTAAAATGTGAACTGTGATGGCAGGGTTTGGGGAACTAAGCACTTTCAGGCATTGTTGGCAGGAATGCAAATTGTACCAATGTGTGGAGGGCAGTTTGGTATCATCTTCCAAATTATAGATACTCTATGACCCAGTAACCCACATTCAGGAACTTCTCAGATATACCCACCCATGGAAATGACAAGGAGTAAGTTTATTTATTGGAGCATTGTATGTAATAGTGACTTCATGTTTTCTTGAGTATTATTTTTAGGACAAAACAATGACTGTCTGAAAAATGTCATTTTTTCCTTACAAGCATTCACAGCTAAATTCTTTGTCTTTGATGCTCTAGAACAGTGACTGGCGAAGTAGGACCAGAGAGTCAAATCCAGTTGATGGCCCGTCTTTTTGTGTGGCACTTGAACTAAGAACTTGACAATTCTAAAGGACTGTAAACCAAAGTGCAACAAAGAACACATGGCAGATTTACAGAGAATTTGCTGACCCCCTACTCTATTCACAAGCCTCCTGGGACCCCCTACTCTATTCACAAGCCTCCTGCCTTGCCTGGTGACAAACAGGCCGAAGAGGTCCCTCTTGCACCTCCTCATGTCCCTAACCCTAATACCCGGTAGCCAGTGGAGTGAGTCTGTGGCCTGAGGGGTCTCCAGGGGCCGGTTCCAGAGTGACCTGAGCTGTGGTGGGAGCTGTGCTTCAGTGAAGCCGTTCTGTTTGGTTTCTGACTGGCTGGTACATCTTAGTTTTGTCAGCCCTGTGTCTTCTGGGGAACACACTTCTCAGCTGCCCGCTGTCTAGTGTTGTGACAACGGTCTCCATAAGGGTGGCCTTTCTCCATGGAGACCCGGCTGCCCCGGGACTCCCTGGCTCATGGGAGACTTTCCCACGAGGCTGTTGCATCCTTTTTGGGAAATGTTTTTCTAATCACGCTGGTCCTTTTCTAATAGAAATTTCTGAATAGTTTCTACCTTTCAATTGCTCTTTCTGTTTCCAATTCTCCTTTCAGATAAGCTGAAGGGGACGCTGGACGGAAGTAGGTAATAATAATAGCAACTCCCTGTTCCATGTGCCGTGGCGGCGCCTTTGTGTGCACTGTTTTCAGTCCTCGTCTGGTCCCCTAAGGGTTAGTTCTCCTGGTTTTTCAGTGGAGGAAACCAGGGCCAGCGAAGTTGCGCAGCTCATGGATGAACTCAGTGTCTAGGAGCGCCTCCATATAGTCTGCTGTCTGGGCTAGTCTCCCGATTTCCCAGAAAAAAATTCTTCCTTCTCAGGCTAGTGGCGCTGAGCAGCTCACTCCACATCACACAGCTAGTTAGCAGCAGAGCAAGGGCTTGAATGCCTGGCCTCTGGACTCACATTCCGCTGCGCTTTTCACTGCACCAGGACACCTTGGCTCTTGAGCCCCAAGTGACAGCCCCAAGCAGCTGTGTTTATCTGTCTTGCATGTCTCAGCTTGTTTTGCTAGCGGGGCAAAAACTACTTAAAAGGATCCTCAGTCTTCACCTTTCCACTCCCCTCCAGTTGCACTCACATACTCCCGCTGCCCCATGAACAGCTTCACAGAGAGAATCGTGCAATGTCACTGAGCCTTCCTCTGGTGGCAGAGTGACACCCTGAGACAACACTCACTTCCTCGTGACTCCAGTGCCTCGTCAGGACTGGCTTCCCCTCTCATCTCTTTGATGGGAATCTTAGTTGTTTAGGCAGGAATTTGAGGAGCAGATGCCGGGCCCCTTGAACAAGCCCTTTAATTCTCCTTCGTGCTGTGTCCAATAGCTCTTAATCCTATCCTTTTAACTCTGGCTGGCAGAATGGAGATCGAAGTGGGGCGGGAATGGCGAGCTTGATGTCGAGCCTTTCATTTTATTGTTGGCAAAGAGAGCGCCTGGAAAGCTGTGAGGCGGAGGGAAATGTTACATTTTCCTGGAATGCTGAAACAGCAAGGTGAATATTCGTGTGGGGTCACTGAGATTTTGTGTTTCCTTCCACAAGTAAACAGAGCAATTTGGTAGAGCAAATAGCCAGAGAAATGGAGCCGTTGACTTTTTTTACTACCATGTCATCTTAAATTTCACTGTTTCTTTTTTTTAGATTTTTTCTTCCATTTTGGAAATTAAAATGATTCACCAGACAAAAAAGTGATAGTATCACTAAAGTGAAAAGATCACTTATAGTACTTGATCTTTCATAGTTAGTGAAGAAAGTTAAGACTTCCCCCAAATGGGAGTACTGCAAGCAAAAATATACCTGTGAACTGACTGGTTCATCTCCTCTCCTTTATAAGACCTTGATTTAGAATCTCAACTATTTAATTATCAAAGATTTGTTTGTTTATATATAAAAAATATTGGACTAAGCAGCCTCTAATTTTCTCAGCTCCTAATTAATTGCTTGAAATTTGGTATATCAGTTAGTGTTTGCTTAGGAGAGAGAAGTCACGCAGTAATTGGAACAGGGGAAGTTTGTAATAAAGAATTCCTGGCTGTAACAGTGGATTGGAGTAATGAGGGGCTGGCTAATAAAACGTAAGGAAAACTCTAAAGACTCTTGGAACCGCAGGTAAAAGGAGCAGCTAGTACCCTTAGTGCAGAGATAGAACATTCAAGGGAGAGGCTTCCCTTTTTCCCAGACCTCATCTGCGAGGGCAAGGCTGTGACTCACTGAACGGTAAGAAAGTAGCTGTACTGTTAGGATGGTAGAACTTGCCAGAAACCTGTTTCACCAGGGTCGCTCTGCTGCAAAACCACAAAGAAGGTGCTGGACGAGGCTCCTGGTGCCGCCAACTGCAGGCTGTGCACTTCCGTAGCCTGGCAATGAGCGGAGAAGCAGCACAGCCATGGCGGCCAGGCCCTGGAGAGGCTGTGCACAGTGCAGGAACCCACCAGGAGGAGCACACAGCCCAGGCAGAGAAACACTGGATCTGCAATCCCTTCACCCACAAAACTGAACTTCACGCCAATTGGCAAAGGACAAACATTTGAAGGGCTCAAATCCATTTTTGCAGAGCAGGCAGTGAAGATTGAATTTGGAGCTGAGAGGCAGTATTTGGACAGCTGGAACATTGGATCAAACATTTAATTTGATATTATATAGACTCACGTTTAAATTTGGGACCCTGGTCAGAATGTTGCTGAGGACCTCATTCCATCCCAGTATCTCAGGAAGGTGGCCAGAGAGGCCCTTCTTAGTTAGGATGGAAGGGCCCAGGCAGTGTCCCCACCTTGGCTTTTCTGGGTCGCTTTTTCATAAACATCTGGTGTGGGAGCTTCAATTTCTTTTTACAATGTCCTTGTATGTTTTTATGAAAAAATTTATAAATGACTCCTACTATTTTTGTTTTCTGGAGATCTTTGGATATAGTCTGCTGGGGGGTTTTCTAGATTTCTGGAATGGATGCTTAGATATCCACTAGAATATCTATTATTAGAATATTCTATTATTAGAATATCCTTAGAATCTACCTGGACCCTTTCTGATCTTGGGCCTGTGGTGAAGTTCTTCACATCGTCACTCGTCCTAACCTCAGAGCCCACACAGACCTTTGTTTGAGTTATCTTTGCTGTTAGAAGCAGGACTGTGAATCAGTACATTAAGAATGACTTTTTGAAGAATAAGTATTCCAAATACTATCAGCTAGAATTTCAGCATTTGAAGAGAAGTGGTCAGTATAAATTTTGAACAGCAGTTTCTAGTTAGTAGTGGCAGGAAGGCCATGTCATTGGTAAGAATCTGGTTTGGTTTTGGTAACCTGCCAGGAGGAATAATACTCTTGAGATAAGACCTAGCCAGACACACACAAATTCTAATTTTTTATATATTTTCTGTTTCTAGAAAATGAAATTATTTTCTGAAATACCCATTTGTTTTTCAGCCTTGAAATTATATATTTAAAAAGTAAATTGGACTAAATAGCCTAACATTTTGTTAAAATTATCTTATTGCTGGAGTTTATTTTATTTTGAGATTGGCCTGTTAGGATAAATCATGAAGGAAGCTATGAAGACAGAGGTTCATTTTTATTTTTGATAGAGAAACTTTATGTTTGGGACTTTAATTATTAAGTTGGTTCTTCATAAGAATTCTTTATGGGTTTGTTATTAACATCTATTTAAGCTACATAATTTCTTGCTTTCCATTCATAGTGATTTGGGGATTTCTTTTTAAGAGCATGGCACCTGTAATAACATACCTCTAAGATGGCCTTGCTGTGATAGTTTACCATGCCATCTCTGAAAGATGTTAGATACTAATTTTTTAGCAAAGTGAATGAGAAATTTTTACCTAAGGAGTTTACTTCAATAGTCTTTCTAAATTTATGACTGAAAGTCACATTTAGGGTTCACACAATGACTTCTTTAGTACTGGTAGTATTGTCGTCCAAGTGGACTTCTTTGTATTTCATTAAGTTTTTTTCTTTTGTTTTAAATCAGTATTTTACTTAACTTAGTATTTCACTTTTTCATCTATTTTATGAGGCAGTAAGAATCTTCCATTGTTCCAAAGTTGAGATTGTTTTATTTTTATTTCATACTCTTAACAGCTAGACTGCTCACTGCACTAGCCACTAGTATGTGTGACTATTAAAATTAAAATTAAATAAAATTAAAAATTAAGCCGGCTAGTGGCTACTGTGGTGGACAGCACAGGCACGGAACACTTCTGTCATCACAGGAAGTTCTGCTGGACAGTGCCGGGTCATAGTATGTACGAAGGAGACGGGGTCACATACAATGTGGGGAAAGAGTAGGTTTACAGTTGTGTGTACATGAAACAGAGTTTATTCTTACATTGTTGCTAATTTATTACTGTGTTTTCCATAGGAATGGCGCTAAGCCTACTTTTGCCTCGCCCTGTATTGCAGTAGTTGACGGGTGGCTTTCTTCCTCTCTGAGGGGAGATTCTATCATTCTACAGTCCCAATAATAGCTTTTCAGGCTCTTTGAGAATTTTATAATGTACTCTTTCTGGTTAAAATAATATATATTTTATTTTGCCCTAACAATTGTGTATGTGTATTTTTCAAACTATACTTATTTCTGCCACATGGACCTGACCTCTAGTAACTTCACGGTATTCGCCCTCTAGGTTTTTTATACTCACACATGTAAATACTTTATTTCTCAAAATTAGGACCATTCTGTATGTACTCTTTTGTAACGTCCTTTTTAATGTTTATACATATCTTGGAGATATAGGTAGAAATTTTGTAAAATTTATAGCCACTTGACAAATGGAGAGCCCTTCCTCTGTGCCAGCCATTGTCTCCGGCTGGAGCGCAGCACACTGCTGTGTCGCCAGGCTTTCACGCCTGCCAGGGAAGGCCAACTGCACACAAGCCTGTGTCCCGGCAGTGGTGGTAAGCACTGGGGAGAAGTGACAAACCGGAGCAGGCGAGTCACACAGCTCCCTTCTCATAAATGCTTGAGAACCGCCGCCTCCCTTTATGTGATGTTTAAAAATTAAATTTACTGGGGTGACATTGGTTGATAATGTTTTTATGAATTTCAGGTGTACAGTTATAATATTGATGCAACACTTGTCTGCTGTGTGCTTGTCATCTGAAGTTGTCTCCGCCGTCACCTTGTTTCTGACCCCTTCCCCTCTTTGCCCCCCCACCGCCTCCAGTAACCACCATTCGGTTGTCGGTGTCTGTGAGTTTGTTTGTTCATTTGTTGCCTTTGTTTTACGTTCCACATATGAGTGAGATTGTACTGGAGAACCTTTTTTAGTTCATACTTTTGTGGGTTTCCTTCTGTCTCCTTAATAGTCTGTGACTCTGACATGTGGCTATAGCTGGGGCAGGGACCGGGCATAGTCCCCATAGTCCCCAATAGTCCCCAAAGCATGCTGTTGGTAGGCTGGCCTCAAGCCTGTAAAGAAGTCTCGTGGTCTGTGCCCCCTAATTGGGGTCTCCTCACTGTCTGTTACTGTAGAAAAGGTCATGAATTGACTGGATATTACATCCATGTTGCTTTCCCGGAATTAATTTTACTTGATTGTGATATATTCTTCTTTAAATATATGCTGGATTCAATTTGGTACTATTTTGTTGGGAACTTTTTGTATCCATGTTCATGAAAGATAATGGCTTGTTATTTTTCTTTTTACAATGTCCTTGTGTGTTCTTATGAAAAAATTTATAAATGACTCCTACTATTTTTGTTTTCTTGAGATCTTTGGTTATAGTCTGCTGGGGGTTTTTCTAGCTTTCTGGAATGGATGCTTAGATAATTGGTTAAAACTTTTTTTGGTAATACATATACTTAATCATGTAAATTTTCTTCTAAATATGGCTTTGCCTGCATGCCACAATTTCTAAACCATTCTATTTTCATTATCATCAATTAAAAACATTTTTTTTTTGCTGAGGCATTATTTACAAGTGTATTGCTTGATTTTCAAACATTTGGTGGTTTTGAATTATTTTAAAAAATTGCTTTCTAATTTAATCCCACTAGAATTAGAGAACATAATCTATATGATTTAGACTTTCAGTGTTTGTTGAGACTTGATTTACAGATCAGTAAAAATCAGTTTTTAAAAAAACATTATTTGTATACTTGAATGTATTTAACTGTTGGTACATGTGTAAATTAGCCAAGTTTATTAATTATATTATTCAAATGTATCTCCTTATTGATTTTTTAAAAAAGATTTTATGTATTTATTTTTAGAGAGGGAAAGGGAGGAGGAAAGAGAGGGAGAGAAACATCAATGTGTGGTTGCCACTCTTGCACTTCCTACTGTGGACCTGGTCCACAACCCAGGCATGTGCCCTGACTGGGAATTGAACTGGTGACGCTGGTTCACAGGCCAGTGCTCAATCCACTGAGCCACACCAGCCAGGGCTCCTTATTGATTTTTTAATTTGCTTGCTGTATTGATTACTGGGAAAGAGATGTTAAAATCTCCCAGTGTGACTGTGGATCTTGCCTGTTTCTTCTTTTTTTTTTTTTGCTTTATGTACTTGGAGGTATATTGTTATGTGCAAGTATATTTATAATATCTTCCTGATGGATTGAGCCTTTTATCATTATGAAATATTCTTTTTATCTCCAGTAAATATTCCTTGCTTTTTAAAGACTACTCTTTAGTAGCCTGATAGTGACCCGATAGTAAGGTATACCAGCTTTCTTTTAGTCAGTGTTTGTGAAATATGTTTTTACATTCTTTTAGTTTCACAGTGTCTATCTATATATAAAGAATCTCTTCTAAGTGAAACGTTTTTATTCATTCTTACATACTTTTAATTGGAATATTTAATTTAATCATGCTTCATGTAATTGCTGGTAAGTTTGAGCATAAGTCATCCATATTATTCATTGTTTTCTATTTGTCCAGCCTATTTTATTTCCCGCTTTCCTTTTTTTGCATGAATCAATTTTAATATTATATATTCTCCTCTTTATTAGCTTGTTATTGTCTTTTACTGTTCTTTTAGTTTACCCTAAAGATTATAACGTATTCCAATAATAGACTTAAAATCTATTTAAAATTAGTACTTTTACCTAAAGAGGAGAATATTATATATTTCCCTCTTTATTACCTTTTTACTGTCTTTTACTATTCTTTTAGTTTACCCTAAAGATTATAACATATTCCAATAATAGACTTAAAGTCTATTTAAAATTAGTACTTTTACCTTTGCAGTGACTCTTTACAGTCATTGTAAAACCTTAGAACATGTACACTATGTAACCACATTTATCACTCTTACATGTTTGCAGTGATTTCTGTATTTCAGTTTTACACATGTATGTATATGCATTGAAAATCCCATGAGATGTTAGTGTTTTATGCAATCAGTATTCGTTGACATTTTCTTATATAGTATTCCTTTCTGTTCTTCTTCACACCATACTGTGTCTATGCTTTTATTTGGGGTCATTTTTTTTTCTTCCTGAAGAATTCTTGGCAGTAGTACAGTTGGCTGCTGATAAATAAATTTAGTTTATATTTTATGAAAACATTTATTTTTCCTTTATATTTAGTGATTCTGTAATTCTATCTAGGCAGTTATTTTTATTCAGAACTTTGAAGTTATCATTGCATTGTCTTCTGGTTTTTGTTTCTTCTCTTAAGTTTATTTTTACTCTTTTGAAGGAACTTTATTTTTCCTACTCTGGCTGTTTTTAAGGTTTTACTTTTGCCTTTGACTTTTAGCAATTTTATTCTAATGTGCCTGGCTGTGGTTTCCTGCTACCCTTTGGGGTTTATAGTACTTATTGAGCCTCTGGGTTAGTGTCTTTTATCATTTTTCCAAATTTTTTGACAATCACCTCTTCACATTTTTTTTCTCTCCTTCTATTCTGCAATTCCGATACGAGACCTTTGCGTCATTTTGTATGTATTTTTTTTCTGTATTTCCACTTTTTCTCACCATGCTTCAGCCTAAAAATGACCTTTTAACCATGAATTTTCTGCTGTTAAACCCATCCACTAGTTCTAAATTTTAGTTGTTGTATTTTTCATTCTTGAGTTTCTGCATATTTTTATGACTTTCAGTACTATGCATAAATTTTCTGCCATGGCATTTAATTTCTTATAGTTATTTTAAGTTCCATGGCTCATAAGTTCAGAATCTCATTCTCCCAATTTATGTGAACTTGGATGTATTTTTTTTCTTTTCACTACCCTCTAACTGAAATTTAGCATTTCCTTTAATTATGAAAGTAGAAAAAGTCACAGATGTACCTGCAAATTGCAGATGCTTTTGTATCACATTACCCTTGTAACAGATATATTGAAATATATGTGTATTGTATGCTCATCACTGCTTTGAAATTATAGTAGTTATTAGTCCTGCCTCTAGGCATAGTTACTTGATACATTAGTAGAGAAACTCAGATATTATGTCACAAATTTTAAAAATGTATTTTTATATTCCTGGCTTGTGTGGCTCAGTGGATTGAGTGCCAGCCTGTGAACCAAAGGGTCACGGGTTTGATTCCCAGTCAGGGCACATGCCTGGGTTGCAGGCCAGGTCCCCAGTTGTGTGTGTGTGAGAGGCATGTTGTATGAGAAACACGTTGATGTTTCTCTCCCTCTCTTTCTCCCTCCTTTCCCCTCTCTCTAGAAATAAATAAAATCTTTAAAAAATACATATATATATTTATAGTTATGTTCCTTATAACGGGTTTCTACTATATGCCTAATGTATTTTTAAATGTGTTTTAAAAACATAATAAGAAGGGGTCCACAGACTTCAGAGTACAAAATGGTCCAGGCACAAAAAGTGGTGTTACAGCGCAGGTGGGATTACATCATTCTGCATTCAGAACGCTGTAGTGGTTCTCTCAGGTTTCTGACAGAGGAGAAAAGCCGCAGTCCTCTTGGTGGCTTACATGGCTCTCTGGGACCTGCCACCTCACTTCCTGCATTGTGACTTTATCTCCACCTCCTGTTCTTTTTGCTCATGCTGTGACAGCCATGCTGGGAAAATGCCAGGTCCTTTCAAGTAGCTATTCCATCTTTTTGCAACATTGTTCTTCGAAATATCTCCCTTGCATACTCCCTCACTTACTTCATAGCCTGCTCAATCAGTGTTGAGCACTCAACTTAAAATTTTTGTCCCTGCCCCTTGGTACACACTGTCTGCTTTCCCTATTCTATTTTCTTCCATAATTTATTATAGTGTTTCCTATTGTATGTTTTACTTTTTCATTAGTTTAGTATTGATTTTGGTGGGGAGGTTCTCTGTGGGCCTGAATAGGACCTTCATTAGCAGCAACAGTTAGATCTACTTTGGAGCCGGTCTTGGTCCCCTGTATGATTTTTATTCTTTCTACCACCGTTATTTCATTTATAAGCCTATTCTATTCACCATGAGTAGGCGATGACAAAAGCTTTGCCAGCTGAATGGCTTGGTGGTTTATTACCTCTTCTGATATTGATGCTCTCTGGGATTAACATGTGATGCAGACAGCTTCGTACTCGGTGTCCACATTCATATATTTATCCACGTGCATCTTCCCGACATCTCCTTGTCTCCATTTCTTGTTTTAAAATTTAACCAATAAAACAACTTATTCAGATAAGATTACAATGCTCTAAATATGGTTCTTACATTTTCAGTGAAAAGATTAAGATAATACACACACAATTCTAATTTATTCCCACCTAGTTTTTAAAAAATTTGATCTTTATTATCTTTTTCTATTACCATTTAGTCCCTTTATACCCCCTTCCTCACTCGCAATCACCACACGGTTGTCTGGGTCCATGAGTACTTTTTCCTCTTTGCTCAATACCTCCACCCTCTTGATCTTTTCTAGGGTTTAGCTCTCATTTTCTGGAGAGAATGTTTCTTATCAATGTACTTGGTACTTCTTGCTCACCTCATTCAATTAATGTGATGTCATGGATACCATAGACCAGAATGAATTTCTTTGGATTGTCCAGATGGTCCAGGTCCCTTGGGACTGTACTAAGTCAAAGTGCTAGGAAATTAACATAGCCCTGTTTCAAGCATGTAAATGTATGCTGCTGTTGGTCACACGTGAAAGTCAATGGCTTTTGGTGCTCCTGCCTAATAGCAGTAGAAACCTCACTTTTCCCGATCAGTGACTGCATACTGCTTAGCTGACAGAGACCAGCAACCCTGTCTTTATATCCTGCCAAAGAGGACTTCTGGCTTTCACACAGTTGTCTTTAATTGGTGACTAATCATCCTCAGCCTTTCACTGTCTTCATTGTATTGACTGTCCCTAGCAATCACCATCTCATTTTATAATCCTTTTAATTACTGCTTTTCCTCTATCTCTCAAAAGCTTGAAAATGTGTACCAGCCAGTGCCTTCCATTTCACCAACAAAATCTAGAAGTGACCTTTGCACCGCCACAGCATGTCAGAACTATGTACCATGAGTGGTGATGTCTTATGGCTAGCCAGTCAGCGATTGAGACGGCTCCTAAATCTCATTTGAGCCAATTTCACAGGACCACTGTTGATAACAACTCTGTCAGGTCAGGTTCCCCCAAACGCACTTTGAAACTTCAGGAATTGCATGCAGGAGATTTGTTGAGGAGGGCTTCTGGGATCACCCCCCAGGAGAGAAGGTAAAAAGGAAACAGCATTGGGGAGATGGAGAAATTGAATTGCTGTGCAATTGCAAGAGCAGCCTCAGTGACTCTTACAGGGAGAGCTGAAGCTAGAGTAACCCTTCCACGATACATCCCATTGAAACAGAAGGCTGGACCATTTTGCTGTCTGTCAACCAATCATTGAATGTAGGCTGCTTTGGGTGAGGGAGTTCTCTGCAATTTAGGGAAATTCCTGAGGGTTCAGTTGTTAGCCATCCGCAGACCAAATCCCAGAAGCTGGGGTAATGAGTACTTTGGTCCGGAAGGGGTAGATCTGGGTGGCACACCACAGCATTCAACACAGCCACAATAGCAAGATCGGTTTTTGTGGAGTGGTGTGGGTGGAAAGGATACTATAGTGCTAGAGGGGAAAAAGGAGATGAAAACTTGTTCAGATACCTTACCTGTGGAGGGGAGGACAGAGAGGATAGGAGTTCTCGAGAAGTCAGGAGAATATGGGACCCAGCATGCAGCTGGTAGATTTCCCTCATGCAGGAAGTGGTTAATTTCCAATACAGTAATCAAAGAGAAGGAAGAAGAGCGTTAACTTGATGCAAGTAACTTGATAACATTAATGGGAAGAAGTTGAGGCAGTTCTTATTTGTTTCTTCTGGGGAAGAGCAGGAAGAATCAACAGCTGGCATTCCCCAATAGAGGGAATTGCCCCCGCTTTCCCACCGGAACAGCAAGATTGTGTCCAGGACGATTTATTTCTTATCTGCGGGACAGAGTTCCTCCCACAGAGGGGGAGTTGGTTGGGTTAAAGATTTAAAGTAAGTAAAGAAGATTTTAATAGATTGCTGAGCAGAGTGGGAAGGGAGAACTAACAGGATGGCCACTGGCGGTGAGGGCGCATTCGATGTTGACGTTCCTGATCTTGCAGAATTGTCCATTTGTGCAATTGTGTGACTTTTTCTCTGGCCGTGCTTAGTGCAGTTAAAGTATAAACACTATGTTCAGTGTCTTATGAGACTGTTTTCTTTTTCTTTTGCATAGCCATCAGATCAAGTCATTACAGTACAGTAACACAGGAGACATGATTCTTGTTGTGTCTGGAAGCTCTCAAGCCAAAGTGATTGACAGAGATGGGTTTGAAGTAATGGAATGTATAAAAGGAGACCAGTATATTGTGGACATGGCCAACACCAAGGTAAGCATTAAGCAGATTATTTTGGCGAATTTAATTAATTCAGCACACATTTATTAACAGTTTGATTGAGTTGCCATAATTCACGGCAAAATTAGTATCTCATTTTAAACAATTTATTATTTGTCACAATTCTGTGGATCGATCAGGAAATTCTTTTCTTTTTAAAGATTTTATTTATTTACTTTTTTTTTTTTTTTTTAAGAGAGAGGGGAAGAGAAGGAGAAAGGGAGAGAAACATCAGTGTGTGAGATGCACTGATTGGTTACCTCGTGCACACCCCCGACCGAGGAGCTGACCTGCAGCCCAGGCAGGTGCCCTGACTTGGAGTCAAGTCAGAGAGCTTTCGGTATGCAGGCAGGTGCTCAGTCCACTGAGTCACAACAGGCAGGGCTGATCAGGAAATTCTCATGCTTCATATAGTGTCACCTTGGGCACCGGGATACTTATAAAGTCCCAAATGGCTGCACTCACTTGGGTTTACGGTAGGTAGTCCACCCTGTGGCATCTTTTTCTTTCTCCCTCTTCTCCCCCACTTTTCCCCTTTCCTCCCCCTTGCTTTTCACATGTCTGGTTTGGGGTTTTTCACAGTGTGGTAGACTTAGTGGGGTTTGACTTCTTGCTTGATGCCTGAGTTCCATGAAGGATGACACAGAAACTTCGGGTTTCTAAGGTCTGACTTCAAGTGTATGTAACATGATAGGGACAGCCCAAGTTTGGGGAGAGAGGAGAGCGACTCCATCGTTTGATGTGTAAATGACAAGATCTCATTTGAAGTATTGCACGGGCTGGGAGATGTGGTCGGAGCCAGTGCTGGACACACAGTCCCCCCACAGACCTGCCGTGGACTAGGCTCTAGGACAAGGAGGAAAGAGGGGCTCATCAACCGTTTTCATATAAAGATTTTTAGTAGGGTGCTGGTGTTTTAAAATTAATGTATAATTCTGTTAAGTATCAATTAGCTATAGCCACAATAATGCTATAAAACTTAATGGCTTATTTACAATTGCTAACATATGTGTGGGCTGGGTTTGACTTTAAGCTGCAGATAGAGTCCAGGTGTGTTCTCTGTGTCTCTGTTCCTCCTGATGTCAGAGGACTGTGTGAAGGCATGTTTTTCTCATGGTGATGGGAAAAACACAGGAAGGAAGCCCCAACTCTGGAAGCACATTTCAAGCCTTTGCTCATATCATGTCCATGGACATTCCATTAGCCAAAGCAAATCACATGACCGTGTGTAACATCAGTGCAGCAGAGAAATATGTCTGGTCTCTATTGAGAGGAACCGTAGTATCATTTGTCAAAGATTGTGAATCCAGGGAGGGTTGATGGATTGGGAGTAACAGCATAATCTACCATAGATACCTTAAAAGGTCAGTGGATATGATTGGTGCAGAATTTTGAGCCTTCATTTTAATTCTGATTTTTACACTTTCTCCCCATTTAGGGCCTTTTCTAAGACACTAATTCTCATGGTTTGTGTCTATATCAAAATATTTTATGAGAGTCAGTTGTCTAAGAAAATACAGTTTATTCTCTTTATTCATGATTTCTGTATTTGCAGACTTGCTTGCTAAAATTATTTTGTAACCCCAAAGTCAATACTCATGACATTTTCACAGTAATTTGTATAAAGGCACTTGCACAGAACAACAAAAAAGAATTTGAACAGGGTGATCATCTGCCTTCTTGTTTCAGCTCCCATACTGTAATCAAGTGCCCGTTTTGTGGTCTATTTAATGCTGTTTTCTCATTTTTGTGCTTTTTATTGGGGACTTTATAGTTTAAAATGGCCCCTAAGTTCAGTGTTGAAGTACTGTAGTCCTGTCTAGTGTTTCTTAGTGCAGGGGATCTGTGATATGCCTTACAGAGAGAATGCATGTGTTAGGTAATCTTTGTTCAGAAATGAGCCGTAGTGTCGTTGACTTTGAGTTCAATGTTAATGAATCATATATAAAGTAAGGTGTCCTGAAACAGAAACATACATAAAACACAGTTTTGTATTGATTGTTTGATGAATATACAACCAGGAACCTAATCCTGTATTCGATAATTCAGCGTTTGCAGACCTTTGAAGGCTGTAACACTGTGAGTAATGAGAACTGACTGCGATTTATTTTTGGTGCGCTAGTTGAGCTGCTGGAATAAAGTAGTGTAGTACATTTCACACCGCCCTCTGTCGAACCCTTGAAGTGCCTCTCACCCCGAATGAGGACCACAGTCTTTTCTTTTGTTTGTTGACTAATTGTTTACTGAGAGTTCAGTGTGTCATAGTGATTCAAACATAACTTAACATAAAAATATATACAATTATAATGGTGATTTGAATAGTTTTTTTTCTTTTCAAGTATTCCATTGAGACTTCTCGGTTCTCTCCCCTTCAAACCCTTGCCCGAGGGATTCCACCAACGATGCTCCAGGAGGAGGGCAGGAACAACAAAATCAGATGGGTCTCCAGATCGCTCTCCTGGTTTTAAACTCAAATAGTTCTCTTTTTATCTGTTTTATTTGAAGCTTCTGAGAACTCAGAACTTTACTTAAACAACTGGTTTGTGGAAATGAAAGCTTTAAAAACTCCCATTTAAGTAATTTTTTTATTAGTTCGTACTTATGATACTTTTTCTTAAAAAGGGTGAGAAAGATAAGTTTTTGCCTGCCTCTGAGCTCTTCTTAATGATTATAGTCACTCAGGATTTCTTAAATTATAAAGAGACTACAACTTTGTTGATTTAGGTTTTGGCCGAGAATATTTCAAAAAGAAAGGAATCTGGTTGGGTCTGTGTCTGGTTTTTCTACAGTCTGAGACTTATACATATAGTACATATAGTGAGGTAATTAGGAAGATAGGATAAGGATGGATACAAAAGTCCAGGTAGAAATACAGGACATTAAAATACTAATTGCCATGTTGTACTGTACTGTACCTTCCCCCATCCACCTAATATTATCTTTATTTTGATTTCAAAATCATGGCTAATATTTACTCTCTTCATTTTCCAGAAGCAAATGTAATTAATTGATTATTTACTTGTCTAGGAAATGTTACTGATATCTTAATTGCGGTCTTTGGCTTGAATGATGGGTTTTGGAAATGCAAGAATTATTATTTGAAAGTAGTGGGTTTCATAGGACACATTTTTCCCCCTTAACTTTTTAACCTCTTTTCTGTTTCCAAGAGCAATTAGTAACTTGTGGCTTTACTGGAAAATTCAATGAATAGGTTATTAAAGAAAATAATTAAATCTGATCTGTTATGATAAAATATTATGTACTTTGAGTATAAACAGGCCTTTCTAATTATATTGTCAAATTGTTATCTTGTTAATTTGTATCTCTAATCTTTAAATAATTTTTGTGTGTGTATGTATACATATGTATATTTTAACTGTAATTACAGTGCTACAGAAATGCTTTTCTCTGGTACACACTACAGCACAGTACATTACAGGGAGAGAAATTACACTTACACCTTTTAAAAAGGAAGTATTTGGTTTCTAACAGTAATTCCTATTGACTGTAGAAAATTTGGAAAATAAAAAAAGAAGAAAAATTACTCACAGTTCTACTACCCAAATGTAATGACTATTACCATTTGAATTTGTATGTGTCTTTTTTTCCTTATGCATCTGAAGATCTTTCTTTTCTGACCTCACCAGCACTTTGCTCTTACTGCCTGGAAGCGTATTTTGCAAGTGCTTTAGAATCTGGGATTGTGTGCAAGTGCCTTGGGCTGCTGTGGGTGGAGGGAGAGGCCCGGTGTGGCAGGGGCAGGGCGGGGTTGGGGGGTTCCACTTCAGCGTGGGAATGCGCATTTTGTCCTTGCTATGTGCTGGAGTTCTCCATAAACTGTCCTTTGAAATCAGGTTTTGCTGCTTCTTTAGAATATTATTTTGAAATAATTTTAAGTAAAATAAAATAAATAAGATAAAAGTAATTTTATCTGGGAACTGGGACATGACCTACGGCTTGTTCAGGTTTAGGTGATTAGGAAAGTGCAGCAGGAGAGGGATCAGCAGGAGTCAACCTTTAAAACTTTAGAAATTGTAGTTATATTGTCATCACAGCTCACTTACTCTAAACCAGAATTTTGGTATCTTACTGCCACTCAGAGAATGTTTTCCTTTATTGCTTTGAGTTCTTAGGCGCATTCTTTGTTTGAGATTCAAATAGGGCTTTTTGGCCTAGAGCCCTCAAATGTGTGATTATTTGGTTTCTAGCCCTCAAAACTCTGTACAAATCAGTATTATTAAGTTAAATTCAAAAGGTTTTGGTAGATTATTAGTAAGTGAATGCCTACAGTAACAGTCTCCTAATCTTGTTTAGTAAACTTCTGTCAATTCATCTAAGGTTGATATCATTAAGTGCTTTTGCCCTGGGTTGTCTTTAACCCTTTTCACCATCAAAACAGTTCTGTGCCATTTATTTCCTTATTACAGAGACTAAGACTTTGTTGATTTAGGTTTTGGACAAGAAAATTTCAAAAAGAAAGGAATCTGGTTGGGTCACATAAGGACATTTTGGTCAAGGACTGCATATATGAAAGTTGTCCCATAAGATTCTTTTTTTTAAGTATTTTTTATTGATTATGCTATTACAGTTTTCCCAATTTTTCCCCCTTTTTCCTCCCTCCACCCCGCCCCCCAACCCTCCAGCATTCCCCACCCCCTTAGTTCATGTCCATGGGTTGTACATATAAGTTTTTTGAGTCCTCTGTTTCCTATACCACTTTTTATTTTTCCCTGTCTATTTTATGCCTACTAATTATGCTTCTTCCCTGTACCTTTTCCCTCCTATTCCTCCCTTCCCTTCCCCACTGAAATCCCTCTGTGTGATGTCCATTTCTCTGATTCTGTTCCTGTTCTGTTTGTTTGCTTAGTTTTTGTTTTCATTGTTTTTCTTTTCTTTTAGTATCATTTGTTGATAGTTGTGAGTTTGTTCTCATTTTACTGTTCATATTTTTGATCTTTTTCTTGGATAAATCCCTGTAACATTTCATCTAATAGTGGCTTGGTGATGATGAACTCCTTTAACTTGAGTTTATCTGGGAAGCACTTTATCTACCCTTCCATTCTAGGCTTTGCTGGATAGAGTAATCTTGGATGTAGATCCTTGCCTTTCATTACTTTGAATACTTCTTTCCAGCCCCTTCTTGCCTGTAAGGTTTCTTTTGAGAAATCAGTCGATAGCCTTATGGGAACTCCTTTGTAGGTAACTGTCTCCTTTTCTCTTGCTGCTTTTAGGATTTTCTCTTTGTCTTTAATTTTAGGTTACTTAATGATGATGTGCCTTGGTGTGTTCCTCTTTGGGTCCAACTTCTTTGGGACTCTCTGGACTTCCTGGACTTCTGGAAGTCTATTTCCTTCGCCAGATTGGGGAAGTTTTCCTCATTATTTGTTCAAATAAATTTTCAATTTCTTGCTGTTGTTCTTCTCCTCCTGGCACCCCTATAATTTGGATATTGGAACATTTCAGGTTGTCCCAGAGAATCCTCAGCCTCTCTTCATTCTTTTGAATTCTTGTTTCTTTGTTCTGATCTGGTTGGATGTTTATTTCTTCCTTTTGTTCCAAATCGTTGCTTTGAGTCCTGGTTTCCTTCTTGTCACTGTTGGTTCCCTGAATATTTTGCTTTACTTCATTTTGGGTATCTTTCATTTGTTCTTTCATTTTTTGACCAAGCTCTATCAGTTCTGTGAGCATTTTGATTACCAGGGCTTTAAATTCTCCATCAGATAGGTTGGCTATCTCCTCATCACTTAGTTCTGAGGTTTTGCTGTGTTCTTTTATTTGGGCCATATTTCTTTGTCTTGGTGCCCCAGTCTGGTTGTTCTGGTTGATTTTTTCTTCAATTCCTTGGTTGCTGGAGTTGCATGCAGTTTGATTTTCTGGCACTTTTGGTTGTTTATTGATTTTAGATTGGTTGTTATCCTCCTTTTGGTTGTGTGAGGAAGCGAAGGGTTTCTACCTACACCTTCATCTTGGCCAGAACTCCCTCCCCATAAGATTCTAATGAAGCTGAAAAATTCCTGTCACTTCGAGATGTAGTGACATTGCAGCTGTTGTAACAGAGCGACGCAGTGCATCGCTCATGTGTTAGTGGTGACATTGGTATCAACAAGCCTGCGCTGCCAGTCGTGTAAAGGTAAAGCACATACGAATGTGTACGGTACGTAATACTTGATAACGATGATGAATGGCTGTTACAGGCTTATGTGTTTGCTTTTAATTGTTATTTTAGAGGGTACTGCTTCTACTTCTAAAAGCTTGCTGGTATAAATCATTCGCCATGCTGTGCCAGTAGCACCCGCATACGTCTTGTGCTTATCGTGGCTCTTGACTGGTCATTTTCTCTTGTGCTTGATTTAATCTACTGTTTTATAAATACAGCGTAGCCCAAGTGTGCAGTGTTTATGAAGTCTTCGACACTGTACACTGGTGTCCGAGGCCTTCACATTCACTCACCACGCTCTCACTGACTCAGCCAGAACAGCTTTCAGTCCTGTGAGCTCCATTCATGGTCAGTGCCCAGTACAGGTGTACCATTTTTTACCTTTTACACTGTAGTTTCACTGTGCCATTTCTGTGTTTACATATGGCTAGATAGGCAACTACTTACCATGGTGTTAGAACTGCCCACAGTATTCAGTACAGACCGTGCTGTACAAGGCTGTAGCCTGGGAGCAATGGCTAGGCCATACAGCCCAGGGGTGGAACAGGTTTGCCATCTCCGTGTTTGTACGTGTGCTCTGCATTGTTCGCACAATGACAAAACGCCTAACAACGCATTTCCAGAATGTGTCCCCGTTGGTACATGGTGCAGGTCGGTGTGCGACTGGAGTGGGAGTGGATGGGCTCTCCTGTCTGTTTGGTGGGAGATTTCTCCATGCGGGTACTTCAGTTATGGAAAATGGAAGCTTTGAAAGAATTTGGGGGAAAATGTTTTCAAATGCTTTATTTGTATCTGAGTAGTTATAACATGTAGTTACTCAGATATTCAGCCACTCTAAAAAATTGCCCTTATATTTGTAGGGGAAATATATTAGTCATGTCCTTTTAATAGTAAATACTGTTTCCAAAGGAGTAAAATATTTTAAACTGTGAATCTAGGTGTATTTTTGTTTCTTTAAGCAGTTTTAAGTGATGGCTTTAACTGCAAACACCAACGCTAAAAAGTGCAGTGGTTTGAAGTGCACCGTGTTTCTTTCCAGTTTCTGAATATTTCCAGATCTTTTTATCTAATAGAAACTTCCTCATACTTGTTTCTGTTCTTTTGACATGTCCCCATCGTTTTGGGGGTAGTTTCTTACATTCTGGCGCAACAAAATGTTCCAAGCTCGTTTTGTACTTTTCCTGCTCTTCTAGTACAAAACGAGCTTGTACATTACCCATTCTTCTAGTGATTCATGGCTCCTTTTAATAGGGAGTTCTGTTTATAAATCAAGATCTGGGCACTAGATATGTTCATCACTGCTGAGGTGTCATTGCTTCTCCACTATTTCAGGAGACAGAGCTGCAGTGGGGAGATCAACCAACCAATTAATAAAAATAAGCAAAATGCATTTAAAAAATCAGAAATTCACACTGATACATCAAATTCTAATTCAACTTCCTAGCATTTAACCATTCCATATTTGTATTTCACTTCTCCAACAGTGAGAAATGTGGCTTCCAACATCACCATTATATTTACTCATTTGTTCAATGGCATGATACATAGAAAGCAGTGTCAGAATTGCTATAGCTGTAGCCCCTGTGATAGAATTCGGAATATCCCTGAAGATTCCCTGCCGCTCCCCTTGAGTGTGGATGTGCACCTGAGTCCGATGAGATACTCCTGTGATTAGGTTACATTGAATGGTGCAGTTGATGTGAAGAGAGGAGGGTTATCCTCAGTGGATCCTGCCTCATCAGGTGAGCCTGTAAAAGGGTTTGAGCTCTTCCTGGCAAAAGAGATTCAAAGTGTGGGGGAGATTTGACTGGAGGGATATTCTCTGTTGCTGGCTTTGAAGATGGAAGCAGGATTTGAGTGATGAAGTTGGAAAAATAGCTGAGGAGATTTCCAAGCAAAATGTTGAAGGTACTGCCGGGTATCTTTTTGCTTCTTATAATAAACTGTGAGAGAAGAAAGATGAATTGAAAGAAGCTTATTAAAAGGGAACCAAGAGTAGATGATTTATTAATTTTGACCCTATACAGATGGCAAAGATTGTTAAAATGAAAAAACTGCTTCTGAAAGTGTGGTATAGAGAAAAAACCAAGGGAGTGGCCATATATATAACCTTTGGCCAAAACCTCACAAGGATAAAAAAGTCAGAGCATTTAGGGTTTCTTAATTACCCTAAAGAAATTAACTGTGTGCCTCATAGATCTTCTCAAGCAAACCAGGTGACCTCCAAGAAGTATATTACTCCTCATACATTTCAACAGGAGCCATAGATAAAGAAGGGATTGTTTTGTGGAGATTTGGGTTCCTGGCTTTTGACTAATTCCGATTCAACGTGACAGTCTCGTTTGCTGGCTTTGAAGATGGAGGAATCCAAGTGGCAAGGCAGGCACAGAGCTTGAGGTGCCGAGAGCAGCTCTCAGCAGACAGAAGCAAGGAGACAGGCATCTCAGTCTTCTTACAACCACTAGGGCCCTGGGTTCAGCCAGCAACCCGGGTGAGCTGGGGATCAGATTCTTCCCCCAAGCCTCCAGAAAGAAATGCAACCCCCTGACACCCTGACTTCAGCCCATGAGGCTGAGCAGAGAATCCAGCCACGTTGTGGTAGGATTTCTGACCTAAAAAACTGTTTGTTAATAAAGTGGAGGTGTTTTAAGTTCCAGAGTTTTTGGTAATTTGTTATACAGCAACAGAAAATTAATACAGTTCTGCAAAAACAAACAAAAAATAAAAATTCCTACTAAGTAAGAATGAAAGTTCCTGAAGAGATGGAAATGATTGTGATCAAGCCCAAGAGCAAGAGCTAGCCCTGAGTGTGAGGAGGAAAAGGAGGGGTAAGGACGGGCTCATTTGCAGGTGTGTTCAGAGATGGTGGGCCTTAGGCAGGCAGTTGAAGGTGTCCCCATCTATTGGGCAGGGTCATTTCCTAGTGTTGTGTTTGCAGATGTTGGGATGAGGCCTTCAGTAGCATAGAAGAGATTCAGAATAGCCATTGATGGCTGCGAGAGGAAAATCACTAGAAGAATTGTGGAGCATTAACAGCTCCAGAATGTAAACTCGTAGGAACAATCGTTCTGCGTGTTTGTATGATGTCCTTGGGTCTTATTTAGGAGCGTGGGTATTTGAATGGGAGACAGTGATAGGGAGGATGGAGTTGATTCCAGAATAGAAGTTGTACATTGTAGGTACAGCAAAAGGACATTCAGGTTTATGCTGAGAGAGAGGTTAAAGTTTAGGATATTGAAAATAAAGAAAGTTAAAGAACTGGAAGATAGATTGTATGACTAGTAAGTGGAGGATCTAGAGCCTGGGGCATATCAGGTGGTAAGTATTTGTTAAATCAATAAGTATTGGAAGTTCGTGGTTTTAGAAAAGGAATTGTGTACGGTAATGGAAGACTTGGCCTTAGTTGGGACTGGTCGAAATATCTTGGAAGAGGTCATTAGAGTTGAGTAGATCAAAGAAGAATGAATTTCTCTCTTTGATGTGTTTAAATGGATTTTTAAATTGCTCAGGAATTAGAAAGACTTGGACTTCAGATCCTTTGATTCACAGAAGGAAATGACTAAGAATGTGATGCATTACACAACAGGCCTTGGCGAACTAAAGCCTGTGGTCTAAGTCCAGCCTGCACCCTGTTTTTGTAAATAAATGTTTGATTGGAATACAGTCATGCCCATTCATTTACTATTATCTGTGGCTGCTTTTGTGCTACAATGGTAGAATTTAGTGGTGCAGCAGATACCACGTGGCCCGCAAAGCCTAAAACACTTACTATGGGGACCTCCAGAGAGGAAGTTTGCCAGTTGGCAAAGTAAAGCTCCGAACATTTTCTCCAGAAAAGTGTATGCACATAAAAATTTTGCTGACAATTTCAGGAAGTTGGTGATTCCTGAAAGCCTGTGAATGGACCTGGGTTAAGAAGAACTTTTGGATCAAAGTTCCTAGTATTTTCCCTGCTACGTTTCATAGTTAGCTCATTATTCCAGAGGCTTGGGAACTTGTAATCCGTGGGTCGCAGAGCCTCACCTCATCCAGTGACTGCAAATGGCACTGCAGCAGGGCACCTGTTTTTGCAGGTTTGTCGTAGGGGCAACCACAAGAGTCTGGACAGATTAGTGCAGATCAACACATGTCTGTGTACAGAGGAAGCCAGTATTGGTCATGGATCAGTAATGTCCTTTCTATTTGCAAAGCATATATAGCATATCATGAGGAACCAATAGATACTTAATTCTTTCTTCTAGGCTGCTTGCAGTTAAGGCTGTTAAATACAAGAAAGGATTTTTCCCTTTTAGGAGGCCTACGTTTACATAAAGGAGAAAGTGAAAAACTAGTTTGTTTGATGAAAAAGTGCTTTAATCACTGCCTGTTCTATAATAGGTGTCACTTTAAACTTTTTCCAACTAATATTAGCCATGGTACTGATTGTGCCTATATCCATTTAAGAATCCTTAGTTGAACTTCATTTTTGTTATGACTAATCTTGGTCACTGTTTTAATACAAGGGTACTTAACATTCCCATTGCCTTTGTCATGCTTCTATCTTCACAAACAAGAAACAACATTCACAGTCTTCTAGATCTTTTTCAGTTTAACCTACTGTTTGTTCATATTCTGGGTACTCAGCAGCCTAGGTGACCACGTGTCCTTTTATCTTAATGTTCTCTGTAATAGGGCTCATTCTTTTGTGGTCCTCTCAAAATATCGTGTATATTCCAAGATGCTATTTCAACTCCAATCAAATATCAGTGAAGGACCTGTTTTCTGGGGCCTGCCTTCAAGACCCGCATAGTCTGGGTTAGTTGTTGGGTTGCTGTTAGGACAAGGGACAGTAAGTGAGGACTGAATTGAGCAGCACCCATGTGTAGAGTTTCTGAGACTGGATGTGGAAGAGAAAAATGGGAAGTAAGGAGCTGCCTGGGAGGCAAGCAGACTGCGCATTAGATTCAGGGACGGGGCAGAGAGGTCAGTTACAATGTCAGAGGGAGAGTTGAAGCCGAGTTGAGCAGAGGTATAGTGTAGAGGGCACGATGGAGGAAGCCGGGGCCCTTTGGGAGCTGAGCCCCAAAAGGCTGGCATGTCCTGGATTGTTGAGGTGTTCAAAGCCCCTGGAAAGTGCTCTTTTTTGTTGGGGTGACATTGCTTGGTAAAACTACATAGGTTTCAAGTATACAGTTCTGTGACACATCATCTGTGTATTGCATTGTGTGCCTACCACCCAAAGTCAAATCTTCTGTCACCGTATTTACTGTCCTCCCTACCCCCAGCCCTCTGGTAACTGCTATACTGTTGTCTGGGTCTGTGAGTTTTTGTTTGTTTTTCTTGTTTGTTCTTTTGTTGCTTTTGGTTTTTAATACCACATATGAGTGAAATCATATGGTTCTTACTTTTTCTCTCTGACTTATTTTGCTAAGCATGATGTTCCCAAGATCCATCGATGTTGTTGCAAATGGCAGTGTTTCATCTTTTCTAATGGATGAGTAGCATTCCATTGTGTGTGTATTTACCACATCTTCTTTATCCAATCATTTATTGAAGGTCTCTTGGGTTGTTTTCATGTCTTGGCCCCCATGAATAATACTGCAGTGAACATAGGGGTGCAAATATCTTTGTGAGTAATGTTTTCAAATTTGGGGGGTAGATACTCAGAAGAGGAGTTGCTGAGTCATATGATAATTTTATTCTTGATTTTCTGAGGAGTCTCCATACTGTTTCCATACAGGCTGTATCAGTTTACATTCCCACCAGCAAGCAGTGAAGGAGGCGGGGTTCCTTTTTCTCCACAGCCTCTCCAACACTTGTTATCAGTTGTGTTGTTGAATTGCCATCGTAACAGGTGTGCGGTGGTATCTTATTGCAGTTTTGATTTGCACTTCCCTAATAGCTAGTGAAGTTGAAGTTTTCATTTATCTGTTGGCCATTCGAATGTCTTCTTGGAAGAAGTGCCTGTTCAGATCCAATGCCCATTTCTAATTGGGTTATTTGTTTGTTTGGTATTGAGTTGCATAAGTTCTTTATATATTTTGGATAGTAGCCCCTTGTTGGAGCTTTTGTTTACAAATATCATCTTCCATTTGGTTGGTTACCTTTTTGGTTTTTTGGCGGTTTCTTTTGATGTGCAGAAGCTTTTAAGTATGAAGTAGTCCCATTCATTTATTTTTGCCTTTACTTCCCTTGCTTTTGGAATCAAATTCATTACATCCTCTCTAAGACCAAGGTCCATAAGTTTAGTATCTATGCTTTCTTCTATGTAATTCATTGTTTCACATCTCATATTTAGGTCTTTGATCCATTTTGCCTTAATTTTTGTACATGGGAACAAATTGCATGTGGTTTTCCAATCTTCCTAGAACCATTTATTGAAGAGGCTTTCTTTTTTCTCCATTGTATGTTTTTGGCTCCTTTTGAAAATTATTTGCCCATATAGCTGTGGATCTACTGTGGGGCCCTCTATTCTGTCCCATTAGTCTGTGAGTCTGTTTTTCCGCCAGTACCATGCTTTTCTGATTATTGTCACCTTGTAGTGTATTGAAGTCAGGGGTGCCCTCTTTTCACTTTGTAACTGTTTTCCAACAGTGAAAAGCTTGACTCCCTTTCTTATCAGCATATTTTCTTTGTTGCTTCATTCTTCCTTATACTGCCAGCAGTTTCATAATTGTTAATGCATACCACTGTGAAAAAGAAACATGTATTAGCTAAAATTCTGTATTTATTTACAGCTTTTTTGGTCTTTAGACTGAGAGTATGTATTAGTTTCCTCAAATTACTGCTGTAATAAAGTACCATGCATTCGGTGGCTTAAGACAACACAAATTTATTCTTTCACAGTTCTGGAGGTCAGAATTCTGAAATCTGGGTGTTCTCACAGTCACACTTCCTCCAGTGGCTCTAGGGGACCCTTCCTTTCCTCTTCCAGCTTCTGACGACTCCAGGCGTCCCTTGGCCTGTGGCTGTATAACTCCCATTTCTGCCCTGTCTTCACAGTGCCTTACACTTTTTCTGTTATCTTCTCTATCTCACTAGCATACTTTTCATTGAATTTAGGGCTCGCCTGGATGATGCAGAGTGATCTGGAGAGTCTTGTATCTTCAAATACTCTTTTTCCAAATAAGGTCACATTCACAGGTTCTGGAGATCAGGATGTGAACATATCTTTGTGGGGGCGGGGGTGGCACCATTCTATCCATGAGATTCCATTTTCCTATTTTCCTCTCCTGAGTCCAAGATCTGTATATTCAGCTGCCACCTTGACATTTCCATTTGCAGATCATAGGCATTTCAAACATAACAGGTCCAGTAGGGAAATCCGGAGTCTTACTGCCCACTTTAATTGCTGTCAACTTATTTTCTAGCTGCTAAAGCTATGAATTTGGGAGTAACCCTTATATACTCCAACAGCCATAACCCCAAAACCCTTTCTCTCTCCCCACCCAGACATATAGGAGCCCCACTGAGATGCCCGCCCACTAAGTAGTCCTGTCTGTTCTATCCAAAGTACCTTGTTTTGCCATCCATAATGTGCTCCCTTGTATAATGTGCACCCACATTTTGGCCCAGACTTTCAGGAAAAAAATCGTTCCTTTACATTTTTAATTCAATTATTTATATTTAGATACTTGTTTTTTGTATTATAAAGGAATTTTAACATTTATTTTTGAACATATTATGGTACAAGAAATGTTATGTAACAAATAATCATAAAACACAAGAACAGATACAAGGTATTTCAGGTATTACCCATGTATATAATATGCATCCTTATTTTTCCTTCAAAATTTTGGGTAAAAGAGTGCGCATTATACACAGCAAAATACGGTACATCTCACATCTATCCACTTTCCTCTTTTACCGCTACTATTACATGAGTCAACATTCTCTCCTGCCTCCACATCAAATTATTATGTACTGTAACAGATCTGTTGCTAGCTTTTCTACTTTTATTCTTGCCTCTTTAGCAATCCATAGAGTCCTTTAAAAATATACTTCTAAAAACGCCTGTATTGGTTTTCTAACCTCTTTACAGACTACAGCAACCTACATATTCTGACTCCTGTCTCCCTGCATATCCACTTACTTTGTGCTCCCTCTTGCACAACATGCGATAGCCCACTAGCCACTGTTCATGTCCTGCAGTGTGCCCAGCTCTTTTTCCGCATCAGGACCTTCTTATATGCTTTTCCATCTGTTGGAAAGCTCTTTTTTCTGCTTCTGCATGACTGGCTGCTTCTTATTCCTTCAATCTCAGTTTACATTACACATACTTAAATATTGCCTGGTCCTCTCAGTAAATATGACCCATGCCCCCTTCTGCAGAAGAGGTTCTTGTCCCTGTTTGCGTCCTGTGAATGTGAGCAGAATGTCAGGAGTTGGCCAGCTGCTACTTGACGCATCGTAGGCAACTTGGACGAGAGATGGTCTCCAGGCCCACACGTGGGCACTGCAGTTCCAATTTATTCTTTCCATGGAACCACAGTTATTTTCCTTCTAACGTGCACATTTTGCTTCTTGTAGCATAGCTTTGTTTTTGACCCTCTCAGAATAAGAGATCTCACCATTATTACACTAAGAATATTAGGCTCTTTTCCGCCCCGTCTGAACCTCACTTACCGTAGGAGAGCGCTCCAGCTGACTTTGCAGCCTAGGCGGGAAGTGAGTGTGTGTGTTGATGTTTGATAGATGCTCCGTGGTTGATGTGGTGTGAGTGTCCGTTCTCATACAAGCATCACATTGTTTTAATTAAAGTGTTTTTACAGCATATTTGTGTTATACTTAGTAAGGTCTATTTTCCCTTTCCTCACATGTTTATTCTCCCAGGTGTATGATAGAATCAAGATTGTTGACACATTTTTAAGAAGCATGGGTTTTTTTACCCCCAACCTCATGTGTTGCCTTGAGTATTTGTAAATACTTTCTATTCTTTTAAATTCCTTTTCATTGAGAAAAGAATCTCTAAAGAAGGGCCTATTTCTCTTTCTTTTCTTAAAGAGAGGCTGCCATTATCCCCTCTACTCCTTTCATGTTGAGCACCTGTTGTATGTAAACACTGTGCTACTTTCTGGGCAGTGGGGGTGGGGTGGGGCACGGTACACAGTGAATTAAACAAAGTGAAAATAAACAAAGTGAAATAAACAAAGCATATTATGAAATAAAACTGAGATAAGGCCCTGACAGGTGTGGCTCAGTTGGTTGGGCGTCATCCCACAAAGCAAAAGGTCACCGGTTCGATTCCTGATCAGGGTACATGACTGGGTTGCAGGTTCATCCCTGGTGGGGGTGCAATCAGGAGGCAACTGATAGATGTTTCTCTCTCACATCTCTCCCTCTCTTTCTCCTTCTCCCCGCCCTCTCTAAAAATAAATAAATAACATCTTAAAAAGACAGATAAAATAATATCAGCTTGTTATTAAAATAGTGTGCTTTGGGGAAGACTAAAACGTTTTAAACATTTCAGTTTCTGGTTAGTTTATTTTTTTAACTTTGTTAAATATCTTTTTTCCTTTATATTTTTTTAAGGGTCACACAGCAATGCTTCATACTGGCTCATGGCATCCCAAAATAAAGGGGGAATTTATGACTTGCTCCAATGATGCGTGAGTACTGTTGATAGTTCATCTAATATTCATGTCTTTTAGTATCTCCTTTAACATGTGTATTGTAACAGCCGTCAGTAGAGTAGGCAATAGAATATTGGGAATCCTGATGTTTATATATTTTTGTTCTTTACTTTGAATTGAGCTGACAGTGTAAGGTTTGTTTAAATAAATATGGAAACTATGCAAATAAGAGTATAAATTCCTGTAGAGTTTATTAGGGGGCACAATGGATCAGATTGATGTTATTAAGTGGACTCAAATGACTTTGTAGTTGTGACTGGTAATTTGTTGCTTTTTATACTAAAAACTCACTTCCATCTGAGTCTAATAGCTCCTATAAGTTTATTGTTGATTGTTTTTTGGCAGTAATAACTGAAAAATTTGATTAAATGGCTATTAAGATTCTTTTCCATTATATCTCTTGGCCTGGGACTCAAGAATATTACAGAGAATATTTCGGCATTGTCATTGTATGATTCATTTTTAGTATTAAGAATAGTTCACAAGAATGTGCTATTTGTAATACTACAGAGGAAATAGCAACAAAAATTCTTACAAATTGAGCAGAGGCTTCTTAAGAGTTCTCGCATGCTTCCTCGCTCTTGCAAACACGGCATCGCCATCCGATCAGCTCTGACTGTCCTGCTGGAGAACAGAAGATCTGGTGGGGGGGCTTCTGTTGTCTCGTCTGGGGCTGTCTTTGACCTGCTCATACTCAGCCTCCTTCCAACCTTGGAGGGTCACAGAGCCAAAGACTAAGTACATTAAATATCCTGAGGAATTCATTAACAAAAGAAACCAGCGTTTTCCAGATATATCGATGCACCCCCCCCTCTTTCCACAGCCAATGACACCTCTTACACTCTGGGTGTAGTGTCCCCAGGAATACCCTTTGGAAAATGATGATTGCCACTAGCGAATGCTTTTGATACTGTGATTCAGTAGATGATAAATATTTTTATCTGTTGTATCTTGTAAAGATGAATTATACAATTGAATTTTTGGCAAATTTGTCATGGCATGATAGTGTACAGTGTACAGGCCTGGAGGAACTTGGGTACTGCACCACCAGTCATGACTTTGAGCTAAGTCTTTGACCACGAAGTCTCACATTCCTATCAAAAGGGCTAGTACTTGATTCACAAGATCGAAGTGTGGATTAAATGTAAGCCTTGTGCATAGTTAGTGTTCAGGTGCAGGGCCAGCCTTGGGTTCATTTGAATTGGATTAAGGCTGCATAGAGTGTTCAGTCCTTAGCTTTTCTTAGAGCTTCAGTCCCATCTTGCTGAGCTCCTCTATGGGAGCGTGTGGATGGCATGCTGGAGCTCCCAGACTCTAGCTAGAAGGCTGCTGTGCAGAGTTCACTTGATTTTTATAATTAGCAACATCTGTAAATACACTTGTAAAATTCTCCCAGGAATGGTGGTTTATGTAAATGGATCCCCGCCAAGTAAACTTTTGTATAACTCCAAGACTTTTTCCCCTATTTTAAGTATTTTTTTGGAAAACTTAAAATATTACATTCATTTCCTCTGTTATTAATAAGCGTTTTGAATATAATTCAGTGTCATAATTTATAAATTATTACACTGTGGTATGATATGCCTCAGAAAGTCTTGGCACATGTAGGTATATTTATAGCTTTTGGGGTTCTTGACTGCTGTTTTTATTTTTTGGTTTTCCTTTTCTGTTAATTGTTACTTTTTGCTGCTGTTGGTGTGATAATTTATATAAGTACCTCAGTTTCCTCAGTTTTGTGCTTCTAATAAGCTGTGGACTGGGGCAGGGCAGGGTGGGCCCAGGCTTTTAGAATTGGTACAGAAGAAGAAGGAATGAGCCATTAGTATAGTGTATGGATTTTTTTAGCATGTTAATTTTACCATCTTCTTTGGCTGCCGGGGGACTTTTTCCTGCTTGCTTTCTGGTTCTGGGCAGTTTTGTACTGTCCATGCTGCCAAATAAGCACGGCGTGGTTTTATCCCTAGCGGTTCCTGCTCGGCGAAGCCCTCACGGAAACAAAATGCACTGTGTCCATCCTGCTTCTGCAATATCTGGTATCGTTTGTAGCTAATTTAATTGTTGGTTTATTTCATCCAATTTTAATTATCCTTTAATATACTTTCCAATTTTTCATTTTAAAACCATAAGGATACCTTTTAAAGTGTTTTGCTGGCTACTGGCATTTAAAAATTCAGAGCTTTGATTTTGTTGCCGTGGGGGTAATTAAAATATATCCATTTTGAAAACATTCGTTAGTAGAAATTTTTACATGAAACAGATAACTTTGTTGAAAAATTAACTGGGGTTTAGCAGTAGAGCCCAACTCCTGTTAATATTCCCATTCACATTTGGTGGTTATGGTAAAATATACTTTCAAAGGCAATATTTACTCAGATACTTTTTAAACCGTCTTTTCTTCATGAGCTGTAAGAGTAATGAGAATTTATTCTCAAATTACTGCTGAAATTGAGATGTGTACATTTTGGTGTTAGTTTGATTGAGCTTCTGTTGACAAACTGTTGAATGTAGGAATGATGTAGATCTCTTAATTTTCTCATAAATTCATGTGGTTCATGACTTCCTTCTTTTCAAAGTAGTTTGCTTTTATGCTGCTTTGTTTTATTTTTATTATGCAAAGAAACACAGAGTAGGTAAAAAGTCTGCATGATTAAAAAATAATAATAGTGACCCTTCGCAGAACTACAAGGATAAATTATTTGAAAGGCCATGTTTAGAACTTATAACTACGGTTTATGACTGTGGTTGCCCTATTAATGTCACCGTTCAGGCTCATGTGTGGTCATTGTAATTTGAATTCTCTGCCTTTAATTCAAGCATTGGAATCCTTAAAGTTAATGTCTGAATTCCAGTGTTTGATTAAGTATAGAAAGAATTTGTGTTAATTTTCATGTGAGTCCATTTGTTACATTGAAGGCTGAGGGCGGGTATTTTGGGAGCTTGTTTGTCATGTCTGTTTTAAGTGGAAAAACGCCAGTGTTCTCTGTGTCGATCACGAAGCATGATACTGTGAACCATAAAAGCCTGCGAACACATCGTTTTTAACTGAACAGTGAAACTGACAGAGAGAACTGTGCATTGTTTGGGATTTTGGACCTACTTTCCCCTTAGGAATTTGTGAGAGGACAAAATATGGCTTTATTTAATCACTAAATTTTGAAATGATTTGAAAACAACACATCAACAACAGTGTAGAGATTTATTATATTTTGGTTCTACGGTGATTTAAGGTGATTGGATGCTGACCTAAAGTGGTCAAAGCACCTGAGAAGGATTCTTATGCCTGGCCGTAGAGATGAGTTGTACAGTGCTGTGTTTGTTGATGACACAATTTGGCCCAATAGAAACCTAATGTATACCTGAAATTATAGCATGATTTTTCAGTGTTATTGATGAAATGAATGCACAAGTATTGTGGTCATTTATCTTATGTATCTCAAAATAAATGAATCAAATCATATTGGGGGAGTTGAGTTTACAGAATGTAATTATTTATAATTAAGCCTTTTAATTTTTTTACACATTTTACTTTTCACATTCCTGTTTATGCTTGAATAGCCTTTGTTTGATTTATAATTTTCCTAGTGCCTTCAACTTATTTAGATGTATATTTTATCATATGTTTACAGTATAAAACTTCACCTTATATATCTATGAATTATAAGAAAATTTAATGTCATACTAACCTTGATGTAAGTTTTATGTAATTTTTATGCAAAAAGTTCTTCATGTGTACTCTATTGGTGTATGTAGCAAGATGATGTTCACACCTTCAAAAACATTGGAGGAAAGTTCGATAAAGTCTTAAGTTTGTTATGTTTTACTTTATTTATACACTTTCTACAGTTGTTAACCAGCCATTTATTTTGGCTATAGAAACATCAGTGATACACAATAATTCTTATGTCTGGATTATAAACTGTAGAGGATGCTATTGAGTATTTTCTTTGTTTATCTTGAATCCATATAGACATACTGTTCACATCATCAGTACATCTCTTCATTGTTACAGCAATGCAGTTTTTAAAATATTTATTGATTCATTCCATTATATATTTGGTTTTTTTAAAGAAGAATATGGATGTCTCCAAGGTGTGAAGGGAATATTTGTTTACTGGCATCCCTAATGGAGGAGTTGATAGAGGGCAGTTTGCATTTCTCCTGGGGATTTCTAGGTCAGGCAAGGAGACTGCAGTACAGTCAGCCCGCTCCGTGCGTGACTAAGCGAATCTGTACGTGTGACTGACTCACCAGTCCTCTTGTGGTGGATGGTGGCCCGGGCGCTCTCAATGGAGTAGTCGTATACGGAGAAGAATATTGTTCCTGTGAAAATTGGTGAATTGAACTTAGTTGCAGAAATGGGAATAAAAAGTATCTCCGTATTGTGGGTTTTACAATTCTAGAAACTCGTAATTAAAATCAAAGTGATTCTTTGGTTTGACTCTCTTTTTTCTGAAAGACTTAGCTATAATAAGTGGTTTTTCTTTTTTAAATCATACTTTCCATTTCTTTGCTAACTTTCTGTGATTATGTGACATATTTATATACTGTTTCTGAGTCCCTTTTCTTTTATGGTATGTACGCTGGTTGAATCCACTCCCAACTTGGAAAGCAGTTGTCACCTCGTCTCTGCAGCTCCATATTGTCAGGCTGGAGGAAGTTAGGGAGCCAGGTAACAGGCACGTCGCAAGGAAGTGTGAATAATGAGTTGCCCTTTCCAGTTGCCTCTTTCTAAATCTTGTAAGTTTACACAATTTTGTGAAACTATTTCTGTCTTATAAACGATCCTTTCGTGTGAAAATACTTTTTTAACATTTGTCTTGATGAAAATGTTAGCTTTTTTTACTACTTTTAAAAATGTGCTCCAAGTGAAAAGTTTACCCTTCCCTTGATAACACTTTCCTGTTGTTACAGTAATAAAAAGAAAAGCAGAGTATAAGATAGAGACATGTCATAAGTTATTAATCACAGGCTCCCCTTTGATACGTGTTCCCCTCATGGGCTGGGTCTTATTAATTAAAGTAAAACAAATGATATTTGTGGGAAGCTGTACTAACCTATCAGCAAAGACAGGTAGCACGGACGTGTGTAACGGCACTTCACACGGTCACTTGTTCTGTGATGTCACTCAGTAGTTGTGTCTTCATGACGGAATAAGGCTGATTTCCTCCATGACTTTCTTTTCAACAAAAAGTTGGTGACACAGCTTTACCTCTCCACTGAATAACTGAAGGGGTAGGGCAGCCTTTGGTTTGTCCCGTGTAACTATGTTGTAGTTGGCATCGTGATCTTACCTGGGCAGTTTTACTTATGTGTCCCAAGTAGGCAGAAGATTATGATTCTTTTTTATAACCCATTACATAATTAATTTTTTACACACATACAATTCAGAGTTCTGTACTTACTAGATTTTTCAAAATATGTAACCGCATTTCCAGCGACTCATATTGGGTGTCTCCACTCGGTATGGTCTAGCAAGGTTATTACAGAGAAATAGGCATTGACAGAGAAATTGCTGTAATAGCTTCGAAGCTCTTTTTTTTTTTATGTCACTTATCCAGAGAATTTACAAGATAAATATCTGTACAACTTTGTAGGTGTGTTGTAAGCTTTCAGTGTGAGGATGCACAGAAAGCACAGTGCCTAGCACGTAGTTGGTGCTCAATACAAGTTTACTTGCACTTATTCTTTTCCCCCTTCAACTGGCTGCATTTAAAATATACAAGGCCAAGTTTGCTGTTACTGTAGTGCCAAACTGGGCCACAAGTCAGCTTAACACCTGTCGTCTACTACCTGTTAGAGCTTGGGCAGCATACTCGCCCATCCCAGACCAGCGTCCTCATCTGTAAAACAAATGCCTTAGACTACATTTATTGAATTCTGGCCTTTCAAGAAAGACCAATTACCCGTGTGAAGAACAGTTCTAAAACTGCAGAGAAGTAAGCCAATGGTAAGTCGACTTTTATTACGAAGGAGGAATGAAAGCAATGGGTAGTATAAAAATGGTCACGAAGAGAACTGGCTACTGTGGGAATGCAGGAGGAAGAGGCAGACTGGAGTCATACAGAAATGAAACATGATATAGATTTGCATTTGGAGGATTTCTTCTGTTAAGCTCAGCAAACATTTATTTTATATCTAATGTTGTGGATCAGCCCTGCATTAGGTATCGAGCTTTAAGCTGATTGCACAGAAATGAATACAACCTGGTCCTCACTCTCCAGGATGCTCCCCAGTCTTGTGGGACCATTGGACACTCATAACCAAGTTTTACAGCGAGGCGATTGCGGCAGGGAGTGGGGCCCTTCTGGATCGTTTTTTTCAGAGGAACATGAAGCCCTGTTTGCTAAGAGACATGGGTCCCATAGTGCAAGAGCAGAGTTTTCCTGTTGCTACTTTTCGCTGTGGGAGTCAGCCCAGACTCACCGGGGAAAGAGAAAGGGTTTTTTTCCAGATAGGATGTTGCTTTAGTTTTCACTAAATCATAGGAGCAATTTCTAGATCCTTTCCCATTTCAAAATAACCCAACCTCTGCTTTTATGAAAGCTACTTTAAACCCACAGAGTCAACTCCAAGAGTTGGTGTGGAGGGAAGAAAATAACCCTTCTTTATATGTATTATGGGTCAAGAGCTTTACACACTCTGTCTCAGTTCTCACAGTACTGGCTTGAAGAACCAAATGACTTGCTGGTCGCACATCTCTTTGGTGGTGAGGTAGGGACTGGAACTCATGTATGGCTCCATTATATCACATTCCCTCCCTAGCTCAAGTTTTCTTAAGCCTATAACCATCTGTATCCTGTTTACTGTATCTTCCTTTAGAATAGAGGGTTGCATGGTGAAGGTGATCTTGGGGTTAGTGCAGTGTTTTTCAAACTTCATTGTAAGACCCTTTTTTGGGTCATGACCAGCAGTTTTTACAAAATAAAGTAGAAATTGTCAGACCGTGTCACAGGTAGTACTGTTTACTGAGATTTCTGTTTCAGTTGTGTGAGTGGAATGAGTGGAGGGGGGAGTGGGTGTGTGCATGTGCTTGGTCTTGTGTAATGTCTTTCCCGCTATGCGGTCACAAGTTCACCATCACATTTTTGTCCAGGCTTTGAAGACAGTCCACATTTGAGTTGTAAGGCAGTGAAATGTAGCAGTTAGTTCTCAGCATGGACTCTGGAGCCAGATTTTCAGGGTCGAATGCAGGCTCCACCATGTACTGTGTGACCTTTGGCAAGTTATTCTCTGTCTCCTTGCCCGTGTTTTGTCTTCTGTAAAATGGGGTTTTGTGAGCATTAAATGGATTTCCATACCTAAGGTGCTCAGGATCCGTCTGTCTCAGAGTAGCACTCCATGAGTTACTCACTGTTATTGCTGTTGTTACTGTTAGTATTGCTGAAAGGTTTATCTCTCTCTCAGAGGGATTCTGGACACACAGCTTTAGCAACAGCCTTCCATAGTTTTGATTCATTTGGTGAAATTAATTTGTTGCAAACTTCTCATATGCTACAAGAATGCTAACTTTGCCACTGGTTTAGTGCAATACTCCTTTTTTATACATTCCGATTGTTCCTATTTGGCCAGTGCCACCAAAGACAGCTACTAAGGCATGTGTCTAAGAGTTATTGTGGAAAATTGTAAGCCTGACTCTGCCAGATCTTGGCCTGGGAGGAACTGGCTCGCTTTACAGGCTGCTTTAATCCTGGTCATAGGCCAGCCAGCACTGCCAGCTCATAAAATGTATGTGTATGTCCTGGTGTGCTGTGCCGTAGAGGGCTAAATAAGTAGAATACCTAGGCCCGCCTGCCTCAAGGTCTGCGACAGGTGTGGAGGAAGATGTTGCTTGGGTGCCCAGGGAAGGCTTCACAAAGGAAATAATATTTGAGTCTGGGGTCGAAGGATCGATCGAAGTCTTCTAGGAAAGTAGTTAAAGGAAAATAGTTCCAGGCACCAGTCAGAGTTCATACCAAGCTCTAAGTCTTGAAGCCTGTAAGTCTTAAAAAGGTCATGGAAAGGCAAGAATAAGCAGGAGGAATGAACAGAACAAACTCCAGCTTGTTACCTTCTAGGATATCAGTTATGGATTTTTGTAGGTAGTTATTGGAAAAAATAAAGCTTAAATATGTTAGAAAATTATTTGTTTGTATTTCTTTAAACTGTATTTCTTATATAGCCAACCATACCTTTTAGTGAGTAGTTTGCTACATTTTATTATGGTGACTATTGATAAAATATTCTTTTGTTTATAGAATTGTATTCTGTGTCCTGCCTCTACTCTTTACCTGGGCCAGCGCCCATTAGCAGTCACCACCTAATGGCAGCTGCTAGAATTGCAGGCAATACATGCATTGGAAAAATTCATAGGACTTGACAGCAAAAGCTCAACCCAGTTCAAAGAATAATTAGTATAATGTAAGGATATGAGGTAATCTTTTTGCACAGAATTCTTAAACACTTATATTAATAATTATTACTAGTTCACTATAAGCATGAAACTAACTATCTTATCTCCCGTTCATCATACGACATTCTGATAATATAAACATTACAAGACTTGAAGTTCTCAAGTGTTTAGGGTTGACAAATGAATCTCTCAAAGTTATGAAATTATAAGTTCATGCCATTTCTTCGAGTGCCCTTTGTGCCTCCTTATTGCTTACTTTTTAAAAAGTGCGTGTTTCATGCTTGTGACCTTGCGTGACGACGCTGTAGGAATCTGGGGGAGGCGAGAGAAGCCGACCCTCACGCGTTGATTCCTGGCTGTCGTGTAACTGCTGACGTTGTGAGGAGAGGAAGTACCTCAGAGTATTTTTAAATGCCCTTGAACGTAGCTGTACTTACTGATGACACCGAATCTTATTTTCTTAACCTTATGTCAAAAGCTGTGTAACCCTATACCAAAATCGTTTCCCTGCTGTTGTGTAGTTTGTATTCCTATAGTTTTTAGTTGTGGCATAATATTCAGTCTTAAGTACCATAACTTACGAAACCATTTTGTTATCTATTATAAATAATGTGATAAGTATTTTATGCATGCAACTTATTTCATATTTTGTATTTTCTCCCCCGCTCCTTTTTAAAAGTATATTTACTAATAGTGTCTACATTTAGATGCAGAAAGAATATTTGGAAAAATAAGAATCTCCTTACCAAAGAATTTATTTTTGTGTGCTTATTCTTTGCATGATATGATCTGACCAGTTCTATAGTAGTTACTACCATCCAGTTTGTGCCCTGTACTCCATGGCAAATCACAGGGCTGGGTGGGGTATTCCACTGGGGTTCTCTTATTAACCTGTTTTGGACATAAAAATTTTATTGGAAAAGCTAGATAGTTTACTGATTCGGGAAAAAAGATTTAAATTACTTGATTGCTCTGCTAGCACTTGTAATGGAACTCTTCAGTTTATATCTTTGAATCATAATAAACATACATTATATGATCTTTATTTGCAAGTGACATTCTCTTTTAGAGGTCCTCGATCTTAAGCAGACTTAGCAACGTTGTGTGAAATATCGGACACCTTCTTCCCCTCCACAGTTTTCAATAGAACGCTCTTTTTAATGATCCTTTAATTCATTAACAATTTAAGTCAGATGTTAATATTTCTTTTTAATACCTGTTAATTTTCCTCTTACCCAGGCAGATGCCCTGGACTGTGGGAAATTACAGTAGCAATTAGAGCACAGTAGGAAGGGTGGGTTGGTCATTCTTGGGGAGCAGGGAGAGTAGAGCCCATTTCCAGATGATAGTAACTAAGTGTGAGAGTCAAAGTAATTCCTCTGTGTGGACTTCAGTTTCTGATGCAGAAACCGTGCCACAGCACTGTAGAAGGAGCCACAAACACTCAGCTGAGGGAAGTCGGGGGTGCGGTTAAACACACCCATGGTACTGTGAGACCGATGGAGTGACTGGGAGCCTGTTGTAGAGGGTGGGAGCCAGCCGCCAGTTGCTGTATATCCAAAGTAGTGTTAAGGAAGGGCGTGTTACTCAGGGTTTCACTGGATTTAATATTTTTATTTTCTTTTTGAAATGGAGTGATATATTAGAAATGAAATCACTGAGATTTTGTTTTTTAGACACGAGTAACTTCCAAAAGAAATGATCAGCTAACTTTAATTGAATCTATCTGGTGGTAATTTTATTATAGAACGTCATGAAAAGAAGCTAGCTGGTGCTTCAAAATGGCAAAGCTAGTATGTGACATTTCGGAAGTTCATTTAAAAAAAACCGCTTAGCAAAATCACTGCTGTTAATGACCACCCAAGTAGCTATTCTAATTAATGCCTCTGCTACTTGAAGAGCATTGGCGGGGCAGTGACCCTGGATAGATCAACCGTGAGTTTACCAAAGATGGGCTATTTATTCTTCCTAGAGAGTTTATGGAGACTGGGGCCTTTGTACAACACTGTCTTTGTGTGAGGGTAATGGCCGATGTTACGAAATGCTCGCTGCATGCCGGATGTACTCTTCCAAACGCTTTGTATGTATTTACCCACTTAGCTATCTCACCAGGCAGGTGGGGCAATTGCAAGACCCTTCCTTTTTTTCTTCTTTTCCGCATCTACCTTTTGTGTAGGAGTCTGAAACCATTGCTTTGTTGTGGGGGTACACTTTGTTAAAGATCGGGAAAGCCTTAGTGGTAAAAGAAGTTTCAGAGTTACGGTAGAGTCAGTGGTGGACTTTGGTAACTGTATAGTTTCAGATGTTAGGCATCTTTCAATGAGAATTTTATTCTGGTTCTATGTAATTCTAAATGTCTTATTAAATAAACATATATTCCATGACTAAATCCATATATCAGGTAGTCTACCCCACAAACACTGACTATAAAATAAAAAATGAATTATTTGCATTGTGTGGACATTTAATTTAGATGTCTTCTAGGAATTTATTTTGGAATATATTGTGAACATTAATTTATAATATATTAATTTCTTAATATTTTACTATTAATAATATTTAAGGATATTACAAATCCTATAAGAACTAGCATGACCAACTGCCTTGGCTCTTCAAGTTCCATCAGTGGTAACATTCTGTGTGAATTTCAGCCATTTTTAGATGCAAACAAAGCCCTTCTGAATTTCAAGTTTAAAAGGGATATCAGACATTTATTTAGGAATAGTTATTATGATGTAATCTGTCTAGATTTTCTGACATAGTATGCTGTTTCCTTTTTAAAGCTGCTGAATCGCATGTACTGTAATTACCATATTACTATCTGTTGGCCCTGAATTTTTTCTTTTGAACTCAGCATATGTACCATTTTTCTTTGATTCATAAATACCCCCTGCTTGGTGAACGTGTATGTCTCTGTTCAGCCCTATCTACCACTGTCTGTATTATTCATTGAGTTCTACTTTCTCTGTGGATAAAAGCAGGTGGCTCCGCAGTGATCTTGTTCTTAGGCTAGAAGGCCTAGTTTTTCATTTTTGTCCTTACACCTGCCCCCACCCCACTCCTTAGCCAGCACATTAATAATTTGTCTTTCTTTGATCCTTATTCTCATAATTATGGCTATTCTTACCCTGTCGTTAAGCAAGATGTATTGAGCTTTTCTCTTAGTTTGGTGTGTCATTACTTACCATTTCTCATATATCCTTCCTCCTTCTCCACTCTTCCTCTCTCTCTCCTCCCTCAACTCCCCTCCTTCCTTTCCCCCTTTTCTCCCCTTTTCCTCCACTCTTCCTCTTCCTTAATGTCTCCCAACAACAATTATTAATCAAGAGTATACTCCTGTGAAGTTGTGTAGAAATACTGATTTATTTGGTTGCTAGTTTACCACCAGAATTGGGTTAATCAGTATAAATATTAAAGACTTTTTGAAAGTTTGAGAAATTATTATCTTATAATATTTATTTATTTAGTATTATTCTTTCTTTTAAAAGATATCTTTTTTTAAAAAAAGATATTGTTTATTTAAGAGAGCAGGGGAGGGAGGGAGAAAGAAAGGGAAAGAAATATTAATATGAGAAAGAAACATCGATTGGTTGCCTCTCATATGTGCCCTGACCAGGAATCGAACCAGCAACCTTTCACCTTGCAGGACGATACCCAACCAACTGAGCTACACCAGTCAGGGCTAGTGTTATGCTTTATAAGACTAAACTCATTTTGTTTTTCTTACATTAAAAAATTTTACCTCTTTTTAGTTATTTTGTTTTTCTTTGAAATTTCTTTCATTGTATTTATTGCTTATGTTTGTAACTTCTAGAAGATAACTTTTCTAGGTTTTTTATACTTTCTTTTTGATAGCAGAATGAAATTTTGATATTTTAATTAGCCAATTTAAACAAAACCAGTAATGGGGAAATTTTTAAACCAAGAAAAGCCATTAATAACTGAGTGTTCCCAAAGTAGCTTGACTTATGAGTTTATACAATTCAAGATAGAGAGGTACATGCTACATTTTTAAAAAAATGTAAATATTGTAAAATGCTAACGTCGTGTTGGTTTGGGGAGTAGGTCAAGGCCAGACGCTCTCTGAGTCACTGTAGATTAAGCACTGCCTTTTGAAGAATCGCTTTCTTTTCACTCTAGGCAAAGGCGTCTCTCTGACCTGTGGCGCCATGTATTTTCCTGTGGTTAAAGTGATGCGCTTTCACTGGCAGGTGGGCCACTAATTCAGCTCCTTCTGTTAAGATATACAGTTAATAAGCTACAGTATGTCCCCTCCCCAGAACTCGCAGTTTAAAGTCAAAAATGAGATTCTATCTGGTAAGCCAAATGGGAGTTATTACCTATCTGTGTATATCAGATTAACACCTTTCCTTCTTATCTTTTGTGCCACTTCAAATCTTAATAAATACATTCCTTTGACAGAACATGAGTTTGTATTCTTAGTTATTGCTGATTTCTATAATAACTCATTCAAACTGGGCTATTGCATATCTCAAGTTATAAATGAATCTGTCTGAGGTGCTTTAATAGTTCTTTATAAAAAACAGGCCCTGGCTGGTATGGCTTAGTGGATTGAGCGCCAGCCTGTGAACCAAACGGTTGCTAGGTTGATTCCCAGTCAGGGCACAGCCTGGGTTGTGGGCCAGGTGCCCAGTAGGGGGCGCATGAGAGGCAACCACACATTGATGTTTTTCTCCCTCTCTTCTCCCTTCCCCTCTCTCTAAAAATAAATAAATGAAATCATAAAAGAAGAAACAGTAGGAACTAGTCCTATATGTTAGAAGCTTTGTGACAATTAGAGTCACTTGGCTTTCCCAGTACACTCAACCAGCTACTCATAATTTATGTCACTACATGAACAAGCTTGCAGAAGACAGTGTTGAGAAAAAAACGTAAGTGTCAAAGCCGTTTATCTAGTCAGGCGTTGGCTTTGGCTGGGCCAGCCCATGGTCACGGTACCTGTGACTGGCAGACTCATGTGTGGAGTCACTATCACTGTACCAGTTGCACACTCCTCTAACTGCATGAGGCAGGTGCTCTGTTGTACCTGCCGCCAGGGAGGAGCTCCTGAGAAGGATGCCTGTGATTGAGCATGGCAGACTCACCATGCCTCACCTCAGGAGAAAGACCACTAGGAAGCAAAGTCTATAGTGACTTAACTTTTTCTAATTATTTTCCACTCTGCTTATATTATCTCTTTAAATTTTATTTAAGTGCCATGAAGGCTGGAGCCTTTCACACTTCTTGTAACCTCTGTAGCCTCTTTCAAAGTTCTAGTAATAGAGGATTAACTAATCTAGAAAGTCGAGAGATAAGATTATTTTGGTCAGCTTCAAAATTCATATATTTTTAATTCTTTTGGAAATAAAGGCTTTCTCACTAATCGATGTCAGAGGGGTGGCATGCACTGTGTTAAAACAACTGTTTAAGTAAAACTGTATAGAATATGTGTAGGGGATAGACGATCAGACACACGGTCACAGCAGATAAGGCTGGCCACCTCGGTGGGGAAGTGGAGTGCCGCTTCTTCGGAATGCAGGAGAATTCCTTTTCGGCAGCTGTCACGTTGGCATGGCGCTGCTGCTTGTTTTGTCCCCAACAAGGGCAGGACCTGCTGTAGGAGGGTCTCGGCCACAGGCCTTCTCACCAGGAGGGTTATTTTTATAAAGCGGGTCTCATTGTGTTGGCAAAGCTTAATCCTCTGGTGGGTAGAATTATTTTTGTTGTTGTTTATATTATGGCATATTGCTTTTTTTAGTAATAAACTAGGAAAGTTCTCTGTGTCAATTTAACATAAAGATGGCATCTGAAGTTGTAAGTCCATCTGCTATTTACATGTAGAAAATCGCTTCATGTGCTAGTGCGGAAAAGGAAGAAAGAACTCATGGGTTTAGAGACTTGAGGCTAAAGGAAACAGTGGAAGGAAAAAGAGTTACTTGAAGGGAAGAGAAGGGTCTCCTCTAGGGACCCCTTGGATAGGCATCCAAGACGCGCTCCATATGTGTAGGGGATACCAGGGCACATTCAGATTTTCTGTAGTCAAGTGGAAAATTTTCTTTGTTCCTTAAAATGGCATTCTAGAAAAACTAGAAGACTTACAATTTGAAACTTACAAGTTAGTACATTTGAGGCTCAGTTTCCTCACTGACCATTATGTGGGCATGTTAGATTGGAGAAAGCTTAGCTCTTTAGAGTGGAAATAGGAAAAAAATCACCCTTTTCTTCTTGCAGCGAAATTGTGATGGTATAATTTATATGGTACTGATAAAGTTTATGATATAAAAAACATGAGGTTTTCTATTTATATTATTAGTTAGGTTTTCACTAATAAGTCTACCTTTTTATTGCAGTATTTCTGAGTTATAGTTTTACAAGAGATTTTTTTCCTATTGATGTTGACATTTTTCTAATTGTGTTTGTTTTATTTCAAAGGAAGCCTAAGTGCAGCTCATGTTTTTATGCATAAACATTTGCAGTAACTCATGTAGTTAAAATTTAAACACAAAATAAGCTATTTTATAGCTTTTTTAGAATTAGGATCACTATAAAAATGAGTCACTTTATGTGACATTTCATCTGATGGCACAGAAGATGCTCTTACAGATCTTTTTCTTGATGTCCTACTGCTATAATTTTGGTGGATTTGAAATATCTGCAGAGAACTTACAAGTTAAGGAAAAGTTTATCTTGTTGCTTGTCAGCACAACTCAGAGGTAGCCATCTGAATAATTAAAACCCTAAAGACTAAATAAAAGTTATGAAGCATTTTACAAACTCAACAAGTCAGGTCTTTTAAGAATCCCTTCTTTTTTCTTTTTGCTGTTTGGTGCAAGACTGCTCCTGTGTGGTTAGTAACTGAGCTGGTGAAATAGCTGAGCTGCTAGGCATATTTTGCTGCTGAGGTCATTCCCTTTTGATCTTAACAAGATGAGCTATAGCCATTTATTGTTAGAGTCTTATCTTGTTGAAAGAAGAACCTTGAGCAGATTTATTTCATTACACATAAGCTTGATGTGTGAAATTACTTATATTGTCTGCATTTATAACTGTTAATTCTCAAGAAAACAGATGTCTTTATGTTATGTAGGCCACTGGGATTGAAACCTTTTTTAAAAAAATGGGTCTATCAGTATGTCAAACTCTTCAATATTTCATATCATTTCCATGTTTTATAGTTGTTAGAAGCCTATGGCTGTAGATTGTTATAAGAGTTACAAGCTGTTAGAAGAGTTGTTAGAAGCCTGTAGATACTTAGGATGTTACACTAACCATTCAGGGGCATAATTTCCTAGAAAATAATAGACAAAGCAGTCTACAGATAGGAGATTTGAATGTGTTCAGCCTATGACCCTGAAATAAATAATTATTTTCTTTTTAGAAAGTCACATAGGTAATAAAATGTTTAGCATTACCTCTTTTTTATAATAACCTTTTAAAAAAGATTCTATTTATTTATTTTTAGAGAGAGGGGGAGGGTGGGAGAAAGAGAGGGAGAGAAACATCAATGTGTGGTTGCCTCTTACGCGCCCCCTACTGGGCACCTGGCCCACAACCCAGGCATGTGCCCTGATGGGAAATCGAACCAGCGACCCCTTGATTCACAGGCTGACACTCAATCCACTGAGCCACACCAACCAGGACTCTTTTTACAGTAACTTTAACGAGCTATAATTCACATACTATGACATTTACCTTTAAAAAAAAAAAAAAAAAGACCTCCAGTCAGTTGTGTTAAAGAAAAATTTTGCATAGTTGACTTCTCACCAGGCTGTCCTGGCATGCTGCCAATGGTGGCGGAATCACCTGGGTCACTGACAGCCAGTGTGCACGCTGGAGTATTTTCCACACGCTGTGCCCGATCCAGTATCATCGCCACTGCAGTGATGGGCACCCGTCTGCACCAGCATGGCCCAGTGCTCTATTTCAGATCTCCTCAAGGCGGGACAGATGCTGGCGAGGGTGACCAGTTTCGCTTTGCCTCGTCTGATTATTTCCAGAGTCTGCTTGCATCCCAGCATGCACTTTCCACTGGTCACAGTTGGAGCCTAGAGTCGGTCAACTCCAGTGACTTTTTCACCTTTTTTTGCGGCCACCATCTTTCTGCCTTGGATGTGGGGCAGCTATCAAGATAGCTGGGAGTGAGAAAAAAAGTAAAATTTACCCTTTTAAAGTATACAGGGGTGAGCAAAAGTAGGTTTACAGTTTTTTGTATGGAAAATAGTACAATAATTAATAACTATTTACACAACTGTTTTGTGTACTCACAACTGTACACCTACTTTTGTCCACACCTGTACAATTCATTGGTAGTTAGTATATTCCCACAATTGTGTAATCATACATCTAAATTTTAGAACAATCTTACTGCTCCAAATGAAACCCCATCCCCATTAGCAGTCACTCCCCATTTTCCCCTTTCCTCGGTCATGGCAACCACTAATCTACTTTTTCTTACTCTTTGAATTTTAAAATGATGCATTGCAATTGAAATAAATAATAGTTTAATAGCATTGATCCTTCATATTAATGAAATTGTGTAATTAAATTATATGTCACTTGATACTTGTAGCAACATGTTATTACGGTTTTATTTTTCTCAAGTTGTAAACAATAGTTTATCATCACTGCATGCTGTAAGGCACAGCAGTACCCTAGTCTACCTCTCTTTTTGCTTTCGAGAATTTGAGATAAACATTTCTTTCCTTTAACCCCTAACTTCAGATAAATACCATGAAATTCATTGTATTTATCTTTGTTTAGAATACCTTTTCTTCACAGGACAAATAAGTATTTAGACAGCAGTTATATTAGAAGTATTGTTTAAAATAGCTTAAAATTTCATACTTTCCCTGAGTCTTAGAAACATCCCATTTTTGTACACAAGCAATTGACATTTTTTTAAAAATCATGCTTGTTTATTCACTAATGCAAACCCTTAAAGTCTTTGCTAGCTGTGTGACTTTGGGCACCTGATTGTTTAAATGACTAGTGGATTAATAACCACAAGTGTCTGCTTATCCTGAAAGGTTAGTCTAGTTTTGCCTGGTTTAAATCAGGGGTTGAGAGTGAGAGGCAAAGGGGATATTTTTTGAAGTTGCAGGTGTACTGAGGATTCTGTTAGTGTAAAGAGCTGCTTTAGAATTCATGTGGGATTTACTTCAGCTGACAACTGTCAGAATCAGCCTAAAACCGTTAGTGTATAAAACTCCGACACGTGTATGGAGTGGAGAGAGGTTGTGAAACCGATTATACAAGGATTCCGGGGGAAAGGCCCAATTTAGGAACATCACCGTAAGGCTTCCCTGGCTCTTCTTGGACGTGGGGACAGAACCTGGGGTCTAGTTGACGGTGACTATTCCTGTAATGACTGGTTTGCACTGTCCCTGGTAATACGTCGTGGCAAATGCTCTCCACAGCTGACACAAGAACCCACACGCTGAGTAAGTGCTCCATTCTTGAATTCACGCCTCAGGTCTCTCCTCTGGATGTAAACTCAAAATACTGTTTTTCTGTTGTAAATAAACAAAAGGACTAAAACATGCCATTGCTGGATGCAGACAAGAGATGCCGGGAGCCTCACTCAACTGGGCAGGTGGAAAATGAGTATCGTCAGACAAGTGGACACCGCACTACAACTTTAATTGTGGTACCATAAGTATCCTCTAAGTCCGTGGTCTCGGGACCATGCTTATATATGGATGCACATGTTAGACTTTATAGTAGCTCTCAGAGGAAGAACGGGTTTCACTTTACAGAATTTTGTTCTGCCTACAGAATTTTAAGAATAAATCTCTTATATAACTTGATGCTCATATGTAAAATAAAAAAAATGAAAGCTATCTGTTTAGCTATCACAGACGTAGGCCCTGATAAGAATATAAGTAGGTTCTCAGTGTTCTATATTATATTAAAATTCTTTTCATGCTAGATTAGCTTCCATGTGCAGCCCCCTGAAGATGCATTTTATTGCTGTGTTTCCTGGCTTTTCCCCTCACGGAGGCTGAACAGGCGGTTTTGTCCATGCCTGTAGAAGACTTCTTTCTAGGCCCCAGTTATCATGCCTGGCCTCTGTAATTGGGTCGTCATCAGAAAAGGGGGGGGATTTTTTTTAACCTTTGAAAGTGATATCCTTTTCAGCCTTGGCAGGTCTTGGTGTTCTATCTTTGTCTCTGAAATCCACATCGGAAATGCTAAGAGTTCCTATGCTGGAGTTAGGAGAGGTGGTTGTCAGGAGGATCCTGTAGCACTTTTCAGAAATTAGAGGGTCATCCAGCAAAACTAGGCCACATAGTCTGAGGATCAAGTGCACCCAGTAATATCACTTGGATTGGAAGATCTGCATGCTTTTAAGCTTATCTGTAATTTGGTCTGGTTTCTATTTACCTATCTAAGCCCAGCAGAGTTTTTGTGGTTGCTGAAAAAAAATACTAATATCAGTTTGCACATATGAATATATTTTTTCCATTTTAGTCTAATTTTCTTTCTAGTAGGTGCCAGGTTTATGTGTATTTACTGCAAGAATTTCTTGTTAGCCCTACCCGCCCACTCACCAGCTCCTTGTGGTACGAGGGTACAGTTGAGGGATCCATCGTGTTTTTAAGAATTTTAACTGTGTGTGTCAGGTGTTTAGGAAGAGAGTCCATGGCCTGGTCTTTTTCCTGAGTTCTATAAATACAGGTTGTTATCTATATTAAAAAAGATCTGACTTGGGCTTAGCCCTTATTTTTTAAATTATATTTATTGACTATGCTATTACAGTTGTCCTGATATTTCCCCCTTTGCTCCCCTCCACCCAGCACCCCTCACTCCCTCAGGCAATCCCTCCACCATTGTTCATGTCCATGGGTCATACATGTAAGTTCTTTGGCTTCTCTGTTTCCTATACTGTACTTTACATCTCCATGGCTATTCTGTAACTACCTATTTGCACTTTTTAATCCCCTCACCTCTTCCCCCATTCCCCCATTCTTGGTTCCCATCTGGCAACCATCAAAACACTCTCCATATCCATGATTCTGTCTCTGTTCTTGTTTGCTTAGTTTGTTTTTTAGATTCAGTTGTTGATAGATATGTATTTTTTGCCATTTTATTGTTCATAGTTTTGATCTTCTTTTTCTTAAATAAGTCTCTTTAACATTTCATATAGTAATGATTTGGTGATGATGAACTCCTTTAGTGTTTTCTTGTCCGGGAAACTCTTTATCTGCCCTTCAATTCTAAATATCTCTGTTGAGTAGAGCAATCTTGGCTGTAGGTGCTTGCTGTTCATGATTTTGAATATTTCTTGCCAATCCCTTCTAGCCTGCAAAGTTTCTTTTGAGAAATCAGCTGACAGTCTTATGGGACCTCCCCTGTAGGTCACTAACTTCTTTCCTCTTGCTGCTTTTAAGATTCTCTCCTTATCTTTAACCTTTGGCATTTTGATTATGATGTGTCTTGGAGTGGGCCTCTTTGCATCCATCTTATTTGGCACTCTCTGTGCTTCCTGGACTTGCATGTCTATTTCCTTCACTAAATTAGGGAAGCCTTCTTTCATTTTTTTTTTAAATAGATTTCCAATTTCTTGCTCTTTCCCTTATTCTTCTGGCACCCCAATGATGTGAATGTGGGACCTCTTGAACTTGTACCAGAGACTGTTTATACTCTCCTCATTTTTTTGGATTCTTTTTTCTTCTTGTTGCTCTTATTGGTTATTTTTTGCTTCCTTATTTTCCAAATCATTGATTTGATTCTCAGCTTCATCTGCTTTACTGTTGTTTCCCTGTAAATTGTTCTTTATTTCAGTTAGTGTATCCTTTGTTTCTGACTGGATCTTTTTTATGCTTCTGAGGTCCTTACTAAGTTCCTTGAGCATCCGTATAACCAGTGTTTTGAACTCTGCATGTGATATATTGCTTATCTCCATTTCTTTTAGCTCTTTTTCTGGAGTTTTCACCTGTTCTTTCATTTGGGCCATGTTTCTTTGTCTCTTCGTTTTGGCAGCCTCCCTGTGTTTGTTTCTGTATATTAGGTAGAGCTGCTTTGACTCCATGTCTTGGTAGTGTGGCCTAATATAGTAGGTGTCCTATAGGGAGGGTTCAGTGGCACGGCCTCCCCTATCATCCAAGCTGGGTACTTGAGGTATGCCCTTCATGTGAGCTGAGTACACCCTCCTCTTGTAGTTGTGCCTTAGTTGCTGTTGGCAGATCAATGGGAGGGATTTACCCAGGCCATTCAGCTGCAAGGATTGGCTGTGACCACTGACCAGCAACCTCTGCCCTCTGTGGAGGAACAGCTGTGCGGAGGAAGGGGGGTGGTGCTCCAAAGTAGTCTGTACCTGTCCATGGGGTTTCCCAGGTGGTGCAGATCAATGTCAGCCCCAACCTGTGTGTTTTCCCCATGGCCACCCTGCCTGAGCTATAAAGCAATCTGAGATGGCTGCTACAGGTACTGGGCTTGCAGATTCCCAGGAGAAGCCAAGCTGTGACTCTAGGCTGGCTGCTGCTAGTTCTAGGACTGGGGCTCACTGAGGCCGGCTATTGCTTGTTTGAGAGGATTTAGGAAGTTGTAAAGGATGAGCAAGACAAGTGATTCATATGGAAAAGCAGCTTGGGAGGGCCTGTACCTTAGGTGGGGTGGAGTCTCTGGGGACCTCCAAGGTGGTCAGACAGTATATGGCACCAGCCTGCCAGCTCTGTGGCTCTGTGTGGAGAGGGCCCAGAAAAGGGACAATGGCCTTTGGTTCCCCCAATGCCAGACACTTCAGTCTCCCCCAGCACGCCAATAGTACCTTCCAAGCTGCTACCCCAGCGCTGGATCCCAGAGGGAGGAAGTCTGAGTGCGTAGGTCCATGTGTGGATTCTTTTAAAGGAACTGCTTGGGGCTCCAGCAGTTTCTTCCACTGACTCAATCCCCACTAGTTTTTGAGCCAGAAGTTGTGGGGACTTATGTGGGGAAGTGTGGGCACTGGAACCCTGGGTGGCGGTGGGGGCTGGTGTGGGACTGGGACTGGGACTCGTCACCGCCAAGATATACCTCCCCAATTTTTAATACCACACGTGGGTGTGGGACAGGTCCATTCAGACAGGTAGTTGTCAGACTTCCATTCAACTCGATTTCTGATGGTTCTGAGTGGTGGTGGTTCTATATTTTTGGTTGTAGTTTTGATGTGGTTGAGCAAAGAGGCACCATGTATTCCTGTGCTGCCATCTTGACTGGAGGTTTCCTAGCCCTTATTTTAATTCAGTCCTTTCACCAATGATACAATGGACTGTCCTGTTACTTTTTAAACCTTTTGATAGCACTCACAGTGAACACACAGAATGCACTGTGGGAACACACTGTTCTCTGAAGTCAGTGGGAATGACACCATAAGGAAGTCAGCTATGTAGTAGAAGTCTTTTAACCTGCTTTCTTATTTATTAGCATGGAAGGCTTTTTACAATACACATCTTTGCCTGTAATATACTAAGTGTTGTTTGACTCCTAGCTGAATCAGGATCATTATAATAAATATCATATACTGAACTGTGCTACTTACAGGCAGATGCATGTGCAGGGCCAAATAGTGTGTGGGAGATTGACTGTAAAAAATGGCCTTGATTTTTCTCGGTGCCCCTTGTGATGTGACTCTGCAGAGGTAGAGTTTATTTACTTACTTCTTGAGTCTGGGCTGACCTTCTAACTTGCTTGGACTAATAGATACAGCGGAGGTGATGGTGTATCGAATATGAAGCTAAGCCACAAGAGGTCTTATGTGTTTTTGCTCATGGAATCCTGTCTGGCTGCCATGAGAATTAGCTTGGGCTAGCCTGCTGGCTGTGTCCCCATCACACCTGTCACTGCATCCAGGGGCCAGCCAACCACAATGAGTGTGAGGGAAGCCACTCCAGATAAGCCAGTCAGTCTTGGCTAACCTGTCAGACTACTGCGAAATCATGAGAAAGCACAGCCAGCATGGATTGCCAGTTGACCCACAGAGTTAAGAGTGAGCAATGTCCATTGTTTTAAGGCCCTGGGTCTGGGGTAGGTTGTTATGCAGCAGTGTCTAACTTGTGTATGTATTGGTCCTAGAAAATACTTCTTTAGGGGGAAAAAAGCTTCAGTTTTACTTTTTGGTCACTTGTTGCTCTCTCAGCAAATTGTCTTGAATGATATTTCTGTAAAATTAGTGAATCAAAGACAAGGCAGCTTATTTCCTTTGTTGTTGGTGACCCCCAAGTGTTTGTTGGATTGAATTACTCTCTTTCAAATAATTTTTTCATTGTTTTTGGTATCCTTTTATAATAGTACTTCATTTATTATCTGTTTTGTTAACCTTGTTAGAAGGGTAACGACAGGAGTGCCCCTGTCATCCTCCATCTGCTCTTCAGTTGTGTGTGTGCTCAGTGTTTCAATGAAGTGTGTTAAGGATGGCCTCATCGTTTGCTTAGTGATAGTGCAAATAGTTTTCGAGCCCTTATACCCTGCCTAGGCACTGTGCCAAGGCCTTTCCTGAGCCTCCAGTCTAGGAAAACTGACCAGAAAACAGCAAATGCAAATACAGTAGAGTCGCCTCTTACCCATGGCTTCACTTTCTGTGGTTTCAGTTTTGTGGTTAACCAGGTGGTCTGAAAATATTAAATGGAAGATTTCGGAAAATCTTCCAGTTCATAGGGTTCAAATCGCATGCTGTTCTGAGTAGTGGGATGAAATCTTGTGCCGTTCAGCTCCATCCCACCAGGGATGTTAATCACCCCTTGTTCAGCATCTCCAGGCTGTATATGCTACGTGTCTGTCAGTCACTTAGGAGGCATCTCGGTTATCAGATTGACTATTACAACATCAGAGTGCTTGTGTTCAGGTATCTCTTACTTTACTTACTAATGACCCCAAAGTCAAGAGCCGTGGTGCTGGCAATTCAGACATGCCAAAGAGAAGCCTCTAGTGTTTCCTTTACGTGAGTGCAGTACAATTAGATATTTTGAGAGAGAGACCACATTCACATAATTTTTATTACAGTATATTGTTACAGTTGTCCAAGTTCATTATTAGTTATTGTCATTCTCTTATTGTGCCTCATTTATACATTAAACTTTATTATAGGTATGTATGTACAGGAAAAACACTGTGTATGTAGGGTTTTGGTACTATTCACGATTTCAGGCGTTCACTGGGGTCTTTGAATGTATCCCCCGTGATAAAGGAGGAACTCCTATAGGTGGGGCAGGAACAGCTGTGATAGGAACACGGAAGAGGAAGCAGCTGGGCAGGTACATTGAAAGCTTCGATATCACTATTCACCAGGGAAATGCAAATCAAAACCATGATGAGATATCACCTCATACCTGTTAAGATGTCTGTGTTCAAAAAGACAAGAGGTAACAGTTGCTGGAGAGGATGTGGAGAAGAAGGAACCCGGGTGCACTGTTGGTGGGTATGTAAACTGGTGCAGCCACTGTGGGAAGCAGCATGGAGGTTCCTGAAAAGTTAAAAACGGAACTGCCATATGATCCAGCAATCTCACCTCTGAATATATGGCCAAGAAACAAAATTCGTATCTTGAAGAATTATCTACACTCCCATGTTTGTTGCAAAATTATTCACAATACCCGCGGTATGGAAACAACCTAAGTGTCCGTCACTTTTGGATGATGGGTAGCGAAAATGTGATACATACATACATACATACAATGGAATGTGATTCAGTCATAGAAGAAATCTCGCCATCTGTGACAGCGTGGATGGACCTGGAGGACATGGCTAAGTGAGATAAGCAGTCAGAGAGACACAAATGTGCATGGTGTCATACATGGGGTCTTTATAAAAAAAGTTGACCTCATAAAAAACAGAGCAGAATGGTGGTGGCCAGGGGCTGGGGGACGGGAAAGAGGGAGAGGTTGGTAAAAAGAGACAAACTTTAAGTTATAAGATGAATAAAGTCTGAGGAGCTAATGTATACCATGGTGACTATAGTTGATAACACTTGATTGTATAGTTGAATCTTGGTAAGAGAGTAGAACTTACAGTGAATATGCATATCAAATCATCACATTGCACACTTTATAAAAATTGTATCCGTCAATTATACCTTAAAAAAGAAACTAAAATAAAGGGCCCCATTAAAAATAAAAAGGAGGAAAAAGGGGAAGCCCTTTGGGGGTCAGTGGCTCCCCTGAGGAAATGCCGTATGATTTTAGATCTAAAGGTTGAGTGGGAATTAGCCAGAAAAAGAGGACAGAAATAGCTTTTTGTGTGTGTGTGTATGTGTGAAATTTATATAGAAAGACCTAAAGACCAGAGAAATGGTTGAATATGGCTGGAAACAGAGAATATGTAGGAGCTAGTGGCAAGAGTAAATCCCGAATGTCAGTAGGAACTCAGTGAGGCAGGATGCTGTAAGACATGTTGTGGAGGGGAGATCGGAAGGAAGCAAGACTGGAGGTAAGGGAGTCTCGTGAGGAGGGTTTGCAGTACTTGGTGCAAGAGATGATGGGACCTAAAGTAGAACAGCAGCAGTTGGGCCGAAGAGAAGTAGATGAATTCAAGGTAAAGGACAAAGGGACTCAATAAATAGTGAGTGTAATGGAGAGAAGAGAGAAGAGTCGAGGGCCAGGTGCTTGGCTTGGACAGCTGCCTGGCTGGTTCCCTTATGGGGAGGGGCATCATAAGAGACAGTGGTTTGGAAGGAAGGCAATTTAATTTTGAAAGTGTTAAGTTTTAGGTACTTGCGAAATTTTACAGAAGCATCCAGACGACAGCAGTTACTTGACTCTCAAACTCAGGAACTACCTGTCCTGGAGATGCAGCTTCGAGAGTCATGAGTATATGACAGTTGAAAGCGTGGACAGGGGGATGAGGTAGCCGGGCAGGGCATGTTTTATTTCTTAAAAAGGACCCAGGACTAAACTCTGAGGAAATGACACTTTATGAAAGATGAAGAGGAGTCTTCAAAGAGTCCTAAGACCAACCAGAGAGAGAGGAGGAGAACAAAGAGAGTGTAGTGTCACAAAACTAAGAGAATGTGTTAAGGATGTGGGAATGGACAGCAGGATCAAAAGCTCCTATGAGATCAAATGAAGTGAGGTCTGAAGAATGTCCTTTGGTTTTAGGGACGTGGCCTCTGTTTCTAAGCACAAGTTGTAGTGTGCACTTGGGATGCTCTTTTTCCCTTTTTGTATCAGAGTTCTATTGAACTCTCAGGCCTCTTTCAAGAGCTTTCTCACATGTCCCCTCTTCTGTGAGGTCTTCCCCCAGCAAAAGGATCGCCTTGTGGTGCTTCCGTAGCTACTGTAGCACACATGAGCATTCTCAGAGACGAATTTGGGTTCCTCCGTGCACCCTGCCAAGACAGCAGATTCCTGACTCACCACATTTATATTAGTTCTCTTAGGACGGGGATCTTGTAGTACTTACATTTAGCTTTGTAATACTCTTTACAGTGCCTAGCAAGTAAGTGTTATTGATAAATGTTTGTGGATTTGAATGCTTGATTTTGAATATAACCCTAGGTAGAAGCAACATTTAAAATTGTGCATTACATATACTTCAAAACCAAAATTTCTAAATAGTGCTGCCTGCTGGATAAACTTTATCATATGCTTCTTTTTCTAATAACATTCACAATACAAATGAAATCCTGTTCTGTAAGATGCATTATTAGTATAACATTGGAGAAAGGGCTTGATAGATAGTTGTTTGTAATTGCCCAGAAACGGACTAGCTTAGTTCTCTCTAACAAGCTTCTGGATCCAAAATGATCTTTCTGGACAGTGGAAAATATGTAAGAGTCAGTCAAGTAGTTGGTTCTTGTTTACAGGTGAGGAATGAATTTGGTAACTTTTGTGGGTGATTTGAGGTCTGTGTGTCCATATGGGGTAAGCACATTGAGGCGCTTCCTGCTGCATGGTTCAGCTGCCCCGAGGGTTTGCTTTGGAAAATAGTTGCTCTTAAAATTCACTGGGGTACCAGGGTGATAGCAGTCTTGGCTCAGCACGCAAAACTCACAGTGTTAACATGTACATATGTATACATGCCTTACGTTTTTAGTTGTAACTTTGAAAATTGGTAATATCCCTCCCCACCCCCCCCACCCCCCGCCACTCCTGGTAACTTAAGTGTAGTTGATTTACTCAAATTCTTCTTTTCTTGAAATATACCTTTGCTGATATATATATATATATATATTTGTGGGCATGACAGGGGCTTGCTCATTTTTTATGCTTCTATGTAAAGGGTGTTCAGAACTAACTACAGGAGCACAAAGAATGGCCTCTACAATGAAAAAACAGAAGGCTGAGGAATGTTACAGTATGGTGTGTGGAGTTTAATGGTTGTCTTGGATAAAAGGAGAAAGAAGGGACTAGCTCTTCGCTTGTGTTAAACAAGGATTTCTGATTCTCAGGAAAAGCCAAAAGGAGAAGCCAGTGGAAACTGCTTATAAATAAATCACTGGGCTGAGAACTGATGGTCTGTTCCTGAAATCTGTGTAAAATTATATATAAAGGTCAAGAGAGCAGCATTAATATGTATGACCAGATTCCAACTCTAGTAGGCAATCCATTCCCTCAGGCATAAAATGAGATAGTTGAGCGTTGAGGGAGAAACATGCTGTGTAAACCCCTGTTGTGTGTACTACAGTGTTGTCACACACTTGTATCTTTGGGGGTTATGGTGTTGGGGTGGGACAGGGAACGACTTGGTATACCCAAGGAAAGGGGTACGGGCTATATATGGCCTGTGGGGCCTCTGAGAAGCTGGTGCATCTCTGCTGGGTGTCATAACCAGTTCTGCTCTGTTGGTTGAGCCAGAGCCTTAGGAACTATCCTTGATGGCTCCCTTCCTTCTAACCCAATTTTCGCCAGTCCTGTACATTCTACTTGTGAAGGTATGTTCTGAGTCCATTCACTTCTCTCACTTGTTAAATATGATTCGAATGAATGAGTCCTTGTAACTGCCTATGTTCAAATCACCATCTGCTCTCAATGTCTTTCACTTCCATTTTTACCCCCACTGCGAACAAAGCGATACTTTCTGACAATCCCAACACAGGTCACGTGAACTCCCCAGCATAAAACCTCTAGGCTTTAGGCTAAGAGCCGAAAGACAGGGGTAGGCAGAAGTAGGTTTACAGTGATAAGTACATAAAACAGTTTATTCTTGTATTATTTGTTTTTATTGACACTGTAAATCTCCTTTCGCCCACCCCTTCACTTCCCACATGGCCTCACATAATCTGGTCCTGGCCTGTCCCTATTTCAGCCACAGCAGCTGGTTTTCTGGCCCTTCAGTACCTCACAGGCTCTCCCACTCCTTGGCTTCAGCACCTGCTCTTCCCTCTTCCTGGAATGCTTTGCCCCCTCTTTTTCTGGTAAGCTTTGTGTTGAGATCTCTTTTCCAGTCTCGATTAGGTTCCCCTGCTATGTACTCTTTAAAATCCTAATAGTATTTTTCAGAACTTACCATCTGATCAGATACTCATTCAGTCATGAGTCATTAACACCAGTTCAGTGTTACACCCTGGGTCCTAGGGGGTACCAGGGAGCAAGATAGCACCCAGTCTAGTGGAGGAGAAAGACACTAAAGAATTCATAATGGTGGCTTATAGCCAGTCCTTTGAATCAAACAGACAGGGTCACATAGTATGGCATCATGAAGATGCTGGTGATAGTTATTAGAGAGAGGTCAGGGGAGGCTTCTTTAAGGAGATGACATTTTAGTGAGAACAGAGAAGGAGAGAGAAACAACCATGGAGCAAAGCGATGCTCTGGACAGAAGGAGGCAGGTGCGCATGTGGGCTTGGGGCAGGGAGGGAAGAGGCAGTGATCAGTGCGGCCACTTCCTTGAGCAGGTGCATTCGTGCTGATTCTCCTAAGTGAGACGGACCAGGTAGGAGGAGAAGCCAGTCTGAAGGGGAAGGTATTACATTTTATTTTTGACATGTTAAGTTCTAGGTGCCTGCAGGAAAACCACACGCCTGGTTGGTAGCTGGAAATGTAGAATCACATCCCAGGCAATAGATACTTGGATAGTCAAGTTAGGCCGGAAAATCATGATATAGGTGGTGGTTGAAGCCATAGGGCTTTGTGTAACTACTTCAGTGCCTGCGGAACACCAGCTTTTTAAAGGCACAGCCTAGATGTAATTCAGCAGAAGAGACAAGAAAACATAAGGACAGAGGAGGAAAGCCTTCCAGGTAAAGAAAGGTCAAGGGCATGGATTACCTGTTGTATTTGACAGCCAGGGAGTTACTGCTTGTCTGTCAGAATGTGGTTTCAGAAAAGTACAAAAGGCAGGGCTGCATGAAAACCTGAAAGCGGGGTTCAGGTAGGAGGGGAGGGGCGCGCAGTGGTGGAATTAGGGGATTATCGATACAGGTAGAGGAGAGGGAGAATGAAGCCAATGATTTAAATAATTATAGACATGTCAACATTTTTTGTTTGTTTGTTTTGCCTTTTTCTTCAGGCTCTGGACCAGAGTATTGTCACTGCATTTATAGCGCTATAACACACCTGCTATTAGTGGGGACCGTGTGAATGTCCGAGAGTTGCAGATTCACAGTGTAATCGACACAGGGAAGCAGTCTTCCAGTGGTTGAGCATTCAGCTGGAATTGTGCCCTATTTATGAAATTTTCTTAACTTACTGAGTACTTACTTGGCTGTGTACCTCATGGTTCTTAGTTTTATTGAAAGCCAAAATAAGTTGTGTGTCTTTTTCATTTAATGATTAAGATATACCATTTGGGATAATTTTCTTCCTAATAATTAAATGCCATCAAATCAGTAAACTTTTTGAAGTTATTTGCAAGGCACAGCTCTTGGTGTGGGGGACACCAAGGTGTACAAAACTAGCGTCTGTCCTCAAGGAGGTCACCGTCAAAAGTCAGAAAATGCACAGTGTAAAACACAACATGCTAGATCAAGTGTTATACAAGATGTGTAGCATCATTCTCAACCCTAGAGAAACGTGAAAAGGTGATAAATTTAGCCTGGAGAAGTGAGGGGATGCCTCCCCAGCTGGGCCCTGACCTGACTGACCCGTCTCTCCCATTTTGTACTCTCACCTAAATGGCATATTTGAAGATTTAATTTTCCTGCATAGGCTTAAGCCTGATGTTGTTACTAAGTTTTGTTTCTCTAATTCCTAGTATGTTTTCTCCAAATGCTGTGTTCCTTGAAGGCACACGATGAAGAGATGCTGAAACGAAGGAACGGCTGAATCACAAGGGCATGGGTGTCTGTCTGTTAGCTCTGTGTTTGTAGCACTTAGAGTGGTGCTTGGCTTTCTGACTGAATGGAAGGGAAAGGGAGGGTGGGAGAGAAGAAAGGAAGGAAAGTTTTAAATATATTTGCTTCTGGAAGAGCAAAGAAGAGAAAAAGGACAGAAATCCAACTCTATTTAGAACAGCCACAGATTTGATTATAGTCTGAAAGAAGTTTGAATCTCAACATATTATCTTTTATCTGTTTCATTGTTGTGAATAATCCAACATGGAATCACTTTCTTACTTGCAGCTTTTAACAGACTGGGCATCCACAATGGAACCTTTGTGAGAGACAACAGCTTTCACAAACGAGACCCCCAAATACTGCATTGTGCACCCCTTTTTAAGGATCATCTCTACTTTGTCTTCAAGTTTCTTCTTTTTTATATTTCCTTAACAACCCATTTTAATTTTGTTGTCCTAACTTTTTCCAGGGAATGTACTTAAAAATTATTGGATTTTATTGTATCTCATTGATTCTTTAGAGGTCATACTTTTCTTCTTGGAAAAACACTTGCTTCTCAAGAATTCTTATCTGTTGTGTGCCCAAAACAATACATAACTTCGTACAAGTGTGGATATGGTAGAAACTCAAATAATCCCGATAACGTATGTCCTAGTGAAACTGCTTTGCAAGTTCATCTATTTAATGAATTCATGTAGCTTTCTTCGCTGCCCTATTTTTAATTTTCCACTCACGCCATGTGAATCAAATTAATACAGTTTATTTAGAAGCTGTATTGCCAAGCAGCCATGGAAAGCTTCTTTGCTTACATTTTGATTTTTCCCCCTTTGTCTTTGGCCAACAGCTCAGCTCCTCTCGAGTCCCATCTGCTTCACACACGACAGCTATGGCCCATTTCCACTCGTCTGGGTCAGAAAACAAAGAGACCTTTAAGTCAGCCTGGGTATTACCTGCCATTGCCGTGGGGCCACAGTGCAGTTAAAGACAGGAAACCTTCTGGTTTTCCTAGGAACTGATACAACTAAGCCTATTACTGTGAATTTATATATGTTTTTGGAGTGTCCCTCACTGAATTTTAGGAGTTCTTTAACTTTCGGACTATATAAGCATTCACCGCAGAGGCACAGCCTGCTGCCACTCTCCCGCTACTTCACGCTCCTCACGTGAAAGTCTCGTCACCCTGCTGGTGATTTGTTTTGCGCTTTGACCGTTGACTCTTGATTCAGTTTTTCTTTGAGAGTCTAAATGGGTCTAGGGCAGATCCTACTTTCGGAAGTAAAAAGAATTAAATTTTCTCCGGACTCTGTAGCTAATATAACCATGAACTAGAAAAATAACTTTTTTTAAAACTCAGATTATCAACAGTTCAAAAACAGTGCTATTTTAATTGGTTTGTTAATTAATTTATTTTTATGCATCTTATCTCATTCCAAACAAGAATTCAAAGAAGCTCAAAGTAATGAGAGGAACACACGTTATGAAAAGTAAAGAAAGCTCCAGGACCACAGGGAGTTAGGGTGAAGGGGTACGGATAGTTCACAAAAAGTTACTAGGAGTGGGCTCTGCTGCCCAGTGGGCAAAGTGAACTTGTAGACTCAGTTCTCAACTTGCTAGTGACCAGAGCAAAGATGCAGACGTGCTCAGTTGGGAGTCCCAGGGTCCCCGAGATGTACACATAGAGTTTTCCTTTCAAAAGAGTGTAAAAGATAATTTTTCCCAGGGGCCCTCGTAGGCAGTGAACTGGTTGATGTAGACAATACCCTTGCAATAAACACAGCAGTAAATTGATAGTCAGTGGGTGTTTGCTGTGGACAAGGCACTGTGCTTAGTGCTTTATGTATATTTTCTTGATGAATTCCTAAAATTACTTTCAGATTAGGAAATAGGCCCCAAGAGGTTGACTTATCCACAGTCATAGTAAGTGGGGAGAGAGGATTTAAAAACAGGCAAATCTGACTTCATTGTCCTCGCCCTTAATTATTCTCCTGTACCTATTCCTGTTACTGTGTTTTTGTTGCGCCCCTTAATGTAAGTCAAGGGCAGAACCAAAAAACGTAATTCAAGAAAAGTCATTCGAAGAGGAGATTGATGCAATGTAGTCTAAATCTACAGCCAGCTCTCTGATGTCTTACTCGACCAGGGGTAAAATTTAGATGATCTAGAACTGTCTTCTTAACCTTTGTTGGATCTCTTTGGTGATGTAGGGGAAGTTACAGACTTTTCTTGAAAAGGTACACATATGTACATTGTAGGCAACCCATGGACCTCCCCCACAGAGCCAGTCCTAGCTCTAGAGCTGGGTGGCCGAGGCCAAGGCAGTCAACTCTGGTGAATGTGCAGTGTGCTAAATGGGAACAAATTCTTCTGCATCAACTGGCTGTTCAGTATTAGGTGGCTTGTCCTTTCTTAAGTCATAACCCAGGAGATGTTTTACTAGAGTCTAAATTCTCGATCGCACAGGACATCAGGCAATTCCTGGTGGCAGGGGAAGTACATGAAAATGTTTAGTCGTTTGTTTAAATTTGCTGGGATATCTGACCTTCGATGGTCTCACTGCTCAGTTATAGGATGGGTCATTTCAGCAGTTGTACTCCGGTCCCTATTTCTCCTGGATTAAATTTGGTTGTTGGGCTGACCACTGTATTCAGACTAATTAACTGTAGGGATGGGTGAAAGCCAGACTATGAAGTCAAACCTTTTAGCATTGTAGGGAGACATGTAGTAAATGTCCCTGGAAGCTAGACTAACAAGACTGTAAACAGTACTTGTCAAAGCCCCTGTATCAGACATCTAGCAATATACTTAAGATTGCTCAGCTTGCTTAGTAGTGTCTGGGCCAGTTTTATACAAAGATTTACAACCAGAGGATAAACACAACTATCCTGTAGGTGTTCAGTACCTCTGCAGCCAGGTTCCCCTGGATTAGAACCCTAATTCCGCCACTAGCTGTGTGATCACGGACAAATTATACACACGTTACACAAATTACACACCTCATCCAAAAAATGCCAATGATAAAGGTACCTACTTCAGGATTGAGCTTAAAATGAGGTAAGATGTGTATAGTGCTGGTATAATATAGACTTCACACATGTTTAACTTTTATGAATATTATTACAGTTAATGGTAATGCTGCAGAAAGTGAACATCTCTTTGTGTTGTCTCCATATGTAACCGTAAAGTCATTAGGGCTGGAGAGCATTTGGAGAGTTGGCTGAGCTTCCGTGTCTGTTTTCGACATGGGCTGCCCTGGTGTGTAACAGTGCCTTTTTTCAACCGACCATTCCTGATGGCAAAATGCTGCTTGGGTGGTTCCCCTGCTCTGTTGATCCTAGTAGTTCATACATAGCCCATGTGCAAGGTTTTGTTGATCCTAGTAGTTCATACCTAGCCCACATGCAAGGTTTTACACTATGGGTAGTGAATTTTAAAACTTTTCCTGGATTCACCTTGTTTATTTCCCTGTTTGAACTTTGTGCATCAGCTGCTGCTGATTCTTCATGTTCTTTCTTCTCCCCTCCACACAGAAAATTTATTCCCTAAATGTTTTAAAGAGTGTCCAGCAGGGCTTATTTGGGGGGAAAATGCCTGTTTAGAAATAAATGTGGCACAGGTCTGGAGGTATGGTAAAATGTGAGGGATGGGGAACAGGGACAGGTGAGCGGAGTAAGTGAGATCCCTTATCCTTATGTCCTTTTCACAGTGTTTCCACAGTGATTCTCTTCATTGGAGGAGAAACATTGGCATTTATTTTATAGAATAGTTAGGACAACATGTCTGTAACATAATATATTTTACAACAGTGAGACTTTGAAAGTCACTGCTTATTTCTAAAAGATGCAAAATACAAATAATATTCAGCTTTATTTTGCATTAATTATATAGACATGGAAATTTTGCAGTATTCTTTCCCAAGTAAAAGTATTACTTGAATCATCAGTATTTTATAGCATCTAAAATCATGACTTACCTGTTTTCATGGATCCGTGTGGATGACTATGAAACTTGAGGAAGCGGTAGGTTCATTAGTAGCTGAATATTCTACTTACCTGAATACTGACATTTATTACTTATCCCTCTTGTGCCTTAGTTTTCTTTTGCAAAATAGAGATAATACTATTCTTCTTAATAGATTTGTGAGGATTAAATGACAGAGTGCTTAGAAATGTTCATTATGAGCCCTTAAATGTTAGCTCTCGTGACTCTGAGTTCAAATCTTAGCTTTTATTCAGCTTATTAGCTCAATATTCAGAATTCATTATCAAGCACATTTTGGCACCCATGATTTCTGGAAATAATCCTTCAAATGCAAGGGTTCTTTGTAGCTGAATTTGTCAGAGATGTTGAAAAGGTTCACTATCTTTAGTGTAAACTTCTAAAGTAACATTGACTTCACTGCCTAAGTCTACAACTTGATTAAGCACTGTTTAACTTTTAAGTCAGGAAAAACCATCCATTCTCTTTCAAAAGAAGAACATTTATCTCATTTTCAGATTTGCACTGAATCACTCTTTGGCACATAAAATTTTATCTTTTAGAATCTGTTTTGCAGATGTGGAGTCTGCCGCTTTAAAACTTGGTTGGTTGAGTGAAAGTTTCATATATGTATTGCATTTAGAGGCATTGAAAGAAAAAAGAAAACTAATGGCTGTAATCCTGAAGACTAAAGGCTCCATACTTCAGTGGCTTGTTGGAAAGCCAGCCTGCACCTGCTAATATCTAGGGAGAAGTTGGTCCAGAAATACCCTTGAGCCCTGGCAGCACCCGGGTGAAGGGTGGGTGGAGGCAGATTTCTGTGAGATTTGTCATACCCACTTTATCCTGTGCTGGCCACTGTAATCTCTTCCCTTTCCCCCCATGTGTCCTGGTTTCCACCTCCACCCACTGTGCTCTGTCTTGCTCTTGTCAGGAGGCAGTAACCACTTCTTAACATAAATTAAACAGTCATCTGTAATTACAGACATGCTACATCTTTCTCCACATTTTATGGCCAAATTCACATACGATTTCTTATTTTGATGCATGCTGTAAGAATAATGACATGGAGTTACTTGCTTTATGCCCCAGGTGGATTCCTTGTGAATTTCCTGCTCCCTCATCCAGCATTCATAGAAATGCGGTTGGAGAATTACAGGATTCTTCTGCTGTTCTCAGCGCTCTCTCAAGAAGAGCTGATTTCCCTTAGTGGCCTCTTCATTCCCAGTCGGTCAGAAATATATCCTATTAGAAGCACTGGATCTTTACTATTTCAATTTCATTTTCTATCTTCTCAAATTCTCCATTTATATTAATAACAGCATCATTCTCCTTTGTCCATGACCTTTGTCAGGGACACTGTCTTCATTCCTTCTTGGTTCCGTCCTCTGCAGCCTGGAGCCCAGCCCTTTTACTAGAGCACCAGTCCAGACCGATCTGGGGGCACACCACTTGCCCAGGAGGGGACTTCAGGCCTGCCCTTCATTATTCCAAACCCCTTATTGTTTCTGACTCTCTGTTGTGTCCCAGAGTTTACAGAATACAGTGCACATTCCCTGGCTGGGTTTGCAAGGCCCTTCCCATTCCAGTCCTAGCCTGTTTGCATCCTCATCTCAAGATGGGTCATGTGTGCACCCCCCGCCGCCACACACACACTGTGTCAGCCTAGTCACCATTCCTTCCAAGGCCTTTGCTCATGGTATTCCTTCTGCCATAAATCCACTCCTTCAAATCCACCTCACAACCCCTTCTTCCCATTCAGGAGCCAAACTGAGCGTTATGTCCTCTCCTTAGCTTGTTTTCCTTAGTTCCATTCCTTTCCATGCTAGCCAGGTTTTATGGCATTCTTGTCTGTATTTAAATAGCATTTTATGAAGGAGCACCTGCTCTCTCTCCCTTATCACTTCCTGCTCCTAATTCCACAGCATTCTGACTCGTGCCCTGTGCCCCAGTCATTCTACTGAAATTGCTTTCGCAGACCTCCTCTATGACCTTCTTTTCTGGTTAAATCCAATGGAGGCTTTTCATTCATTTTATTTAACACCTCTTTGGAATGGACACTTTTGCTTATTCCTTCCTTTTAAACTTTCTCCTTTGGCTTTCCTAACACTGCCTCCACCCCCACCTCTCATAACTTTTTCTTGTTTCCTGTCTCACTCTTTCCCTTTTTGCCGCCTGTTCCTTAAGTGTTTGTTCGAAGGGGTGCGCTTTCTGCAGATCCCACAGTTGTATCGCTGTCTACATCTAATGACTCTTAAGTGTATTCCTTTCACCTACATGATTAGATTCCCCACCTGGTTGTCACACAAGCATTTGAACCTTAATCTGCTCTTATGTCCTTTTATATTAATTACTGTCTTTTGTCTTTTACCACCCCTTCCTCATCTCTCCCTCACTGAATGAGTAGCACTGTTCCCTTAACTCTCAGAGTTAGTTTTCTTTACACCTTCCCCACCTTTTTGCCTTAGTGTGGGCCTTGATCATTTCTCACTGGGGCTATTCAACCTGCTGTCTTGTCCCCTCCAAGTAGTCTTCCCAAGAGGTCTTCTAAACTGCAGGTCCGATTATATAGATTAAGCCACTTTCTGTTTAATGGCTCCATAATCTCCTAGAGTCTAAAGCCCATAACCCTGGTACATCTCAAAGGATATCCTTACAATCTGGGGATTGCCAGTGATTGCTGCGTCCCCGTCTTCCACTTAGGACCACTGGCACTTCGTCCTCTTTTTGAAGCAAAACAAGTTAGAATAAGCTATGCTTTTGCAAGCCTCCTGATCTTTGCATCTTCTACACCAATTTCTAGGGTTCACCCCTCCCCTCACAACTATGAGGTTCACCTGCAGAATCTCAGCTCTTTGCCAAATAAGCACATCTGTGGAATCCTTTCCAGATCTTTCTCCTCTGTCTGTTCTTGGGCTGTTGCCTCATGACTTGATGGCATTTTTTACCAGTTTTGTCCTCCATTAGACTATGTGTTGTAGGAGAACAGGCACCTTTGGGTCCCCAGCATCTGCTGAGATCCCTCGCCTATAGAAAGTATGAAACATATATTTGTTGAATCGTGGCCTTATGGCTTATTGCTTGTCCATTATTTTCACCATCCATGCTGCTGTGATTTCCATGAAGGCGAAGGCCCTGTCCTAGTCAATCCTTGTTTCTTCAGGCCAGGAACAGTGCTCATGCTTTTGAAAAGTTGATTGGAGCAAATTATTTTGAAGACATTTTAAGAGAACTCAAGAGTAGAATAGTACTGAAAGATAGATAATGATATATATATAAATATTATGTTTTTAATTATATAAATATGTGTTTAATTATATAAATGTGATACAGGATTTTACTTTCATTAAAAACCTATTATGTGTACAAAACAATGCTTGATATTGAGAGAATAAAAGGAGTCCAACTCGGGATCTGTTTGGATGGTTGTAATTTGGCATTGTAGAAGATGTATGAAGGTCTCCATGTATTCTTTTGAAATACTTGCAAAGCATTTTTGCCACAAGTTTGAGCAGAACAATCTTCAGCATCTACCTGTGAGTGTTCTCTTAAACTACTCTACTGCATTTCTTGTGAGCTTCGTGATAGGTTAAAATAAAAGGCCTTTAGAGGGAGGGAAAAAGGAACCTACTGCCTCAATATATTTGGCTATATAGCTGAGTTTTCCCTTCCCTCTTCCTGTATTTAAGGCCACTTACTGAGATGTAGGTGTGAATATATATCTTTATATGTTATATATTGTGTATTTGTACACAAACCTTTAGGCAGCTGAACATTTGACATGTGGTCTATAGGTTTAATTTAATGTGGTGGGAAGCTGTTGCCTACTTCACCTGCAGTGGTACCCGGGCCAGGACTAGCGTTCTGTGTAATTCAGCGTTCTTCACTTCTTAATCTACGTTCCAGACCCTGATCTCACTTGTGCGATTTAGTGAAATAAAAGATTTAAAAAGTGTTTTGTAAAGAGCTTTAGGGTTATTTGGTTTATAAGAGCAGGGAGTAATTTTTGTCTAATAAGAGTATTGGTATATATTTTAAATTGAGAATGTCTTCCAATTCCGCCTGATGAACTGCTTCGTCTGAAATCTCCTAAAGTGTTCCTCAGAAATGTTTAATTACTGACAGTCATTCTAGGAATTTAATGGGACTTTCAGCGATACAGATTCCACCTAAAACTAGAAGGGGATGGAGCTTTTTAGTGTATTTACAGAGTCATGCAACCATCACAACCATCTAATTTACAACATTTCCCTCGCCCTAAAAGGAAACCATGTGTAGTCATTCCCCATCCTACTCCTGCCCAAGGCAACCACTGATCTGCTTTCTGTCTACATATTTGCCTTTTATGGACATTTCAGATAAATGGGATCATACAATACACAATCTTTTGTGTCTACCTTCTTTAACTTGGCATAATGTGTTTTGAGATTTATCCATGTTATAGGGAGCTGTGGATTGAATAGTAGCTCCCCAGAGGATATTTCCCTAATTCCTGGAACCTTTGAATGTTACCTTGCTTGGGAAGGGGGTGTTTGCAGAGGTGATGGTTAAGGATCTTAAGATGAGACCATCTTGGCTTATCCAGGTGGACCCTAAATCCAATGCAGGTATTCTTGTAAGAGATAGAAAAGGAGATACACAGAGAGAAAGGCCATGGAAAAATAGAGGCAGAGATTGGAGTGATGTGATTATAAACCAAGGAAGCCAAGCAATGCTGACAGGCTCCAGAAGGTGGAAGAGGCAAGGAGGGATTCTCCCCTAGAGTCTCCAGAGCTGTGGGAGAATAAATTTCTGGTTGTTTGTTTGTTTATTTATAAACAGAGGAGGAGGGGGAGAGTGAGAGAAGCATCAGGGTGTGGCTGTCTCTCACACATTGCCCCCAACTGGGCCAGCGCCCCCAACTAGGGACCTGGCCCACAACCCAGGCATGTGCCCTGACTGGGAATCGAACTGGCGACCCTTTGGTTTTCAGGCCAGCACTCAGTCCACTGTGCCACACCAGCCAGGACAATTCTGTTGTTTTAAGCCACCCAGTTTGTAGTTATTTATTATGGCAGCACCAGTTGTCTACTCGTATATGCCTATTACTTTTTTATTGCCAGTTTTCCATTGTATGGCGGTTTCATATTTTGTTTATCCATTCGTCAGTTAATGTACATTGGGGTTGTTTCAAGTTATTGGCTCTTATGTATAACGCATCTCTGAACTTCGTGTTCAAGTTGTTGTGTGGGGAAATTCTTCAGTTCTCTTGGGCGGATACCTAGGGGTGGAATTTCTCAGTCATGTGGTGAATCTATTTTACAAAACCGCCAAACTGTTTCTCAAAGTGGTTCCACCATTGCACATTCCTACCAATGATGTGTGAAGGTTTCGGTTTCTTTACTTCCTCACCCACGCTTACTGTTGTGTGCCTTTTTTATTATAGCTGCAGTGGGTGTGACGTGGTATCTCAGTGTAATTTTGATTTGCATTTCTTTTTTTTCTTTTATTGATCAAGTACAGTTTTCTGCCTTTTCCCCCCACCCCTTCCCACCACCTCAGCCCTCCCCACCACCTTCCCCTGTTTCCACTGCCGTTGTTATTGTCCATGTGTCCTTTATAATTGTTCCTGTAAACCCTTCACCCTTTTCCCTCATTATCCCCTCCCCTCTCCCCTCTGGTCACTGTCAGCCTGTTCTCAATTTCAATGTCTTTGGTTATATTTTGTTTGCTAGTTTGTTTTGTTGATTAGGTTCCAGTTTGCATTTATTTTCTTAATAACAATGTTAAGCATCTTTTTACAGGCTTATTGGGCATTTGCATACATTCTTTAGTGAACCATGTATTTAAATTATTTGCCCATTTAAAAAATTGGGTCATTTAGATTTTTATTAACTTATACAATTTCTTTAGCTATTCTAGATACCGTTGTGTTATCATATACATGATTTATAAGTATTTTCCCAAGTCTTTGTCTTGTCTTTAAACTTTCTTCATAGTATCTTTGGTAGCAGATACATTATTAATTTTAACAATGTCCAGTTTATCTTCTTTTTTTCTTTTTATCATTTGTGCTTTTGGTGTTGCATCTAAGAAGTCATTCCCTAATCCAAGGTCATGTTTTAGGAGTTTTACATTTATGTCTATAGTCCACTTTAATTTTTGTATGATGTGAAGGAAAAGCCGGTCCACATTCATTTTTTTGTATATGGATATCTAGTAGTCTTGACATCATTTTTTTAAAAGACCATTCTTTTCCCACTGAATTGTTTTAGCATCTTTGTTGAAAGTCAGTTGGCCATAAGTGTAGGAGTATGTGTTTATTTATTGCAGTATCCATTCCTTACTTTGATGTTAGATTTCCTAATTCTAATAATTGTAAGTGTAAAATGAGTACAGAATGCTTCTCTTCAGTGAGGTGGCATTCTTACTGCAATTACTCTGTGTATGTATGCGAATTGTGTTTGTTTATAAAGATTATTGTGAGTGCGTATGGAAGCTAGAACATTTTTCCCATTTCTGGGGCACCTTAGTATTGGGGCATTTTTGGAAAGAAGGTTGTTCTTTTGGGGTTTGCTCTGCTGAGGGAGCCAGCAGGTTTCAGATTCTTGCATCACTCATGTTGCTGTTATAGTCTCTCAAGGAAAAATTAAACTAAGATCTTTTAAGAGATTTCCACGTGGAATTAATGCTTCCCTTGGCTTCTGCCAAATGCCGTGATGCATTTATGCAGCAGGTGCCAGACAGTTTAGAGCTTGTGTCTGGAAAGAATTCAGAATTTTAAGACAGAGCATTTGTGCCTGGGGCAATGTAATGACCCCACCTGAGTTCTCTTTCCAGTGTTTTCATTGTGCTTCTAGAAAGGCCCAGGCAGATATTTCTTCTATTTTTAAATATTTTTCATGCAACACAGTTTTAATTTTATAAACCAGATCTCACTTCAAGTTTCAGCATAAAATGTTTTGACAGGTACCTAATGGCTAGTACTTTAGCATACATTTTTGAAGACACAGATTCAGAGAATCGGAGCCATCAAACCACAGTGTAATTAGTCACCATCAGATGCTATGTAAATTTATATTTCATAGATTTATATGCTAGGTTAGCCACTTTCCCCCTCTTCTGTTATTTTGATAACTAGCTCAAGCTGTTAATATACCCCTGAAATAAATGGAACATACTTAGTTGTTGGGTTTATTAGCTTTAATATTTTATTTATGGTCTAAGGGGAAGAGCAGGAAGGAACTAGTATTTATTGAGTGCCTACTGTGTTCCAAGTACTGTCCTAGACACATTTACATCCCTGATCTCATTTAATCCTCACAGCTCCTCATTGTGGTAGTATTATCCCAGTTTTAGGGATGAAGAACTTTAAACAAGTCAAATAACAATAAGATACTTGTGAGCGTCCTTTCATATTGTAATTCTAAAGTATCATCTGACTTTTGGAGATGGTCAGTTATAAAAGAGGAGAAACTATCATCATTTATCTGTACTGTTGCAGAGCCAAGCACAGAAAGGAAGGGCACACAAGGTATTTCTCAGGGTGCTGTGCATTGAACTACAGGAAGCAGAGTGAACAGAGATAGGAGATGAGGAAGCCATACAGAATACATTCAGCAGGGGGTGAGGTTTCATAATGCTCAGATACAAATGTTGCCCAAACCATGGATTTTATATGCAAAAAAAATAACCTTGACTTCATGCCACATGTAAAAACTAATTCAAACAGATTATAGACCTAGTTGTAAAATTTAAAACTATAAAACTTCCAGAAGTAATCATAATTTCTGTGACCTTGGGTTAGGGAAAGATTTCTTAGGTATAATATAAAAAATTTTGATAAATAGGACTTGAAAATTTTAAATATTTGCCATGTGAAATACTGTTTTAAAAAATGAAGGGCAAGCTCAGACTTGAAAACTATTTGCCAGACACATATGTGATAAAGAACTTATATCTAGCCCTGACTGGTGTGGCTCAGTTGGTTGAGCATCACCCCGCAAAGCAAAAGTTTGCCAGTTCAATTCCCAGTGAAGGCACATGCCTGAGTTGCAGGTTTGTTCCCGGTTGGGGCACATATGATGTTTCTCTCCCTCTGTTTCTCCCTCCCTTCCCCTCTCTCTAAAAAATAAATAAATAAATAAAATTTTAAAAAAGACTTCATGTCTAGAATGACTAAAGAACACTCAAAATACTATAGTAAGGAAATAAACAACTAAATATTTTAAAACAGGCAAAAGATTTGAAGTCAGATTTCACCAATGAAGGAAAATGGATAACAGCTGGTAGATGGAAAGATCCTCAACATCATTAGTTATTTAGGAAATGTAAATTAAAATCACAATGCCAACAAACACCTGTTAGAATGGCTTAAAAAAAAACAACTTGTAATACCAAGTGCTGTCGAGGATATGGGGCAGTTGAAACTTTCATTGCTGGTGGGAATGCACAATAGAACGGACACTTTGGAAAACAGTTTAGCAGTTTCGTATAATGTTAAAACATATACTTCCCATATATCCAGCCATCCCGTTTCTAGGCATTTAGACAAGAGAAATGAAAACTTATTTTTACAAAACAAAAACTATATGCATATTTATAGTGGCTTTAATCATAATCACCTCAAACTGGAAACAACCCAATATTCTTCATTTGGTGAATGGAGAAACACAATGTGGTATATCCATATAAGGGACTGTTATTCATCCACAGAAAAGAATGGATTACTGATACATATAAGAAGAACTCAAATACGTTATGCTCAGTTAAGGAAGCTTGACTCAAAAGACTGCACACAGTGTGATTTTCATTTTATAATATTGGAAAAACATAGAGATACAAAACAGGTCAATAGTTGCCAACGGTTAAAGCTGGGGAAGGGAAGTGTTTTCTGTAAGGAGGCAACACAATGGAATTTTTTTTCATCTACGTCATCTAGACGTAGTAGGCATAGGCACTCCAGACTGGATTGGGTGGCTCTAGTGTTGCCAAGGACCAGGGCACCTTCAGTTTGTTGCTCTAATAAGATGTTGCCCAAGACCAGCATCATAGCCAGATGCTGCAGAGGCAGGAATGAACAAGAAGGGATGGAGAAAGGGTCCAAACTTCCCTTTAGAGACTTTTCCAAAGCCCCACACTAGCCTTCCATTTACACACACTGGACAAAGCATAGTTGTCACATTTCATCACATCTAGCAGCAACAGAGGGTGGGGAATAGAGGCTTGACCTGAGAAGAAAGGACAGTGGATGTTGGAATATGCTGCTAGCAGTATCTGTCACACTGCTTGTGGCTTCTAGCTGTCAAAAATGTCTTACAACATGGAAGTTAAGTCTTCAGGCTCCCCACTAGGTTGCGTTAAATCCTTAAGTTGCAACCTTGCAACTCCTGTATAAAGAAATGGTGAGAGTTGACGTCATTGCTTTGTTCTCAAGCATAAAAGGAAAGCATTCAGCCTTTCTCCATTTAGTATTTTACCTGTAAATTTTTCATATATGTCCTCTATCAGGTTGGGGAAGTTCCATCTTATTCCTACTTTGCTGAGAGTTTTTTTTTAATCATTAGTGGATGTTGGGTTTTTTTTCCTATTTTTTTTTTGTATAAATTGAGATGATTATATATCTTTTTTCTTTTATAGTCTGTTGATAAGGTGCATTATATTGTTTTATTTTCAATCATGTCCATTGTCCACTTACTCATGAAGTACTATCATTTTATGCACTGCTGGCTTCAGTTTCTGATTGTTAGGAATTTTTGTCTGCATTCATTGGGTGTATGGGTCCGTGTATCCAATGTAGTGAAATTGTGTTTGGCATTTGGGTAATGCTGGCCTTACAGAATGAGTTGTGAAGTGTTTCTTCTTCTATTTCCAGGAGAAGCTTGTATAGAGTTGATGTTCTTTCTCTCTTAAATGTTTTATAGAAGTCAACAGTGAAGCCCTCTAGAGTTTTCTTTGCAGGAAGATTTTAAACTATGTATTTAGTTTTTCTTTATCATAGAGGAATGTCCCAGTTATTTATTTCTTATTGAGTGCACTTTGGTAGTTTGTATCTTTCAAGGAAATTTGTCCATTTCATCTAAGTTATCAAATGTATGTATATAAATTTGTTCATAAAATTCCTTTATTATCCTTTCAATGTTGGTAAGCTCTGTAGTGATATCTTTTCTTTCATTTAAGTTATTGGTGTTTGATATTGTCTTGCATTTCTGATGGGTTTTTTTTTCCATCAGTCCAGCTAGTGGTTTATTAATTTTATTGCACTTCTCAAAGAACCAGCTTTTGATTTCTCTACTGTTTTTCTGTTTCTTTATTCATTTGTACTCTCAGTTTTTATTATATCATTTCTTTTGCTTTCTTTGGATTTAATTTTCTCTCCTTTTTCTAGTTTCTTAAGGTTGAATCTTAGGTCATTGATTCGAGTCTTTTCTCTTTTCAAATATATTTCAAATACAGTTAATTCTGTATTTTTTCCTGTGTTCTGCATTAGCTGAATACCATGAATTTTGATGTATTATATTTTTATATTTGTTGGGTTCAGTATTTCTCTTATTTCTTGTGATATTTTTTCTGACCCATGGATTATTTACATTTGTATTCATAATTTCTTAATGTTTTAGAAAAGGTATCTTTCCAGAAACATTGCTGTTATTGATTTAATTATATATTCTTGACAGTTCATATACTTTGTATGATTTTACTTCTTGTTAGTGTGTTTAGATTTGTTTTGTGGCCCCAAATGTCGTCTGTCTTGGTGAATGACCAGGGTATACCTGAAAGGAGTGCACGTTCACTTGTTGCTGGGCAAAGGTTGCATGAATGGTAATTAGCTCCATGTGTTTGGTAGTGTTTCTGAGTACCTGTGTATCCTGACTGAATGTGTGTGTGGAGAGAGCAGGCTTGTTCTATCTGTCAGTTACTGAGAGAGGACTCTTGAAATGTACAGCTCTCAGCATGGATTTGTTGTTTTACTTCTATTAAGTTTGCTTTCAGGTTTTGAAGCTCTGTTATTATGGGCATATGTATTTAGGATTGTTTTATCATCTTGATAGTTGACTCTATCATTATGACGTAATTCCTTTTTGTCTCTAGTTTTATTACTTGTTCTGAAATCCACTTTGTCTGACGTTAATATGGTCACTTTAGCTTTCTTTTGATTACGTTTACGAGGCATGTCTTTTCTTCATACTTTTGCTGGTAGCCTAGCTAAGTCTTTATATGTAAAGGTTTTTGTACGTTTTTAAAGACAGAATTTGCTGAGTCTTGCTTTTATCTAATCCAATCTGACATAGTTTGCCTTTTAATTTGAGTTTTTAGGCCATTTACAATTAATGTGACTATTAATGAGGTTGAATTTAAACCTACTATGTTGCCATTTGTTTTATATTTATCCCATATTCTTTATTTTTTCCTGTTTTTATAGGGTTCATTTATTATTTCCATTTTATCTCTATTATATATACCTTACAAAAATGTGATTACTCTAGGATTTGTAATATATATCTTTAACGCATCAGAGGCTCTCATCAAGTATTATTACACCATTTCAAGTATAGTATAAACTGTACACTTCCATCCCCCCTCCAGCCTGTGTGCTATTGTTGGCATACGGTGCACTGGAACATGTGTTATAAACCTCGCAGTGTGTTATTCAGTTTCTTTGTGGCCATTTGTCCTTTAGAAAGATTTAAATGTTTGTAAAGTTTATCTTTATTTTTGCCACTAGCAGCACTCTTTGTGTCTTTGCGGAGCTTTAGACTTCCCATTGTGCCATGTTTGTTCTTCCTGAAGAGCTTTAGCATTTCTTCTAGAACCCGTCTGATGGGAGGGAATCAGCTTTTGCTTCTCTGAAAATGTCTTAACTTTGCAATATTTTTTCGTTGGCTGTAAGATACGAGATTGACATTTTTTTCTTTCAGAACTCTAAGATGTTGTTCCATAGCGGTTTGGCTTGCACAATTTCTGTCAAGAAGTCTCTGAACTCCTCTTTGTTTTCATGCCTGTTACACCCCCCACCCCTGGCATATAGATTTTTTCCTGGCCTCCCTCAGGCACAGGACTCCCTGGCGAAGACTGTGAGCAGGAGGGCATCCTGCCCCACCCCAGCTCTAACTGCTGTTGCTTTTTGCTGAGTGAAAACGTGCAAACTCAGGCACTGGCAGCAGTGTCTTCACTCCTCCCCAAGAGGCATGAAGTCTTCACATGGGCCCTAGAGCAGGACATCGTTCTTTTTAATGGCCGCCGAGTTTTTCAGTGTGTTCCTAGTGCTTGTGATATAGGAGTGCATTGACACCGATGGGGGATTTGGATGGTAATGTGTGTATATTGGGGGGGGGTGTTCAACAATTTCAGTGATCAGAGTGTAGAGGCAGAGCTGTTTGGGGGCCACACTGCTTTTGAGGGTCAGGACTGATGGCTGATAGATTTGAAGCAGAATTTGCCATTTGCCTTTAGATTTGACAGCACGATTCGGCTGGTGCACTTCACTTCAGTGAGTAACCTCATTTACAACTGGAGAATGTTTCCCAGTGCACATTTTACTTTTAATGTAATTATTACATTTCTGTGCTTAAAAGTTGAAGCAGTCTTAATTGGCTCTTTTGTATTTTAAACTCCTTTCTTTTTGGTACGTGAAAATCTCCTTATTCTTTTTAGGACCGTAAGGCTATGGGAAGTTGAAAATCCAAAGAAGCAAAAAAGCGTGTTTAAGCCACGGACCATGCAGGGTAAGAAGGTGACGCCCACCACGTGCACGTACAGCAGAGATGGGAGTCTCGTAGCCGCCGCCTGCCAGAACGGGAGCGTGCAGATCTGGGATCGGAATCTGACTGTGAGTCACGGACATTTATGTTCATGCTTTTTAGAAGGAAACCGCCTTATATATTAGACAGACATGTTATGGTATTATGAAGATTAATTTCCTAAGTTTATCCCTAATTTAAACCTCAGTGTTAGTTGATAAAGCATTGGGGCTTTCGCAGTAAACAGCATTGCCACACACATCCCAGCGTGGTATTTCCCAGTGCATATTAGATTTTGTTTTTAAAATAAATTAGGCCTTTTGGTATAAAATTTAAGAGTACAGTGCAGTTTATTATATGGTATTTCAATGTATGTACTTGATCTTGAACATGAAGGATTTGATGGTCATATAAAACAAGACTACACAGACAACTAGAAAATGTTTCTTGGAATAAAAGATTTAAGAAAATCATTAAATGTCCAAGATGCTCCATCAATTGTTTTGCAGTTATTTCTGTAGTAATTTCAATAATATCTTGCCTTAATATTCCATTTGAATAGGTTTCAGATTTTTTCCTTACAGTTTATGTCATTATTGTAGTAAATAAAATTTGAACTGGAAAGGACCATAGAATTCTAGGGTTTGACTAATTCGGTGAAATACCAATAAGTTTTAAAAAGGGCTTTGTATGTGTAGGTGGTAAAATGAGAATTTTGATAAGTGGAATGGTTCTGTGTTACTAATGTTATAATACAGTTTGGTTATCTTAGTAAAATGTTATGGCCCAATTATTAATTTAGCATATGTTTATTAAGTACCTGCTATATGGCAGGCACTATTCTAGGCACTGGAAATATACTGTGTATTATCAAAAATCCCTGATTCATGAAGTTTACATTCTAGTTTTTTAAAAAATTATAAAAATAATGTCTTTCAAATAAAATTGGCATCAAACACATTTTGAAAGGGATCTCAGGAATCATAGTTCTTCTTTCAGGCAGACGAGTTAAAGTCAGTTTTCTTGGAATAACGTAAAAAGGTTCCATGTTTATAATGCTGGAAATATCTTTGGCATTTTCTGTTTGTTAGATATTTTTATTTCTGTTTTCATCTTCAGTGAAAACCCCATAAAGTTTCATCACAGCACAGAGGTTTTTAAAATCTTTTGAATTGTAAACTGAGTTTTAACCAAGCAATAAATTTTTTAGTAACTGGCTTTCATTGACTCTGGGTGCTGTTGATTTTAAACATAGAAATCTAAACCATGAAGTTTTCTTGTGTAGCTTTAATAATGGTATGTTTGGTATCATATATATGTCTCATATGTGTGTGTGTTTGTGTGTGTGTGTGTATGCATGCCTTCTCTTAGAACCTTTATATTTTTATAAAGTTGAATATAGATTTTAAAGATTGGCCTTACATAGCTCTTGAAGTAATGCGTATCTTCTGTTTCCAGTTTTGTAGAAAACAAAGATGTTTGAATGCCAGTTCTTTCCCCACCCCCTTATTTTTTCTAGCCATTCTGCTAATCACAGTCTTTGATTCTATTTTGTTAGAATTCAATAATACATGAATGTATAGCTTATTGTACCACATCCCATTCATTATATTTCATTCATTTTTTTTACACTTGCATGTAAGTGTGTCACTTGAGGAAAAATCAAATTGATAAGAAAAAGCTTGCTAGAAGGAAGTGCAGCTTGACTTTAAAAACAGATTTTTGCTAGACTTCAGGTGGTGGGCCCACATGATGTGCTACAGGATTGTACAGCTGAAACCTATGTACTGTTATTATCCAATGTTACCCCAATAAACTTAATTTAAAAATAAATAAACAAAAATCAAATTGTTGCTAGGAAAAAAATGAACAGATTTTAAAAAATTTTCTTAACTATTACTTTAGCAATAATAAATCATTCACAGGGAAACACTAAAGCTGAGGTCAGAAAGCCCAATAGCAATGGGTTTTCTATGCAGTAGCCAAAGAATTACGTGGTAAATAATGGTTAGCACAAGTTTTGTGACAATGAAGCTATCACAACTGCCATAATCATAGAATTTTTAATGGACAAAGTGGAACTTTACCAAATTAAATATCTTTTTTTAAGAAATAAGGTATCTGTCTGTTAATGATAAACTCCTGTATTCTCAAGACCTACCTTTATTCTAGACTCATGCTGGCCAGTATGGTAGCTACTAGCCACATTTGACCCTTTCAATTTATTCAATAAATTTATTAAAATACAATTAAAATTTCAGTTCCTCTGTCCTTTTAGCCACTTGTAAAGTTGCCCAATAGCCACGTGTGTCCAGCAGCTCCTCACTGAAAAGCACAGGTCGAGAGCAGTCCCGTTGCTGCAGAAAGTGCTATGAGATAGCACTGCTCGCGGGAAGTGCTTGCCCAGCATCCCTGTCAGTCACGATGATGGCCTGCCTTTCAGCCGGAGGTGGTGGCTTCTCAGAGGAGCTTGTACACTGCCTCCCTGGTCCCTCTCCTCTCACCTGCATGTGTCTGAGCAACAGCAAGGAGGCCAGCGCTCGGTGGGCATCAAGCGAGAGAGGAGCAGACATCAGGGAGGTGGCACTGGAGGGGTAGCAGCATGCACCCTGTCTCAGGGCCTTGTTGTACGAGGAACCGCTCAGCCTACAGCCCTCTTCTCCTGGGTGTTCACATGCTTTCCCCCTCGCCTCTTCCAGTGCAGCCCTCAAATATCCTTCTCAGCAAGGCTCCCCACTCCACCCTATAAAAATTGCAACCTCCACCCCACCAACGGCACTCTGTCTTGTCCCTCTTATTTTCTCCCATAGGGCTGAACACCAGTTGGCACACTCTACTCAGTATTTATGTATTGGTTGGCTGTTTCCCTCCAGTAGGATTTGGCTCCATGAAGGAAAGGAATATTGTCTCATTTGCCTCCTGCTTTATTTCCAGAGCAAAGAACAATGCCTAGTGTATAGTAGATCTGCAATAACTATTTGTTGCATGAATGAGTGAAAAGTGTATTCTGAAAAGGTAACATAAAGTGAGATTGTCAGTGTATTTCTAAGAAGACATTAAAAAATACTAGCATTAAAAACTAATATTGTAATAACTAAACATGGTACCAGGTGGATACTTGAAAATATTGGGGGCATCACTTTGTAAATTATATGATTGTCTAACCATCATGCTGTACACCTGAAACTAATATGAAATAATACTGAATGTCAAAGATAATAGCATAAAACCTATCTTAGTTATATTAAAACACAGTGAGATAGAATATGACGGAGATATTGAGCTAAGTTTTGGTATATCCTTCATATGTATAAATACATAATTTGTATTAACATAGGTGTATTTTTAAAAATTGTTTCCATGTTTCTCTCAAGTATAATTTCTGACTTTTAAAGTATCCCAGCATGTATAGTCTTATGAATACCTAGTGACTCATGTTCATATAAAAACACCTACCAAAGCCTTTGGATGTATTTTGCTGAAAGCAGTGTTGCTGCTCTTTAGTAGCTATTGAGAATCTATAATACACTAGACTCTTTGCTAGAAGAACATGCTATATTTACCTGTATTACAGTCACTATTTGTAGACTAAGATTTTGGCGGGAAAATGGGGACCATCATATTCATAGAGTTTTGCCTTCCCTAGACACAGGTGATGGGAGGGAATAATATTTGAAATGTGATTTGGCAATAGGGTGCTACCAGCACCTTGACCCACTTTCCACTGACTGCTTCCTCTGCTCTTTTGGCCTGCAACCCCACCCAGATTCCGGGTGTGTCCCTTTTGGGAAAATGACCGCACACTACACCCCCTTCTCAGGAAAGCCTCAGGCCTGTGAGATCCTGCAGAGACATTGCTCCAGCTCAGTGGCTGATCAACCTCCACACCCTCTCAGCCATGCTAGAGAATGGTTGGCGTGCACCAGAGAAAGCTGGGGCAAGAACTAGGCATCACCTCAGGAGATAAGCTTCTGGGCACATAAGCCCCTGGAGAACAAGAGAGGAGGTATGAAGGAGAGAGAATGCAGGAATCAAGTCACCAGTAGTAACTTATAACCAGGGCACCACAGACCTCTAAATGTCTCCTCTCCCTGTCAGATGACCCGTGTTAGGGTTAGCTTGATTCCTGTCCTCCTGTGCCTTTCCCTTTAGGAATATGTCTGTGTGCAGATTAAAAGGCTTCATTTGTTTTTACGTAGAAGGAGAATTTGCAATTTGCTTAATTGAATTAGGTATAACATGGACAACCTTGTAAGTGAATAGTTATAGCTCTGTTTCTATTTTGTTCTTCAGTTTACTTTGTCCATAAATTTCACATGTAAGTGAGAGCATATGGTATTTGTCTTGCTCTGACTGGCTTACTTCACTGACTGCACTAATTGGAGCAGCTTATTTAAATATAAGAAGCTCTATGTGAGAGAGCTATTAGTTGGGAGGTAATCAGGAGCAGAAGTAATTTTGTAAGCATTTTTAAGAATAAAATAAGACTTTCTAAACACCAAATTCAGCTGTCTTTTATAGTCTGTCTTCTCCTTATGGACACTATCACTCTTTCAAACAACCTTTTCTACCAACTTCCCTCCTGCCCCCTAAACTCAAGACAACTGAGCCGCCTTGACGACGTGTGTGACAGTCACTACCTTCTTGCTCTTCCTGTTCTCCGCCTCCGTCATGGGCTGGTTCCCCTGGTGTCTATGTTAGAGGAACAGGATATCATCTTTTCTAGTCTCCTGTGAAGGAGACGAACCAGCTTAGGGTCAGTTATCATTACTTTCAGTAACTGCCGACCGAATCTGCTTCTCTTAATTCCATCCCTCGCGTTCTCCTGCAGGTTCGTTGGGCTGCAGTGGATGCTGCCACCAGGGTGCTGTACTTGCACTTACGCTCAACGCACCCAGGCCGCAGCACCTCATCTCTGTTAGGACTCAGTCTTCCTTTTGACTTTGTGTTTTAATAAGCTTTATTTCTATTTAGAACTTCAGGGTATTCCCTGTCTCTCCTACAATCAGTGCCAGTCTTAGGAACTGAGCCTTAGTGCCCTCACTTCTGCCCCCTCAATTTCATGCCCTGTGCCTTCACTCTGCTTCAGACCATCATCATCTCTAACCTGTGTTGTGGGATACGCTCACCCATCCTGGCCGTTTGCTCGGGTTTACATGCGGTTAAATGCAACCCTCACTGCTTCAGTACTCACTGCATACTGAATATATAGTTCACATTTCCTCAGACACTTAGAGAATTTCAGTGTGTCTGCAGTCATCTCTGGAGTATCTCCCGTGACTTTCTGCGTGAATAGAAAAATGAAAAAAATCAGATTAGACTATATTCTTTTCCTCCTGGTCATCCTCTACATGATTGTCTTGGTGCCTTTCCCTGTTCTGACCACTCTGCCCTGTTTGTCTCCCTGCAAGGCCCGCCTGCTGGTGGAGATCTGGCCCATCGAAGAAGGCCAGGGCACACGCTGGTCACTCCGTGATGCTCTTGAACAGCTCTGTGGCTCTATTTATGGACCAGAAGATTATTTGTCTAGACGTGTAGTACCTGAAGACATTCAAATAACAGAATTATGTTGTTTTTTTAAAGCTTAATCTTCCATTTTAAAATCTCATCTTTTTATTTTCTAAATTATATTTTATTGATTATGCTATTACATTTGTCCTGATTTTTCCCCCTCTGCTCCCATCCACCCAATACCCCCACTCCTGTAAGCAGTCCCCTCTCCCCTGCCCTATTCATGTCCATGGGGCATGCGTGTAAGTTCCTTGGCTGCTCCCTTTCCTATATTGTACTTTACATCCCTGTGGCTATTCTACAACTACCTATTTGTACTTCTTAACCCCCTCTCCTCTCATCCATTCTCCCATACCCCCCATCTCTTTATCTTTAACCTTTGGCATTTTAATTATGATGTGTCTTGGAATGGGCCTCTCCGCATCCATGTTGTTTGGGACTCTGTGTTGTCTGGACTTGCATGTCTATTTCCTTCACCAAATTAGGGAAGTTTTCTTTCATTATTTTTTCAAATAGATTTCCAATTTCTTGCTCTTTCTCTTCTCCTTCTGTCACACCTATGAAGTGAATGTTGGATTGCTTCAAGTTGTCCCAGAGGCTGTGTATACTATCTTCATTTTTTGGATTCTTTTTCCTTCTTTTTGTTTTGATCGGTTGTTTTTTGCTTCCTTATGTTCTAAATCATTGATTTGATTCTCAGCCTCATCCGCTTTACTGTTGTTTCCCTGTAAATTATTCCTTATTTCAGTTAGTGTATTCTTTGTTTCTGACTGGATCTTTTTTATACTTCCGAGGTCCTCACTAAGTTCCTTGAGCATCAGTATAACCAGTGTTTTGAACTCTGCATCTGATAGATTGCTTATCTCCATTTCCTTTAGCTCTTTTTCTAGAGTTTTGATCTGTCCTTTCACTTGGACCAGGTTTCTTTGTCTCCTCATTTGTCAGCCTCCCTGTGTTTGTTTCTATGTATTAGGTAGAGCTGTTTTGACTCCATATCTTGGTAGTGTTGCCTAATGTAGTAGGTATCCCGTAGGGTCCAGTGGCACAGCCTCCCTTATCACCCAAGGTGGGTATTCTAGGTATGCCCTTCATGTGGGCTGACTATACCCTCTTCTTGTAGTTGAGCCTTAGTTGCTGTTGGCAGATCAATGGGAGGGATTTACCCAGGCCATTCAGCTGCAAGGATTGGCTGGGATCACTGACCACCAACCTCCACATTCCATGGAGGATCAACTGTGCAGGGGTAGGGTGGTGGTGCTCCATGGTCTGTAGCTGTCCACTGGGTGTGCTGGCCCTGGGGTTTCCCAGGTGGTTCAGGCCAAGATCAGCCCCAACTTGTGTTTCCCTGGTGCTACCCTGCCTGAATTATAAATCTGAGATGGCTGCTACTTGTGTTGGGCTTGGAGATTCCCAGGAGAAGTCAAGCTATGAATTTAGGCTGCTGATTCTGGCCCTGGTGCTCACTAAGGCCAGCTGCTGCTTATGTGAGTGGATTTAGAAAATTGTGCAGTTTGAGCCAAGTCTAGCCATTCATATGGAAAAGCAGCCTGGGTGGGCCCATAAGTTGGGTGGGGCAGAGTTTCTGGGGATCTCCAAGGTGGATCAAATTGTGTTAGCTGGACTGATGAAATCTTACATATGGTACCTATCTGCCAGCTCAGTCTGGATGGATGTGGTTTCTTTAATTCTGTAGTTGTCAGATTTCCATTCAACTCGATTTCTGTCAGTTCTGAGCAATGATTGTTCTATATTTTAGTTGTAATTTTGTTGTAGTTGTACAAAGAGGCGAGCCCTGTCTACCTGTATGGCCATCTTGACTGGAAGTCCTAAAATCTCATCTTTTTAATAAGTGAAGAGTTCTTTGCCACAGTTGGGCCCGTGGTGATGATGAGCTTCCTCAGACTTCAGGAATATCCAGTTAATTACCTAACAGTGACTCAAGGTGTTGGATAAGAAAGGAGTGATTCAAATAGTGAAATAATGTAGCAATCTGGTGTCTGCCTCCCTCTTTAACCTCATCTTTTGTTCTCCTTCATGCTCACTAAACTCCAAGCTAGGGGACCTCCTTCTGCTCCTCAAGTATTTCTAGGCCTTGTCCCACCCCTTTGTACATGTTATTTTTGCTGGCTGCATGACTTTGCCATGGTTTTTCCCCTGGATATGGCTGCTAACTTCTCATTCTGGCCTCTGGTGAAATGTCATCTCAGAACCATGAAGCAGTGTAGTGTTTGAGAATACAGGTTAAGAAGGCTGGTTCTTGACCTAGATGGGCTAGTGTAGAGCCCCTGCCTTCTCCTGCCTCTATGACTCTGTCCCTTTGCTTTGTTTTATTGTATTTATAACACTTCCCACTATGTAACTATTTTGTTCTACTTTTTATTGGCCTGCTCATTTATTTTTGTCTACCCCTAAGCGTTATAAGTCAGGGACTTTTTAATCTTATTCCCATTTTGCTGTGTCTAAGGAGAACATGATATATAGTGTATGTTCACAGTAAATACCTGTTGAATAAATGGCTGAATGGATGCTATCAAAGCATCATAGGTTTTCTTTTGAGTTGGTTTGGTTTATAATTGCTGTTACTCTTGTTTTTAAACTTGAAATCACTGTTAATCCAGTTTCATTATAATTAAATGTGTTGTTATAGGTTGTTTGATTTAGCCTTAAGTGTGGAGTGATGCTTATTTACATCAATAGTATTTCAGCCTATTTTCTAATAAATAGATTTTAAAACATAACATATGATATTAATAATAGCTAATATTTATTGAATACCTTGTGGAAGCTACTGTTCCAAGTACTTTTATATATATGTTAATTTATTTGGCCCTCAGAATAATACTGTGAGAAAGTACTACCATTAACCATATTTCAGATGAGGAAACTAAAGCGCAGCAGAGGAGAGTTTAACAACTTGCCCAAGGCCATGCAGCTAAATTGTGGAGCCCGCCAGGCTGCTCCAGAGCCTGCCGTCCGTCCCAGCCGCTGCCGCGCCGCACTGCTTTCCGAAGGGCGTGTGGGGGTGAACTGCACGGCTGTAAATTGACTAAGAATCATTGAATTGCATACTTGAAATGGGGGAACTTTACAGTATTAAGTGGTACTTCAATAGAGCTGTTAAAGAAAATAAACAATCCTTATTTTTATTCTTAAAGTGGGTTACAGTCTTTTCAAAACTGCATCTAAAGTACAACTTGTGTGCTGTAGCCTTAGAAAGGCAGAACTTACATTCTGCCTCAGTGCTTAGACATTAGCATATACAAGCAAAAACACATAACTGATTAGAATAATGTGTGAAAACATTTTGGGGTTTAGATGATTATATACGGATCAAAGTTGCTCGTTGAACTTTGAAGGAAAATTAAAATTGAGTTAAGTATTTACTTAAAGATTTATAAGTATTTTAATTTTCAACTATAGTTGACATACAGTATTATATTAGGTTCAGGTGTACAACGTAGTGATTGGACATTTATATATCCTAGGAAGTGATCACCGTGATATCTCAAGTGCCCACCTGGAACTGTCCATGGTTATTACAATATTACTGACTGTATCCCCTCAGCTGTACTTTCTATCCCCATGACTACACTTATAACTGCCAATTTGTAGTCTTGATCCTTTTCATCTTTTTCACCCTTTTGCCCAACCCCCTTTTCATGTGGTGAACATCACTTTATTCTCTGTATCAATACGTTTGTTTCTGTTTTGTTTACTTTGTTTTTTAGATTCCTCTTGGAAGATAAATCATATGGTGTTTGTCTTTCTCTGTCTGCCTTATTTCACTTAGCATAATACCCTCTGGGTCCACCCATGCTGTCACAAATGGCAAGATTGCATTCTATCTTGTGGCTGAATAATATTCTGTTGTACATACCACATCTTTATTCCTTCGCCTATTGACGGACGGTTAGGTTGCATCTATATCCTGGCCGTAGTAAATAATGTTGAAGTGAACATAATGGTGCATATACCTTTTTGAATTCATTTTTGGATTTCTTTGGATAAACACCCATAAGTAGAATTGCTGGATCATGTGGTAGTTCTATTTTTAATTTTCTGAGGAACCTCCACACTGTTTTTATAGGGGCTGCACCCATTTACAATTCTACCAGCAGTGTACAAGGGTTCCCTTTGCCCCATATTCTCACCAAGGCTTATTCCTTCTCTTTTTGACAATACCCATTATAACAGAGTGTGAGGTGATATCTCACTGTGGTTTTATAAGTACTGTTAAAACATTTTGACTCATAAGTAATATAGAAGAATTTTCCTTGATGTGGTAAGGGTAGAATATGTATATGTTGATACTTAGGAGAGAAAAAAAATGGGAATCAGTCATGAACCAAAAACCTGTAAAATATATGAAGAAAAGCTTCTGTTTTGGAGTCAAATGTATAAACATTATAAGTTAGCAGTTAGTATAATCTTATGTTTCCTTTATATTGAATAAATAGACATGAGATGCTGTATAGATTCAAGAGAATGATGTAATTTTATCACTATTTGGTGACTTGAATTTAGCCAGGATATTAAAGTGAAAGTAATTATGAAATATTTGTCAAAAAATGCCAGACATTTTTATCTACATTGTGTATAATCATGATTATGGAGAGTCATTTTGTTACTCTGTTTTTAATTTCATTAGACATGTATCCAAAACATAGCTCATAATTTCCTCTAAAAACCATTTCCCAAGCTTTACCCTCCTAAATGACCACCCAAGAAAGTTAATTTTGGCTACTTTTTTCTGAGTATAAAAGTAATCCATCATTATATATAAAGATGTTCACATGAAGAAAATAAGCCACCCAGAACTACACCACCCAGAGATGAGCATTTCTAGATCCTTTCCTGTACTCACATGTAAGGTGTGTGTGCCTTGCAGATGTGTTTCATGTTTGGGGTTTTTATTAGCCCCAGTAATTAGCACCTCTCTCCCCTACCTGATCTCTCAGCAAATTAAGAAATAAGACTAATCACTAAAGCATGACAGATGAAGGCCAGAATCCAGCTTTGTTGCAGATGATAGAGGTGGATGAAAGCCAAAAGAGCCTCCTGGCTTACTCCTGGAATTGGACGGATTTGCTCCCTGCCTTACCCCTAGTCTCATCCAACCCTGAACGTGGCCAGGCTTGCCCCAGGAAGACTCAGGGCGTGGAGAAGCAGAGAATGACTCCCTATGGACAGCTGGCATTTGAGAAAGAGAAGGGAAGTGCTGAGCCAAGCATTCTCAGTGAGTTCTTCCCACATTCACAAGTCAGATTAAGAAGGTGCCTTCCTTCTCAGGAAAGAGTGAAAGGTGAAAGGTCAGGGCAGAGGACATCAGATCAAATAGGGCCTTGGAGGCTCTGTAAAAGGGTCTGAAGACTCTTCTCAGGGCTGTAGGGCCATTAGATTTTAGGAGAAGAAGGCCACCATCCAAGTTACATTTTGAAAAGAGTCACTCTGGCCATTCTACCTGGGGAATAACTATAGGAGGAGAAAGGTGGAAGCGAGGAGATTGGTTGGGTTTTGGCGGTTGCAGATGTCCAGGTAATTTCCTGAGGAGGGTGCTCATGGTGGAGGTGATGTTTGAACTCCGAAGAGTTTTTGAAGCTAGAATTGACAAATGGGTACAATTTTAAATAAAGTAATTTTTCCACAGTATTTTATTTTTTAGAAGATTTTATTTATTTACTTTTAAAGAGGGGCAAGGGAGGGAGAAAGAGAGGGAGGGGAAACATTGATGTGTGAGAGAAACATTGGTCAGTTGCCTCTCACATGTTCCTGGCAGGGGACTGGGCCTGCAATCCAGGCATGTGCCCTGACCGGGAGTCAAACGTGTGACCTCCTTTTGGTCCGAGGGAGGAAGCCCAACCCACTGAGCCATACCAGTCAGGGCTTCCACAGTATTTTAAATTATGCCTTTTAAAAGAGTTGTTCACTGGTATAATATGCATAATTTAATTTGGAAAATGATTCCATAACACACATTGTTACATTTCATGACACCGGATTTTCCAACGGTGAGTAGGCTATTTGAGAGTTGAGAATTTGGATTGCATGAAAGCCTGCTTCAGTTTTGTGTTATTTTAGCACATTTTGAACAGCTAATTTTACTTCTGTTATTACCTTGTATTCGTTGACAATATGGTATAGGTGCTCCCAAATTCTGCAGACTTTTGGTGTTTCCTATAGCACAAGTAAAGTCCTCTGCAGCTGTCTTGATAGGACCGTGGTGTCTTCCAAAATGGCCAGTCTCTTTGCGGGATGGCTTCAGTCTCTAGAAAGCCTATATAAGGGATGCCTCTCTCTAAGAGAGAGATTTCCTGAGCTGTGTTTCTTGGCTTCAAGACAGCTCTGATTTATTTTGTAAGCTGACAAGGCCAAACATTACTGTTCTAACCATTATAAACAAAATAGTCAATGTTAAATGTTCACTCAATAGAGTTACTAGTAGGACTTTTATATACAGAAAGTAACGTCTGAGCCAAAAATGTGAACCATTTCTCTGGACTGCATGCAGCTCTTAGCCGACTCTGCTTCACTGCAAACGGACGGACGAGTGATGCAGCCCGTGGTGACTGAGCCCTCGAACTCTGGGCGCTTCCGGGAGCCCACCCTCGCTGCTGCTTTTCCTTTCCTCCTTCTGCTAATCCCCCAAGCCTTAATGATTTTCCATATTCCTTACAGCTTTGCAGAAACTTTTCTTTTTGTATGTGAGACCCAAATGGAAGAACATTGTAAGATTCCGTTAAATCTCAGCAATTCAGAATATTTTAAATATTTACCCTTCTTGCGATTTATCACAGTTTTTGTGCCTTTCAGAACTCTATTCTGCAAAGTGATGTGAGGATCAGACCTTAATTCAGAAGTATTTTTGAAGTTATCGTCTGAATTTGTTTATAGGTACGGTGTAAAGGATTGCTTTCCCTGTAAGCTCTCTGGTAAAGAACTGTGCAGTAGTCCCCCCTTGTCTACAGGAGGTACATTTCGGGGCTCCTCGGTGCAAGCCGAAGCCACAGATAGCGCTGGGCCCTGTGTGTGCGGTGTTTGTTCCCGCACATACCCATGATGAAGTTTAACTTGTACATCAGGCACAATAAGGGACTGACAACAGTAATGGATAATGAAGTAGAACAGTTATAACTACACCGTAATGAAAGTGATGTGAACGTGATCACTCTCTCAAAACATCTCACTGCGCCGTACTCGGGCTTCTCTTGTGACGATCTGAGATGAGACACGAAGAGAGGCAGTGAGGTGAATGAGAGGCTTGGGGACGGAGCATTCGGTTGCCATTTCCCTGCTAACGACACAGCTAAGGGAGTAATGGGCGGGCAGTGTGCACAGTGTGGCTGGGCTGGACGAGGAGAAGGTTTACGGCCAGGTGCAACAGAGCGGACAGCATGAGATCTCATCGTGCTGCCCAGAACGGTGCAAGATTTAAAAGTCAGGAGTTGTTTGTGTCTGCAATTTTCTATTTCATATTCCTACCGTGGCTAACTGCAGGTCATTGAAACCTTGGACAGTGACACTTCAGTTGAGGGGGAACTACTGTACTTTTTTCTGGCAGAGTTTTACCCTGGTGGGTAGAAAATACCGATGCTCATGGGACAGGTGGTTAAGGAGCCCGTTCCTGTGTACATCACGTGGCATCCCTGTTTTATTCCGAAAAGCAGTTCTCTCACACTGTCAATCTGAAAACACAACAGAGAGAGGACTTGCTTGTCTTGGAAAGCTGTACATTTTTCTTACCCACAGGATATTACATCTTACGTCGTGGCTGACTGCACACACCGATGCCCCCGCACAGCACACCCAAAGCTGAAAGAGATGTTTACCCCGTAACAGTTTCTAATTTTGCAATGTGCAATGCATTCTTATGTATTTTTTCTTTCATTTCATTTCATTTCTAAAATGTACTGGTCATAATCTACTAAGCTGATTTTATGACCCACTAATGAGTTAGCATCTAGAGTTTGCAAAAATACTTCTAAAGCATGTCCCAAATACAATTTGACCTTTACAACAACCTTGTGAGGTAGGAAAGGCTAATATCAATTCTTTCAAAGTGTAGCGAAAGCCGACACTTTACAAAGGGAAGCTTTGACTGATGAAGAAGAGATGGTGTGGAGCATTATGTGACCAGAGGCCATCATGAACAGAGAGGGCACCCAACTGGCGGGGAGAGGGAGGGGGGCTGCAGAGATTTCCCACAGGAGGCAGATAGATGCAGAGGATGCTTTGCCGGGCATGTGCGAGAGGCAACCAATCAGTGTTTCTCTATTGAACTGATGTTTCTTCCTCTCCTTTCCTCTCTTCCTTCCTCTCTCTCTTCCTCTCTCTCTAGGTGCAATGGCAAAAATTTCCCTGGATGAGGATTTTAAAAAATGAATAAATAAAAACTTAAAAATAATTTATTTAAAATTATAAATACTTAAAAAATGGACATAAATGCACATAACAACTTGCCATTTAAAAATGTGCAGTTCTGTGGTTTTGAATGTATTCACAATGCTGGGCAACTACCAGCTCTCTCTGGTTTCAGAACTTTCTAGTCACCCCATAAGAACATGCAGTGCCCGTTAAGTAATCACTCCCCCCATCCCTCCCCATCCCTACAGAAACCATTATAACACTACCATAAATAAAAAGCCAGTGTTGCTGTAAATAGAACAGTTGTTTTTACAATTGTGTTAAAAGTAAAACAGTTATAAATACTAGATAAATACCATTGTCTGGCAAGGCACTGTGTCTGAAATTTCTCTGTGTTAGGGAGAGATTACCGTGTTATGGAGGTATTAAAGACAAATTAGTGCCAAATCACAACTTTCTGCTTGGTATGATATGGAGAATTGAAGGAGAGTTTTAAAAACATAACTTTCTTGCTGTGCATTCACTGCTACTTGATGCTATGCCCATGCACCAACTAAAATGTGTCTTGCTAAAGCTGAATTCATCCTCCACCCCCCAGCCCCTCTCGTTCACTGTACTGTTAAAGGTATTGGGCATTACCCCCATAGTTTTCTGTAACTGAATCCCTGGAATTCAGTGTGTTCTACTAAGTGTGGTGATTGTAGTCTTCATCTTTGTCCTTGATTGTATCAACTCAGGTATTTACCGGATACTGAACTAGATGATTTGGGAGCTTTAAAGAAAAGACAGGTACTACACTCAAATAATATAAAACTTTGTTGTGAAAATTAATTTATTTACAATTAACACTTTAAAAATAAAACTCATAGTCGTCAGTAGACAAGTGGATTATATTCTAAAAGTTTACTGTTTTAAATTATTTGGAACTTGTATACTCTTTCCTATAACTAATATTTACTATTAGTCATTGTTGGGAATAATGTGTTAGCCCAATGTGGCTCATCTCTTTGTGATCTTGTTTAAACTCCCCGGGGTAGCTCTGGTATGATAAAAGGTGCACCTTGCCTCCCGAACCTCATTTTTCTCATCTGAAAATAGGATAAAATAAGGTAACCTTTGTGAAAGTGCCCAGGAGCATAGCACCTGGTACTTGGTGGAAGGTAAATAAGTATTCATTCTTTTATTCAGTCATTTATATTCATAGTCTCTTTAATGTGTTAATGGAACTGCATCCTGACTGTTGGCCCACGGTAGCATTCAGGTAGCATTGTTCCAATATAACCTACAGAACTAGACCAGATAATTCACCCCCTCACTGCTGCCTACCCAGCATTAGTGACGGTGGTGGTGATAGCAGGAAGAGTAAGAATAATTATGAGACTAGGAGCTGGCATTCCCCACCTACTATGCACCAGAAATTTTTCTAAATGCTTTCAATGTATTTGCTTGTTATACAGCCGTTAGGTCACTATTCTTGTCTCCATTTGAAGGATAAGTTAACAGAGGGGGAGTTATTTACCCAAGGACACACAGTAAGGAGCAGGTGGATCTGGGTTTTGACTCCAGGTGGTCTGACTTCAGAGTCTGTACCCACCATCTCTTGGGCCTCTCAGAGAGTGGATCCCTATTGTTCCACTCCACCTGAAGGGGCCATCAGCAGGGAGGAGACTCTGTGGGGCTCATTCTCCTCTGAAGGTTTCAAAAGCCAGGGACTTTGTATTATCAAGGGCGAAACCATCTGATAGAGGATCTGGTTCACACAGAAAAGATTCAGCTTCTGTCTGTGTCTCCAGAGAGGGCCTGCAGAGGTGGGTGAGTGGGGAGAAGAACTAGGAGAGAAGGAAGGGGTAGGGGGCACAGTGGAAAGGGAATTCCTGGGCCCTTCCATCACAGTTAACAAGGATCAGAGTAGAGTGGAGGATGAGGAAGAAATCAGTTTAGACAAGTAATTAGGGAGGGAGTGGCTGCTAGAGTCTCTCCCCCTTTGCTCTGCTTCCAAGTGAGACCACCTGAATGGACTGCCTTAGATTACTCCTGAATTGTATTTGTGTGTTCCTTGGTGAAAATAATGTGTGGAGACCACCAAATTGAAGAAGCAATTCATTCTGCATTATTATATTTATACCTTATATATTTTGTTACTGAGATAGTGAATCAAGAAATGGCGTAAGATTAAAACATTTTGCTAAATTTAAATGGCCGTAACTTAAATGGAATTCTTTGTCATTGACTAGATCTAGTAGGCAGATGACATTTTGCTATTTTATTTTTAACTCTAGGAAGATTTGCCTATAAACCATTTAGTAGCAGAGCAGACTTTCCAAATGCGATGAGTTAAAACATATGGAGACGCTAAAGATACTTGCATGAGGCAGAATGTTTTCCCACACGTAAAATGTGTGTCTCAAGGAGGGAAGGACATTTTAGACATTTCACTGCAATACTAGTTTGAAGCTATAGCAAAATACATGATGACTTATTATTTTTATATGGATATATTAAGAGTACCTTTGTTAGATATGAGAAGCCAAAAAAAAAATTCTCTATCATATCCCCAAATCCACATTCTTAGAAAGTGACCCTCTTGTTTAAATCTGAAACTGATACAGTAGTTGTGTGTGTGTGTGTTTGAATGTTTGAGTTTGATAGCGATTGCTCATTTGTACGGGGGCTTTCCCCATTTCCAAAGATAGACTTGGACCAAGTGCTTTGTTTTATCTTACAGGAGAGTATTTCTCAATATTTAAAACACCAGTACATATTCTGTGCTTTCCAGGTAGCTGAGAGGAGTTTGTTAAGCTTTATGCTGTGTATTCTGTTAAAGAAACAGTGGATACATTGAATATGCTTTTCAAACGAATCTCTGTCCTTACCCCACGCAGTAATTTGCTGTGCCTCCCTCGGTGGCATTGGGATGGGGAGATGTGGAAGGGGAGGCCTACTTTTTCCCCTTTCATAGCTGTAAGCAAGGAAGATGCGTGATCAGTCTTAAGTTTTTCAAGAATTGCTTTGTTATTCATATGGGAGATAAATCAGAGGAAATTAAGGCAGGGGCAGGGGGCTCAGTTAAGAGCTTTCACGTGAGTCCAATCCCAAAGGAGAGGTGGGGAGGGGCTCAGTCAAGTGTATGGAATGATAACGCAGACCAATCCAGAGACGTGGATCAGAGACGTGTTAGGATGTAAAGCAAATATAAGTTGGTAGATGTTTGTACCTGAGGAGTGAAGGATGAGTGACTGATTAGGCTGAGTGACGGGAGTCCCAAGCCACTCACCAAGGTGGGGAGATTTGCCTGAGGGAGTGGAGGGGGAAGGGAAGGCTGCGAAGAAGTCAGTTTTGGGTGTGTTGAGTCAAAAATCTTCAACTCCATTTCCAACTCAGTTGAATAAATGAAGGAATTTACTAATTAATTGTATCCATGCCCATTACTTTCTCTCCCTGAATTTTGACTGAAAAATGCCCTCACTTTTTGTCTTAAGGCTGGACTTCTATTTCCAAAACTTCACTGATTCTCTCCTTCACGATCTCCTACCCTAATGTGCTTGTTTTTGCTGATCGAATTTTCATGCCTTGACCCTCTGCCTTCTGTCCCCGTATATGACTTTGCTTAGACCTCTGGCCCACGTTTGACTATGCTTCTTACCAGCTCCCGCCTTGTCTCTCTCAGCTGCGGATCAGAATCCCCTCTGGGTGCATATACCCGAGGGAGGGGCCCAGCGATCATTCTTAGAGGTGGCACTCTCTCCGTGTCCCTCTGCACTAATTTTCGTGGGGCCGGAGAGGACACAGCGCTGCAGTGTGGAGGAAGAGGGCTGGGCTGGGTCTTGTGCCATGCTGCTTCGAAGCTGTCATCTCAAGTCATTCATTTCCTGCTACAATTGAGAAGTCTGACCGTAATGTGCAGAGCTACTAATGTTTAGGTGTTAGTCAAAATTGGAGTAAGACAGAATCCTTTGGCATGATTTTAATGGACTTACTAACTTTTTCCTGTTAATTAATAGAGAGCTCTCTGGAACTTTAATCATCATTTAATCATCACCTTTTTTATCCTGTTTGTTAGGACACTAAAATGAGTTTATGTTGCAAGAGTTCAGACATGTATATAGTTTTTAGCACTTCAAGGTTTAATGTGCTTTTATACGTAATATGTTGAGCTAGAAAGTTGAATTTGAGAGCCCGTACAGTGAACTGATTAACAGTGTATACTCTGGACATGTGCCTGAGTTCAAATCCAGGTTCTGCCATTTATTATCTGAATGATAGTTTCTCCAGTTATAAGAAGGGGATATAATGGCAGCTCACCCTGGGCTTGTTAGGACTAAATGAGTATATTTATCTATATGTGCATCTATATGTGTAGTCACATGTGTATGTATGTGTGTAAGTATATGAGGTCTGTCCAGAGAAAGTCCAGCCATTGTTAATATAAGGAGAGTGGTTTGTGCCACATCGATGTAACCTGACAGCCAAGGGGAGTGGGCTGGCATGCGCATGTGTGAACACTGATGACTTCACTGCACTAGTCAGTGGGCCAGTAGACACCGTTGAGTGAGCACGTGTGCTGTGTGGCCATCACGTTCAAAATGACTGAGTAGAGCAATGAATCTGCATCCAATTTTGCATTAAGCTTGAACATCCTTCTGCGGAAACTATTCAGATGATTCACAAGGCCGCAGCTATGGGCCACATGATTGGCAGCTTCATCATGACAACACGCCTGCTCATGCATCACATCTCATGCAGTTTTTTGGTGAAACATCAAGTTACCCAAGAGACTCAGTCCCCAACAGCCCAGATTTGATGCCCTGTGGCTTCTGGCTTTTCCCAAAACTAAAATCACCTTAGAAAGGGAAGAGATTTCAGACCATGGATGAGATTCAGGAAAATACGATGGGGCAGCTGATGGTGACTGGGAGAACTGTGTGAGGTCCCAAGGTGCCTACTTTGAAGGGGACTGATACATCCTTGTCCTGTGTACAGTGTTTCTTGTATTTTGTATCTCCTTCAATTAATGCCTCTATTTTTCATGTTACATGGCTGAAAACTTTCTGCACAGACCTTGTGTGTGTGTGTGTGTGTGTGTGTATGTATATATGCAGTGTGTGTGTCTGTGTACTCACACTTAGAACAGCTTGGCTGGTAGCAAGCTCTCTAAGTGTTATCTGTTATTATTTTGACGCTCATCAGTTCAGAAGTTTATTTATGTTTTTTCTGATTGACTTTAATATGTGATGTCCTTAAACCCTCTTATTGTCCGTAGTACCTTTCCTCTTGGTGAACCTCTTTAGCATGTGTCTTAGGGAAGAAAGTTCACACTGATGCTGAGATTGGAGATCCATTTTATGAATTGGTATGTTTCTGAATCAACTCTGTTCCTGGCGGTTCCTGGAATCTATACAGCATGTGAATTTTAGGCTGATTTGCTCATAGTGGAAAGTGATAACTGCCAGCCCAACTGCAGAAAGAAATAAGTTTGTTGTTTTCAAGAGCAAGACCAAAATATTAGCTTCAAAGAATTATCTTTAACCGTTTTAGAGTAAGTTAATGTACATAGCACTTTAAAAAATGTAACTTAATTAAATGGCTTTTTATTAGCTGGATGAATAACATCAAGCTATTCACTGGCAGCCCAGGGGATGAGTAAGTTAGAACACTCAGAAGTGGAGAACATAAAAACAACCCCAGGGGGGATCCTTTTAAATAATGGACAACAGTGTCATTGTGTGGAGCCTTTGAAATGCTTTCCCTAGTTGCCTATTGGAGTAAGTTTTCCTTAAAGAATTATCATATTAATATGTTGGGGAAAAAAACCTGAAAAATTTTCCCTACAACTCTATACTTTTTGACTTTGTGATTAAGACTCAGTGAAGCAATTTTAATCATTATAATATGACCGTGATTCTTTCCCAGTGGATATGGACATCATTATCCATCCGTGAAGATCTGTCAAAACTTTCCTCCGGGTTTTATTGGAATCAGTTAGCAGTCTATTTAATGGAAAGCCAGAGAGCTCACTGGGGCTGCGAGTGAGACAGGAAGAAGTTAAAATTTACTCTCTAAATACTTTTCCTGCCCCATTTGTGGAGCCACGAACTCTGATCTATGAGCATTATTTATGCGTGGATGTTGTCTTAATTCCTTCACTTTCTTGGTTCTTAAGCTCTTTTGGGTCTGAGTTCATTGTACTGTTAGTTCTTTGTCAGCGGCCCTGGCCTTTTACATGGTAGTTGATACCAGTGTCCTCAGTTATGGATTATAAGCTCCTTGAAGGCAGTGACTCTCTCTTGGCCGGGGTTGTACGACACTTTCGATGGTTGTCCTGATGGTAAAGTGGTTTGCTCCTTTGATTTGGAATACACTCTTGACTTCTACTTAGCATAGTCTGAAACTTATGATATTGCAACTATTTTTAATATTCACCCACTTTCCAATTGCTTGTGTCATATCAAAACAGAATAATAGCTATTGTTTATCATCATTGCCTGGGTACCAGAAGTGTGTTTGAGCTCTTTACACTTATTATTTCATCTAATTCTGAAATCGGTATTGTTTGCTCATTTTACAGATGAGAAAACGGAGGCTTAGTGCAGGGGAATAACTTGCCTGTTGTGCACAATTAGAAATAGTAAAGCCAAGAAACTCGGGCCTGTGGACCCCAAAGGCACTGCTTTCAGTCACTGTCTCGTGGTCTTTTCTTGTGTCCGCACGGACATTTGCATGTGCTGCGGATTCTTCTATGTCTCTGTAATATATATGTATTTTTGTTATAGAATGCTTACAGAGACTTGTCATAATTCTAATACCAAACCATTGAAAAACAAGCATATTCCACAGATTTGTCTTCATTGATTAGGGGAAAACAATTCTAAAAACATCTTATGCCATTTATCTAACCTTGAAAAACCTGTGTTAATGCTACTTTGTGGGAGGGAACATTCCTGATAGTAACTGTCAGCGTTGATACATTTTGTATTTCCATAATAATTCTTCTATAGCTATGTCTTATGTCTTAGCCTTTCTGATGTAGTAGTCACTAGTCTTTGATAAATAGGCTATTGTGTGGTTTTTTTTCTTTGAGAGAATGATGGAGTTAAAAATAATCACAATAATAATTTTAAAAGAACATGCTGACATTTAGATCTAAAGACTTTCTCCTCTAGGCTATAAAGTCTTAAAAGTAGGTCACACTTTGGGCTTAAACTCTGAACAGATACTTGCTCTCTGTATGAGCTTACCTTTTGATCTGAAAGCACTTATTCTTGACTTCAGTAAATTTTGTTGTCCTTCCAAATTTGGAAATACTCTATGAAATGAAAAATCACTAGTCACTTAAAGGAGATAATTGAAGAAACAAGTTTATACTTTTCTGTTCTCTCTGCTTGAAGAGTTGGAACTTTTCTTCAATCAGTCATTTAAGCTAGAAAAATGGACAGTATAAAATCACAGAATTTTATGCTCATGTGAATGAAATGACACATAGTGTAGCACCCATAAAATTCATTTTAGGATTACCTTTTATTAAGCAGAGTAAAGCAAGTCGGAGAGTGTTTGGGCTCTATCTCCTAAACATAGCCTGCTTCACTGAGTTAGCATAATTGGCATGTCACTTGCTTTCCAATACTCTATTCATTACAGCAAAATTGCTGTGGGTCTTTTGAACTATTTTTCCTCCGTTCTACCACCACCACAAACCACTGAAGAACATGACCTTTCGCCTTTTTTCTTTCATTTCTCTGATTCAGAGCACACTTTCTTATACTTGGAATTTCTCTTCCAGATTCTCCTGCCCGATTCTGCCTAGTTCCAGTGAGTATGAACCTCAGGTTCACTTCTCTGCTATAGGGAATGATCACTGAAATACTTATTTTTGCAGCCTGTTTTTTGTTGTTCTGTATAGTTGTGCGAACTATTTTAGAAAGGCCTGTTCTATGGCTGGAGAAGATTGGTGGGGGTGGAGGTGTAATTAAAGGTTACTTTAAGTGTTCTAGATCTAGTGACTTTCAGTAGAACATTTGATTTAAATATACTAGTAGGAGTTTTGAAAGCATGATTACTAAGAACATAGTACCTCCTTACTTAGAATAGGTCTCCCTTTATCGGTATAAACTTGCTACAGGATGTAAAGTTCACAAGTATTTATTTTAAGGTCAACTAATAGGTAATGATTTACTTTACATTTTAGTTTCTTAGCCCACTATTCTTCTGTTCTTTTCTATATTAACTCTAGTTTTCCCTCTGAGATGCTTAGTAGAGTTCTTTCTTTTCTTCCCTCCTTCATTTCTTTATCATCTTATTACAGAAAGTAAGTTAACTACATTCCTTAAATTTAGAAAATAAGGATTATATTCTTTGTCCTATTGTTATTTATTTTTGACATTTTAATCTTGATTTCTGTTGCCCAGATTTAAGATAGGAATGCAGGGGAGGCGTTTGAAAATGAGCGTGTGGATTATGATCCTATATCCAGATATTTAAGGGGTCCCATTTAAGATGTTCTCAAAGACGGTATTTCCAGCACAAAACTGTCCAGATAAGACACGTAGCTGGTGCTCATGACAACCAGGAAATGGGGAAGTAGAGTTAGAATCAGAAACGAGAGCCCTGTCGGAGGCACAATGCCCAGGAGTACCCCGTGAGCATGCATTTCATACTGACTCACAAAGTGCTGGAGTGGAAAGGCTCTGCCCCGCTTACCTACGGGTGTGTAGGAGAAAGAAGAGCAAAAAGAGAGAGATCAATAAAAACTCACCCTGTAGCTGCTTTTATGTCTCCAGTTTCTTACTGCCAGCTTCTCATTAATTCCATCAGAGGTTCATAAAGAGAGAAAATAACCCAGCACTTTTAGTTCAACTAATACTGCATAAGTACTGCTGCTAGTTCTATCATTTTGTAAGATTATGAGCCAGATCCCACTATGAAAACAATTCAAAACTGAAGAGTTATGCACATATGTTTGTTTGTTGGTGAGCAGTAAGTGATTTATTACCTAAAGAGAATGAAAGCTTATTTGCTAATTAATTTGTAAATCCAAAGTACTTTGAACTTGTAATGATAGTTCTTATTTCTATCAAATAAAGGATTAGAGGACAATTAAAACATTGCTCTTTAGAAAATGAACATTTTACTTTAAAAAACACTGTCAAGCTTTCATTTTTCATGACTCCCTTAGGCATTTTGGGAAATAGTCTTTAGTTTCCAAAATCTTTTAACCTTCACTCAAATGAAAAGACAAAATAAGAGATAATTCCCTTTCCAGCCTGAGGCTGGAGCTCTGTTTCCGAGGCTGTTGCCACTCAGCGCTTTCAGAGAAGGTGGCGGGTTAGGTGGGGTCTTTCCCAGCAGCACGTTATATAACGAGGACCGTTGTGACACTGCACAGACTGTAACCAGACACGTCCAGCGGGAGGCCGCCTGGACTCTGGGAAATTTCTCGTGAGATCTGAAAGCAGAGCTGATGCTTGTTCTTCCAGGTAACTCATAATTTATCAAAGAAAAACAACAGCTCTGCTTTCTCTGATAACCTGTGATATTTCCAACCGTGCTGAACCATGCCCTATGCTAAAATGAGCTGAGGAACAACTGAAATTTACTTTAAAAACTGTGCCAGTCGGTAGAGTAAGTTCAGTGTCTTTTATCCTGTGCTGTGTCGGTGACACTTGTGAACTCATTTGGCCCTTTTTCCGAGTTCACACCGTCCTACATCAACTCGGGCCACATGTCTATATGTTAACTGTGTGACATCAAATGCTAAATGTCAATACTTTCCTAATGAAAAGAATTTGTATTTTAGCTTTGAGTGCCTCACATAGGAGGCACGCAATAAATATGATTCACAGCCTGAAATGTATGTAAAAGAGACGTTTCCAAAATATAAAATAGTTGTTTCATGGGAATTATTTGCTTTCCAGTTTTCTCCCCACAAAGAACCCCCCATATTAAAATAAATGCTCCTCAGTAAATGTATAGCGAGATCAAATGGAAATGTTTATTTTGAAAGGATGTACTAATAAGTCCTTTTCTTTAATATCTTTTCTTCCTTCACTTGCTTGACTCAGCTGGCGATCATATCTGCAATGTGTGGGGAACCCTTGGGTTCTGGTTCTGGAAGGCTTTGTCTTTCAGGCATGTTGAATTTCCTTCTGTTTTTGTATAAATTTTTAAAGCCACTCTACCGTCAGTTATGAGGCTGCAATTTTACAACTGACTGTGCTTAGTCTCAATGTTGACTGGAGTTTGTTAATGTTTTTTAGAGAATAAAATTTGCCCCCCAAAAAGAATTAAATTTTCCAGAGAGAAAAAGGCGTTCTTTTAGTGATAATCTGTGAGAAGCTAAATTGTTAAAGGTCACTTAAAAATAAAACATCAACAAACAGACTTAGTATTCTACACCAAATTTTTGTCATCTGAAGTTTGTCTATGAAAATAGTGGTTTGAGGTACTTCTGTGGTTTTAATGAAACAATACCATGAAATCGAGCGTTTGCTACTTTGTAGTTTGTTATTCACAGGATTTTGAATTGTAGCCTAAATAAGTGTGTCTTCTTTATGAAAGGAAAAGTAATTGGGCTTTTCAAATATAAATTTTATTTCTGTATTTTATTTTTTGATGAATTGTGGTGTACACCTACACAGTGGAATATTACTTAGCCATAAAAAATGAAGCCTTGCCATTCGTGAGAATGTGGTCGAGTTTTGAGGGCATTATGCTAAGTGCAATAAGTGTGGCAGAGAGAGAAGTACCGTACGCCAGAGGTGGGGTAGGGGTGGGAGCAATGGGTGAGTTGTTTTTGTTTCATTTGTCTTTAGTTTAAATAAATTGATTTTTTAAATGTTATAGCAAGAATTTTCTCTGCCATTTTTTTTCTCTTCTAAATTTCATTGATCCTGTTGTATTTTGCTCCTTATGATCCTGTTGATTTTTACTTTTAAGACTTTAACTTGCTTTCTATTATTAACATTGTCAGTGGGCTCCGAATGATTTTTGAAGTGATCTTTAGAAATCACTTAGAAATGACATAAAACAGAACGATGAATTTTCAGTGATAAACACCCTGAAAGCATATTCCTGGGCCCAACTTTATAAAATCCAAATCAAATGGAATTTTTCCAAAGGTATTTTAAGAAGAATGCTGTGAGTGCACTAGAAAAGTGTCACACCGCACAGGGTGCCCGGTCAGAGACTTGCAGGCCGAGGGCAAGAGCAGGCGACCACAGAGAGTCAGCCCTCCAGGCAAAGGCGTGACGTGGAGGATCGACATCGAAGGGACCACTTGAGTTTATCTAGAGCCAAGGTTTTCATTGGGAGTAGCAGGAAGTAAGACCAGGAAGCTATGTCTGGGTCAGACCACGGAGCATCATGAACATCGTGGTGCCTGAGTTTAGACATTCGTTCGTTCATTCACTTTCTTAACTATTTACCTACTTACTTTCTTACTTTGCAATGTCAGTTCTCAAAGGTCTGTGCATTTGGAAGTAACACGATCAACAGAAAGTGTGAGAAAGGTTAATTCGGTGGGGATATAAATAAGACGGCTGGGATGAAAGAAAGGAGACCTCTGCCTACCTTAAGTGGTTATAAAAATGAAAGCTGGGTGAAGCAGAGGAGCATGATGAGAAGTGGGACTTGGGATGTTGAGCAGGTTAGTGAGCCTTTCTGAGCCCGTGTGGGGTTTGCATGTGGACAATGGATAGAATAAAAATATCTTCCCTAATGGTCTCACTGGGTCGTCGTGAGCATGAAATGTGATAGCACATGTAAAAGTGCTTTGTAAACTGTGCAGCTTGAATCCATGCAGTCTGATATTACTTACTGTATTATTGGGATTGATTGGAAGCTCAGGAGGTGTAGGCCATCGTACTAGTTACTGAAAGGAGGCATTGGTTGTGAGAGGGATACTTGGTAAGGATCAAAGATGATGCTTGGGGACTGAGAAAAGTGTAGTAGGTTAACTGAAATAAGGAAGGCAGGACTTGGAGCAGGTTTGGGGGTAAACATGTGAGTTTAACTCTAAGATTATTGATTGGGAGATATGTTTGTGTATGTAAATGGAAATATAGTGTCATTAGACATAGAAGGCTTTTCTAGAGAGAAAGTTACGGAGTAGAGTGTGACAGAAATTTGGGGATCATTTGCATCGCACGCAGTTGAAACTGTGAGTTATGAGCTCTGGGGCAGTAGGAGTGGAGAGGAAAGCGGGCGAGTTTAAGGGCAACACCATGCAGGTATTTGGTCCCTCCCAAGCTCTGCCTCAGAGAGTGCTCTGTTCCCTCTTTTGAGGAGGAAAAGGAACTGTCCTCTCTAACTCCCTCCACTGCTCATCCACCTGCTGTTTCTTATAAATACTGTCTTGAAACAGCAACACTTCCTTCAGCAGAACTTCCCTGAGGGCTTTCAGAACATCAATCAACAAAATGTGCTTTGTTTCTATAGGCTCAGAGTGTTAAAGGAGTTAACTGGCTACTTATCACTCCCAGCTTTGAAAGGGGAAAGGGCATCTTTTCATCTCTGGATAGGTCCCCTCCTACTTCACTTCTTGTGCCAATTTAGGGGCCTGGTACTGAAGTGGGTATGATGGTGAAAAAGGGTGAGAACCAGCAAAGGTGGCCCTGGGGACAGGATGTGTATTGCAGTCTAAGTCCCCTACTCTGGGCCACCTGGCAGGACTGGGCAGGTCATGCCTGTCACGAAGGCCCTGATACTCTGACCCCAGTAAGTCTTCCCTGCCTTACGTGCTGCATTTCTGTGTTCTAACCAAACAAATGTTCCGTGGACTCTCCCACCTCTGTTCCTCCGACCAGGCCGTTTCCTCACCCTCAGCATCTCCTCCCCAGCTTCTCTGTCCATGGACGGCCGCCCTCCTCTCAAGGCCCAGCTCCAAAGCCATCTCTGTGGAACTGTAGCTGGTCTGCCAGGAGAGAAATAATCGTCCCTTTCTTTGGTTTCCACCAGTTTTTTTAATCAGGTGTAGAAAAGAGGTCGAGTTCCAGAGTCATACACTGTGCTTGCCCTGGGCATGGCACATATCTATTTTATGGTGATCGTCTTATCTTGTAACCCATAAAACTGAGTTCGTTCTTTGTTACTCATAGAAATATGAACTGCATACTTGTACACATTTTTGTTTCCTTTGCAAGATTAGGAGGTTTTGGGGGTCAGGGCCTCTGTCACAGTTATCTTGCTCCCCAAGGGGCTAGAGCAGTGCCTCGTGTACAGTAGAAACTCAGTGACTGATTATATGGATTGAGGAGCCATCTGTTAATATGGAGCAGCAGCAACTGTGGGGTCTGTTCCCCTGAAACCGTAGTGTCTCCAAGTCCAGACTTGAAAGAATAACACTTTGCTTGGTCTCCTTTATAAATTACTGCCCATTTTTCACTCTGACACTCTCACAAACCTCGAGGCATGGACACCTTAGTCACGTCACACAGATTGCGCACTGTCTTTGCCTGATTGACGTGTTTGTACCCAAATGATGACTTTTCAAGAGGAGTTAGGGCTGAACGTCACGTAGAGAAATGTCAGGAAGCCTAAACTTTGCTTTTTGTTGTTTACGTAACTTGTTTTTAATTAAACAGTGATCACCCAGTCTCTTCAAATTATGAAAATGGATTAACGTGATTGTAGGTTAATGCTCCCACGTTACTTCTATTTTACAATGAAAATGGAAAATATTTAGGTACATGTGTTCTCATTTTCCCATAAAATATTTTGTTTGCTGGTCAATAAGGTTTATATATTCACAGAAGACATGCTTCAGTGGAAATTCAAATAGAATCAGCTCTCTAATCCTAGATAATAGTGAGAAGGGACAGCATGAATATTAGGCTACCTTGTCATCTCTAAACATACTATGCCTTTTCCTAGTCTTTGCCTTAGATAATAATGTTCCTTCCTCCTAGAAGTGCTTTGCTTTGCCCCTTTCTCTGCCTGGTGACCTAGTTTTCCTTCAAAACACTCCTTAAGCATTTTACCCCAGTAAAAACATCCCTGCCCCCTGGGCAGAATTAGCCACGCCTCTCTCTCTCTGCCTGGGAGAGGGCCCTCAGGACTGTCTTCCCACACCCCACTGTGAGTTCCCAGGGCTTAGAGAGTGGACGAATTAATGAGTAAATAGCCGAAATTCAGGTGTTTGACAGGAGAGATACGCTAGCAGCTTGCCCTCTCCCAACCACTTGCCAGCCATGGTTTTGTTTTGTTTAATTTTAAGACCAAAGAAGTGAGTTAAATTGTAGGAGTCCGAGCTGGTCTCGTGGAGAATTGCTTGGTGTGGGGAAAACCTCCACACGTCTGGTGACCAGGGTGTCCAAGTGAAGTGCTCTGTGTCACCAGTGAAGGAGAAACGTGGGTGGACCAGGGTGGTTTTTCCAAACACCTGGCACATTCTCCATCAGCCTGTTACTGCGAGGTGAAAATAAGGGCTGTTAGATCTTTTAGTTGATTAAGAGAAGCTGCAACTTCTTGAATGCCTGTAGATTATCAAAATTTTTGCTTCTCCCATCTTCTCTTTAAATTAATAAATAAATGAAAATACTTAAAAAAAAATGGTCTTCCTCTGACAGTTACTACTTGGCCAATGTTCATTTTTGTGGTTTTAGTTGAAAAAGTCACATCACTGGGATCATTAGCAAATGTAATGAGCAAAAAATATAAGAATTTTTTAAATAAGGAAGTTACTTTTTTTTGCTTTTTTATGGAATTTATTGGGGTGACTTGGGGAAATGTACGTTTTAGCAAGTAAAAAATGTTATTAAAACTCTTAGAATATGAATTAGAGCACAATCATCTTGCAGGCCGGGACGGTGCTTTTGCCTCTGTGACTACAGCGCGACCTCATGCCAGGGGCCTAGGAGTCAACCAATGAGCATTTGCTTTAAGGTGATTTCTTTTTTGGTTTGTTTTTGTTTTGTATTTTATTTTTTAAAATTATTTTATTGTTCAAGTACAGTTGTCTGCATTTCCCCCCTACCACTCCCCCCCACCCCAGCCATTCCTCACCTCCCTCCCCTGATTCCACCCCCCTTGATTTTGTCCTTGTGTCTTTAGTTGTTCCTAAGTACCCCTTTAAGTTGATTTCTTACATGAGCGGAATTGGGACACCTGCTCTTTTGAAATTGCTTTCTGCTATGTTCAGAATAAGTAAAATATTATTACTATTATTTTTAGTTGTGAAACCATTTTCTCTAATAAAGCATACATTTTAAAAAGGAGAAATGTTTTATTTGTCATTGAGCTGTCAAGTTAAAGTTACATTTCACTGACCTCAACTTTGACTTTTGGGGCAAAAACACAAATTTAAACTACTTAACTCTGGGGCATAGTCCTTGGAGAAAAGGCAAAAAAAAAAAAAATCATTCGACTTCTGCAATACGTATTTCCCAAGATTTTAAACTGTATGTTTGTTCTCTGCCCGGCAACCCCAGTAGTGTGGTTCCTTTGCTTCCTTGCTCTAGCTGTAAGTCCAGCTTGATAAAACCCACAATTTTGCAGGTTGGTGCCATTCAGATATATGATATACATCTTCTTCTTGGCCTTCTCGCTTTTGATAATTGCTTCCGTTTTCCTGTCCAGTTATCTGTGCTATTTCATCTCATCAGGTATTTTCAAACTCATCCAGCTCTTCTCTGTTCACCTTATAGTCCCCTATCCCTACTCTATAGCCCCCCTCCTTTCCACGGAAAAATGAAAGGGCAGTAGGCTGGACTTCTGTTGGACCCTGCCCCCTCGTCTGTACTATGTGCGTCTCCCTGGTCTCTCGGCCTTCTTCCTTGCAGTCTCCGAGGAGGAGGTCTTTCTCTTCTAGCTCCTCACTAATCCGGCCACCTGTGCGCTTGATCGTGTCCTTCCTGCTTCCTCTGAGACCTAATTCTATCAGTTGCTCCCTTTCCTGTGTTTTTATCCTTTTCATCCCTATTGGCTCCTAGAAAATATGCTCAAGTTTCTGCTTTTTATTTATTTGATTTAACAAAAGCCACCTTCAACTCTTCCTTCTTTTATTGTCAGGTTTCTACCTAGCGTAGACTATATTGGCTGTGTCCACTGTACAGACTCGTTGAAACTGCCCATACCCAAGTCGCTGGTGCAACTGAAATGTCTTCAGACATCCTCTTCATTACTCAGCTTCTAGCCCTCACTAGTTCCCCTGGACCACTGCAGGTGTTTCTTAAGTCATTTCCCTGTCCTCGGTCTTCCCTCTTCCAAGTCCTCTTTCCCACGGCTGCAGGGGGATCTTTTAACATACAGACATAGTCAGATTACGCCTTTCTCCTCAAAACCCTGCAGAGGCTCAGCATTGCCCATAGGTCACAAATTCAAGCTCCATAGAAGGGCGTATGAGGCCACTAATAATCTGACCCCCGGCTCCTCTGTCTTCTCTGCTACTGGTCTGTTCTTAGTACCACCTGTAGTTCAAAAGCAATGTGCTTTTCACATTTCTAAGTCTTTTCTATTCTGAGGCTCTGTTGGAGCTACTTTTCTTTATATACCCAGTGATCTCCCACTTAACCTTCAAAGACCACAGTCCAGAGTCGTCACCAGGCTTTACCTGATTTCTCTCTCCTCCACTCCCAGCATATCACCATTAGGCTGCCGTGGTGGGGTTGACCATTATTTTGTGGGCTTTCTATGCAGTTTGTGGGTACTGCCATTATTTATTTCACTATGCATTGTAAATGTTTGTTTTTAGGTTTGCCATCCTTTCCAGACATGTATCCTTGAGAGTAAGGAGCCATTTTCCTGACCTGTGATTCATTTATAACACCTAGCACAGTGCCTTGCACATAGCAAGGACTCCATAAATATTTGTAGAATGAGTGAACAGTTGGACTAATTTTAGCAAATATTCATTGGTGGTACATCTGTAGGCTCAACATTATACTTTTAAAATTAGATAAGTTTTGGCATGTTTGTCTTTGATATCAATGTACTCCATGCTGGCTGCTGTGTCATATAGCTTTTTTATTTTTATTTTTATTTTTTTTGTTTGTGTCATATAGTTTTAAAGAGATGTAAAGAGCAGGGAAGAGGATGTATTTGTGGCTAGTGACTTTATATGATTGTCTTCATCTTATCACGGTGCATTGTATAAGCTCATCTATATGTCGCCTTCCTAACCAAATCGTACAGAATCAGAGAAAAGATTTCATGAAATTTATGATTATTTCCCCCCTGCCCTCTAGTCTCTCTCTCCTTCATCTCCATGCAGCGACTGGACAGCTCCATCTGAACTGCAGGTCTGATGATTTTCTGTTCTGTTTGTGACCCTTCAACTCTTCGTTTCCATTTCCTCCTCTTTTTGGAGTGTTCAGAGTCTCCCACTTTACCAAATCGAAGATCTTGTTCTAAGCAAGACTTCCTCTGAAAGGTCATTGTCACTAACAGAACTGGCCTGCATCCCTCCTGCACCTGCAGCTGACAACACTCACTGTCTCTGCTCCACGCATAGGCTCCAGAGGATAAACCCAACAACACATGGGCCATATCTATGTTCAGGGAGCCAGTCTTCTCCAGGCATCTGCTGCTCAGGCGCAGAAACAGATTAGTGGTTTCATCCCTGGCTGCCAGGGGAACAGAGGGGTTGCCACAATAGCCTTGTCAAACAACCCCCAAAGTCCCCAAGAAGCATCAACTTGCACTGCTGGAAAATCAAAACTAGTAAAGGACTGTGCACTTTTGATTCTTGACCTTAGCTTTGTCCTCTACATCCCTGTGCAGAGATTAGACTGTTTTCTGAAGCAACTGGGCCATCTTTACAAGAGTACATTTGAGATTCAGTCAGCTTTTGAAGGTTATGTATTGGAGATCCCTCTGGTCTCTCAGAAGTTGCTTTGTAGTGGAGTTGGATTATGATCCCCTTGGAAGCTTGGTCTTTGACTGACATTGATAAGGTTGGCTCCAAGGAAACCCAGCATCCTCTTTGCCCTGGCGCCACTGGGCTCGCCACCCGCCTCCCCCCCATTGCCCTTCCTCCCCCTCCCTTCTCCACCACCTCTCTATCCCTCACTTGAACTGGCTGCCAGAGTTCACAGACAGCTGGGCAGAGAGTGGCTAAATCTGCCCAGCTGCCCGGGAAGCTTGGCGGCCAGGCTGAGGGAAGGAAGCATCGGCTCTCTTTGAAGGTCGGCTGCCAGTGAATCTCAGGCAGCTGGACTTCAAAGGGGGCACCGCTGGGCTTTCCCTCCTGTCTCGGCAGGTCATTCCGTGGCGCTGTGCTTCCGGTGTTGGCACGGTGGCTTTCAAGTTCCTCTTCAATTAAAGAGCTGAAGTGAAAGCTGCACTTGTGTTCACATTTGGGTTTCTTATGTGGCATGGCCAGGCTGAGACCTTAACCCCTGTTACCCCGAACTTAACAGCAAAGCCAGAGGGAGAAAGGTAATACCATACAAAGAGCGGCTAAGGAGATCCATGCAGTTAGTGGGATTTCCTCGTGGCCAGTTGTAAGTTGTGTTACTTACCAAGCTTTAAATTACTTCAGGGACTCTCGGTGTGATCAGTAAAGGCTGATCAACCTGTGCTTATGGGCTAAGAGCAGCTAGTGGCCTGGAATTGGGTTTAGTTGTGGATGACGGTTTTAATCTGTTTCTAGACGGTAGCGTAGGGCCCACCCACCACCCCACACTTCACTCTTGCCGTGCTTCTGCACCTTTCACCTCCAAATCCCACTGGTGGTCAGGGAAGGGACTGGCCTAGGCAGGAAGGAGCAAGGGTGCCGCAGAGTGCAAGCCTAGCCTAGGTGCAAACAAGGGTCAGAGCAGAGGGAGCCTGAAATCAGAAGAACTGTGAGTATGTACGTGTATACTGGTGGTTAAGAGTGCAGGCCCACCCACACCTAAAACAAAAACAAAAGCAAACTAAGCAAACAACTAGAACAGGAACGGAACCACAGAAATGGAGCTCACATGGAGGGTTATCAACAGGGGAGTGGGAGGGGGAGGTGGGGGAAGGAACAGAGAATAAGTAGCATAGATGATAGGTGGAAAATAGACAGGGGGAGGGTAAGAATAGTGTAGGAAATGTAGAAGCCAAAGAACTTATAAGTATGACCCATGGACATGAACTCTAGGGGGAATGTGGGAGGGAGGGGGTGGGCAGGATGGAGTGGAGTGGGGGGGGGAAATGGGACAACTGTAATAGCATAATCAATAAATACATTAAAAAAAAAAGGAGTACAAATTGGTAGTTACAAAGTAGTCACAGGAATGTAAAGCACAGCATAGGGAATATAGGCAGTAATATTGTACAACTATAATGGTGCCAGGTGGGTACTAGGCTTATCAGGGGGATAACTTTGTAAATTATACAAATGTCTAACCACTATGCTGTATACCTGAAAGTAATATAAAAGAATACTGAATGTCAACTGTAACTGACCCCCCCCCCCCCCCAAAAAAAAAAAAGAGTGCAGGCCCTAGGGCCAGGTTGCCTGGTTCCAAATTCTGGCTCTGCCACTCACTAGCCACATGACTGGGGGCAATTAGCCTTCTGCACCTCCATGCCCTATGTGGAAAGTGAGGATAATAATAATGCTTATTTCATAAGGGCATCGGAAGATTCAAGGGGTTAATATGTGCCTTGTACTTAGGACAGCATGTGTAGGCCATAGTATGTACTCAATAAGTATTAGCTGTTGTCATGCCCCAGGGCCCATTGACTGGGACTAGCAGGGTGTGACAGGTGACAGGCTTGTGGTTTTTCCCACCCGTGTATGGGTAGAAGACTGCTTGCGTCTGTCTTAGGTGGGATTTGTAACAGAATTCTTTTTTCAGAAATTCTTAATAATGTTAAAAAATGTGTTATGTAGGTTGAAGGAGAAAAAAGTTATTTCATGTTATTCATCTCTCTCTTTGCATTTACAGTTACTTAGGGCCATTACTGTAATAATCTTCACAAATCCAAAGAAGTCTGGTAAAGCATGGTAGTGTGTGTGTGCACATGTGTGTGTGTTATACACATGTAAAATACATATAAATACATACATAATACACACATATAAAATACATATAAACACTAGAGGTGTTTTAGTGAGGAGCGGTTTCTGAAGTTAGAATCAAGGTTTGGATATTTGCTCTGACAATTTACTAGTCACATGTCTTTGGGTAAGTCACCTCGCTAAGCCTCAATTTTTTTGTTTCTCCAATGAGGAATAGCTGCACACCTCAGGGAGCTTGCTGTAAGAATGGGATTAGAAGAGGAATGTTTTACGGCACTAAGTAGCACCACGTTCAGTAAGTGTGCCTTTGTCGTTACCATCCTTGTTGCCACTGCTGCTGGTGACATAGTTAAAATTATTATCGAAACCGTTGGTTGTGTAACAGTGACTTTACAGGCAGAGTGTTTTTTCCTGAGATCTCTGTTCTCTCTAGATCAGAGGTCAGCAAACCGTGGGCCAGTCCAGGCTGCCACCTCTCTTTGTGGATAAGTTTTGTTGGAGTACAGGTCCACCGTTTGTTTATGTATTGCCTATGGCTGCTTTCCTGCAACAACAGCGTAAGTGAACGGCCTAAACATTTCCTGCCTGCCCTTTCCAGAAGAGGTTTACTGACCCTTACTCTGGTTTTGTGGTTCCCCAACTGAAGTCCAGAAAGCATTAGTTCCGTCTGTGTGAGTAAGTACTATCTAAAACAAACAAAAAAAGTTCCAGAGTCAAGTAAGCCTTGGAAATGTTAGAGTTTGATTTATCCTGGGACTACTATTTAAGAGACTCGTCCTTGTAATATACTGATGTGCTTTGTGAATCTTTAAGACAAGGCCATGGTATGCAAATGAACTCTGGTTTCCCAGACTCACTTGGCTATGGAAAGACCCCCCCGCCTGCCACCCCACCCCTGGACAGGATGATGTTACACAAAACATCCTCTGGGAAAGCCTGCTTTGGGCTGTCTCTCTGGAAGGATTTTCCTCTTAGATCATCCCTCTTGGTGATTTAGGTGATATCCTCACTTGGAAACCCACAGAATATCATAGGAGATGCTGTGTAACCTCATTTTATCCCCAGAAAAAAATTATATGTTCTTTAAAATCAGAGCACTTAAACATACCAGATATTTAAATGGTCTAATCAGATAATATACCCATCTTTACGTGATTCTCTCTGATGTTTAAAGATTATAAAGGAGTATCAAAGTCCGAAGTTCTATTTCATGCCTTCTTGAAAGTCCAAAGCTGTGGGTCTTCTGTAGGGCTGTAACATTTTTTACACCTAAATTTCTGGAGCAAACTCTACAGTGCCTAACTGGTATACCAACCAATCTCAGCTAGGGTTTATAAGAAGAAAGATTCATGTGAAGGTAACTTGTGCCTTAGCCATAAGGGGTCTGTTTTATAGACTAAAGTAAACACCTTGAATTTCAAGTGGCAAGCACATGGGGAGCCAGAAGATTCCAGAGCAGTGGCGTCATACTCAGCCTGTGACTCACACATCTCCGTGGCTGAGCTTCCACTGCAGCTGCAGCGCCCAGCTGGTCATCAGAGAGAGAGCCCTAGGTAGTCACACACTGCAGTCGCCAGGTTTGAGACGACCAAGCAGGCATGTCATTGCAACATTGTCTAGTTATGAATGAAGGCTGGGCTATCTGTTGGCCAAACACAGTTGGAAAATAAATGCTAAGTCATAGCTGTTGTTTGAAATCACAGACTTACAAAATGAACCTGGGCTAAGGCTGGAGAACCCTGCTAGAGAGTTTAGCTCTCATCATAAATAAATGTTCCATCTGTCTCTGTCTCACTCTGTGTCTATCCCTCTCTTTCTCTGCCCTGGAAGCTTCCCATATGGCCAATCAGAGGCCAATTCTTGGTCATCCGATGCCCTCTAAACCTGGCTTTAAGTTGATGCAGTAAATGTTTTATGAAAGAATAAAGGGTTTTAACATGTTTCTCCCCCTTTCCCAACTTGTATGTCATTTGAAGAAAATTCCATATTGTCTCTCCCTTTATATACCTCAGTGTTGTATGTATAATGGATCCTCAGTAAATGTGGTTGGCATTGAAAACGTGAATTCTAAAAATTCAGTGCCACACTTTTATGGGGGAAGATGAATGTTTTCAGAAACCTCTGTCAGATATGATTTCTTTAAAAAAAAAAGGAAGTGAGAGAAGGACAGAGAGGGGAGAGAGAAGGAAGGAAGGAGGGAGGGGAAAAACATCTTGGCTGGAACAATAATTATCTTTTTTTAAAAGGTTAGAAACTTGGATAACTGTTAACTTACTATGAAATATATTGTTTCCTTGAAACATGTTCTAAAGTTCAGAGTTCCATTTGCTGTGTTTATTAAGTACATTCCTCTCGTAGGGCCATGATATTGATGCGTAACATACTATACTGTACTCTCAAACACATTGGGATTCTTGGAGTTCAGATGACATGCCTGGGAAAGAAAGATCAGAAATGTGGGGAAAGAGCTTTCATCGTAGTACCATAGAGAAAAGCAACTTAAACTCAATTCTCCCTTCCATGTTTTCAAGCATTTTCTTCTCTCATTCCCATATCTTCTGCTGGAACCCTTGTCTTATTTGGTGTCAAAGAATATATGGAAGAAATGGCTGCAGTTGGTTGGAAGCAGACTACAACTACCTAGAGATAATGTGTATGCCAAGCAACCACAGCAAGGATTAAAAGACATGGCTAGAGAGAATTTTTGCTCTCCTGGGCAGATGCAAAAGGCAAGAGAGGAGTGTAGTGATTATATAAAGAACAAGACATGATAACGTTGAATACATGTTAATTACAGGGTTGTAGGACTAGTTGATGTTAGCTTTTATTTGGTAGAATGCTAAGGTAGGGGAGAGAGAATCAACCTTCTTAAAAAGTTATTAAGGCTCCTGTAGTATCATCTGACTTATAATAGGGACAAACACTCACATAATGTTTACTCTCTGTCAGGCACTATTCACATTCTTTATACGTTGCATTAGTTAACTTTTGCTGCATAAGAAACTACCCTAAAACTTAGTATCTTAAAACAACAAACATTTATTATTTTTCACGATTCTTTAGGTCAGTTGGGCAGTACTTCTGGCCTGAACTGGCTTGGCTAATTTCTCCTGGGTTCTCAGTTGCATCTGTGGTTAACTAACGGCGGGGGCTAGATGGTCTGGGGGGCCTCACCCACATGTCTGCTATTGGCTGGGTGTCAGCTGGTACTACAGGGATGACTGGGCACATGACTCTGGTTGTCTAGGAAGCTAGCTCCTGCTTTTACACAAGGTGGCTGGGTTCTAAAAGCAGCAAGAGAGCAAGTCCCAATGCACATGCCTTTACAGTTCTCTGCTATGTCCTGTTTGCTAATGTCCTCTGTTGTTAGGGATGCTAAGAGCAGATGCTAAGGCAGCACTAGGTTCGTAAGAGATTTATTGTCAAAACTCCTATAAGGGAAAAGTGGGTGGGGGACGATCGGAGGCTAGGAGTATCAGATGGTGATTCAGGTCGGACCCCTCTGAAGGAAAGAAGGAAGGAAGGAAGGAAGAAGGGTTGGCTAGGAAGATTCCAGGGCTGCCACACAGTTCTAAGAAAGCTTTGGCCAGACCAATGGGAAGTCCTTGATCAAAGTCATGCAAAGCCTTATTAATGTGCTCTGGCTGTGCCACCCCATTCAGCACAGCACAACAGTTTTGACTACTTAAGTCTGTAGCAACAATCCCTTTGTGGAAGGACTGGAAGTATTGTCCCACTGAGTACAGATTCTCTTAAGAGTCTGGCTACCTCTATAGTCATTAGGCTGTTGATCTGAAATGAGGCTCAAATAGGGAAACAGAGCAAAGGATCAGTCTCTTTATCGGGATGATCAACCTTAGCCTCTGGCCCTCCATTTCTCTCTCTCTTTATTGTAGATATTAAGCAATACCTTTGTTGTCCTCCCACCTCTCCTGCCCATGGGAAAGCATCACCACAGCTCCCTACACATCGAGCCCCCTTGCTATCCAAAGGGGCCCTCGGACCTTGTCAGTCATTATTAGTTGTAGCCTTTTGGCTTCTGGCAACTGAACACTGCAACCTGGATTTTATTACTTTGGGCCTCATCTTCCCCATGGACATGAATGGCCTGGCAGTGACACTAGTCTGGGACCGCAGAGGAGAGCTGCCACTGAACTTCTTGGTGACGCTGGCTCCCTCTCCCCTGTGCATTCCTGGTGGCCTTGGTGAATGGTATTTTCTCGAGGCCCTCCCATGAAAAATAATGTTCTGTGTTTTCTGGCTTGACACAGTATATCTATTCCAGCATGCGCACATCCCCAGTCTTCTTACTCTTCTCTCTGTCGTCTGCCAGGGCCATGGGGTGTTTTTTTTTTTTTTTTTTTTTTAATTCAATACTGGCTATCACTTTTCCAGGCCTCTAATAGCACCCTAGCAGCAAGTTTTCCCCATCCCCTGGTGTCCTTGTTCAAAAATGTGTCCCAAATTAATGACTCCTGCTTATCTAGTCTTGTATTGAAGCCCCCTTGATTAAGCATCTTCAAAATCTAAAGCTCAAGGTACTTCATGCTCCTGCTAGTAGCTGCTAGCTAATTCTTGCATCACTTTTGGTATGCAATCTCTTTCCTCCCTTATCAGGCCCAGCCACTTCCCCACCTGAGTGATGCTTGTTTTCCACCCTAGTTATTGGCCTAGCAGCCAGGAGGTAGGGGCACGTCCTGAAAGAAGGTATCTGCTGCCTTGTGGGGGTGGGACACTTGTAGCATCCAGCACAAGTTCTAGCTCTGACTAGGCAGGGGTGGGCCAGCTCTGGAAGCTGTGAGTGTTCCAGGGGGTCTGCAGATCCAGCATGTATGGGCATCCATCCAAGCATCCTCTCCTTATGTTTCAGGATCTCAGTTTTCCCAGCCACGGCCCTGACCTTAGAATAACAGACCTGCCTTGGCTGAGCATTTCAGTGTCTTTGGAGCTCTATAAATCTAACCACTAGATCTGTTTTGTTTGTTGCTCAGCTGTGTCTGCCCTTCCACTGCAGCAGATGAGGGCCTCCTTGGAAGCAACTGAAGTGGCCCTCTGGTCCTCCCACTTAGTCTGTAACTGTTAATGGCCCTCAGATTCTCTTTATCCCTCTGCAGGTATCCATACGACTTAGCAGTAACCAGCCAACCTTATTTTCTTTGTCATTGTTCCTCCCATATCTTTTAAATGCCTAAAACATTGTACCGACAAGGACATTCCTCTGCACCAGGTTTCCCCTGGTCGCCTCCAGTGAAATCTGTAGCAGTTGGACCACTATCAAGTGCTAGAGTGTATCTGCGCTCCACGTTCCTCTCAGGACAGTGTCCTCTTTACCTACCAGGTGGTCCCAGGTTCTCTTCTGACCCTTGGGTGGTACTGGCCTGGGTCCTCTGAGAAGCAGGCACCAAGAGAGAATTAACATGGAAGGGGGAAGGCCTGTAAGGGGAAATGGGGAGGGTCCCGAGAAGCAGGAGAGAGTCACAGCAAGATGCAGGCCACACCCTTAGGAAAGAGAGGAGTGTTAAATGTCTACCCGCTGACGGATGGATAAGTAACATGCGGTGCCGCCGTGCAATGGAATATTATTTGGCAATAAAAAGAAATGAAGTGCTGCTACATACTACAACATGGATGGACCTCAAAAACATTATGCCAAGTGAAAGAAGCAGGTCACAAAAGATAACATATTGTATGATTTCCTGTATATGAAAGGCAGGCAAATATACGGAGACAGAAACTAGATTAATGGTTGCTTAGGGCTGAGGGGTTAGGGGAAGATGGGGAGTGGTTGCTAATGTCTATGAAGTTTCTTTTTGGGGTGATAGAAATGTTCTAAAATTGATTGTGGTGATGCTTGCTCAACTCTCTGAAAATACTAAAAAACATTGACCTTATACTTTAAACGGGCAAATTCCATGGGGCGTAAACTGTATTTTCATAAAACTGTTACATTAAAAGAAAAGAAGGAAAAAAAGAGTTGTGCACAAAGAGTCCTAGACCACACACAATGTCAAGGCAGTTTCAGTCAGGCCGATTAGGGGTCTTTGTCCCCGTGCTCGGTCATCGTGGGGAGCAGCCCTGGCAAGGCCCCGCGCAGTCACAGAGGCAGTAGGGGTGCCGGTCAGTTATAGTTTCCCCAGTGGGCGATCTGGGAGGCACACATGCATGTCTCCGTGTCCTCTGAGCCAACGTAAGTCACACGTCCTAGACTTAGGGTGTAGAGAAAGAGGTGCCACATCTTGCTGAAAGGAACAGCAAAGTTCTATTGCAAAGGACTGTGCCACACTTGCATTAACTCACTCAGTTCTCCCAACAGCTTATGAAGTATGCACTACTATTACTCTCACTCAATAGATGGCCCAGGGGGGCAAACGGGGATTAACTAGCCCAAGATCGTATAGATGGTAAGCAGTGGAGCCTGGATTTGAACCCGTCAGTTTGGCTCCGCAGTCTGTGCTCTTTGTGTTATACCATATTTCCACACAATATTAATTTGAATATCATTATGAAACATTTGAGAATCAATGGGAGAGCTTTAATTGTTCATACTAAAATGAAGGCTTCATGGGAATAGGGAGTTGGAGTTCCTGTACTTTTGTATACATTATCCTCATTATCTTTACTCTCAGTTTCCAAAATTAGAGAAACAGGAGGGAATTATATCCAGCCTACACCTATATTTATTTCATTTTTTAATCTTGATACTTAAAAAAACCTTGGCATATTTTTAATCATAGTATAGTAAGTAATCTTAATATGTGATTGAAAATATAGAAGTGATTAGAATTTCTTGATTATCCCTAAGCTTGAAATGAAAATAAAAATTTATGAGAGAGAAGGAAAATTTATATCAACTGAGGGTGTCCTAGGAATGGATTTGAGAAGTCAATCAAATGTTATTACACCTAGTTTGCTAGATAACCTGGCACTTGCTCCATCTTGCCCCCGGAGTTTGTGCTTTGGTAGCTGGTTGTATTACAGCAGCTTTCTGAGTGGAGGTACCCACTGCAGACTTAATAAATCCGTGGTTTGACACAAGCAGGGAGACAGTCGGTCACATGTAGCTCTGTCCCTTCGGGAGTTGGGAGAAAGGTAGGGGTGGGGCAGTGTGTAGAGCATGCTATTTAAAGATTAATAAACTCAAGAAAAGAAAGATTAAGTAATTTGACCAGGGTCAAACTAAAATGCAGCAAGTTGAAATTTTAGGTTAATTTGGCTTGGCTCTAGAGCCAGGGTTCTTTCCATTAGATTTTTCTCTATCTTCAGCCTAGCAATTCATTTAAATTCTTTCACTTACAATAGTTTATTCTATGGTTTCTATTAATTACAGACCACATTTTAATCACTTTCAGGGCTGGTTTTCCTCTTCATTGATACATACACACTAGAGCAATAGGAGGATATTGGGATCCCACCGCCACCGGATGTAAACTTACTGACCATAACAAAGAATGTTTGGATAATCTAGGATTTCAGGCAATGAAAGGTTTTGAATTTCAGGAAGTGACAGACATTGTAGAATATTTTTTAAAAATACAGTTAAGACTTTGGGGAAGACATTATATTTTTCTGAGAGAGTTTGGCAGACTGCATTAGAGAAGAAAAACTAGAATTAGCGTAGCCACAGAAGGCAGGACCAGGACTCACAAGTAGATGTCAAGAGGAGGGTGTCTTGGACCCAGTTTAAGAAAGGAAATATTAAAACAAAAGCCATGAGTCTTTTAAGCCCAGTGTGTAAAGACACACTGAGTTATAACTCAGTGGCATAATTGGAAAAGAAGAAAAAAGAGAAAAAAAAGAAAGGTGTTCCCAGGGGGAGCCACCAGAAATGGGCTGGCGTTACTTGTTATGTAGTGAGTTCTGCACTGCCAGAGGCTCTGTAACCATCTGCTGAGAAGGGAGATGGGGACACTTTTACCAGTTGTGAGTTTGTGCTGTGTGATCTCAGAGAGGGCCTTTAAAACTCTAGGTTTTGTGCTTGCATTTGCCATCACTGTGAGTATTTGAGACTCGATAGTCTCCAAATCATAACATAAGGCAGTCCTAAGAATAGGAAACCAATATAAAGGAGTTAATAACTCAGCTTCCCTGAAGACCAGTGTTCTTTGCCCAGGATGATTATAAAAACAGGTAAAGGAGAAGGCGCGGTTTGAGGTTCCCGCATTGTGGCAGAAGTGTTTTTCAGTCAGGCTGACTTTGTGTTAGAAGTGTGCGGGTCTTCGTCGTCATGCAGTGTTCCAGTGTTGATGTTTTATGCAGGTTTGAGATCCCCTCTGGTTGTCTATGTTATTTCATTGGAATAGACTCTTGTTGCTGCTTAAAGTGAAGTCAACAATAGCAGAGCACTCTTGACACAATCTGTGAGCCGTCTGTCTCATCTGAGGACATCGCCCGCTTTATTTCATTAGGTCCTTTGAGAGAGGGAACAGATTAGGTTATTTTGAGTGCAGTCTCTCCCTACCCTTGCAGTATTAATTATTAATACACAGCCATTTGTCGTGACTTTAAAAGGTGGTGTACTAAGGCATAACTCTGTGTAGTGGTAGAAGACACCATGGGAAGTCAGAAAGACGGGCTCAGTCTTATTTTGTGGCATATAGTCACTCTTTCTGCATTATAAGTAATGAATTGTAAAACTTTCCAAACGCCCAACCTCCAAAATAATGGCCCTTTAAAGCAGTACCTACATGAGGTGACACCACAGTGTAGCAGAGGAACGTCTGGTAAAGTCCTCTCTTACCTGATTAAGGCAAAATCACCTTTGGTCAAAATCCCTTTTTCCCATTCAGTTCATTGTATTGAATTTACAGTCACCTGTTAGATCCAACAGAACTTTTTCTTAACTTTTAAAACGGATCACTTTTCCTTTACTTGATCACCACATGGCATTTTTCTTTAAATCCTAGGACCTCAGTCAGTCCAGTAAAAAGCACGAGGGAAGCTAGACACACGCAGGGAACAGCAGCTTCCCAGCCCATCTCACCCCCCTCCCCGACCCGTGGCCCCCGCTCGGAGCAGCAGGGCTAGAATTGGATGTCAGGTGGAGCTGCCTGCTAGCTCCTGGGCTGAGGTTTCCCTGATAGGATTCCTTTGGCGTCTACGCCTTTTAAGGTTCTCTCTCCCACTGTACTGGTATATGTGCATGTATACATCTAGATGTATATGTGCATTTATATTTTTGAATGTTGGCATTCAAGATCTGTTCTGTCCTATTAATAATGAAATATACATATTGATCCACTAGTCAAGTGATAACATATTACGTATTTGCCAGGGTTTGTTTTTCCTTAAGAATCATATTGCGGTAAGTGACCTTAGAGATCATCTAGCTCAATCACTTAGTTTATAGCAGGTTGAATTATTATCTGGAAAGGCTAAGTAATTTGTCCCTGGTCACACTGCTAGTTTTTGACTGAATTAAGTGTGGGTTTCACATGACCTGGTCCTGGCCCAGTGCTCCTTTTTTGGTTTTTTTAAAGATTTTATTTATTTATTTTTAGAGAGAGGGGAGGGGAGGGAGAAAGAGAAGGAGAGAAGCATTGATGTGAGAAACATTGATTGGTTGCCTCTCACACGCACGCCCTCAGTGGGTGGGGGTCCTGGCTGGCAGCCCAGCATGTGCCCTGACCAGGAATGAAATCAGGGAGTTTTCAGATTGTGGGACAACGCCCAGCCCGCTGAGCCACACAGGCCAGGGCTCAGGGCCCCGTGCTCCCTTTATTATACCACATTGCCTTACCACTCTCAAAATGCGGGTCTTCCTTCTGTTTAGATGTGGATTTGTACTTATTAGCATTAAAAACAAAACATTGAAAACAAATTAAAAAAAGAACTAAGTTAATTTCACCGAGTGGCCAAATTTAAGTACAGAACTTTTTGGTGCTGTTACTGCTGCAATATCTTCCAAAAGCTTTTTTTTAGATTTTGGTAGTTTATGACTTGATGAAGTATAATGAGGTGGCAAATTTTTCTTACTGAGGTTGGTAGCAGAGTTTTGTTTTTCCAAGGAACAAAAGGTTTGCAACCTATTCTCCACATGTGTGCAGTTACTGCACTGGGAAAACTCCTTAGCAGCTCCCTTTTGCCTTCAAGACAGAATCTAAGCCCTTAATTTAGCCTGCAAGGCCCCTGGTGTCTGGGCCCTGTACATCATCTCCCTGCCTCTCCTCTCCCTCCAGCTGGGGTTGGCCTCTTAGTTCTTTGAATGCAACCAGCTCTTTTATCTTAGGGCCTTTCAATAGGCATGTGTTAGTTTCCCATTTTTAACAAATGGCCACATATTTAGTGACTTAAAAAATACCAGTTTATTATTTTGAAGCTTCTGTAGATAAGAAGTCTGGCATGGTGTGGTTCGATTCTCTTCTGAGGGTGCCATCAGGCTGAAATCACAGCGTTGGTCCTGGCTGTGGCTCTCCTTTGGGGGCAGGGTCCTCTTTCAAGCTTACTGGTTGTTGGCAGAATCAAGATCTCAGTTCCCTGACACATCTTTAAGTCAACACTGGCATGTCAAACACTTCCCAACTTTGAGTTTTTCTGATCTACGCCGCTCTTTGGCTTCCTCTTCTGTCCTCAGCCAGCAGGAAGCTCTTCTTTTAAGGACTCGTGTGACTACTTCATTCTGACCTAGTTACTCCAGGATAAACCTCCCTGTTCTAAGGTCAACTAATTAGTAACCTTGATTATACCTTCAAAGTCCCTTTTACCACATCGAGTAACATATTCATGGCCATTACACCAGGCGCCAGAGAGCTGGGGGGTCAAAACTCTCCCTACCACAATGCCGTACTCGATGATGGGAATACTCTTTCTTGTCCCTGTGTCTTGATTCCTTGTCTGCTAGTTCTTACTTTATCCACTGGATCTCTGATTTCCTTTTGCCCCTGTTTGCCCCCTGTTCACAAGTTGGGGTTTGGAACCTCTCTTCAGTGCTAAGGGATGTCGCTGTACTTCCCCATTGTCACTTTGTCACTTTGTCAAAGTGACCACTTGTCACTTTGTATGCTCATCCATATCCTTTCAGGGGACGGTTGGTCAACTCTGTGGGAGAAGGCATGTTTATCTGGGCATATCTGTGTGTCCCTGGTGAACCTTGGGTCTACCATGCAGTTGATGGCTAATTTTTTAAAAAAGGGCGAATCAATGAGATAGTTGTATCTATGAGAGGCAGAAGCGTGATAATTGTCTTTGACACAAATTTCTACAAGTGCGACCCACAAGAAGAAAGAGGACAGTTTTAACTCAATATAGACAAATTATTTAAAACAAACAAACAAACAGCCCTGGCTGTGTAGCTCCATTGGCTGGAATGTCATCCTCTACACCAAAAGGTTGTGGGCTCGATCCCTGGTCAGGGCACATGTAAGGAGGGACCCCCCCAAAACAAGTGGAATTATCTTCTGGAGGGTGGGCCCCTTGTGGTACAGCCTTCCCCTGCTGGGTGAGTGTTCTAGGAACCCAGCTGTATCAGTGTACCAGCTGGTGGTGTTGTGAGAGGCTGTGTTCAGCTTCAGTGAAGTTTTTTTTGAAGACTCTTTTAACACATTTACCCATTTCATGGCAGGTTACGAATATGCCTGCCTGCACTGCACTGAGTGTTCAGCAGTTTTTGATCAAAAACAGCCTGACCCCTGTGCCCCACCTCCCTGTTCACCAGTTCTTGCCCTGAGCAATTTTTTCCCCCAGACTAAGAAAGTCCTCCAAGGCACGTTTTGCCAGTGTGAAGAGGTAAAACAAACAAAAATGGTAGAAGCACTAAAAGGCATCAAAATTGATGAGTTCAAAAATTGTTTTGAGTAGTAGAAAAAATCTCAATAGGCGTATTGCATCAAATGGAGAGTACTTTGAAGGTGACTGAAGTTTAAACATGTAAGAATAAATACACAATTTTTTATAAATTCCAGGTTTTCTGGGGATCCCCCCTTGTACCTGGCTTGTGGGTTTGATCCCTGGTTGGCCAGTCAATGTTTCTCCCACTTTCTCTCTCTCCTTCCCTGCACCTTCTTCTCTCTCTAAAATCAATAAAAACATATCCTCAGTTGAGGATTAAAAGAAGAACCTGCCTGCTTTTGTGAGGTAGTGTACTCTTCATTCCTGGACACTTTTAGATGGAAGCCCCGTGGTGGGATGTCGGTGATATTGTCGGGGGCCTGAAGTATGTGAGCTGTTTTGTGAGTTGTTCTTTGTTTCTGTGAGACCAGTGGAGAGGGATGACCTGTATGCTTCTACCTGGGGCTCCAGGGAAGAGACCTACATGTTTTCATCACTAGCAATGTCCCTGTCCGTTCACTGTGGGGACAGCCTGCCTGGTGGATCTGGGATAATTGATTCCCTAGTGAGCTGGCCTGTGCTGGTCACTGACTTGTAACTGAGCGGCAAGAGTAGCATAGTAAAGTTGCTTTTTTATAAGTCCTTAACTGTGCACCAACAACACTGGAATTAAAAAGACCGTTAACATCCATTAGTAGAGGAGTATAATGCGGTGTTTAAGAGCAGGCCTTTGGATCACACTCCCTGCGCTACTGCTCACTAGCTGTGTGGCCCTGGACAAGGTGCTCACGTCTCGGTGCCTCAGTAAAATGGAAATGGTAATGGTGGGGCCTGCCGTGTAGAGCCGTGGTGAGAATTAAATAGGCGAGACTAAAGGATATAGTGCTGAGGACATGACCAGCATTGTGAAAGGGCTGGCTGTCACCATCATTGTCAGCGTCATCTCCGTTACCACCACCACCACCACCCTACAGGCACATCACAGGCGGTTAGGGACCTGCAACGGTGTGTGCAGCCTCTGTGCACTGGGCATGCAGGGTCTTTCTGACTTAATGAGTGATGTTTGGGTGTGGTTTTTATTTATACTTACTCTCTCGGATGACTACAGGAGACGGCTCCGATCATTATGTGACATGCTTTGCTAGGATAACAGGAAGAACTGAATGCTATGGAAATCTTGAGCTGCTCAGAGCGTACTAAGGCAGTTCGAAAACTGTCTTCTAGAAGACTCACCTTATCTCTTTCTTGCCTCTTATTAAAGCAATTGGATGTTTTTAAAAAGCCTTTTAAAACTTTTCCCCCAGAGTAAAGAAAACTGTAATCAGGTGAAGTTAATATTTTACATGTAGATAAATGTATATCACTTTCTGGATGACAAAGTGAAATACTCTTGCCACAAAAATGTTCGCATCTGAATTCAGAGGAGATGATAACCCTTTGCTTTACCCCTCAAACAGGTCCATCCAAAGTTCCACTACAAGCAGGCTCACGACCCCGGCACAGACACTTCCTGTGTGACTTTTTCCTATGATGGTAACGTCCTTGCCACTCGCGGAGGTAGGTTAGAAACGTCCTTCTTGATGTGTTTCTGTATATAAAGGGATCGTATTTAACGCTGACAAATGTTACTCTAATATCCTAGCAATTCACAAAGCTAGCTGTGCTTTGGTTAATGTACCTTTACCAGTCTGATCTTTTTTCATTAAAATGCATGCCCAACCTGGCAATATTATTTTATTAAAAGGTATCTAGTAAAATTAAGAAAATCTGTACTCTTGTGTCTAAGTTTTTATTTTAGCTTCAAATTCCATCTGGGTTTGAAGCTTCCAGTTATGACGTTGCATCTACCTAATGGAATTTTGTAGATGAAGTCTATATTTTTATATCATTTTGTAATTCTGGGTCTGGTATTTCAAAGTCTTCTATTTGCTGACCATTGATTTTTCTTTCTTTTTTTTTTTTTTTTGGTTCAAACACTAACTCAATTCAGTTAAAAAAAAAAGTTTTATGCCTGGATGTTTGGGGCTTTTTTTTGGATGTTATTTTTTAATGGTTACATAGTTCTTCATGATTGTATTCTAAGGTTCCTTACCACACTCTTATGGTAGAATAGAGGTTGTTCCTAGTTGTTTCCTAAATCTTTCCTACGTGGGTAAGCTGTGTGTTGATAGAAAGAAAGAAGAGAATAGTGAGGGCAGCTCATGAGCAAAGCATTGTGGGGAAGTATGGGAGGTGACCCAGGATCTTCGGGTAGGCCCGTTTGTGGGGAGAGAAAGGAAACAGCAGGTAAGGAGACTGGAGCCATATTACAGATGGCCTCAAATACCACCTTTGTTCTGCAGGCCAAATTAATCTAGCAACACTGCATGTAGTCATTGTTTCCCTTACTCAGCTACTACATATTGAGTGCTACTCTGAGGTAGCATTATGGTGGGTGTGCCCTGTGAACATCAGAGACCAGGCTCAGTCCCTGAGAGGCCTCTCAGCCTGTTGTAGAGGGTGGAGGAGGACTCGGTGAGACGGGGCTCCACTTACCCTCCGCTGAGCCAGTCCAGGCCCTTTACCCTCCAGAACTCTATTCAGAGTCTCTGCCCTCCAAAGAGGACTACTCTCGTTTACATAATTAAACTAACCATAGCACGTGTACCTGTATTTCCTATTTATGGTGCACATGGCAAAGGTGGAAATGTACAAAATATGTATTTTGGTCCTAAGATGATTCTTAATTAAGACTGTACATACTCCGAGGGGTGGGGTGGGGGCAGGTCTCTGAATCCCCTGGGAAAGTTCTTCAAATGATAAATGCTCTACTGAGAAATTCTCACATTCAGTCTTGCATCTTTAGTGTGGTATACCCAAGTCTCCAAGGCAGAGAGGGGAGAGGAGAGGGGAATAAGAGGGGAGCACAGTTTGAAAATTCTTCCCAGAGGATCCTCAAAGAGGCCAGCCTCCCCCTGGTGGATGATCACTCCCTTAGGAGTATAGGACAGATTCCACTTCGGTTAGCCATCCGGGTGATAATTCATACCGTCCCCTTCCACCCGGCAGCAGCTCCTGGGTAACGAGTGGGCCGTCGACACAGCGTGTATACTGTATTCCATCCTTTTCCTTCCTGGGTGTGTAGAACACGGCAGCTGAAGTCTATTCAGCAGAGTCCCCAGGATGTTGTAAGGTGCTCTGCTAGCTCCAAAACCCGCCAAGTTAGCTAAACTGTTTAGTGGAGGTTAATGTTTTCTTGCTGGTTGAGAATTGAGAGGGAGGATATGTAACCTTTTTTGAAGACTAGAGCAAAAAGGTAAGTCTTACGAAGTTCTTCCCATACAAGCACGTCCCTTGTCCAGCCCGCTGTGGACCAGTGCACCTGCCCAAGCTGGGGTTTAGAGGCAGGGTCACTGGGGAGAGTGGGGTTTCTGCTGAACTCTCCACTCACCTCACTTGCACCTGTTGCTGTTCCTTAGTGGACCCAAGGGGTTGAGGCAGGTCTCAGCTGTGGACGCTGGGGAGAAGGAAGACGTTCTGATAGGAGTTTTGGCTTTTGTTATGGCCAGGAATTAATTAGTAGTCCTACAGAAATATAAAGAAGTGATTCTTAAAAGAATATTCATGATGCTTTAAATAGCTTGGAACAGTTGTACTGCCCAGCAAAGTGAAGAACGATAGCCACAGAGACAGTTAAACTGGAGGGGTGGGAATCCCATGGCTCACCCTCATTAACCTTAATGGACAGCTTCACAGACACACTTGAGGGAGAAAGTCTGTTGTGAATTGAGCTACTTTTAGCCATGACAGTTGTTAAATTAGTATCTTCCAAAAAGTCAGGTTGTGCTTAAGCCTGCCGCAGGGGACCTGCCACTTGCTCTAAAACCCCTCTTTAGAGTCGGTTCTCTCAGGCTCCTTCTACCCGCAGATGCTGCACCGATCTGGAAAGTAATTTCTAGAAGACCAGTTCGTTATCATGTATCTCCTACTGTTCTCCCAACTAATGCTTTCAAGCTCCCCAAACAGTTAAAAAATGTAAAACCTGCCTGTGGGTATCTCCTTTCCTCTACTTTATCTCCCTTCTGATAGTTATATTGGGGGGGGGTGACCCAAAGTGCAATTTATTTATACAAAATTGTGTATTTATTCTTACATGTTTAAACTCAGTCACCTTCAGAGTACTCCCCATTTGATGCAATACACCTATCGAGACTTTTTTTCCCCACTGCCAAAACAGTTTTTGAACGCATTGATTTTGATGCCTTTAAGTGCTTCTACTGTTTTTTTGTTTTACCTCTTCCACATTGGCAAAATGGTTCCCTTTAAGGACTTTTTTCATCTGGGGAAACAAAAAACAAAGTGTCTGGGGGCGAGATCAGGTGAATGGGGGGGGGGCATGGGGGTCATGCTGTTTTTGGTCAAAAACTGCTGAACACTCAGCTTAGTGTGGGCAGGTACGCTTATAAACCACCCATCATGAAATGGGCAAATGCGTTCAGTCTTCAAAAAAAATTCACTGAAGCTGAATGCAGCCTCTCACAACACCACCAGCTGGTACACTGATACAGATGCGTCTCCAGAATTCTTGCCTAGCACGGGAAGCTTGTACTACAAGGGGCCCACCCTCCAGAAGATCTGGTTTTTGGGGGGATCCCCCCTTGTTTGCTAAGTTTAGCAAACTCCAGACTTGAAACTAATTCTTTTTGCACAATTCATGTTGTTTTTTTTTTCTTTCTCATTTCTCTATCAGGTGATGATACATTAAAACTGTGGGACATCCGACAGTTTAATAAGCCACTGTTTTCAGCTTCAGGTCTTCCGACCATGTTCCCAATGTAAGTAGCACATTTTTAGGATTGGATAAGCATAAGAGAATGAAAAACAAATTTATTTACCTTACTGTTAATTTATATCACCTGTCTTTTAGATATTCTCGAAAAGGGATTTGAAGAGTGTTTGAAATAGGTTTTTTGAAAAATGCATTCATTTTCCCTTTTTATTTTGCACATTCTTAGACTTTATAAATTTTTTTGAAGTTGAAATGATGTATGTTCATGTGTTTTCATGTACACACACACACACACACACACACACACACACACGAGGTCTGTCTAGAAAAAGTCCAGCCATTGTTAATGAACGGTTTGTGCCACATCGACATAAGCTGGCAGCCAAGGAGAGTGGGCGGGAACGCACCTGCATGAACAGTGAGGACTTCACTGTACTAGTCAGCAGGGGCAGTAGACACCATTGGGTGAGCATGTGTACTGTGTAGCCGTCGCATTCAAAATGACTAAGCTAGTAGAGCAACAAATCTGCATCAGATTTTGCGTTAAGCTTGGACATTCTCTGTGGACACGATTTGGAAGATTCAGGAGGCTGTAGCTGTAGGCAACTGGTGATGGGCAGCATCATCACGACGATGCACCAGCTCGTGCATCTTGTGCAGAGTTTTCTGGCAAAACATCAAATCACCCAGATGACTCAGCCCCTACAGCCCAGATTTGGCACCCTGTGACTTCTGGCATTTTCCAAAATTAAAATCACCTTTGAAAGGGAAGAGATTTCAGACTGTTGATGAGATTCAGGAAAATATGATGGCACACCTGATGGTGACTGGGAGCACTGTGTGAGGTCCCAAGGTGCCTGCTTTGAAGGGGACTAGGTGTCATTGTTCTATGTACAATGTTTCTTATATCTTGTTATCGTCTTCAATAAATGTCTCTAGTTTTCATACTACACGGCTGGATACTTTCTGGACAGACCTCATATGTATTTTGGATGCGTGCATAGGTCTTGGGGCAGTAAAAATACCTTAAGGGACTGACGTGTGCTTTTAATATTGTGTAAATGGCAGGGTAGGCCTACATTTTTGTCGTCTTTTATAATTTGAACCCGTTACCATCAAAGTGATGTTTATAGTTAGCAGCATTATTACATATCGTTTTCTTGATTGTTTTAAATCATAATTCCAGTCAGGGATCCAGTCACCTCCGTCTACTCACACTGTCTTGCTCTGGGAGCACTGTTTTCTCTGTCTTTCTAAGCTGACGGGTGAGCATTTACTGATTTTTTCCTGAGGCAGCTGGGGTGGAGTTGGAACCTGCACCCTGCAGTGGGTGCCTAAGCCACATTTTCTGTTTTTGTAGAAACAAGGTTTCACTTCTGTGTTCACTGGTGACCAACAGCAAGGAGAAGCAGGAGGTCAGGGGAGCGTTGGGGCGGGGGCTATGTGATGACAGCACCGACCTGGACACGGTCTGCTGCCCATGGCGTTGGTCTGCTGAGGCAAACAGATGGGCACACCTGAATTCATAGCTGATGAGAATTTTTTGAGCTATTCTGTGGGCTAGAAGGAATGCTAACTACAAAACTTGTTGTTTGGGTCACGGCTTAGACTATTCACAGGCAGTGGCCAGACCTCTAATAACAACAGTTGTTGAATCACAGCCACCAATTCGGTTCCAGCGGTGCAGCCTGCTCCTCATTTCATGGTGTTTGACTCTACAAAACTCAAATTACTTGAGTGGTGGCGGCGGTAAAAAGTGGTTCCAACACTGGTTAAAGTAATCACTCCTTAGACATTAGTCATCTCGTGCCTATTTGTGTGTAGATGCCGTTGCTCTCTGTGCGGAGTTCTTCCCACACTCCCTCTGCAGTGAAAAGTATTCCGGTGCGTAGAAGTTAAAAGCACAGATTCTGGAACCAGACTACCTACATTTGAATCCCAGCTGCACCACTCTCTTTTGTGATCTTGGACAAGGGTTACTTAATTTCTTTCTGCCTCAGTTTCCTCATTAGTAAAATGGGGGTAATGCTAGCTACCTCCCAGGATTATTGTGAAGATTAAGTGGATTAATGTAAGTGCTCGACTTGTAAGTCCTACTTAAGAGTTACCTCTTATTACAGTGATCTTGTTTATGTTTTATTTAACTCACTTATTGTTGCTGCTCTCTTGCGGGGACACAAGCCTATACTCACACACTCTTTGTCGGCAGGACCGACTGCTGTTTCAGTCCAGATGATAAACTCATAGTAACCGGCACATCTGTTCAGCGGGGGTGTGGCAGCGGCAAACTCGTGTTCTTCGAGCGCAGGACTTTCCAGAGGGTGTACGAAATAGACATCACGGATGCAGTATGTATATTCTTGTTCCCCCCCAGCTCTGAGGACGAAGTGAAGTTTGCCTGTTGGCTGTCTTTTGTTTTGGTTTTTAAATAGAACTCGAGCCCTGGCCTGTACACTTCAATGGTAGCTACTTTCTTCTCCATCACAAGGAACTTAATTTCTGTTTAGTTATTTGGAAGTTCAAGACATGTTTGATTTAACTTACACATCTGGAAAAAAAGCCCCCTTAGTTTTCTTTACAGATTAGCATTTGTACTACATTTATTTATTCATTCATTCATGTCCTGAGACTGGACATGTTATAATAATATAATAATAGTGAAGATTCCCAGAGTATAATCTGAATTCCTTTAAAGTCTTTTCAAATATGTATTATTATTTAGATGGTATTATTCATTGTTATTTTCTTTGTATGAAACAGGCCAATTAATGTCTGTGTAAGTTTTCTTTGGCTCATTGTCAAATTCTTCAGTAATATCCTGTATCTTAAGCATTGCTCTTATGTAGGTTTCTCCAGTTGTTTCAGCTCTTTGTATACATTTGAGACATATTAAGCACTTAAATGGTTCAGACAACTGAACAACTGTTTTTAAATCACCAGTAAAAAGCTTCTGTCTCTAATGTTCTAACATCACTTTGGAGTCTTAATTGTAGGCCCCACATTTGAAGCCATGGTATAGTTAGAGACAATATAGAAATGACAATGAGCCTAATTCTAGATGAGTACTTAAGTTTTATAGATCCTAATCTCATGACATCATTTGAAATGTGTCAGCACTAATAATACTTTTTTGGGGTGCATCCAGGAGCCACCTAAAACACTAGAATCAAAGAAAAAACACTCTTGATTCTATCAACTTTAATCCCAAGAAATAAAATTATGATTGAGCTATTCTGTTATGCCTCTCAACGACTACACATTTCAGTATTATTTATAGTGTTGTGTTTTTAAATTGTGACTTAATTTGAAGCATCATAAATTAAGGGATGTGGAAATACGATTGTACCTTTAAAGACGCACTGGATTTCTGTAGTGTACAGAAATGCTCTTCGCTGTGTTGCTCTGAGCTGCTTTTCTAGATGGATCTCTTTTCCTTTGCACTCCACCCCCTCATCCACTGTGTATTTGTTTGCTTTCGTTGGTCTTCTGCCACCAGGATGTGAGTCTGTGAGGGCAGAAACTCTGTTTTCTTCACTGTGATATCCCGAGGGCCTAGGAGAGTGCCTGTTAGGTAGATGGTCCTCAGTCGATGTGTATGAGTGAGTGGATGGTACATAATCGGCCCTTCGTATCCATGGGTTTTGCAGCTGTGGATTCAAGCAACTTTGCATTGAAAAATAATTTTTTTAATTGCAGAAAATTGATCCTTAAACATTACAGCATCACAGCCATTTACATAGTATTTACAGTGTATTGTATTAGGTGTTACAAGTAATCTAGAGATGATTTAAAATCTACGGGAGGATGTGCAAATACTATGCCATTTTGTAAAAGGGACTTGAGCATCTGCAGACTTTGGCCTGGGCCAGGGGTCCTGGAACCGATCCCCCCGCAGGTACTGAGGGAGGGCTGTACTTGGGAGTGCAAGTAAGTAATGTGAATTGTGGAGCTCCGGTGTGTCTTTGGAGAGTGAGGCGGGACAGAAGTGCCTGGAGATGAAGAAGCAAACTGACCTTGGATACCATAACAGGAAGGTGACCTTGTGTTGTGGCTTCTTTTTTTTTTAAAGCAAAGGAATGGCACATTCAGATCTGTTTTGAAAGTTAATTTTTACTGGAGTGTGAAAGTTAGATTTAAAATATTCAGTGTTCATTTATATGTGAAGGCTGAAGTTTATAACCTGGGAGACTGAGTCAACGTTCTGTGCAGCTGAGAAAAGAAAAGAAAAGAAAGAAAGCAGGTGCTGGAAGAAAGACGGTGAGTTCTGGTGTGGGTGTGTTGCACTTGAAGTACCTGCAGGACCTCTGGGTGGATGGGTAGGTGAATTTGGTGCTTAAGAAAAAGAAGACAGTTTTGGAAGCAGCATTTATAGTTCACAGTTGAAATGTTGGTTACCGATTAGTGAGGCTAAGGAAAGGCAAAGAGGAGAGAGAATGAGCCCTTAGGAAACTCGAGCATTTAGGGGATGAGCAAGTGAAGAGAAGCAAGCAAAGGACAAGGGTCGGTGCATCAGTCGACTAGACCGTATATTGAGTTGTCTTAGAAATGCCAGCTGCCTTCCAGGGGCCTTGTAAATCATTGATTCAGGGTTTGTGTGTCTTTTTATTGTTATGGACATCAGACAACATTGTTTTCTGCTTATAGAGTAGAATGGAATGTTAAAGAGACTTCCCACTGCCTCTTTGATCTGTTTTCTCAGGTTTTAAGACAGTCTTCTTGGACTGAAAGAAAATAAACGAACGCGTTCTTTGGAAGGGAAGAGGGTGGACGGCTCAGCGCTGTGCTTGTTTGACTAGCACAGGCAGTGCTGGCTTGAGTCTGGCCTCGGCGTGTCCATGTCCTTGGTTACAGTGTGAGTGATTGTGCTTGTCGTCTGCCCTCTTCTACAACAAAGCTCCTGGACAGTAATGTTCTAGAGTGCTCCGCTCGACGTGTGTATGGAGCCGAACGTTGTTTTCAGTCAGCGGATGTGAGAATCTGTGTCATTAATTTACTAACAACTAAAATCTGCCCTTTAATCGTCACAATAAATAGCCTTTTAAGATATAACAATTGCACTTCCCACTTTTATTTTTGAAACAAACTTAGAAAAAAGCTAATTATAATTTTACTATCTGTTTTGTCATATGCTCTGAAAATTTTTTTCTCTATGCAATGTGGAGATTCTTACCTCTCTTCACTAGGAGATGACAAATGTTTAACATTTTCTGTTTTTACTATGTGATGTTTATACACATTTTATAATTCTGCTGCAGTTATTTTTAGATGTTTTCTCTGTAGTCCAATTGTATTTCCTCAAGTTAAGAGGAAACACATGCATATTCTTTACATATCTAATTCTTTGCAATTTGAGAGGTGTGATTTGCCTCTTTTCTAAAATGAATTCCATTACACACTCACTGTTGCTTTTGTGTAAGATACCACAAACTTTTTATGTTGTGTAAAAGGTATTTATCACCCTATTTTATGTGATAAAAGTATAGGAGTGAAACAATGGACAAAAATATAATTTGAAGATGATGTATCAAAATTTTAAAAAATAATTATGTTTAGAAGAAACAGAAAATTTTAAACTTTTTCAAAATTTTAGTTCTTTAGGAAATGCTCCTAAATAACATTACAAACTATTATTAGCTAAGTAATTTTTCATCAAACTGTAATTTATTGCAGAGTGACTAACAGAATTTCCTTTTTAACTTACATAATTCAAGGTACATTGTTTATGAACTTGTACTAGTGTATTACCATTTACACTCTTTAACCAAAGCAGAGTGAAGAGCAGTTGTTTTGACCTGGTATTATTTCAGATGGTGGCCTCTTTACCTCAGTTGCATTGCGCAGTAATTGGAAAGAGGTGCTAGGCATTTCCTTGGGCAAAGAGAGGAAAGAGCCAGAAATTCCACACCTGCTCCTGACTTCTGTTCCATTTGGTTGTTTGCTCAGGTTCTTTAGAGAGGCCCCTCTGTTTCTGTAAACCTTGACTGAGCAAAGTGAGGAATGGAAATCCAAAAACAAAACCTGTATTTTAAAAACAGCTATAACATTTAGCACAATTGATCTAGCTGAAGGAAAAGGGAAAGGAAATTTGCTTTGATATTTTGAACTAGACTGCCTTAAACATTTCAAAGTTGAGAATCAACACATAATGGTAAAGTTCTTTTAAGGAAGAAAAAAAGTTATTTAAGATTACCTAAAGAACATTTGATTACCTTTAAGAACATTTTTTTAACCTCTGAAGAGAATGGATAGCAAAGAACAGGGATATATTAGATATTTGCTTCTTTCACTTGTTTTCCAGAATATCCCCTTCCTGTGAGAGATGCCATCTGGATTATGCACACGTCACTTATGTTGTTTAAAAAAACACTCAGAATGTCAAGTATTAGGTATCTTATATCAGTTTGAAATCTTAATAATTTTTCTTCATGGAGCCAACTCTGCAGTTAGAGAAAGTATATATTCTGGATCTGTCTTCCTGGAATTTTATCAGTTATTTTCATCTATATCAAATGGAGGGAAGTGAAATAAAAATGACTTTTATATTGTTGTTAAGATGAACTCTGGACTTCCCCTAAAAGATAGGGAGAAGTTGTAGTTTTTCTACCAGATTTATGTACTTGATTTCTTAAGAAAAATAGGTACAAGCTGTATCCATGCCCCTTATTATTATGAGCACTGATGGAAAAAGATACAATTACTGTTAAAATTATGTTAAGTTACAATTTATATATTTACCAAAAGGATAGAAAATTTCTTATTTAAGACCCATATGTCTGATTATAGAGATAGCCTACTACATACAACGAGGTCTGTCTGGAAAAATTCCAGCCATTGTTAATATAACAAACGGTTTTCGTGACATCGATGTAACCTGGCAGCCAAGGAGAATGGGCTGGAATGCACATGCGTGAACAAAGCTGACTTCACTGTACTAGTCAGTGGGGGTGGTAGATGCTGTTGAGTGAGCATGTGTACCATGTGGTTGTCACATTCAAAATGACTGAGCGAAGCCCTGCCTGATGTGGCTCAGTGGATTGAGTGCTAGCCTGCAAACAAAATGACTGAGTGAGTAGAGCAACAAGTCTGTATCAAATTTTACATTAAGCTTGAACATTTCTTCATGGAAACTATTCAGATGACTCAGGGGGACGCAGGTATGGGAACTAGTGACTGGCAGCTTCATCAAGACAGTGCGCCCTCTCATGCACCACGTCTCAGGCACAGTTTTTTGGTGAAACATCAAATTACCCCAGCGACTCAGCCCCCCTACAGCTCAAATATGGTGCCCTGTGGCTTCTGGCTTTTCCCAAAATTACAATGACCTTTGAAAGGAAAGAGATTTCAGACCACTGATAAGATTCAAGAAAATATGATGGGGCAGCTGGTAGTGATTGGGAGAAGTGTGTGAGGTCCCAAGGTGCCTACTCTGAAGGGACCGAGGCATCATTATCCTGTGTACACCGTTTCTTGTATCTTGTATATACTTCAATGAATTTCTGTATTTTCCTCTTACATGGCTGGATATCTTCTGGGCAGACCTTGTATACCAAGAAATTGAAGTCCATGTTGTATAAAAAAATCATTTATTAAAAAACCCCACCAAATTTCCATGAAGATATCAACTGCATTTTCTTCCTTATTTAGTTAGGTGAAGTTTTGAAGGGAACATGAATTTACATTATTTTTCCTTACCTTATAAGGGCTGATTCTTCATATATACATATCAGTGAGGATTATCAAATTAGCTTTTTGTATCTTGTGTTTTTATGATTATAAAAATAGTATATATTAAATCCCAGCAATTGACAAGGAAAAAAGATTATTAAGAAAGTAAATATCAAATGTAACCACATCACCCATAGATTATTCTTAGTATGACATTTAAATTATAAATTTTTATGTCCAAGAAAATTACTATATGTGTTAACATATAAAGTGACATACCATATAAAATGAAAGTATTGCCACTTTTATTTCACATTAAAAGTTTTTATGCCCTTATTTGGAGAGAATATTGATATTTTAAATCCAAAGAGATTGAAGAGGAAGAAGAAATGGGTATAACAGGGCCATTAAGTAATAGACCCTCCAAGAAGCTAGTTGTTTATCTTAATTTATTAGTGTCGGGGGCATGCTGACCATTCCGACAGTCATCTTGCATTATTTGTGCATATGGAGGAGGACAGAAAGGTCATTCAAATTAAGGGACATTCCAGGAGTCCTCAGAATTGGCTTTGGAATGTGTCTTTGTTCTTATGTTGGAATATAGCGATAACCAACCTGTGAAGGTTTGTCCCTGAAGCTGGACTCACCTGTGCTCCCATCTCATACTCGACGGGACTCATCATCTGTCTCACTGGTGCAGAGTCCTGGTTCCGGCAGGACCGCACCTCTTTAAAAACCATTTTCTAGAGATGAGTCAGGCGGGGTCCCTGCCCAGTCAGGATTATTCAAGGACTGGAGCACAGAGGGAACTCGAGCTGTCGGCAGTGCAGATGCCAACTGAAAATGAATGTGAAACAAAGACCACATTTGGCATTGACCTGCCTTCTCACATATAGTGAAACCTTCTTCAGGTGTAGCACACAGGTGTAGGGGATGGGAAAACGAGACTTGGAATTCACTAGCTTTCCATGATCTGATTTTCATTAAAGAGCAGTCAGACAACCGACTGATCGGGGAATAGCAGGTGCTTTGAATTATGTATTATTTTGAATAAAGAGATAACAGTTTAATGAAAGTTGCTGTGATTCACTTTCTTGGGAAGATTCAACAGTGCACATTCTAGGTAGATCCTAATGAACATGCTTCTGTTTAATGAAATACGTATTTTCCTACAGCCTGGTGGTAAGACAGTATACCCATCAGGGGTACACGGAGCATTTGCTCATTGAGACCAGACAGGCAGGGCATGTGAGCGCCGGTTGTACCTCGTCTTCCGAGGTGTATGGATATTTGGTGGGGAACCTGGGAGTAGGGAGGAGATGGTGACGTTTTAGCACAAATCTGCCAATGTGGCAGTTGCCTAGTCACTTCTCTAGCCCCACCCTTCCCAGGGTCCGGAGATAAGTTCCAGCCTGGCTCTTAGGACAGTGTTTTATGGTCAAGAAGCACGGTGAGCGGTCAGCACTGCTTTCTGTACGATGGTTTTCTCTAATCACTGAAGAAAAGAGATGGGCTACGATGAAAAACAATATTGCAGTTTTGCTGCTTTCGTGATTTGGATGAGTGAAACTTTTCTTGGGATGTACTGAAGCAGGCAGCGCACGTACCAGAGTTCACTTTAAACAGTCCCTGGAACTCAGCTGGACTCCTTACTAAGTGAGCTTCGCACTGTCCAGGGAGGGCGGGGGGGCTGGTGTCAGTGAGCCTCGATGAAGTTCCATCTGGGTTCTGGTTGCATCTGAAGGTCTCCTGCTGTGGGTGTTTCAGGACAGCGGTTTTCAGGATTTGAAGGTTACAGGCGAGTGCTCACCTGTAGGTATGTGAGAGGACAGAGAAAAGAAACCATCGATTTCATGGTGTTTTCACGGTTGGTATCTTCCTTAGGAAGTCTTAAAAGGTTTAGGTGGGAAAAATGACAGGAACCAGTTTTAGTGCTTTTTTTTTTCAGTATTTAAAAAAATCGTACCGTAAAATGGATCTCTTTTTAAGTGTATATTTCTGTGCTTTTCAGTACATGTTTAGTTTCATATAGCCACCACAGCACAGTTGGGACACAGAGCAGTCCCATCACCCCCAGAACCCCTTTCTGTCCCACCCCTCTGTCGTCACACTGCCAGCCCGTGCCCTGCCCCCACTCCTGACCCTTGGCGCTCACTGATTGTTCTCCATCATCACAGTGCTGCCTTTTCAAGAACGTCTTCTAAGTGGCCTCATACAGGACGTAACCTTTTTAGACTGACTTCTTTCCGCAGAACGAATGCCTTTCAGATTCATTCAGGCCATTTGTGTGAAGCAATAGTTTGTTATGTCTTATTGCTGGGTAGTTTCCACTGTCTAGCACAGTTTATCTGTCAAAGGACATTTGGCTATTTCCCGTTTTTGGAGATTATGGATAGAGCTGCTATAAGCATTCACATATAGGTTTTTGTGTATGGTTATAAGTTTTCATTTCTCTAGGTAACCACCTAAGAGTAGGCTGGCTGGGTCATATGGTGAGTGTATGTATATTTTTATAGGAAAATGCCAAGCCAGTCTTCAGAGAAGCAATACCATTTTGTATTCTCACCAACAGTATATACATTTTTTACTTTCTTCATATCCTTATCCACATTTTTTATTGTTGGCATTTCGAACTTTAAACAGTCTAATACATGTGGTATAGTATCTCATCATAGTTATAATTTGCATTTTCCTAATGGCTCATGTTGTTGAATAGCTTCACGTGTTCATTTTCCATTTCTATATCATGTTTGGTAAAATACCTATTCAGGATTGTTGTTGTTTCTTTTATCATTTTAAAGTCAGGTTGTGTTTTCTTACTGTTAAGTTTTAGTTCTTTATATATTCTACATGCCAAGAAGTTTTGGAGGGGTTGGATATATGATTTACAAATATTTTCTCTCTGTTGTTTGTTTTTTAACTTTTTTCCTAATATCTTTTATGAAGCAAAAGATTTTAATTTTGATAAAGTCTGATTTATCAGTTTTTTTCTTTTGTAGAATGTGCTTTTGGTGTTACATCGAAGAACTCCCTAAGGGACCCTAGGTCACACAGATTTTCTTCTAAAAGTTTTATGTTCTAGCCCTGGCTGGTGTGGCCCAGTAGTTGAGTGCTGGCCTGTGAACCAAAGGGTCACCAGTTTGATTCCCAGTCAGGGTACATGCCTGGGTTGTCGGCCAGGTCTCCAGTGAGGGGTGTGGGGGAGGCAACCACACATTCATGTTTATCTCCCTCTCTTTTCCCTCCCCCTCTCTAAAAAAAAGGAATAAAACCTTAAAAAAAAAATCCCTGGCTGGTGTGACTCAGTGAATTGAGCACCGGCCTGTGAACCAAAGGGTTGCTGGTTCAATTCCCAGTCAGGGCACATGCCTGGGTTGTGGGCCAGGTCTCCAGTAGGGGGCAGGGGAGAGGCAACCACACATTGATGTTTCTCTCCCTCTCTCCTTCCCTGCCCCTCTGTCTAAAAATAAAGAAAGAAAATATTTTAATAAAATAAAATAAAAGTTTTATGTTTTACATTTAGGTGTGTGGCCCATTTTGAGCTAATTTTGTGTAACAGAGTGAGTTACAGGTTGAGGCAGGGCCAGGACTAGGTTCAGGTTCAAGCACAAAATTTAAGGTGGTGCCAAAAAACTCAGTAATGGAAATGAATAATATTTTAATTCAACATTTAAAAGAATCAAAATTACTGCCAAAAATAATGATGAATAAAATGCCAGTATTCTAAATAAAAATGGGGTCAGTAACAGTGCTGTGCCGAGCTGTATCGAAGCCTGAGGCCGAAGGAAAAAAGCAGTTGGTCTAACGCTGTCTTTATTTAAAATTTGGTACTTGGTTCATCAGAGTTGGGGGTGGGGAAGTGGGGAAGGGCTGGGGTGCCAGTGTGGGGAAATTGTAAACTTACTTCTGCTTCAGTGATACACTGAACTCTGGACTAATTCCCCAATCTACCGACTACTATTTACTTTTCAGAGCCCTCAGATAGGTGCTCCACGCCTTTCGTCCAGGTTTTATACCTGCATGCAGAGGGAGAGACTGCATGAGCTGCGTTTCCTCTGGGAGACTATTTTTTATTTTAAAAGATTTTTATTTACTTATCTTTAGAGAGGGGAAGGAGAGAGAAAGAGAGAGAGAGAAACATCAACGTGTGGTTGCCTCTCATGGGCCTCCCACAGGGGACTTGGCCTGCAACCCAGGCATGTGTCCTGACTGGGAATCAAACTGGTGACCCTTTGGTTTGCAGGCTGGCACTCAGTCCGCTGAGCCACACCAGCCAGGGCAAAGAAGACAATTTTTAAATTAAAAAAAATTACAACAGTGATGGAAAACTTACAATGAAATAGTACAAATTTCAGCAGATGTGCCTAGGAGGAATCTTCTAAGATTGCTGCCCATTTGCAGGGACATTAATATTGTAGGAAATGAGACAGAATGCGCCACAGGCAAAGCTACTGGCTATTGCTCACTGTATTTCGCCATGTATAATGAGGGAAAAATAGGATGTGCATTATACGTGGATAGTACCTCAAATTTCTTGTGTCTGTTCTTGTGTTTTGTAATTATTTGTTAGAAAAATTTCTTGTACCATAATATGTTCAAAAATAAATGCTAAAATTCCTTTATAATACAAAAACCAAGTATATAAATATAAATAAAAATTGAATTAAAACATTAAAATGAAAGTTTTTTTCCCTGAAAGTTTGAGCCGGAAACATGGGTGCACATTATACATGACAAAATACGGTAATTAGTTGCCATCTGGCATCGTTTCTGGGCATCACCTTCCAGGGTCCACCTTCTTGCCTACCTGAGAACTGCCACTTAACTCCCCTATGTGAAAATTAGACTGACTTTGACAGAAGGGTTTATCTAAGGAGTTCATTCCTGTTTATGAAAGCCCTTACCATCAGATCTTTTTTTTTTACTTTACTTTTAGCCTCACATTCTTAAAGCCCACCTCCTTTACTCTCATCCTCATGGAGGCAGAGAGCAACTGAACATCTTCTGTTTCCTTGACGATTGCAAAGTTACCGTTCAGTCTTCTCTTGTCTAAATGAACCACACTTCGTTGTTGTTATTTTTAACATTTCCTTGTGGAGTATTTTCTCAACATTCTATTATCTTTGACACTTTTTTCTCAGCTATTTTTAGATTCTTAAGTGACCAAATTGGAGTAAGAGTCTCCGCAGTGCCATTTGGGTGCTAAGGGATACTACTAACGCTTAGCACAATACATGGCATGCAGTAGGTGTTTGGGGGAAATGCATTTGTTAATTTTGCTTTACCTCCTATTTTATTTTATTCTAGTATATCCCTATTGGACTTACTGTAATGGCCTATTTCCTACCACCCTCTCTTGGTTTTGTTTGTTTGTTAATAGACTTTTAAAAAATTAATTTGGACTTTTAGAGTATAAATGTTTTGTTTTAGATTTGATGAAAAAAGTACACATTTTATTTTGTCTGCTTCTTTAAAAGTTGAGATGATCCTTTTTCAGTCTTATTAAAAATAGCTGTGTTTCAAGTTCCATGGAGGAAACACACATTTACTGTGGATGCTCAAAATACTGCTAATCTAAAACTCTAATGAGTATAATGTGTTTTGGTTGTTATAATGTTAATGAATATGATCTGTGCCTGGGATCTATTTTGTAGAACACTCTCTGCTTTGAAGTAAAAATTATTGGTTGGAATTTGTCACTGTATTTTTTCAAAAGTCCAATCATTACTCTTCCTTAGAAGAGAATACAAGTTCTGATATGTATCTCTTCACTTCTGTAGACTTTTAATTCAGGTGCAGTCATTTTGATTATCAGCACCCTCTTCTTTGAATCCACATCCCAAACCTACAGTGAGATGTCTTTTCCTCTGGCATCTCTTTGACAGCGATCTCGCTGTAGGAGCTGCATTGCGATGAGGTGCCCATCACATGCCGTGTTAGGTTTTCCACATCACTGAAGGCAGAAGAATCAGGACTAAAGGAGGGCTGTCCCTTTTAACCGTTACCCATTTTCTAATGTCATTTAACCTTGGAGCAAAGGGCATCTGCTACTTCTTGGTTTCAGTAGTTTCAAAGAAATGCTTTCTTTGTACTGTTTTGCTTTCATTTCTAGTCCTTCAGAACAGTAGAAATGTCAGCATTTTCCCTTTTGGTTAAACAGAAACTTCCCCCCCTTTCCCTACACAAGAGTTTAGTATTTTGTTTAATTGGTGTTTCAATGTATCTATATTCCCTTATATAGACATAATCACCATGAATGGAAACACTGGGTGAAGAATCAGGCACTAGATAACATGACCCTGATGGAGAAGCATGCTTGACTCCTCTATAAAACATCAGAAAAGGAGAACTTGATTTTGTAGATGTTTAAAGGTGTTCAAAATGACACACTGTCCTTTACATAATGTATGCACATAAAATACAATAGTAACAGGTGTCTAACCCGGCACCATGTCACACCACTGACAGAAGACCACGTGAAGGACTTTGTGTCTCATAGAGTTTTTTAGGATGGTGTTTCCTCTCCCACCCTGAGTGTGATGAATGATCTTTGGGAACAAGCTTTCCAGCTGTTGTATCAGAACTCTGGCCAGACTTCCACTCTTACATATAATGTAGGAAAGAATGAGGTCTATAATGAACACATCTCCCAGGGTAGTGGTTTTTCCTGTTTTGGAGTGATAGATAATGCTGTGTCTTGTATGAGGAGAGGTTATGAGGCCTCCAAAGAGCTAAACAAAAGGGTTGATCTGTAAAGCATCTTTCCCTCTCCTATGTTAGGGTAAGTAGTGCTTTACATATCCTGTATAGCTCATCTTCGAAGAATTTGCTTTTCCTACATGCTTTTGGTTTTATATACTTGATGATTTCCAAGACCTGATCATTGTATTTCTTATCTCATAGTTAGGGATTTACTAGTTTTATCTATTTATGCTTTCTTCATTGACATAAAGACAGGAGTTTTGATTACACTCTTCATGCCCCTCTCAACTGTTGACGAAGGAAGAAGGCTAAAGGGCCTGGGTCTGTGTGTTTCTGATTGAGAGAGGTGGCCTTAGGTAGTGCCACCCAAGCTTTTCCACCCCTGTCCCGTAAGAGATAATGTGACACAAACAGATAGGGCTGGAAGTGACTTGCCTGAGGCTGCAGCACGCCGGGCCCCTCTCAGGCCCCAGAGGCTCCACCTCTCGGCACATCTGCAAGCCACGGGGTGCCCACGGTGGGCAGCTCTGCTGGAGTGTTGGTTGGGATGCGCTTCCAGGAGGTGCTGCTTCTGGGTGGGTCTCTGTGGCGTGGGCCCTCCGGGGCATTTGTCACCCACTCTGTGGGCTCCAGCTGCCAGACTCTGGTTTGCCTCTGCTCCCAGACTCTCGTTGATAAGAATAATTGCCAGATTTTCTTCAATCATAATCTGCTTTCTTTGCCTTTATAAGTTCTTCTCAGATAGCAGGATTGGACCGAACTAAAATTTAGTGTTTTGAATTAGAAGAAGAAAATTGTGCTTAATTTTCTTACCCAAGAGACTTTCCATTTTCTGTGAGAACGTTTTCACGTGATGAAATTCTTTAGGCAAGTTTGCTATCAGATGCAGACGTGATCCATTTGGTGCCAAGGACAACGACCAGATTCCAGATTTTTGCTGCTTTCGTGTTTACCTTAATTTTAGAGCAGAGGCTGTAGGTGAACGGATGTTAATACACGCATTTTCCATGGGCTTGATGAGAATTAATTTGATCATCAGATGACAGTTTCTAAAAAGTGTAATCTGTGCACCTGCCCCAAATGTTTGCAGCAGGGGCAGAGCCCCACCCGCCCTTGTTTGGCTTTCCTGTAGCGGCCCCTACACGGGTGAAAGTGCTGTGGCATTTCTCCTGTTCACCGTTGGGGTTCTGTCTGGTTTATGGAGAGAGGGTTGGTTGGGGCAGGGAAGGGGGGAGAGTGAGAAGATTTCCAGCAAAGACTGACAGTTGCTGCAGGCCTGGCCCTGTGGTGGGACTTCCTTGGAGCTGGAGGAGTGTGAAGGAGGAAGACGGGGTAGGTGCGAGCTCACTTGGAAGAGCAGACAAAATGTCTGTCTTCAGTCTTTGCCGTGCGAGGGATGGCTCGTGGAGGGCAGGTGAGTCTTGGGAAGTCTTATTCGTTGGAGACTGAAGCTGGCTCACAGGTTTGCTTCCTGAACTGTAGAGGGGTGAGGCCAAGACCCCCAGCCTGTGCGTGCTGCAAAATTGCCCACGTTCGGGGGAAGCAAGGCCTTGGCTGGACAGGACAGGGTCTGGAGAAGTTTGGAGAATTCTCACTCACTCCTCTACTTCCCTGGCTCAGGATTTTCACGTGGGAAGCAGTTTTCTTTCTCTGTGAAATAAAACTTTGAAAATCTGAAGCTCTTTCTGCAGTACTTTTCCATTTGCTTCTGACTTCTTTTTATTTGTCTTGGACTCACATCTTGATCTGTGTTCTTAGCCTTGGGGATCAACACTCGCACACGACCATGCCAGTGTGCCAGGATGTCCACGCCAGGAGGCTGCCCCCGGACAAGTCTGCAGGACGGTGGGACAGTCTCCTTCATGGACAGGTGCAAGGCTCTTTATTTGAAAATGCTGGAAAACGCTTGTTCTCCCCAGGAATCACTGAGTTAGCATATCCATTCTTGGACTTAATGACAAAAACAAAACAGGAAAAAACCAGATGCAGTTTGGTTTACAGTATGGGTCAGCAGCTGGGAAGGATCAGGAAATGGTGTTTCATCATAATCGTGCCTCAGATATAAAATTACGGAGGGTGTTGGGCTTCTCTTAGCCTGTGAAGTGGAATAGGGGTGGAGTTTGGATGTGCATTACGGACGCGTAAGATGTTACGCAGGCATTGATTTCTTTTATAGTAATATTTGTGAACTGGGTAGTAGTGGGCTTTCTTCCTTTATGATTTTAGTACTGCCATCTGCTTTTTAATATAAACTTGCTAAGATTTCTGCTTCTGGGCTAGGTCAGTTTGGAAATGATATAAACTCTCCGAAGTCCCTCCCTCCCCATCTTCTAAAATAGGACTTGGTGTAATTAGGTCGTATAAGGGAGCCAGGGCTGAAGTTGGAGAAACCTGCCCGCTGCTCCCAGCTGCTCGGTGTGCAGGGCCGTGACCTCAGGAAGGCTGCCCCGCCTCCTGCAAACCTGGTTTTTTCTTGTGAAGTGGAAATAGGTTTACTAATTTTGTAGTATTTTTATCAGGATTCAGTTACTTTAAATAACAGTGGTCCAGATACCTAATAGTTCCCTTCCCACCACGCCCTAAAATATGAACTTATTTCTCTCATTGGTTTGATTTTCCTGTCCTTATTTGCTTCCATGATTTCACTTAAAGTAAACCCCCAAACCACAGAAATAAATTACTTTGGGGTTTTTGTGGTCTTTCACTTTTGCTCGGGGGTAGTTCCAGAGTTCCAGTTCCAGAGTTCCCGTTTCAGAGTTTTGACACTGCCCTTCGTGCAGACGCGCTCCTCTGCCCCAGTCCACCCCCCCTCTTTTTCCTTTGGTCTCTGCGGAGAAGAAAGATCTCTGTGTTGAGCAGGTAAAGTCTTGTGACTCCTTGTCATCTCGCTCCATGATCTCCAGCTCCATTTAGCGTCCCTTCGGGGCTGCTGCGACAGCTGAGCACTTTGGGGAGATCAGGGTTACTCTTGTGGCCAGCTTAGAACGCTAAAATGAAAGTGGGCTCTGGTTTAAAAGACTAAACCTAGTTCGGTGCTCAAGTGGAGTTCGGCTTAGGCAGCTAAGGGAGGCCGTTAGCTGTCCCACGTGTTTTGGTAAGATGAAATAGATAAGTGCGAGGATAAAGTGCTTTATCAATGTAAGCAAATCGGTGTGTTAGGATAATGCAGACTAATTTCAGGATCTAGTTCTTTGCTCTGCTGTGGTCTCCTGCCATTTGAAACTCATGATACGATGTGAAGGCTTTCGCTTTGATCCTCGTAGACCTCCTCACAGCATCCTTCTCTGGTCCTTTAATTCAGATGTGTTTTCTTCACTTGCTGCATGCTTCAGTAAGTCCCTGGGTCGGAATGCATCAGGCCCCTGGCTGCAGAAACACCTCTTCAAGAGCAGAGGATGGAGGAAGCTGGGTGGGTGGTTGACTGAGTGAACGCACTCTTTCCAGCAGTCGTAGCCCCATCTGTCTTCTCATGGTTCCCTGCGCTTCTCGCAGGCACGTGTCCCACTGTCGTAAAGTAAAGCCTGGGATGTATGTTTGTGGAGCTAGCAGCATGGCCGCTCTGCTTGCTCCCGGGCCTCGCCGCTGTCTCAGGGATTGTTTGGTTTGGCAGGTGGCCAGCTCCCCGCTATAAGATGCATTTCCTTGACAGGGCGGAGTGCGGAGCCACATTAGCTGCAAAGTTTGTGAAGGTTAGCTAAACACACACAATAAATATTAATAAACAAAAAGGCCCACCCACCTTTGACTTCAAGTTCTGTCTCTTCTTTCCATGCCCTGGAATCCCTGAAGTATGCGATTAATAACCAGCCTGAGGGTAATTGAGCCCTGCGTACGCTGCACCTGAGCCAGACAGGTCGCAGAGCCCACGTCGGCTGCACTGGCGACTGGTGCCACAGTGGATGCACGCAGCTCGGGGTGACTGTTGAGTGCCGGGGGTCTTGTTTGCCCTGTCCTTGCTTCTGTGTGGAAAGGAGTGTAAACGTGCTTTTCCGTAAGAGCTTTCGCCGACCAGCCAGGCGTGTGTATAAGAGCTCTGAGGGCAAAGGTCATGAACAGCAACAGAGATGCACTGCCCAAGCCTGGACTCCCTGGAAAGCAACTGGACATTCGTCTGCTCGCCCGGGCAGTTGCCTCTCTCGAACATTTACTCCCTCAGCGTAGAGGGAGAGAGAACAGTAACCTGCTGCCCCTGGAAACTGCCTGTTTGGCTGAGTGAGTGTCTGGGAATCTAAAGGCCTACGTTGTGGATCTTTTCCAATTCTGCACCCTGCTCACTTGAAAACATAGTTGAGAACCAGTAATCCTAGACTGCTTAGCCAGACCTCTGGAGAACCAAGCAAGAGAAATAACATTAGTACCATGTCCTTAAGATTGCCCCAGGGCCACGTGTGAGTGGCTGAGGTTCTGAAGGCTCGTGGAAGCCCCTCTCACTCTCTTCTCTCGCTCTCTGGTTCGGGCACATTCCTCTTCAGGACCACGTGAGCAGAGAACCGACCCTAGTGTATTTGTAGGGTGCTTGAGTATAATAATGGCCTGGGGAAATAAATTTATTCCTCATAGGTAGTGATATTTTAATTTGAAAATGATCTCCAACTCCAGTTAGTGAAGCAGCCCATTTAGGCATGGGTGAACTGTAACACTAATTCATCTCTTCAGCAGAAATTTACGGAGCACCAGATGCCGGTCTAGGGACTTGGGTTACGTCACCACACAAAGCAGACCAAGGTGTCTGCCTGCACGGGACACACGTTCTAGTGGGGAAGGCAGGGTGACAAGCATAATTAACAGTAAACTACCTATTATGTGAAAGGGTGATATATGCTATGAAAACAGAAAAAGCAGAATAAAGGGAGTTTAGGGTACAGTTGTGTAGCAATAACGCTTAAGCAGAGACTTGAAGGAGATGACTATTGGCTTGGATGAGCTTACTCTAGAGTGGGGCTAGGGAGTTATGTTTGTGACTCTCCTCACGCTTCCACATGCCTGGCCATGCCCACCTAGAGGTCCCAGTGGGCTAGGAATGGCTCTCCAGGCGGTCTCGGTGGCGGAGCACCTGCCACTCAGGCTGTGCTTTGCAGACCCTGAACCGTGGTTGTGTTTAATTCCCTCGTACCCACCAGGCAGTTTTATTAGAAGAAATGTACAGACTATGTGCCAAACAATGACAGCCCTCCCCCAAAAGTCAGACTGTATATAGTTTTATGGTTTTTCAAGTTTTCCTGTTAACAGTCACTCACTATTGTTTGTGTGACTATATTTAAATATATATTTATTTACCTTTAAGTGCAGACACCATAGATTTAAGAAAAATTGTGGAAATAACACCTAAATTGTGAAAATCTCCCCCTCCAGCTTAATTTCCCCTCATACCAACAGGGAACACCCAGCCATTCTGGTGCGAGATTCTCTCAATGGAACGTCACAGCCCTGTTCAGTGGTTCTGCGGGATGTGAGTTAGAAGTCTCGCCGGCCCCTCCACGTTCCCTCCTTAGCGCCTCAGGAGTCTGAGGAGAGGCTTGGCAGCCATTTAAACTATATGCGTATTTTTAGCTGGTCAAGTGGGAGACAGAATTTCTATCAAAAGGGACCTCGGAGACTCCCAGAGAGTCCGTCTTAACAAAAGAGTGAGATGGTTAGGAAAAAGAGACCAAAGAAGTTCAACCCGAGGCAGATCTGGGGGACAGAAATTCCATGATTTTCATTTTACTATCAGCGTAGAGAATGGCAGTATCTCATTGTACTCTCGTTCCCTTCGTCCTCACACACTGCTAGGTTGTTAATAAATGCTGACGAGATGTGCCCACACATTTCTTACCCCAGCAGAGTGAGAGCTGCAGACCTAGCACGCGGTGCTTGTTCCTGTCACCTGAACTTCATCTTTTCCCCTTAGTTCTCCCTGCTGTCCCTCCCCACTCTGCCCTCTCACCGCAGACAAAAATTAAAACCAGGTGGCAGTTCCGCTGGTTCTTTTCGACCCCGGAGCACCACTCACTTCCCTCTCGAGGAATGAATTGAAAGGATCAGGACTTCTGTGAGCCTTCTCTTAAACAGCTTTGCATTTAGGTTTCTGTCCAGTCTCAGTATTCCGTATCTCTGTTTTACTTCTGCTGTTGTCCTGCTGGTTTATCTCAGAGACAGGGCGGGATCCTTCCGTGCCTGCCAATAAGTGTTGTTCCTGAGAAAGCTTTATGAGGTTTGGATCTTTGGGAACTGAAAACAGTAACCACCTGGCCTCACTCTGCTCTGCAGAGCAACACGTTGTGTGTATAAAGGCAGGAACCACCAAGATCCAGCTCTGCCTCAGAGGTAGCAGAGCTGAGCTCTGTGTGATTAGCATTGCAGGATGCCAGCCCTTCGAGGCAGTGGGGCAGGGTTCACAACTGTCAGAAGCAGGGAGAAAGGATGTTAGGAGGGAAACATCGTTGCTATTTTTATGGTGTCACACAAAGAAGTAATAGTATGGAGCTTAACCTCAGGAATAGGACCCTGTGGGTTAGAAGAAAATGTCCTAAAACGTAGAGTGACCGTTCATGTGGCATTCAGTTTAGTAAACTAGCCAGTGGAGTACCAGCAGGCTCTTCCGAACTTGTGTTCAGCCTCTGTTGGTTACCATGCCTTTCCTTTTCAGAGTGTGGTCCGCTGCCTGTGGCATCCCAAGCTGAACCAGATCATGGTGGGAACTGGAAACGGATTGGCCAAAGTCTATTACGACCCCAACAAGAGTCAGAGGTATTCAGAAGTGTTGCCTCTTTCAGGGGGATGACAGCAGCTGGGGGCAGGGCCTGTTCCTTTCACCCTGCTTTTATTTATTTCCTCCTTTTGTGGGGATCCACCCTTTTAGAAAATGTAGCTGGCACAGAGTGAGCCTCAAACTTTTAGCATTGTGCTTTAAAGAGGATTTGGATGTCACCCTTGATCCATGCAGAATTCAAAGTGAAAGTTTCCTGGGGATTTGCAGTTCTTTAGCTGAAACGTGGAGTGCAGCGGGGAGCCCTGCCCACTTTGCATACCACCCTGGACAGTGGCATTAGCAGTGATGCGTGTCAGGGATTAGCAAAGCAGGGCACCAACCACTTACAGGAAATGGGACCGGCTAGTCCATTTTGTTCCCCTTCTGTCTGCCCTTTCATCAGATACCAGTTTAGATGTTTGGCCGGGTGGCAGTGTTCTGCCTGCAGAAGGGACAGCACAAACACTGTCCCCTGCCAACCCCATGCCCACCCCAAATGTCAGGTGTGAGCGCATCAGTGTGTTTCAGAGAACTGCACTCGAAGCTCAGTCGGTCCCTCAGTTCTGCCCATTGTCCATGGGCACAATGGTGGACTCGGAGGGATGTGGGAAGGATTGGTTTGATTCCTCTCTATTGGGGTCCAGTGGTTGAATAGTTCTTTCTTTAGAGTAAGCCTTGGTTAGCTAGCACTAAAATTCACATGCTCATTTCACTGGAACCCCCATAATCATGCTTTGAGAACCCATAACCTTAGGGGGAAAGGAAACCCATCCTTTATTAGTGAATATTCCTTAACCACACTTTGGCTCCTAACGGAAGCAGACAGTCCTGTCTTCCTTCAGAACATTCAGGGCTGGGATTGGAGCCCTTGTCCTGTTAAATAAAACTATATATTGTGGTGTTTAAGAACAAATGGGATTTTGTTTGTTACTTAATACCGAAATTGAAAATACGAATGTAACTAGGATGAGAGGGAGCCCGTTCCACTTGAGGAAATGGTGAACTCCATCTCATAGCCCCCATTTGGGAAGCGCTGTCTTTGGAATCTTTAAGAAACATGTGTATTTGTATTTGCTTCTCCCGAACGGGACATGCTCGTATTGTGAGGGAGAAGTGACATGTTCCAAGCACGCTGTGTGGTTAATCTCACGCATTCTTGGGCCACAGCCCTTCGGCCACACTGCCAAGCCAGCTCGGTCCCAGACACTTGTACTCTTGTGTGTGAGATGTGGACAAATGCCCCTCGGGGTCTCGACCACCCAGATCGCTTTCCTCTGGGACATCAATAAAAATTTGAACCCTCTCTCTGATCTTCAGAGTGAAAAGGTCGATTAATGTTATTAATATCTCCTTAAGACTTTAATTTTAGGTTATTTCAATAAAGTTTTAAGCCAGGCTTCTGCTGCTCAGTCACTTTTAGAGGAACTCTTTCTGTCAGCGGTAGCCACCGACTGGCAGGCGAGCTTTCCAGTGCGGGGGGCCTCCTCTCCCCGAAGGCTCCATCTGTTGCCATCCCCAAAAAGCCGAGGCCTGGGGAGATAGTGTGCCCAGATGTGGTCTGATGCTTTCAGCACGGACTTTCTGTTTCTAAGACCCAGTAAAGAAAATAATAAGCTTGTTCCCTCCTCAGGGGAGCGAAATTGTGTGTGGTTAAAACCCAGCGGAAGGCGAAGCAAGCTGAGACTCTGACCCAGGACTACATCATCACCCGTAAGTCGCTCACACAGTCTCTTTATCGTACAGCCTTCTGTTCCGGTGTGGTGTTGGTCTCAAGGCTTTAGAGACAGGAAGGGCCCTCACAGTCAGGCATATATTACAAAATACCCCATTCATGTGGACGGGGCCGCGAGTCATGTAAGAGCTAACCCCCTTAGCTTCTGTGACTCATCACAGACAGAGTTGTTTCATGTCACTTTCAACCCAAAACGGAAAAGCCTGTTTCAGCCTAATGCATTACTCCTTCGCAGCCTTTTAAAGAATAACAGTCCGTTCTAAGAATAAACAAGAAAGAGTGCTGGTCTTGGAACCAGGGCAGCTGGTTGTGTCCAGTCCAGTTACTGACTGGCAGTGTGAGGCCGGACAACTGAACGTATGAGGAGAGGGAGGGGACTGCGGGAAGGGTCCCCCCATCTTCTTCTGAAATCCTGTGACCAGGTGCTAGACTGACTTAGAGACACTTAGATGTAAAATTAACTACCTGGGGTATGATCAGAAATCATACCAGGACACAGCAGCTTCTCTGGGTTCACCACACAACTTCGTTAATCTGGCAGATTCCTGTTCCCCCGAGGCTCAGTCTTAGGCCAGTCATAGGTAGCGGCTAGGAAGGAAATCTTGGGTGCTAAAGCAATTGTTCTCAGCGCATGCCCCTGTGGACTCTATCAGTGTCTCGGTCCAAAGCCCAGGGGGCGCTGTACTGCTGGGTTTTCTCCCTGGGGCTGGGTCTCCTGTAAGACCAACTCCCTTGGAACTTAGGGCCAGTCAAGGGATCCCATGACACTTTTTGCAAGAGTAGAAGTGTTAAAGTCGGTGTCATAACCCGTCTGGCTCATGTAATTACACGCGGCCTACTTACATTCCTCCAGTCGTTTGAAGTGAAAAGCTATTTTTCCCCCTCCTAAAAATACTGTTGTGTCGTGTTGCCCAACAGAGTGACGGGTGGCTATGTTCCTGAGCTCCCCTGACTCAAGGTGGGCCTGTTTCACCAGTGCGTGCTGTGGTCCTGGCCCAGGCCGGCTGGTGCGGGGGAGGGTAGGGGTTACTGGAAGCGTGTTTGAGGTGGTACAGGTATTTCTGCCATTCATATTGTAAGTTCCTTTTAAATCCCTATTATTCTTTTACCTACCTCTCTCAGTCCTCTGGGAAAAAGCCTTCCCTTTCAAAGGAGGTTTTACTCTGCATGCAAGCATCCAAAGAAATTATTCAGGTACTTTTTTTGATCAAAAAGGAGATATTTAATCCCCCCTCCTCCTGCAGTCTCCTCCCTGTCCCCCAGAATGTCAGTTTTCCTTATAAATTCATGCACTCTTTTATGTCCCGAAATGTAGTTATCACACTGAGTAAAACAAACAACAGTAACTGGACAAATACTGCTTTGGTTTTACTGTTTTGTTTTGTTCCCCATGTAGAAGTAGGAATAAGGCCCCATCAAGGGACCAGGGCAGGACATCCAGGCAGCCCCGTGCCTTCGGGGCAACCTTTATCCCAGTTTCAGTGGGATGAGTGCTCCTCCCTTCCGGTCACTCCGCTGAGAGGTGGTCACATTTCAGAGATGTGTGAAGTGATTCCAGTGCTTGCCAGGCATCTGAGGGAGCCTCGGGCTGACAGGCACATTTCGGTCTGTAACAAAAAAGAAGAGGCGTTCCCACAAGTGTTTCTTCTCAAAACCACAGAAATCAAGTTTCACTGCTACCCGGGGTTTGGGTTTGGGAAACAGGGCCTCCCCAGGGTTTCCATGACCATGTGTGACAGTGTTTCCTGAGGGGCACGGGTTGCCGGGAGGGTGAACAATGAGTCCAGTCCCAAACCCAGCTGGCTAAGTGGTTACAGTAAGACTGTGTTTTATTACCCGGGGAGGCTGTCATTATGACTGCCATTGCGTCTTTTAGTTAGTCATGCCTTAGCTATGGTTTTGGATGGGAGGGTTATTACTTCGTGAGATTTTTCAAATGTGACTTCTTGCAGCTCATGCCCTGCCCATGTTCCGCGAGCCCCGCCAGCGCAGCACCAGGAAGCAGCTGGAGAAGGACAGACTGGACCCCGTGAAGTCTCACAAGCCCGAGCCTCCTGTGGCAGGCCCAGGTGACTGCGATCTAGCTGGTGACCTGCAAACTGGGGTTGGGGGCAGGGCGGGGTGATTCACATAGAGTCAGGACAATCTTTTGGGCCTGGATGCTTCTTTGTCTTCGGAGAGATTTTTCTAAGTGGGTGTTTTCAGACATTTTCTTCTAAACATGGAAAGTTTTGGCTGAACTACAGGAGGCAGAATTCCATCGCATGTAGCTGGTAAACGGGAGCTGCCGCGCTGCAGTGGAGAGGAAGCCTGCAGGCCTGTCCGCCCAGCCTGTCCAACTGGGGCCCTGTAGGTGACCTCGGTGGAACCCTGGGGCCCCGGGGAACCCATTGTTCAAACTGCTGCTTCTGTGTAGGCTTAGTACACCACGTGGGCACTTTGAGCAGAATCCAGGCAGGGTTGGGTTTCACACAAGGCATAAAATGGCCACCGTTTAGTTCTGTGTTATACAGTGGAGTTGCCTGTTTCCCCCGAAACTGAATAAAAGTCCTTAGAACTTTTAACCAAGTTGGCATCGGAAGACAGCACATACCTTTACCGGAATCCCGCTTTCTCTTATCACCTGTGCAGTTTCCTTCTGTCCTAGGCTTACAGATCTACAGCTCTGACTTGTTCATTCATGAACCCGAGTTCTGAGTCTGCTACACGTCTGCCTCTTGTGTGGCCTGCCTCCTCAGCATTGTAACCGTACCACACAGCAGTCTCGTTTTAAAGGCAATTTTCTCTGCCACCATCCTAGTCAAATTTCCTAAAATACTACTGGCCTGGATTATTGAAAAACCCTTCCAACTGGGCGCCTTATCTCAAGTCACTCTCCCGTCCTCGCCTGCATGCATCTCGCGCACAGCTGTTGCTCCCAACTCCCCCACCGTTCCTGTTGCTGCTGCCCCCACATCTTCATAAGCTTCTATCGGGTTGCATTTCCAGAGATCCAGAGTTCTCTGCGGTCTGACTGTACCCACTTTGGAGCTTTACACCTCACTTCTCTCCTCCTCTGGCCTCCCGGTGTGACCGCTTGGTTCACTCGGGCCCCCAAATGCCCATTGAATTTTCCTTTCTCTATTTTTGTGCTTAAACCATTCTGTGCATTGAAAATAACTCCTCACTCCTCTGAGCTTTCCCAGATTGGATTCACCTCTTCCTAGAGACCCCCTCAACCAGCGTAGCCTGAAGAGCTCTCTCCTGTTGTAATGGCTGGCCATCCAAACTCTTTGGCAATTAATTCTTTCTGGCTTTATTTAGTTAGTCTCTTCATATCTTGATGTATAAAATCAATCTTTTAGTGCTATTTGGCTTTTCATGTGTCTTTGAAAAAAAATCTTCCTGAAAAGCTACACGTTTTCGAATGCCGGGCGTGGTGGGGAACAAAGCCCTGCTCTGGCAGAGCCTCTTGTTCGCGGGCGCAATGGCGGGGCAGTAAGGCCACGTGAGGCAGCGCGTTCTGCCCGCTTGTTTTCTCTCCAACAAGGTGCTTGGAAGGTGGTAAGCCCTAAGATGTGTTTGTGTAAAACTAAACTAGCATCCGACAAAGATTGGTTCTTTTTATTCATTGAATTTCAAATGATCAGGTCAGAACTGAGGAATTTTTTAAAGGGGTATACATAGCAAACTCCTTGTAATTCTTTCTACATCGGTGTCATTATGTAAATTAAACAACAAAGATATAACAGAAATGTGTCTGTCGATTTAAAATGTTACAAGGAAGTTGAGGTTTAGTGATTTCCTACTTTGGTGGTGATTATTTTAAATGAAAGCCGATAAAGGACAATACTCAAGTACCCCTGAGATTTGTGTGCTTCAGACAAGTCTGAAGAAGCCCCGGCTTGCTCGAGATCGTGTGGGGGATGACAGAAACCGGGCAGACCTGAAGCTCTGCCATTCATTCAAGGGGCTGCCTCCGAAAGCAGCCCCGAGGGATGCTCAGCCCCGTCAGATACGCAGAGTGTACACTGGATGTGCTTACATTGTCACGCTCATTAAGTTTCTGACTTGAGTTCTTCCCTCTGAAACAGGTCGCGGTGGCCGGGTGGGGACCCATGGGGGCACTCTGTCGTCATACATTGTGAAGAACATCGCGTTGGATAAGACCGATGACAGCAATCCCCGGGAGGCCATTCTGCGCCATGCCAAAGCTGCGGAAGACAACCCCTATTGGGTTTCTCCGGCGTACTCCAAGTAAGGAAATCGCCTTTTAAAATAGAAAAGTTACTAGATTTAACGAATTGGGCAGAACATAACAATGGCTGCTTTGAGGTTCTAACTTCTCCATTTCTGTTTATTCTTGAGCAGGAAAAATAGGCCAGGTACCCATACTTCTGAAACCCATGCATTTGTTTGGACCTTAGCACTCTAAAATGGTGAATTTTCAAACAAGGCCAGTTCCACCAGAGTTATAGCCTAGGGTAAGCCCATTAATTATGTGAAGCCCATTCTACCCATGTTAAAAAAAAAATCACTGCCTGTATGCATTACCTTGTTAGAGGAGGGCTAAAAGCAGACGAAGGGGAGGAGTTTGTAGGTCTGTTATCAAGACTGACTTGCAGAGGCAGAGCGAAACCTGCTCCTCAGATTCCCTTAAATAGCGTAATGCGGTAAACACGCAGGGTTCTGCAAGCAGCCAGACCAGCTGCATATATACTAACGAAAGGCATTATTGTAGAATTTGGGGCTTTTTAATTTTTAATTTAAAAATAAATCTACACTTACAGAAAAGTTACAAAAACGGTACAGAGAATTCATGTATACTCTCCACCCAGTTTCCCCCAATGTTAACACCTTACATAACATAGTCCAATTAATTAGCAACAATACAAAATTAACATTGGTACAATACTGTTAATGGAGCCACAGACTTTCCTTGATTTTCCTGAGTGTTTCCAGTAACGCCCTTTCTCTATTCTAGGGTCCGATAAGGATCTGAAGTTGCATTTAGTTGTTCCCTCTTGGTCTCCTCCAGCCACCACAGCTTCTCGGTCTTTCTTGCCCTTCCTGGCCGTGACACTTCCAGTGAGCACATTTTGTGCACTTTCTCCCAGTTTGGCAAACACAACACGGGTGATGTACCCTTCTCAGCGCGTCGCACCAAGGGCTTCGTGTCGCTGTGTCCGGTGATGGGTGACGCTAACTTTGGTCACTTGGATTAGGCAGTGTGTCTGCCACGTTTCTGCACTGTGAAGCTACTGTCATTACATTTTGAGTTAATACATTTCTGGGGCTGTTACTTTAAGACGATGCAAGTCCTGCCTCGCCTTAAACTTCACTCTTTACGTTGATCATCCATGGATATGTTTGCCTGCAACAGTTGGTGCCATGGTGCTCGCCTAATGGTGGCTTTCCATTTCTCTCCTTCCTTCTGCGTTTGTTAATCGGAATTCTACTGCAAGGGAGAATTGTCCTTTCCACGTTCATTCACTTTTTCAAGTCTTTTTTGTATCAGTGTGGACCTTAAGATCCTGACAGGTTAAAATCCAATACTATCATTATTAAGTTGGTTGCTCAGAGGGACCTGGCTTTGGCCAATAGAATCTCCTTCAGAATGGCTCCTGTCTTCCTACAACAAGTCCCTCTATTTTTTTTTTTTTTTTGAGCAGTTGTTTACTTTCTGGCACCACAAGGTGTTCCAGGCTCATCTTTGTTTTTCTTACCGCATTCTTAGAACCAACCATTTCTCCATGGATCTCTGGTTCCTTTGGTTGGAGAATGATGTTTAGAAACCAAGCGGTTGGTGCTAGTTGTGCTGATTACCACTGGAATGTCCTCGCTTCTAGGTCTTCTCAGCTGATAACACTTGGAAAGACATGTATGCACACTGACCTACGCATGTACACACATGTATGTTTCTGTGTGTGGCTATCTACATTTGTTTTGTATTTTAAAACCGTGAGTATGAACTGATGTCTCTGATTTCAGTTCTGAACCACAGGGTTCATTTACCCTTTCCCCCTTTCCTTATTTGTAACTTCTTTCTCCGATAGTGAGAAACCCAGACCTCGTTGTCTACAATGTATCAGCATACATTATCGTTCAGAATAGTGTATTGCAGTTTCAGAATTGCCAGCCCCGTGGGAGAAGCACTTCCCTGGCCCGAACACAGCATTTATGTGCAGCTCGTTCTGTCCTTTTTCGCCATGCAGTATCCAGTGAAGATGCTGTTTTCCAAAGTTACTTAGTTTAGATCTTTTCTTCTCCCCTTCTGTCCATGTGGTTGTGTCATTCAGTTGAAGTGCAGTTGGGCTCATTTGTCAGCGTCCTCATTCCCTCGTCAGGTGTGCCCCGTATTCTGTTATTTGGGGTGATTATAGGGCATTCAGAGTGTTACCATGGTGCTACAGTCAGAGCTCTAGGAGATACACTCCCTCCCTCTTCGTCCTGCTCCCCTGTTCCCCCCCACCCCGGCCCCATTTCAGTCCTTTTTCCACCCACCCCCTGTAGGTGAGCAGTCTCTTTAGTTAACTTTCTTATATTTCTTTTGCACAAATGAGCAGATATGTATTTTTTATATCCCCTTTTTTCTTGCATGAAGGGTGGCAGGGTGTAAATACTCTTTTGGGCTTTGTGTTTTTTTCACTTAGCAGTATGCTCTGTAAATTGCCCTGTATCAGTTCACAGAGTTCACTCGCATGCTTTGTCGTAGCTGCATAGTACTCTGCTGCATAGATGTGCCATAGTTTATTCAGCCACTCTCCTATGTATAGGTATCCAAGTTATCCCCAGTATTTTGCAGTTACTGACAAATGCATCAGTGCATAAATTTGTACATGTATATTTTTACATAATTGGAAGTGTATTCAGTTTTTTGGGGTTTCTTTGATTTGTTTATATAATGCTAAGGCTTTCTTATCAATTATAAGAAAGCTGGACCCTGATCACTTTTAGAACATTAGTATGCTGGAAATAAATCCCTAATGAACCAACTCAACTTACATGTTATACTCATACCAGTCTCCTATCTGCTAATTATGAGGAGCCACTTTGCATAAAAGAAAAACACATCGTCTTAGCTTGGGTTCTTCAGAAGCAGACCCTGAGATAAAAGATTCTTACAATGGTGACTTCTTAGCAAGCCTTCCCAGAAGAACCAGCAGGGGGGTGGAGAAGTGTAATGCCAGCGGTGCCTGCTCACAGTCTGCATTCCCCAGACAGTACAGATGCAGCACCTCTGAACGAGCACTGGGTAGATTTCCAGCAGCTCAGAGGGTCGCAGGCAGGCTGGCCAGCTGCAGAGTGGGCATCCAGCCTTCACGTGTGTGGGATTTGTGTGTGTGGAAGCTGCATTACTGCCTCGCGGGCACTCATTTAAGCTTATAGATTATGCCTCTGTTGGCACTTCTGTTTTTAATGGAGTAGTTCTTTTCTGTTATTAGAAATTTTTCATATTTAAAACAAACTTTTTTAGAAACATACCAAAAAAACTAGCTGAGGAAAGATAAGGAAAGAAGCATAAACAGAGCCATGGTTTAAAATTTGCTGAACATAGTCGGCATCATTTTGATAGCAAACTGCTCCAAATAGATGTGTATGTGTTTACACTCCAAGTGAGTCACTGAGGTGTCTCCACAGATATTGAAATAATACTGCCTGCTGGTTATTGATTGATATTAGTAATATATAATTCCGACGGAGACAGTGTCAAAGATCTAACTTACTACTGCAGAACCTGAGACGCTGAGAGGTAACTTTTAGGACCCGCTGGATAGCAAGTGGTTGGTAGAGCCCAGGCCAGGAAGCTGGGCTTAGAATTTCCAGGTTATTGGTCTAACTTCTAACAACTAATTATTCTGAAAAAGGATCCGGCTTCAATATGATAGGTAATTTTCACGTAATACATTTCAAGTAATGTGCACACACAGTGGGAAAAACCCAGCGATGCGCAAGGGTGGACAGCAAGTCCAAAAGCCTCCCTTTCACTTTAACCCCCCGTTTCTTTTGCCACCACTTAAAGGTAGCGTGCCCCCGCACCGGCAGGCTCTTGTATTTCCTCTGGAGGAAGTCCACGGAGACATAGGCAGGAACATGCTGAGATACATTCATTATTTAAAAACACAGTAGATGGCATGTTGTACAGGCTGGCTTGTGTTGGTTGGTTGGTTTTTTTCCTCAGGAGATTGGACCAGAGCCAACCATATATATCTGGCTCATATTCTTTTTACTTCCTTGATATTTTCCATTGATGGATATACTGTTCTGAGACAGTCCTCCATTGAAAGACAGTTACATTGTTTTCAGTCTTTTGCTTTCATAAACAGTACTGAAATTAATGTCATTGCACATACATACTTGACCATGCAAGCGTTTAGAAATGGAATTGCCAAGTCAAAGGGTATTTGCATTTTAAACTCATATAGGCAGTGCCCAATTTTCCTCCAAAGAGACTTTTTTAGCCCATGTACCCAATGCATCACTGCCTCCTTCCCTCGTCCTTACTAAGAAGGTATTCGTTTTTATCTTTGCCAACCTCATGGATGAAAACTTGTATTTTATTATGGTTATACTTACATTTCTATATTTTTAAGCATTGTTTCATGTATTAAAATCCTCTTTTTCTTGTGAACTTTAATTCGTGTGTTTTGCTCATTTGTCTATTGGTTGGCTGGTCTTGTTCTTATTGATTCATCAGAGTTCTTTATAGTAAGGACCTTAAGTCCTTGCACGTCATATACTGAAAATATTTCTTAGTCATTTTCATTTTATGTTTTGTTTATGGCATTTTTCCCATGTGGAAAAAATACATTTAATGTAGTCAGTTTTACAAAATTTTTCTCTCAGGTAGTGTTTTAGATAGGAAGACCTCCACTATCGAAGATTATTATTTTTAATTTTTCTTTCCCTTTTAACCCTCTTTACCCACTCCTCCCTCTCTCCACCCCCTTCTCTCTAACCACCAGTCTGAACTCTGAATCTTGGACCTTGGTAATTTATTTGCTTGGGGGAGGGTTCCACATATAGGAGATACCATACAGCACTTGTCTTTCTCTGACTTACTTCACTCCACAAGATTATGTAAGTCCCCATCTTTCTATTTAACGCTCTTTTAGGAGTTCAGTCTTTGCTTCACCTAGAATTATTTCAGCGACATAGGTGTCGGGTCATGTGCTATCGCCGATGCAGTAAATTACCACAAACTTAGTGGCTTAAAAAGCAAAACTTGATTATCTCACTGTCTGGAAGCCAGGAGTCTGAAATTAAGATGTTGGCCCTTGCCGCGCCCCACACAGAAGCTCTGGGGGAAAGTTTGCGCCGTGCCTCTTCCAGCCCTGGAGGTTTCCCACCCCTTGGCTTGTAGCCACGTCACTCCAGGCTCTGCTCAGTCTTGGCATGGCCTTCTCCTTGTGTGGGCCTCCTCTTCTCTTTATGGCGTACCTGTGATGTCATTTGAGGTCTGCCTAAAATAATCCAGGATCGTTTCCTCAGTTTAAGATCCTTAATCACACCTGCACAGACCATTGTTCCAAGGAAGGTAACAGTCACAGATTTCAGGGGGTTAAGGCAGACATTGCAGGGAAGCGGTCTTTCCGGCGTACCACAGTGGAGCTCCAGTTCATTTTTCCTGGTTGTTTAGCTGGGTATTGCAACAGTTTTTCATGGAATGGCTTAATTTTACTCATTGAATTGAAGTGACTTCTTTATTATACACATTGGACTTACATAGGAATTGTAGCTAACTTCCGGGCCCTCTGTTCTGTTCTGTTGGTCTGCGTAAGTATCAGTTCCAAACAGGTTCCATTATTTTAGAGCTGCCTCTTGTCATTATTCTTTCTATCAGAATTTTTCTATAAATTCTTGCAGATTTCCATGACTTTACTCTTCATTATATGGGGGGGGGGGCAAAATACCAGAATTTATTTATATAAAATTGTGTGTTTATTCTTACGTGTTGAAACTTCAGTCACCTTCAAAGTACTTTCCATTTGATGCAATACACCTATTGAGTTTTTTTCCCACTGCTCAGAACAGTTTCAAACTGATCGATTTTGATGCCTTTCAGTGCTTCTGCCATTTTTTGTTTCACCTCTTCTACATCGTCATGCCATTTTTTGGTCAAAAACTGCTGAACACTCAGCGTGGTGTGGGATCTTTCCTTCTGCTGAATTTATAACTACTTTGTGAATGGAAATGCCATGTGGAGATCTGTCTGTATCTACATATAGCTCTACATATATGTATATATTTATGTATTTTATATGTAAGTGTTGTATACAGCCTATTTACTATGTTTTCCTATTGTGTTAACTAATTTCTTACTTCACTTTCTTGGGGTTTCTAGGCTTAAAATTATATCATATCCAAGTAATGAGAAATTTATCTCTTCCTTTCGACCTACCATTTCTTTCCCTCGTCTAACTGTATTGACGGGGATGGCCAAGACACTGTTAAATGACATCAGTGATAGCACACACCCTCTCCGCACTTGACCTTTAACAGGAGTTAAAGTTCATGTTTTAACCTAACTCTGTTAGGTTATAACATGTAATTGCCCTTTTGTAGGTGGAAAAAAGTCAAGTAGCAGCAATTTCAATATTACTCAATTTAATGGTATTTCCCCATAAAGTGTGATAACTTTTGAAAATAGAAAATTAAGGAAGAACCCATGGTTTTATCTATCTATCTATCTGTCCATTCATCCATTCATTCATTCATTCTGTAAAAATTTATTGAACACCTACTAGATGTCGGGTACTGTTCCAGGTTGTAGGGTTACAGCAGTGCTTGCGGAGCTTATATTCCAGTAGACAGAGAGAGATAATGAATAACTCCATAAATGTTAGACGGTAGCCAGTAGGAAGAAGAAAGCTAAAATAGGGATGGGGGGTATAGAGTCACCAGGGAGAGAAAAGGGTGCTCTTTTTAGATAGGGTGATCAGGTAGAACCTCTGCCGAAGTCGTCTTTGACTGAAGGCAGCGAGGCAGTGAGCGGTGCAGTTATCCAAGGGAAGGGTGTCCCATGACGAGGAAGCACCACACAGATGTTCACCTGCAGTCAGTGCTGAGTTTTATTGAATTCCTTCATTGTCTCTCTTTGGAAATGATCATATACTTTTTCTACTTCGATCAGTGAATATGATGGATTATATCACTGAGTTTCCTGATGTTGGAGCATCCTTGCATCTTTGTGTGACCCTCACAAGGTTATGGCTCTTGCACTGTTTTGAGTACCAGTAGATCTACTCTGTAGGACTTTGGTAGAGTTCCCCTATGAAACCGTCCAGGCCTGGTGCTTTTGTGGAAGGGAGGGTGAGTAGTAATCCCTTAATTTCTCTTTCTTTTCTGTCCCCTCATGGTGAATAGTCTGTTTGGATTTTCTGGCTCTTCTGAATCTGCTTGGTAATTAACATTTTCTTAGAAAATTATTCATCCAGATTGTCAGCTTTCTTTAAATAGAATTAGTTGAAGTGAACATTGTTTTTTTCATCATTGACCATTACCTAACAATATTTCCGTGCATTGTAGGTGATTTAGTTATATTTACAGTTGAATAACATGCCAGTTAATAGTTGCTCTGCAAATGGGTTGAGCAGGTGAGGACTCTGAAGCTTAGAGACTGCAATGAACACTGAATCGCAAATAGAACTAGACTCCGTTTCTTCTGATCCATAATCTACTGAGCTTTCCAGAGGACCGTGGTCTCTCCTCATACACACCTTTCTGCTGCTGCCTTTCGCTCCCCTCTCTTTCCTTCCACCCAATTTTGTCACCTTACATTGATTGCATAATAAGTTCATGGCACGGTCTGTCTGTGGCATGTGATTTGTTAGCCAGAACTGCAGGGCAGTTTCCCCTGTGCTCACCTGCTAGGGTGTATGGTTTACTGCCAAGTGCAAAGTGTTTGAAGGGAAGCTAATATTGAAAAGGATCCTTTCATAAAGGTCACTGTAATTGAGAATGTGTGTCTGGTTGTTTTTCTTCACTGCAATTGACTTCTGTCAGTGATGAAATGAAGATTTACTGCATCTTACTTTATCACAGAAAAGCACAGTTAGACCTTACACAAACCTCCCTGCTCACGCATAACATGCGCTCACCTTTATTCTCCAGTGACGATGACAAAGAGGCTTTGGGCGCTTCCCACATATTGATTGAGTGTCTCAGCTTCATTTGTGGCCGTGTAATAGCCATGACAGCTTTAAGACACAGCGGGATCACGGAGGACTGTTGTTCAGTTGCACACGGGCAGATTCGATTACAGTTTCTCGTGAAAAGATGTTGCTGGAGGGAGGGGAGAGGATCTGGCTAGGGAGGGGGCGGGATAGAGACCCAGAATGCTATTAGCTTACACACCAGACAGGGATAGATGTGTGTGGGAGCCTGGGCCCCGGCCAGGGCCTGACAGCCTGACAGCTCTGTCAGCCGCGGTCACTGTTCTTGCCAGACGAGCTGCCACTGTTGCTGGTTCAGCCCATGTAATTTTCAGTGTGCCTGTTTTGTTTGGTACAGGAGACCGGGATCCGTGTGTGTTAAAGGGTGCATTTAAAGCCACATTGAGGTACTAGGCAGTACTGAAAGGAGTCCCTCTTTGAGAGAGTAAAGTTTTATTTGTGTCAGCAAGAGACATAAACCCAAAGGGAAAAATATAACTTTTTTCCTGGGTTGTACCTAGGTAACTGATCATCGCAGACCACCATATTCCTACGTGAAAGCCAATGTTTTCTCCCGGTGGTTTTGTGGACTGTGTTGGAGCCGAGGGTGGAAGTGGAAAGGTTGAAAATGCAGATTTCTAGGCCCTGCCCCAGACCGACTCAGTGAGGCTGTGGCATTGGGGTTGGGGATTTGCATTTTAACAAGTCTCCCCTGGTGATTATTTTACACACTGAAGTTTGGTAATAATACAAAAGAAATTATTTAAAATAGACCACAAATGATTTGCCCTTAAGAAAATTCAAAGGTTTATAATAGATTATTTTGATTATAGAGATTCATACTGAAGACAGATTACATAATAAAAGTATTTCCCTCAGTATTAAAAAAAAAGCAAGCAGCTATGTTATACCTAATATACAAATTATTTTATTGAATATGTTCTAAATACAACCTTGTAAAGGCAAATCGATTATATGGAGTAAGGAGCACCTAATAGCCAAAGCAAGGTATATAATAATAATGCCATTTTCATATACTTACACCTTGCCAGGCTTGTTTAAAAATGTTATGTTGTTCATTTAATCCTCCCAGCAGTCCTATGAGGTGAGTGATATTATTGTCCCTATTACTGATGAGGAGATTGAGGCTTATAACTTGACCTACATTACACAGGTTGCAGGTGGCAGAGTTGGACTTTGAACACAGTAGTCAGGCTTCAGAGTCGAACGTCTTCTTTTGACCACTGCGGTGTACTGCCTCTTGTCACCCAGCAGCTGATAGCACTCATTGGAAAAGCTGAGTGACGGTGAAGCTGAAGAGATTGCTGAGTGGGCCGTGACGGCCCCAGGAGCGGCGGTCCCGGGCTTCAGCTGCTGCCCTGGGACTCGCTCGCCTTCACTGAGACCACCTCCTACCCATGAAGCACGAGAGGAGGGCTGCAGTAGTGCTGCTCAGCTTTTGTGTGTGTTTTGGGGGGGACGTTGTGGCACCCACAGTATATAAGTTACATTTTGTAAATGTGAGCTTAGGGCACTGGTAATGCCCGGGCTGTCTCAGGTCCGTGTGCTCTTGGAAGACTTCATCATGCGTGGAAGGTGGGGTGGATGCAGCAGGGGGAGTGGTGGCAGGAAAACGGGGACAACTGTACTTGAACAGCAATTAAAAAAAGAAAAGATTTAATCATTCTAATTTGCTTACCCACTTTGTGATAAGGTGGCCAGCGAACAGTGACTATAGAGGGTTCTCTTGTCTTCCTTTTCCCTTCGCTCTGTTTCCAGTGGGCATGGTTTCACACGGGCCCCGTCTCCGTCCTCAGCCTGCCTTCGCCCTCTCGTGCACACCACTGTGAGTTAGCGTGCCCGTTAATGAGTCTGAGATGTGTTTGTCTGTGTTCCAAAATATTATTGTCCCTTTCGTGAAGAAAATAGAACTTTCTTTATCTAGAAACATCTTGTTACCTCTCATCTTCTTATGTGTCTCTAGTATGTTGTTTAAAAAATTATCTTTGATCAGCTCTTCACCAGAAAGAAGGGACCATTTCAAGTGGAATCTTTTGGTCAACTCTTTATTTAGTCTTAATAATTATGCGATTGTGATGGCTGGGTCAGAGTGCATCGGGACTGTGTCCATTCTGCCAGGGCTAACAAGTGTGTCAGATTGTCCAGTCATGGCTATAATTGGCTTTGGCTTTGAGGTTCTCCTTCATAATAAACAATGGGCCCTGCGCCAAAAAAGCTTGTGGTTTGTACTCACATACCGATGACTAAATATTACAAGTGATTTCCCCTCATACTCATTCCCCTGGAGCTCACTTTATGCTTTTTGAATGAATCATGTCAGAAGAACATCCGTAATTACAAAGAATTTGACCTGCGGACCTTTCGTTGCAGCTGAAAACATTTTGAGACCTCAGTCTGGCCCGAGCGCTGCAGGAGGCATGTGGAGGCCCAGGGTAGAGCAGCCAGAGAGAAAGGGCAGCCCTGCGCACACGTGAATCTCTCGCACAAAAGGTGCACCCCCAAAATGGCCTTTTAGACAGTTGCAGGGGAGATCTGTATTCATTACTGACTATTGTACACGACATCCCTTGGGCTGGAAACACTGAAGGCGGGGCTCAGTTGCTTTTGGGCGTCTGTCACTTGTCTGTAGTCCGTGGTTGCTGGCAAAGACGCACTGTGTACAAACAACTTTGAGAATCCAGTGTTTGCGATGTTCCAAGTTAATTAGCGCAAAGTATCAGATAATCGTAATTTATAAATTTGAGAAAGACATCTGTGTGAGCTTTTATATTTGCATCTTGAAATAATATTAGCAAATGCAGAGTGTACTGAGGCTAAAACAAAATAAAAAACCCTTCAGCCCTCCTGTGATTGGTTTATTGAATGGTTAGCATCTAGAACTGTGTCGATATCTAATCTGCTCTTCTTTTCTTGGGAACTCGAGGAAGCAAGTTGCCACGTATTGTCAAGTGAAAAATGTTTTCTATTCACCAAGTGAGTTAATTAGACTGGAAAACACAGGTTTCACATCAGCCTTCTGTACGTTTAGGTTTCCATTTAACGTTGAGAATAATGGGTGAGTGAAGGCCATAAGCCAGTGGTAAAATAAATAGTCCAGGTGAAGCTGATTTCAATAAGGTGGGTACTCGACTGGTTCTGTTGAGGCTGCCTTATCCCCGTTAACCTGGCGAGTACCTACAATGATTATACCTTTAAAGGAAATGTTCTCTTTCTTTTCTTTTTCTTCAAGTTGATCCCTTTATAGGCTTTTGTTTGGGGCAACTGAGATAAATCTGCCGTGCAGCTGTAAATTGGAGTTAACGGCTGCCTGTCTCTTGAGAAAGGAAATACAGAATTCTGGAAACTGATTAAATAGAATGGGTGGGTAAGAGAAAGGCCGTCTTGAAGTGGTAGGATCCATTTCCCCTATGTTTTCTTCTCATGGTTTATAGTGTTTACTCTCTGATCCACTTTGAGTTCATTATTGTATCTGGTGTAAGGTAAGGGTCCAGGTTTTTCCTTCATTTTATGTGGATATGTAGTTTTGCCAACATCATGTATTGAAAAGAGCCTGGTTCTCACACTCAGTTTTACCTACTTGGCCAACAGAATAAAAGAACAGGTGGGCAACAAACATTGCTGGGAAAATTTGGACACTGGTTTGTGCCTTGATTTGGGCAATCTGGGGAAGGGGAGCCTGGCTATATGAAAGCCTTGTGTCACGATCTGATGTCACATACACATAATGTGGCTCTTTTGCTGACAGCATTGTTATTAGTTCAAAAGTTGCATTTAAAATAAATTCTGTGGAGTTTAATGAAGAGGAGCATTCCACCCTTCAAAAAGTTGATGTCCTCTAAGTTAAAATAGCTGGAGAGGAAATGGAAACTGTGTGGTCTAAACATAGAAAGTGAAGCCCTGGCCAGATAAGTCAGTTAGAGCATCATCCCAATACACCAAGGTTGTGGGTTCGATCCCCGGTGAGGACACATACAAGAATCAACTAATGAATGCATAAACAAGTGGAACAACAAATCGATGTTTCTCTTTCTAAAAATCAATAAATAAAAGCTTTAAAAAAGAGAGAGCAAGGTATAAGCCACAAAAATCTTTAAAAATAATAAAAATAGAAAGTGACAGTGTAAGTAACCTTGATGTACAAATTTACTCAGTGAATTTTGCTGAGTTCAGTGCTAGAGGGGGAAAAACGGTATTACCTTTGAAAAACTAATCTTTTTCTGTCTTGGCTGCTAGGAAATTCAGTGCTAAGTTTTGTGTTCCGTCACATACCCTTTCATTCCTTGGTTCTTGACCTTCTACTCATTGGTTTTGTTTTGTTTTTCCTTATAAGTCAGTTTTATTGCCGTAAACTTACCTACAATAAAGCACAAAAAGTACTCATTTCAAGTCTTGACAAATGCCTACCTCTCGTAACTGGCACTTCAGTCAGGATGACAGAGTGTTTCCATGCCCCCAAAGGGTCCCCCGTGCCTCTTTGCAAACTGTACCCCCTCCTGCCCCTGTTAAGTCTGTGCCGCTCGGTGTCAGCCACCCATCTGCCAAACACACTCATGGAGTAGGTGGAAGAGAAAAGAGCAGCTACTTAAATGAAATAACCTCTTTAAGCTCTAGGTTTCCTTCTTTTGACCTGCTGATCATTTTCTTCCTTCATATCCACAACAAAGCCGGGTCACAAGTCCCATTACAACTAGAATTAACGAGCGTTTTCAGATCTCTGTAGATATCTATGAAGCATTGCCAGATATCCTTAGAAGACCGTATTCTTTTTATTTTGCCCTTAGATTAGACATCCAATTCAAAGGATTTTTTAAACCAGCCAAGTTTATTCCTGTGCGGGTTGCCCACGCCTAAGCGGCCGCTGTCACTGCCAAAAGTGGGCCCAGGGGAGGAGCGCCACTTTGCCCGTTAGAGAGCCAGGGCCCTGCTCTCCAGTAACTCGGCAACTCACGCCCTGTGAAAATCTGCAGCTGCTTTTGGGAATGTTAGAGCTATGGCTTCTTTGTAGATGCCATAACAGTGTCTGGAAGTGACAGCAAGAAGTTTAACCAAGTGGATTGTGTATGGGGACAGCTTGGGGTCTCTGTGTCCATGAGTGAGGTCATTGGAGAGACAGGAATAGTGACTAGTTTGTGCTGGAGGAAATGTGGTACCTGGCTTACGTCAGAACATCAGCACGAATGTGCCAGTTTGTGCCTCTTCCCTAGGACAATAACGGGACAGCGAGACACAACGTAAGGCTTTGACGCTGTTTTCCCTTGCCAGACAAAAGGAGTTATTGTCATTGGTATTATATTTACCATTCTGGAATTACGTCGACATGATGAGTTGAACTCTAAGTGAAGATTTATGCTAAAATATATCATCTTCAGATGTGATGTTTTAATGTTTCCTTATAAGGTGATAGAGCTGTTTAGCATGACCAAAAGGGGCACATTTGACCTTTTTTGGGAATCACTTCCTGCGTGAACAGTGTAAAAAGGAATGTCATTGAACCGGGGGTGTTTGCAAAGCACGGTGAGTCCTCATGCAGACGCGGCCGGCACCAGCAGCGGTACTCAGCTGCGTTTCCCCACGTGCCTGACCTTTCCATTCAGCGGTCTGCGCGTTGGAGGGCATGTCCCTTTGATTGTCTTGTTTTGTTGTTGCTGGCAGTGCTCAAAGGACTGTGTACACTGTCTGCTGTTGTAAACTCTTTAGATAAAATAACTATTAACTCAGTCTCCCATCCCTGAGTTCCACAGTCACACGTATTTGGATGACTAGGGACAACCCAGAGAGCTATAAATAAAGAGCGTGTGGATTCTTGCATGGTGACTATAATTTGCCCTCCCAAAGGATTCTGGTTAGGTTGGGTTTGAAGTGGAGGGTTATTATGGGTATGTGAGGAGCCACCGATTTTGATTCACTTTGATTTTATTCAAGGGAAGGATAGCATCCCTAGTCTACCACAGAGGGAAACCCTTTAAAAGACTCTCTGGCTCTCTTCTTGAACATTATTAAATTTTCATTATTCTTTTCATTGCCAGAAATTTAACGATTGATATTTAATAATTGAAATGTAATTGATTTCCCAAATGTGCTTCCACATGATGAAAAGTAGCAGAGTCTAATCTAATAAACACTTGCCAACTGCATTTTTCCTCTTTTCTTTAACTTTCTTTTAGGACTCAGCCCAAAACCATGTTTGCACAAGTTGAATCTGATGATGAGGAAGCAAAGAATGAGCCAGAATGGAAAAAACGTAAAATCTGAAGAATCTCACACGAGAGCTGTTTGCATGATGGGGAGGGGTATTGGACAGTTGTTTTTTTTAAGGAAATGAAAAATACATTTTTATGAACAGATTCTGTCCTTCGTCTTATTGAACTATTCAAAAGATTGGTAGCTACCCTTCCCTAAAATTATGCTTACATTTTCTTATCTGCAACTATTAAACTGTATTATAAGTAAATAAGAAACAGATTCTTAGCCTATTACCACATCCTTCAGGTATTTGGAGACTTTACTCGACAGCCGTTGGTCCTGTGCAGACTCTCCGGACCTGGGGAAGGGGCTGCACATCGCCTTGCACGTCCGTCTCGAGCCGTCCTCGGAGCGGACTGTGGAAACGGACATCAAAAGCCTAGCGTCTCTGTGCAATATCACAACAGTTGTTTACATGGCTGCAAACAATTAGGCTGAGCTCAAACTACAAGCATTGCCATACGAGGAAAGAATGTGCGTCTGATGATCCTTCAACAACAGAATACAGCGGTTCACAGTTAGGAAGCAGGCTTTGAAGTCAGACGGATGTGGGTTCAAATCCAGCCTCTGCTCTTACTGTCTGGCTCACCTCAGGAGAGTTGTTAAATTCTCTCTTCCAGCCTCCACGATGATAATCGTGCTGCCCTTGTCTGTTTTTCAAGAGGATTAGAGGAGACACTCCTGGTAGCACACAGTAAATCACACTCAATATTTGCTCTCTTAAAATAGAGCTAATGATATCTACTCTGCCTATTTCTTATCAGTATTTGGTGTAGAAATGCTTTGTAAATGTTAGAGCTATGTAAGTAGAAGACACTAAGAATCGTTCTGAAAGATCCTTGTGCTTTTGTGACTAGGACACTAAAACCAAAGTTGGCAGTTTGTCTGAAGAAATAGTGAGTCAATAGAATAAAATCCTGTGGACCGATTCCGCATAGACGTGGGGTAGTTTTGGCATGTCTTGTGATTCCTGCTAGACAATCTCGTTTGTGCTGGTGAATTAAATATAACGGAGAGTGAGGGTCCGAAATAAATGAAAGCTCCTGGTTCTACAGGCTTCGCAGACGACCCCTTCCCCCCAAATCTTGTTTAACAACTGCTCCCGCTCACACAGCTCTCTTACCCGGCAGTCCCAGGTGGTAGGGCTCCTTCCATGGAAGAGCCCTAAAACTTCCATTCCTGCCCACTGTTCCGTCCTTTCCCTCCAACCCCAGTTCACCACATCCCTTCCCTTGTCCCTTAGCTCACAGGTAATGGGTAAAAGAGGAAGAACTAACCTTTGCTGAGTCCCTACTAGCTTATGACCACTAGTCGAAGGTCTTTGCTTGCATTAGCCCATTTAATTCTCAGAAAAACCCCATGAGTACGTGAAATTGTTGAACCTGTTTTACAGATGAGACAAAAGAGGTTCAAGGTAGCCAACAATTTGCGTGAGATTATATTCGGAAGGGCTGTATGAAGACTTCCAAGTCCCTAAACATCAGTTAACTCTGTCCCAAGTTTCCTATTCCTGTTGAAATACCTTCATCCAAAATCAGTTACAGACTAATATTTTGTTCCAGCTGTTTAGGATTTGTAAATTTATTGCTTCTTGGATAAAATTTACTGAAAGCATTTCATATTTTTTTCCCATCTTAATATAAACATTGCACCATATGGAAGTGTTCGCCCTGCACAGCCAGGGGTTGCAGACAGTTGGAGGAAGACAAACTCGATCACAGTGGAGCTGGTGGAGCCTGCTATGATGTAAGGGGGGAGAAAGGCACAGCTAGCACAGAGACGATTTTCTCATTGTTACCCACAGCACGAGTGGCCCTTTTCCTGCTTGACGTGACCTATCTCACTCAGGACACCCATAAATATTTCAGTCTCGATTTCGGTGAGCCGGGACCTTCGACCAGGACTGGACGAGTAGTGGCGCTCATCAGGCCCACAGCCCCATCACCTGGATGGACGTCTCCCAGGCCCTCCCACTCCTCCTGCCCCTCAGGCTGCATGACCTCACCCCATACACGCTCGTGCTTCCTGTCTGGTCAACCACGTTTCTGTTTGCTCAAACAAGGGACCTGGAAGTCATCATAATGACTCCCCCCTTACCCCCACACCCCTCTTCATCCAATCTCTATCCGTGCCATCTTCTGAATCTTGTGTATCTGCCCTTCCTTCTCTCCCTGCTGCCCTGCTGGCGTCCAGACCCTCTTCTGCCCCTGCCCAGGACCCCTCGGGAGCCTCCCGCCCAGCTGCTAGGTCTCTCGCGGGCCCTCCTGATGCGCCTCTCATTCTGCCATCAGAGTCAGCTTCCTGAACCCAGCCCTATCATTTCAGTCCTCTGCTTCGAGCCTTCCAGAGGCCCCGTGTCAGTAGTTCTAACTTTTTTTTTCACAGCACTTAGGCCATTCAAGACCCAGCCTCTCCCGTCTTTCTTGCTTTAACTCCTGCTGATCTGAGGCCCAGCCACACTGAACCCAGAAAGCACCATGTTCTTTGCCACCTGAATACGTTTGCACATGTTGTACCCTCTTCCTTCCTTGTCTGCGTTTTTAAAAAAAATACGGGGATCAATTCACCTTTTCTGATCAGCCTTCTGTGACCCACCCTGGCAGACAGCGAGTCGCCCTTCTGGCCCCCATACTTGCTTACATGTCTCTCCAGTCCAGCCTTCTCTCGGGTGGCATTGTAAGTGTGTACATGCACGTGGCTTGTGGGTTGCAGACTTTGAAGGCTAAAGCACGTTGGGTTCTGTGAATATTCAATGAAGTAGCCGAATGAATGAGAGGAGCCAGATTTTACCCATGTGTGCGTTTTTGACCCTAGCCCTGAGAAGGGGGTTAAAGGTGCTCAGTAAGTGTGTGGCGCAGAGGAAAGGATGGAAGAGCATCAGGTATGGGGAAGTGTGTCTGCCTCATAGCTGGGAGGGAGGGTGGTTCATCCTGCTGCTTGGTCTGTATCCAGGCTGCCGTGCCTTTCTGCTGGGGTGAGTCTCAGGTCACGGTGCCGATGGCTCAGGGAGGGAGCGGGACTGTGCACAGTTGTCTGTGTTCCTGGCACGGCCCAGCAAGCCCTAAGCCACCGTGACATCTTCAGGCACTTACCTCCTGTCCCGAGTCACCAAAAATCTGAGGTATCTCCAGCGGGGGCTTTCTTAACCTCAGCAGGATGTCTGTGAACCCTGCAATGTACCCACCATACTTTGCCAGTGCGCATGTACCTATTTTTGTAGAGGCTCCATGAAATTCTAGGATATTGGGTACTGCTAGCAGCTCCGTCATCACCCAAGAGGACTGTATAAAATCGGCTATTCAGACTTGAAAACAGGACAAAACTCGCATGCATGCACACACACCCACCCACTACCAAATGGAGCAAACCGTAATATCTCTGCATGCTGGTTCCCATCTCATCTTAGGCAGTAAATCTTACTGCTTTGTAGTCGGATCTTAGTAATTATTCTCTGAGAGCTGATTAGCCTTCTGTTGCATCAAAAACTAGCGATCAGCTTCATGATGACATGAAGGCAGCATCCTAACATGAGCCTTCCTTATGTAATTTCAGAGCACGTATTATGAGACACGAGCCAATCTGAGAAAAGCTTTTAAGAATCAGTATGACTATATCAGGCCACTGTGAGCTCTTTCGTGTTTAATAAGCACCAATTAGATGTGGTGGGAGGGCAGGAGGCACCGAGGTGCCGGCTTACAGGTACACACATCCTGGCCGGTGGCCCTTTAGAGGTGATGGACTTCATTCATTCACTGGTCTTCCTGTACACGAGGCGGTCAGAACTGGAGGGTTGTGAACAGACACCTTTTGAAAAGTATCTGTCGATAGTGGGGCGTACCACGAACTGACATGACCAGTACTGTAATTTTTTCTTAATAATTTCCTCACCACAAAACTGAGAGAAGACCAGGCAAGGAGTAAAGTGCCTAAAGATGGGAAATTGTGTGTGTGTCTAGAGGTGTGCAGGTGAAGAAGGAGCTTTGAGGGCAAAGAGAAGAGACATTTGCTATTCTAAGTAGTTTTATGGATGATCAGAGTGTTCATATTGGTGTTTTCAAAATAATAATTAAAAGCATTTTAAAGGTACTTCACATGGCCCCGCTTGTACTGATACTCATTAAAGAACACTTGGAAAATGTTGACTTATCATGGTAGATTAAAGATGGCCACAAGTTCTTTGACATAAGAGGACCGTCTTGCTTTAAAGCTGAGCAGGTTCTGTGACAGCACGGCCCACGGAACATGCAGAATATGGTGCTGTGCTAGTGACCAGGCCCAGGCATTGAGGAACTTGCAGGTTCTATCACTCCCACACCTGTCTTGTAACTCTGCTGCCATACTGGTAGGAAGCCCAGGTAGCCCCACAGAGAGGCCCACCCAGAGAACTGAGGCCCCTGGCCAGTCACCCCACCTGAACTCCCAGCTACTACCAGCCGGCACCAGCATGTTATCGAGTCACCTTGGAAAGCAGAGCCTTTGGGCCCAGTGAGCCACGTCAGCTGTTGTTGCATAAAGCAGATAGGTGGGCCAGGTCCTACTGAGCCCTACCCAAATCACAGATCAATGAGAAAAATAAGTGATTATTACCATTGTAAGAAGTAAGTTGTGGGGTTGTTTGTTATGCAGAATTACATAATTGGAACAACCTGAAAGACAAAAAGAAATCTAATCATTCAAAGACAGACAGTGCTGATACTTTATAATTTTTTCTTTAATGTATCATTTTGAGATTTATTTAGTCTTTCAAAAATTATAATAGCTATTAAAATATGGTATATTTTTCCCTTGTTAAATAAACATGTAAATTGTCTACATCAAACCTCATATATAATTTTAGAAGCTACTTAGTAAATCCATTATATAGGTATATCTCCTATACTGACCATTCTTCTATTCTTGGAAATACAGATTGCTTTCAAATTTGCTATTATAAGCAAGGCTACTTTGCCTAAAGTTTGATGCCTAAAGTTTATGTATGTAGGAGTCTTTTCTTAGAATTGGTTATCAAAATGAAATCATGGGGTGTCAGAAAGAATGATTTATATTTGCTTTGATGGTAGACTCATTGCAACCTTGGTAGTTACCTTATCACTGAGTGCTCACCTGGAGAGGTCAAAGATGATTCTGGGAAATATTCCTGGTATACTGGGTCGACTAGTGTCCCCTCAAAGTTCCCGCCCACTTGGAACCTCAGAATGTGATCTCATTTGAGTCTTTGCAGCTGTGATTAGTTAAGAGGCAACCACGGTGGAGGAGGGTGGGCCCTGCAGCCAATGGCTGCCTCCTGCCACGCAGGGCACGTGAAGACCCACAGAGAGGCACGCACAGAGGGAGAAAGACCGGGTGAAGGTGAAGGCAGACACTGGAGTGAGGAGGCTTTTGAGTCGAGGACCTCCCCGGGTGTTGACGTCGACCAGAGGCTACGGAGAGGCAAGGAAGCACCTTTCCTAGAGCCCACAGAGGGAACTGGCCCTGCTGAATCCTTGATTTCTCACTCGGGGCCTCCAGAACCGTGAGAAACTAAATTTCTGTCGGTTAAGCGCCGCCCTCCCCTCCCCCCTCAGTTCGTGGTCGTTTGTTACCGCAGCCCTAGGAACACTTGGATCTAGGTTGGGGCTGTGCATGTCTGCACATCACAATTCATTAAGGGCTCAGGAAAAGAAAAAATTTCACAAGAAGCCTTTCAAGGTCCAACCTCAATGCTCAGAATCCCATTGTCCTCCCCAACCCCACCCCAGGCCTCAACAGTCAGCATGGACTTGACTTAGGATGGTGGTTGTTCTCAGCCACCAAGTTTGGGGTAGTTTGTAACACAGTGATAGACAGCTAATTCAGCTTATGTTTTGAGTATGTAAGGATTAAGAATTCTTGAGTATTAAGAATTTGTCTTAAGGCAGTGAGGTCACTTGGCTTTTCTTGATGGCACAGAGGTAAGGGGACAGATTTTATTCTCCAGGATGGGGAGACTCAGGAACCGACCACTTGGGATGAGCACAGAGATCATGGCCAAAGGAAATAATTGCAGTATTCTTCCTTTGAGTCCCTCTGAGCTCGCAGGGCCACTGCCCCTTTTTCCTTTCCCCCCAGTTGACTTGGTTGGGAGTGGTTCCCTGAGCTGCTTTGTCATCCCCCACCCTCAGGACAGACAGATGCCCAGCATTGCAGCCTCCTAAAGTATTCATGAGGTTGTAAGCCTCCGAGTGAGTTTTGCCCACAGCTCTCTTTACTCTGACCCATCTCTGGCTGAATTACTGATGATGGCTTGGCCGTTTACAAGGCACTTTGAAGTGTGAGGCTGACAACTGGCCTCGCCTCTCAGATCTGCCTGGCAGAGCCAACGTGACCAGATGTCTGGGGCTGCTCCTCAGATCTCTGAATTAGATTGACCGTGACAAAAGATAAACATAGGATGGAAGAATATTTACTGCGTTAATCAAGGAGCTTAATAGTTGCTAGGGCTGGTACCTCGGAAGAAATATGAAGTCAGAAGTTTTGGGCTCATGTTTCTCCTTCGCTATTTACTAATTGTGTGAGTTGAGGGAAGTCATGGAAACTGTGAGCCTCAGTTTCTTCATCAGTAGAATGGGGACTTTATGAATCACCCAGCCTACATCAGAGGGGTGTGCGGTTTGAGGGAGAGAAGGAGAGAATGAGAAGAACTTTGCAAACTCTGAAATGCTAGTGCAATTGTCAGCCCTTGTGGTTGGCTGTGGCTAGTATCTCAGGCAATGTGATACACATACTTAGACAGCAAGCCCGAATTCGTCTCAGCCCCATAATTAACACTCACTGTGTTGGTGGACAGGACACCCTGCCCACAGGGAGAATTGGATTCAGTGTGTTGGAGAGGTTGCTATCTAGAGTGGAGGTTATTCAGGCTTTGGCGATAGTTATCTTAGGTGGACTCTGGTCTGGGCTGATTCAGCCGCTAGGCCCCTGCCTGCCTCCTGGTGGCTTCACTGTGGGCCTTGGGTGACTTGGCGACCCTCGTGGTGCTGGTGGTGACAGCATCGAAACCTACCCGCATTTAGGAGAATGGGAAAGTTGTCTTTTGCATTTCTCATAGGCTATTTTGATATTGCTTTATTTTCTTTGCCCTCCTTTCTCCCCAGCATTAAAAAGTATCGTGTTCACTTCGTTGGGTGCCTTGGACTCTACTGCCTCTTGTTTATGAAGAATAATAAGTCGACCGTGACGAATGGCCAGCAGCGATCTGCCTCCAAAGTACAGGGAGTTTTTTCATTCCCTTATTTTGTTTTAAAAATAATAAGGTATTTTTCCTTTAGAGGAAATAATCTTATTCTTCAGAGATACATCTCATAGAGAGAAGCTCTGAAGGCAAGGAGACCTGGGTTCAAATCCCAGGTTGGGTGAGTCACATAGCTGTTGGGAGGAGCCTCAATGACTCTTGGGGATGTTCTGAGGATCGAAGTGTGAACTCCCTTTGCAAACAACAAAATGCTATGCAGATGTTCTTATTGCTGCTTCTGTTCACGGCTCCCCGGCAGGAGTACACAGGCTTTCCAGAGACTCTGGCTCGGGGGATTTCTTGGAAATGCTGTATCATGGCATGTGTGTATTTGATCTGAAGTAAGTCCCGAAGAATATGTTGCGGGTACATTGCTCACCTCAAAAATTTGCAACCCTTCTTTTGAAATCCAGCTCCTACCTGCTCAGTGACCCCCAACAGTTATGGCTGCACCTGCAAGTTGAAAACTAGATTATTTCCCTGGCAGCATGGGGCCTGGAGGTGAGCCCTGTGAATCCAGTCTGAGCCAGGTGTGGGGCCTGGAGGTGAGCCCTGTGAATCTACTCTGGGCCGGGTGTGTGGTCCTCACCTCGCTCTGCTTTGATCTGCTTGCCTCTTCCAAGGTCTTTGTCAGTATGACCAGTCCACAGCAGTCAGCATTACTCTTTTAATTTACGTGCAGTCAGCTTTCAGTGTTCCCCCTTTACTGAGGTTATGGGGGTGTAAACAAAGACATTGAGGATATCCAAATATTTGGAGTCCTCATGCAAGACTTTTGATTTTGAGGATTTTGAGTGTAGTGATCTGTAGAGATCTCTTGATCTCTAGTCTCCCTGATCTCTCTCTCCCACCCTCTCTCTCTGCTTTTTTTTTTTTTTTTTTAAACCTACAATGTCAAGGCTGCTTTGAGAGGAGTAACATCCCAGGGCCACCTGAGAGGGAAATGCAGAAGCAGGAAGGAGGGGCACACCAGCTTGGGAGCAGCATTCAAAGGCTCCAGGGTGGGGGGTGGGGGGGGTCCCAGCAGTGTTGGCAATGGACCCCCATGGCCTGGGGTACCGAGTGGGAGGGTAGGCTGGTGACCTTGAATGCTGAAACACCAGAAAGCCTCATATAGGATCAGAAGGGGCAGCTGGCTTCCCTTTGGTTCTGTCCCTTGTTTGTACTGCTTGGCAAGACCCAGAGTAAGAGCTGTGGCAGGTGGAATCCACGCTGATTTTCAGGTGGGGCCGAAAATCCCAGAGCACATATTCACCGGGGCCACCCGAGGGTGGGCTGAGCTTTCTCCTCTGCACACTCGGCCTTCCGCAGGCCCTGTGTTTTTCTCCGAGCCGTGCCCTTAGAGGCAGGCAGTGAAAGAGTTTCTGTTTTGTTTCTAAAGAAACCAAGGGACAGGGACTTAACTAGACTTAAACTAGCAGGTGTGGCTAAACCCTGGCATCAAGAGTCTCTGTGCCCCCCGTGTAGCGTTTTAGGGGCAGTGTTCATAAACATCCTGTTAACCCTCAGATAGAGGAAAAGTGATCTGGTCTCAGAAAATGCCAGACCAGAGATCCCGCAAAAGTCAAACCCATGACTGCGGAGTAAGTCATGCCCTTGGGCAGCGTCTGTCTGGGCAGGACATGGCTGTGGCCATTGCTGCATTACTAACCTCTTGCTCAGCCATTTGTTGAAACCGTCATTCTTTGGGAAACAAGAATTGGACCCTTCGCCTTCTGAAACCCCAAATGCCATCAGTGGCATCCTTCTCCGTGCTGCCCTATGGGGCAGCCTGTGTGTGGCGCCTCACGCGTGGCTGCAGGAATGTTGCCTGGAGGGCGCTGGAGCTCTCTGAGTAAAGGCCGCCGCCACGGGTTGAGGCCGCCACTGCACAGTCTCGTCGCAGAAGGGCGGTCCAGTCTCGGGAGAGCCTGACTCTAAAATGCTAGGCTGCTTCGGGGTCACCTGGGGCCGAGCGTTAGGAACACCGGGTCCTGGGCCCCCTCCCAGCCGTTCCCCTGCAGAGTGTTCCTGGGGCAGAGGCAGGAATCTGCATTTGTCACAGGGGTCCCGAGTGACTCCGACACAGGAGGTCGTGCACTCTGCTCCAAGGCAATATGGAGTATTCGCGCTCCTTCCGAATCTGAACTTGAGAAAATCTGGGAGACTCGGTGCCTGGGGTGCTGAGTGGAGAGAACGGCTGGCTGGTCCGAGGAGCCCCACGGAGTGTTTCAGGCCTGGCCGCGCTGCTACCTCTTGCTCTTCTGTTTTTCTGTCTGTAAAATAAAGCGCCGCGCCCGTGAAGCTCCTAAGACAAAAGGTGCCGTGTGACAGAGAGGCAATATCGGTAAAAGTGTGCTGTTTTAAACTTAGACACAATTTAAGAATAGCTTTTACCTTACCTTTGGTTTTCACAATAATCTCGCTAGAATTTCACGACAAAGTATGTCCCTCAGGAAGATGCTGAGGCATAGAGGCGCGTTCTGGGGCCCACGGGGACCCCCAGTCATTCTGTCCGCCAGGGGACGGAGCTTGAAGCTGGGGCCCCGCCCTTCGAGCCCCCCGTGGGAGGGCCCGCAGGCAGGGCCTCCCCCAGGAGCTGGGCTGTGGGGCGTGGCTGGGGAGGTGGTGTGCGCTTGGCACTGCTGTCCTCCGTTTCTTTCCTCTCCTACCGCCCCAGCTCTCAGGCGCCTACACCTGGAACTGGAGCAGTGACCCGACCAGAGGGGGCAGTCTCTGGGCTGGCCCTCCTGCCTGCTGTGTAAAATCCATGGACTGTTGGTGCTGACAGTTGGATATCAGTGTTGCCACTAGTACCTTCGTCCAGAGAGCTACCAAAAGGATTTTTAACTTACCAGGAGCAACTTTTAAATCTTTTACATGACCAGAGTCTGAAATCGGGCCAGCCATCACTGACCGCTCTACTGTCCTTCTCTCAGTGAAGGTCGCTCGTGCTTGCCGCGCATGATGGTGGGCGTTGGGAGCCCCGAGTTCTGCTGCAGCCTTGGGCAGTACTTGTCTGTGAGCTTGGAGAGTTCACTCCTGTCTTGGAGGCTCTGTTTCTTCACCTATACGATGAGGTTTCTTGATTCCAAGCTCCCTTTTGGGTCTTACATCCTTCTAGCTAACTCCCACCAATGCACTGGGGATGCTGGGGATATGCGAATGAGTGCCTTCCCCGGGAGCCAGCCTGAGGGTAGGAAAGATTCTTAGTGAATGTCCAGGGTACAGAAAACAGAGGGTTCAGGGCTCAGGGAGAGCGCGGCAGTGGGGTGTGTTTACGTTTTCTTGTCTACTGGAAATGCATACAGAAGCCCATGGTGGCCTCCATCATTCATTTGGCCTTCAGCTTTCGTTTCGCTTCCTGAGAAAAGCCCAGGACCCCTGGCAGTCAGAGGAGGATGCGGCAAAGAGGGCACTAATGAGATATTGGATGCTCTCATACCTGGACGTGACTAAGAAAGTGATGGGCATTTCTAGCTACGAGCAGGTGTGGGATCCCTGGGGCCACCTGTCCTCACAACCAGGCATGGGACTATTGCTAGGGACTGATGAGTCACAGAGAGGCTGAGCCTTAGAAGGTACCTACTTCACCTCCAACTCCCAGTACATCAGCAGTACATCTGCTAGGACCTGGATTTGGAGTAAGTCAAGGGCAGGGACTGTTCTTTAATGATAGCCTCAGAGCCTCAGTCTTGGCGCTGAATACATGCCCACTGAATGAATGAACGTCCCTGACAGGATGGGATCGTAACGACTAGAGTGAAACACACCATTTACCTCTGGGCACAGCTGTTCCTAAGCCTGGACCCTGGAACGTGCTGGCTCCATCTCGGTTTCTCTCCTTATCTTCTTTATCTTGTGGTGGCCCTGGCTTCCTCCATTATAAGGACCCTCAAAGAAGGAGGGCGGTTGAAGACCATTTAAAAAAATTATTTGATTGTGGTAAAAATTACACAACCTGAAATTTACCATCATACCCATATTCAAATGTACAGTCCAGTTGCAGAAAGTATATTCACATGCTGGGAAACTAGGACCACCACCTCTTCTTAAGAGCAATTCCCGAGGCCTGAAATATACGTAAATTATGAGGAATGAAATGGTATAGGAAAAATGGCTATAGGCCAGCTTTCTAAAATTTAAATTCAGTTTTCTAAAAAATTATTAAAGAATCAGCACTATGTTTTTATGATTAAAAAATCCTTCAGTAGTTGAGTTTAAAAGAAAGAGTTAACATGCTGGCCATGACTATTACAGATGTCTTTGCTACATGTTTTATTTTGGGTTTTTTTTCTTATGGTATGAAATTGTTAGCTATCACAGTTTTTATTCATTTCCTCATTGGAGAGTGAGCCTCTTCCAAATCAAATAAAGCTGGGTTGTAGTACCTCTCATCACCATTAGGGGCTACTGTTGGACACAAGAGTGAAGGGACCGAGAGTGGCTGAACAAAACTTCTCTCCTTCCTCCTTTCTTTCCCCACTGGGTGCCAAGCTCTGTGTGAGGCCCTGCAGATGCAGCCATAGAGAAGACACAGCCTCTGGGTGAGACAGACAAGTCATCACGGCAGAGGTGGTTGGGTTAGAGGAGGAGAAAGTCCACGCTGCTGTGGGAAGAGTGGTGTGGTCTGTCGTGGTAACGGGTTTGAGGGTGAAAAGAGATTTGGGCTCTTGGAACAACTTGGTGGGTCCATGTGTTGTGGAAGTCATGGGTCCAGGTGGCCCTGACCCCTTTCATCACTGGCAACCGCAGGGAGTAAAACGGTCACTTACCCACCTGTTTGGTTGGCGTTATTTTTCTAACGTGCAACACTTGCCAAAATAAAATACAGATTTTTCATCTCGCATGGGCTGGAGCCGAGGCACAGCACCCCTCAGCCAGCTGTTTCCCCACTTAGGTCTTGCCTGTTCCCTTTGGGCAGGGCCAGTATTTAGTAGGGGTGCAGTGGTACCCCTGAACCAGCTGTTAGATTGGTAAGAACCTTCCTGTTCTGTTGGTAAGTAGCTTTTTGGAGCTTCACCAGTGCCCCTCTTGCTGCAGGGGGTGCTTCCCCCCACAGCTCCTTGACTTCCGCTCTCTATAATCAGGCTATGAAAAGGCTCCCCACCGGTCCAGGAGGGCCGCGGGCCTCCGGCTCCCTGCTCCAGCTCGCAGTCTCACACCCATTTGCTGCCTGGTCCTCGCCCTGAGTCGCAGGGGCTGTTAAATACCTTAAATGTCACTCCTGCTCCCTTAAATGTCACCACGAGGCCTGTGGTCTCTGGCTGGACATGTGACCTTGCCTCCTGCAGCAGGGGACCTGTCCAGTCATAGATGGCTCTGGAGTTTGGGTTGATTTTTTAAATGTTTTCATTATAAAAGCTGCTTTATTTTCAGAACTGTGACATTTCCATTGTGTGGTGCTGAATGTGATCAATCGGGATGGTTAGGGGACTTTTTGTAATCTAAGGGACACAGGAATTACTTTTTATTTTTGCAGCCCCAGCTCATTAAGATAATGTGATTTTTTTTTTAACTACTGAATGTCCTTTCACATTCTTTGTAGTCAGCTTCAGGTAGCAGTACAGCTAAAATAATAATACTAATAGCAATAAATAATAATAATACATCTATTTGTCCTTTCTAAAACCAGCCTGTTTGCCTTTCCTTCACAAACAGCCCATCAGTGTGAGACCTGAAGGCTAACCTTAGAGGCACCTGTGGTTTCTCCTCCAAGAAAGTGTTCTGCGTCTAAGGAAACACTTGTTCATTTGAATTAGAAACCGGTGGGGTGCCGGCCGCTGGCTGGCTTCTCTGTGCCATGCTGTGAACCAGAGGGCAGAGGGCGGGCCAGGGAATCTGAGCATATCTGCAGGCTGAGACATTTGATCACACAAGGGATGAGAGCTGATTGCCAGTCCTCCCATCTGGAGAAAAACTTCTGTGTGGCAGGAGCTAAGGATAGGGTGAAAGAAAGTGATACAGCGAGGAGAGCGGGGTGAGGCGAGGAGAAGAGGCTGGGCCCCGGCCGGGTCTGCTGCGGCCGCGAGGAGCTCGGCATCACCTCTGCGCTGTCCTATGTGGAAGGGGACTCAGGGCGACTGAATCACTGGGGCTCAGTTGGTGCTCTGTCCTGTGGGTCTACAGCTCTTCCTCCTCACGAACACCCACATAAACCCATTTCTTACTGTGCTGGCTAACAGGCTAACTAATGCTTGGCATCTCCCTCTGGGTCCCCCTGAGGTGGTGGGATGGAAGGGAAGGCAGACTCTTTGTGAATACCCCTCCCGTTCTCCCCACAGTTGGGATATATAGCTGTCCCCCCTTATCCACCAGGGATATGTTCTAAGATGTGCAGATATTACCCAACCTTATACATACTGTGCTTTTTCCCTATACATACATACCTCTCACTTAAAGGAAGCACTTTATGGTTTCTCTTTGGCATATCTGATTGCCAACTCACTACTCTTGTGGCTGGGGGACATCATCACGTAAGATAAGGGTGACCTGAACACAACCCCTCTGATACCATGACAGTCAGTCTGCTAAAATCCTAGGTGGCTGCTCAGTGACCAATGGCGGGGGCGTATGCCTCGCTGAGACACTGGACAAAGGCAGGATTCACGTCCCAGGGAGGATGGAGAGGGTGAACGGGACGGCACAAGATTTCATTCAGCGTGAAATTTAAAGCATGTATTGTTTAACTCTGGCATTTTCCATTTAACAATTTCGGGCCGTGATTGACTGCCGGTAACAGAAACAGCGGAATGCAAAGCCATGGAGAAGGGAACCACTCTACTGCCTTCATGGCTCTTAGTGCCTAGCACCCCAGCTGGGCCTTTCCGTCACCGGCATGTGAACCACGGGACGCCACTCGCTTGTACGGCCAGGATCTAAGCGCCGCAGCACCTGACACGAGTAAATTCAGTAAGTTCAATCAGTGTCACCACAGGAAGGCAAAATCCAGGCTGGGTAGCAAACAGCACCGGCGTTCACAGCGCGTGCACTTTCCACGGCTACACTGCTGTCAGGGACCCAAAGCCCAGCAGCAAGGCCTTGACAGGCCTGGGGAATCCTGAGCAGGACTGAGGCATCTGGGAGAGCAGAGGGAGGCGGCTGGGATCAATGAAATTGTAGTCATTTGAATGGTTCAAGAGCTTGGAAAGTGGCTGCGGCTTTATGTTAACTAATAGCTCAGCTGTGTGTGTGATCTTCAAACGTCAGCCTCAGACCTTCTGGGCAGATCAGAGTAGACTATTTACATCACTTATTTATATTCCATTTCAAATGTTTTGTGTACCCAGTTGCCGCTCCATTGGCATTGGCTACAACCTTTTGTGGAGTTCTGGCTGTGAGCCGAGCTCGGTGGGAGGCACTTCCCAGGTATTAAGCGTCACAGCAGCTCTGTGAGGCAGGCTGTCGTCTTGTGCACGAAGGAGCCTGGGGCTCACCTGATCATCGGTCTGCGGGACCCTGTGCTCGGAGAGACTCAGTTTCCAGACTCTGCCTCCTCTCATTGTGGGACTTTAGGGAGTTATTTAACCACAGTTATTAAAACCGCAGGATTTGGAAAGAAGGCAACATTTGCCTTCACCAAACCACGCTGGGCTAGGGCAGTTAGCAGAGCAATGGAACGTGAATGTCTTCTTGCGCGTCAGATATACATATATTTTTGTGAACTTGGTGACCTCTAGGTTCCCTTTCTTGGGGACATAGGGAGAGAAGGCTCTAAGGTCAGGCATACTTTTACTTGTGCTGGTTCTGGAGTTTGGAAGAGCCTGTTCAGCTCACAAGCTGGACAGGCCTTTCTTTTGGGCATGAAAGGCCTATGACCCGTTTGGCCAAAGCTCCAGCACAAAAACCTCATTAAGCTGGTTACACATTATCTTCCAAATGTCAACTCAGACTAGAAGGCCCGTCTGGCCCTGGCAGTGATCCCCCGGCTTCTGTACAGTGTGTTATTGTACGGCACTTCCTCGGGATCTATAATTAGGGAGTCCACAGTGCACCTCTGAATAGTGACTCTGTTTGGCCCATGATGTCACTTCTTCAGCCCAGTCCCTTCTCATCATATGGCCTTCGCCGTGGTGGGGTTGGAATTCAATACGGATGAAATCAGACCTCCACGGAGTTCTCCGTGCAGTAATGACAGTGCTTAGGGTGAATCCCTTGGGGAAGAGCCTTTACATACCTGAAATAATTATGACATAAGAGCTGAGACTTCTGGGAAGTTCACTTTCTAGCTCTTCAGTCTGGACTAGGCCCTGTGGCTCTCAGAGACTCCCTTTGTTCATCTGGAAATTGGGGCTCGCAGCACCAGCAGCCCCAGAGGTTCACATGTACAATGTATAGATCACCTCTGTCTATCCCCTCTCCCACACCCAGTCAGTGACCAACCACGCCCTGGGTGGTCCTCCTCTAAGTACCTCTCACCTCCTTCCAGGTCTCTCTGTCTCCATGGCGACCATCCTGGTCCCCACCACTGTCCTGTCTTGCCTTAGATCACGATACTGGTCTGTTGATGGGTTTCACTGCCCCCACTCCTCCACCCTCCAAGAGACTTTTGGCTTCCATGGTGATATTTCTGGACAGTCACTTGGGACATATCCTGTGGCTTAAAACTCTCCGGTAGCACCTCTGTGCTCTTAGGGTAAAGCCCAGATTCCTCACCCCGACTCCGAGACCTGCACGGCCTGTGCCTGTCTATGTCTGCGACCTCACGTTGGGCCGCTCCCTCCCCTACTACTGCATTCCAGCCCCATGGGCAGCTTAAATGCACCAAGAACCCGCCCCGCTGCAAAACCTCTGCACTGGAGGTTTCTTCTGTTTAGATTTATTTACAGGGGTGTCCAACCCATGGCCCATGGGCCACATGCAGCCCAGGATGGCTATGAATACAGCCCAACACAACATCGGAAATTTTCTTAAAACATTATGAGCGTTTCTTGTGATTATGTGTCCCAATGTATTTAATGTGTGGCCCAAGACAACTCTTCTTCCAGTGTGGCCCAGAGACACCAAAAGGTTGGATACCCCTGGTAGAACATGCTCTCCCCCTTCTCAACTCGCTCCCCGGCCCTGCTAACTCCAGATCTCCCTTCGAGAACTATTTTGAAAAGCCACTTCTTCGGGATATCCTCCTGAAAGACCTTCAGCCTAACCCCCCGAACCCCCATAATTTAATCTGATAAAGAGTCCACCCCTTCAGAGCACATGCCACAGATTCCAGTCACTTGGGCAAATGTTTGTTTGAAGTCTGCCTCCTTCCTGGGCCGTTCTCTGAGCCCAGTCGCAATCCCAGCACACCACGCGGGATGTGACACCCATCGATCAATGTTACAGAGGGGACAAAGTGTATCACTCCTCTCCGATCTTAATTCTTCCATTTTTTGCAGTTAAACATCCTTTGCTCTTCTATCTCCAGCCTCCTGTTGGCTGTGGGGGCAGATGGCTGTGTGTGAGGGAACCCCCATCTCCGGGTGTTCTTGGCCACCAAGGGCTGGTGGGGAAGCGTGGTAAGAGGCAAGAAGAAATCACCAACCTTCCAAACGTCAGAGCTAGAGAGAAGCTGAGGGTTCAGTGAGCCCCATGGCCACCTTTTACTGGTGGGAAAACAGAGTCCAAGAGAAACTGAATGTATACCCAAGAGCAGAGCTAAGGAAAGGATTCAATGTCCCATGAATCCTTTGTTCTTTTATGAGGCAGAAATACATACATGTGAAAACATGTATTTACACCTGATTTGTAGAACATTTTGTAATTTTCATTTCTATTGCTTCCTCGATTCTCATAGAAGCCTGGAAAACAAGGTAGGGCAAGCCTTGTTTATTCTCGTTTTACAGAGAAGAAAACAAGAACAGATAATGTAGGTGACTTACATCACCACCCAACATCAACCCACCTTACAAGTGCAAATGCCTTACTGGGTCCCTCAGCTTCTGGTTCTTGGGCAAATGGTTCTCCTACTGTACCACCCTGTACTTCTTACAAATGAACAGTCGGGCAACTCCACTGCTGGTAAGAAATACGCTGGCCAGGGAGCCACAGCTGTGAGCAAAGCCAAATTCTGATTCCTTATCTTCCTTGCGCACTAGGTAGCGCACCCTTCCACCTGTCATGTGAAACTGCCTGAAGTTGAAGGGTGTGATGGGAAAGGCGTGTTGGTGCTGCGAAGTCAGCCTCACCAGGGTTCAAATCCTGGCTCTGCTACTTACAACTTGGTGACCCAACCTGCTTAATAGGAACCTTCTGAGTCTGGGTTTTTGGCTGTAAAATGCAGTTTGCTGATTGCTTCTCCTTGGCTTTGTTTGGGGTTACATGAGGTAGTTCTTATGAGACACAGAGAAAGAGAAGGCACTCTGTGGCCACTACTTATCCTAACATCAGAGGTAGCCCGAAGCAACGACTTGAGCTAAATGTCGGAAACAGTCCTCCTTTGGGTCAGGGAGGGCAAGGGGCTCATTACAAGGGCAAGAAGAGCCCTGAGGCTGAGGGTAAGGGAGCGTGCGTGCAGGCTGACGTGGACTGTGTTCTAGTGGTAGTCTTGTTGGCGGCCTCCCGGTGTCATGAGTATCCCCATGTGTCATGTGTCATGTGCCATGCCCGCTGTGTGTGCAGTGCTTGCTCACACGGCGGGAGGAGCAGGCAGGCAGCGTCCCGGAAGCTTCCCCCAGCCCAGCATCATTAACGCACTTCTGCACAAACAAATCATGTTTCCCATCTCTGCACTTAGATGGGGAAAGTTAAAAAAAAACAAGCGGCAGAAAATGTTTATAAATTAATCTGATTGCTAATCTGGGAATGGTTTTATTCTTAAAGCCAGTTGGGAGCTTTGTTTTTCTAAGCTAGGACTTCACAAAAATGCACCCAGAAATGGCGCCTTAAGGAACTTACGCAACTGAGCCGAGGACAGTCATATATGAGGACTTTTTCTCAGTCTTGAAGCCGAAGTCTAAAAACACCATCCCTAAAGTTTCAACTAGAAGATGGAAAATGAAAATGTGTTTTCATGATCAACATTTAAATTAAAATTTCGCAGTACACTCAGGAGCAATCTCCGGAGAAGCGGTTGCGGAAAGAGGTGGCAGGTGTTCAGAGTGGAGAGGCCCAGTTTAAAGAGAGCCCACGCAGAGACCACAGCCTTGGGGGACGTGCCGAGTCCAAGAGCTGTACCTCAGCCCCCTGGGTCTGTCTCTGCATTGTGTCCTGTCCTGGGAGGACACTGGTCACATCTGCTCTGCTCTCATGGCCACCGAACCCCAGTCTGAGGGGCACACCCTTTTTTCCAAGGAGAAGACCAAGTTTTCCCTCCTCCACAAAGTGGGGGGGGGGACATTACTCCCCAAAGATCGACAGTGATGAATTCCAGCTAATGAGCAAGCTGTTCAGGATGGCAAAGAAATGGGGCATGGACGTGTTTCTTAAAATGTCTTTTCTGTGTAAAGGAGAAGGAAGCATGAGATGATGTCACCACATGTATGGAGGCGGGGGCAGAAAGGAAGGTGCTCCCTGGTCTGGAAAACTGGGTCCCCACTAGCTGAGGAGTCCAAGTTGTAGAGAACACGGAACTAAGCAGAACGCATCTAAGAGGATGGGGGAAGGCACAGGGGTCGTAGTGGGTCAACAGGATTCACAGTGGGGCTCTGTCTCCAGGTCCCACTCTGCTTCTACCCACGCCCCTGGGAGCGCAACTGCTTCATGGCATCAGTGATCACACAGGTGCCGGTGACTCTTAATTCCCTATCCCTTCCTCTTCTCTCCTGGGCTTGGGACTCAAATGCTCACTGTCCGTCTTTACCTTCACGTCCCCAGGCAGCCTACAAACACCACATCCAACACAGCGAACACATCACCAAGCATTGGCACCTTCATGCCTACCCATGGCTGGCCCCTTCGTCCACCCCATCCTCCCAACATCAACCTGGGAATGAGTCATAATCCCACCTTCTCCCTCCGCTCTCACATCTGACCTATCACCACATCCAGTAGATTATTTTTCCTTTCCATTCATTGTACTGGTCGTCTCCTCTCCTTCCTGCCCCAAGTATTATCGCCTTGGTTCAAACCTTCACCCACATCGTTCTCCCAGGCCATTGCCATTAGCTCCTAATGCTTCTGCTGCCCCTACTCATCTCTGCTCCAAGTGATGCTCCACACTGTTGCCACAGTGACCTTTCTGCAACCCAGATGTTGTCGTGCCACTGCCCTCACTGGGCTGCGTGTCACCTACAGGACCACGCCCAGACTCTTCCCAGAGGTGAGCAAGGCTCATGGGATCTGGGCCCTGTCTCTCTCTCCTTTAATTCACCCCTCTAACTCGCACACTCAGTGCATGTGTGTTGGGTACCTACTTTTAGCCGGGCCCAGGTGGGTGCTGGGGATACAGTGGTAAACAGCACTCTCCCCTGAACCTTACCGTTCATCCTCTCCAAGCACGTGCAGCAACCCTGGCCAGGAGACTGCTCCAAGCTTAGTGCCTTTGCTCCCTCAGTTCTGTCTGCTGCTCTCCTGAGACTGCCCATCCCTCCCTGCCTTCCACCCGCAGATGCCCTTGCATCTTCCGAGACCTAGCTGAGGGTCCCTTCTTTTATGGAGCTGCCCTATAACTGTCCTTCCGGTGTGTCCCATGCCGCCTGTATGCGACTCTTCATTCTTGTGTTCAAAGAGTCTCCAGTGAGTGAGTCACTTCGCTGCAGTTTCCTCATCTGTGAAATGAAGAAAATGTTGATATTGTACGGAAGACAAAACTTCTACCCATCTTAGCTTTTCAGTTGGTCCTCTTTAACAAAAAAGATTAACAAAAGAAAAAGTTTATTAATGTGTGCAATACTCACCACATGGGAGAAGCCCCAGCAAGAAGGAACTCAAGGCTGTGGCTCACAATTTTGGTTTATCTCACATCTTCAACAAAGAACAATAGATCTGTAGAGAAATGATAGGGCAAAGGCAAGTAGTTTTACATTTCCAGGGGAGGCAAACTGTGAGAAGCTAAATACCTGGAAGGGAACTAATGGAGTTTGCTTGCAAGGTTCCTTTGATGCCATCTCTGCACTGATAAGAATCTATCTCCATTAAAAGGAGAATCTATATCCTGTCTTTAGGCAGAAAAGGGAGAGCTGCTGCTGCTGCTGCTTCTCCTTCTTCTCCTTCTCCTCCTCCTCCTCCTTCTCCTCCTTCTCCTCCTCCTTCTTCTTTCTTCTTCTTCTTCTTCTTCTTCTTCTCCTCCTCCTCCTCCTCCTCCTCCTCCTCCTCCTCTTCCTCCTCCTCCTCCTCCTCCTCTTCCTCCTCCTCCTCCTCCTCCTCCTTCTGTTCCTTCTCCTTCTTAGTTTGTTCCTTCTTAATTGCCTTTAGCTGAAAATAATTTTATGTCAAAGAGGCATATTTTTGGATGACATATTCTGGTTTCCTTCAATAGCAACTTCATAGTGTTGTTTTTAAGCCCAGCGTCTGGTCCGTGGCGCACCCCATACAAGCAGGCTCTGTAATAACCACAAGGGGTATAGCAATGAGGGAGAGTACAGTGGTGCAGCTGCTGCAGAGCACAGTCTGCTGGTTCCTCAGAAAGTCAAATGCAGCGTTAGTATGTGCCCCAGCAATTCCACTCCTAGCTATATATCCAACAGAAATGTCTGTCAATGGGTGAATGGATAAACAAATTGGGGTATATACATAAAAAGGAATAGTATTCAGTCGTGAAAAGGAATGAGGTTCTGGTACATGCTAAACTTGGATGAACTTTATGAAAACTAAACCCAGAGACACAAGAATCTTAACCTCAAAGTGCACCTAAAGAACATTATCCATCAGATACCTAAGGGATGAGTTTAGGCTTGTAGCTAACAACCTCTTCACAGTTTATTCCAAGCTGATGTCAGTGAACACACAGTGAAATACTAGGGTCTGGATGGAAAAGGGGGAAATCATCTCCCCACAATCTCTAGTGTAAGGGGATCAAGCAAACACCAAGGGGATGGGGCATGGGTGGGGACCTTTGCTCAGAATGTGGGGGGAGGCAGAGAAGGAGAAGGGGTGAGCAATGTGCTGTGCTTGGCAGACTGTGGGATCCATGCTCTGAGAGCAAAGGGTTTGGGGAGGATTTTGTGGCTATAATGCCAAGTCTGGGGAGAAATAAGGCAGTTGTAAGGAAAGACTCTAACTACGGCACAAGGCAGCATGTCCAGCAACGCAGGAAGGAATCGGCCTGTGCCCAGTAGCAGGGGGAGAGCCACAGCCATGGCCCTGCTAGCCCATGTGGGGATGGCAGAGGCGAGGGTGTCCTGTGGGGTGTCTTGCACAGTACTGGGTTTCTCCACTGTAAAGTTACTGTTGTTCCCTTCATAATTAATAAATATCTTAGGGGAGAGACCTGGAGATTATGAAAATACCTGTTTCTCCTCAAACATATGCTTACTAATTTTAACATCTAGTGGTAGATCTTTCTACAAAAATTATTCCTATGGCACACATCAGTATATACGAGTATCCATAAAGGCTCGATTGCATGCTCTATTTAAACCACTGCAGTACGGTTTTCTATTAATAGACTTCTTTCCAATGGAGTCCATTACAATGGGATTTTAATCTACTAAATGGCACAATGAAATAAACAAAACACTCCTCCATTCATTCATTTATTCATCTATCTATCCTACCAATATTCTTTTTTTTTAATCCTCACCCAGGGGGAGGGAGAGGGAGAGGGAGAGAGAGATCAATTGCTTCCCTATTAGGGGTCAAACCCATAACCTAGGTATGTGCCCTGACCAGGAATTGAACCCACAACCTTTTGGTGTATGGGATGAGGCTCCAACCAACTGAGCCACCCAGCCAGGGCTAGTATTTCCTTTTTTTTTTTTTTTTTTTTTGCAAAAAAATAAAGAAGAAGACCAATCCTCATATTTCTCCCAGTTTTGCCCTGATGGCCCCTACTCCCTGCTGTTCTGTTTGAAATGCTGTGTGAGCTAAGCTGCTAAGGCCAGATGAGTAAATCAAGATGGGTGCACTCATTTCTTTGAGCAGATGGCTGTCAAAATCAGCCTGAAAAAGAGGTACCAAATTGTTTTTCTGGAATGTGATCACAGAAAATGACCCTGTAGTGGACATCTGTCTTTTTTTCCTGCTCAGGACCCCTCATCCCTTCTTTAGGTTGCAGCGCCCAAGTTCCCTTTGCAGAATCTCACCTCCTGCATTCTTACTCCATGTGGGTCAGTCGGGTAGGTTCACCTGCCAGTACCAGAGGTTGGCATATGCCCTAGGCCATAGAGATTGGTCGAGAAATTGGCATCTGGCTCTAGCTGGTCAATGAGAATCTCCTGTAAGATCCTTGGTGAAATTATTAAATAAGAAACTCACTGTTTCCACTGAGTATCTAAGAGAGTGGGCTCTAAGCCTATAGCATCCACTGGACATTTTTGCCACCCTGTAGGGGAAGGTAGCCTCAGAATGGGGCCAGCACAGTGGCAGACAGCGAGGCAGGAGAGAGTGGTGGGGGTGGTTGGCTATTCTTCATGACATCAGTCAATCACCTGGATTAGCCTTTTCTGAAGCCAGCCAGCCCCAGGATTTTTCAGTTCCATGAGCCAATCAATTCTCTTTCTTTGTTTAACACAACTTAAGTTGAATTTCTGTTACTTGCAACCCAAAGTCTTGACAAATACAGATTACTTTTGAGCGCCTGCTACTGGTGAAGGCACATACTCGGGGCTCTTCGGGATTCAAAGATGAGCCAGACATGGCCCCTGCAAGCTAAGGGGCCTGGGCCAGCAGTTCAATCTGCACGTGAGGAGTTTGGCGGTAGGACCGCAGTGAGTGAGTGATGGGTATCACCTGGGGAGGAGTTGGAGCGCTTGAGAGATGAGGGACATCATTCCTGGCAGAGAGAAAGGTTTGGGCAAGAGCCCAACTGTGGAAAGTATGAAAAGCTCAGTGTGTATTTTGAGGTTCTGTAGGTCATTTGTATTGACTGAGGGCAGTGGTTAGGGTAAAAAGAAAGATTTGGTGGATGAAAACAAAACTAGAAAAAAGACTCGTTTAGTACAATTGTGGAGGCTCTGATTGCAGTGTGAGGGATTTGACAGGGATTGGGGAGGTGGAGAAGGATTTGGGGTAGGGGAAAAGGATGAGGAAGATGACTTTGGCAGCAGTAGGCAGAGTGAGGGTGAAGGGATGGGAGGCAGGGCCTGTGAGCAGGCTGGTGCCATTGTCTGCGTGCCCCTCAGGGCCAGGCTGGGTGGGACCAGAAGGAGCAAGAAGGCTGGAGGCAGATGGAATCCCAGCCTCCACAAACAGTCTGCAGAGAGGCTTTGGCCTTATTTGCTCAAGAATCTCCTCCTGGTATCATTTGAAAGCCATACTTTTTATTTCATGTTAAACATTGTCAGCGGGAGCAGTGCAGATTCGTCCTGGCCATGAGCCAGCGGCCTGGCATGCACACTTTTAACGGCGTGCCAGACCGCGGCCCAGCGGGCTCCCCTGGATCCCCACCCCTGCACCGGCTCCTGCTTCAGCCAGAGCTGGGGGGGCAGGGCGTCTCTCTTCCCCCTCAGTGCTCTTCCCAGCGAGAAGGTGCAGGATGAGACTCCGAGCCTCCACTACACAAGACATGGATGGCTTGGCCTTCCTGTGAGTCTATTTCTTGGTCTATTCTGACCCTCAGAGGTGCCATGGCTTTGGCTTCAGACTCGGTGCCTTTCTGACCTCACCGCCACTCCTCTCTCTCTCTGTCCCCTCACACCCCGTCCTCAAGCAAGTCCTGTCATGGCTGTCTCTGGGCCAGGTCACTTCGTCATTCAACCTGGATCATGATGGTGGCCTAGGTGGCCTCCCTGCTTCTCCTTCTTCCCCTGCACAGTCTATACTTGACCATGAATCTAGAACAATCCCTTAAAGTCACAAGTCAGATCCTGTCACTCCTCTTCTTAAAACCTTCTAATGGCTTTCTGCCTGATTCAAAATAAGATCTTTTTAAAATTTTATTGATTATGCTATTACACTTGTCCCAGTGTATTACACCCCCCCCCTTTATTTCCCTCTGCCCTGCACACTCCCTCCCACCCACAAACCTCCCCTTAGTTCACACCCATGGGTCATTCTTTGGCTTCTCCATTTCCTATACTATTCTTAACCTCCCCCTGTCTATTTTGTACCTACCATCTATGCTTCTATTCCCTGTACCTTTTCCCTCATCCCCTCCCCTTCCCTGTCGATAACCCTCAGAATAAAATCTTCAATCCCTACCATGGCCCCAAAGACTTGACCTGACTTGTCAAGATCTGATCGGTGGCTGCCTTTCAACTTCATTTGCTGCGGCTCCCCCATTCCTTTCAGCCTGTATGCTCGACAGGCTCCCTCCCGCTGCGGACTGCTTTCTCTCCTCACCCGAGATGTGCCCTGTCGTCATAAAAGCCAGTACCCAGCAGAATAAGCTAAGATACACTACAGTAACAAACAGCCTCCCGACCCTAGTGGCTCCCCCAGCAAAGGGTCATCTCTCACTCGCTGTGCCACGTCTGTCGTGGGCTGGCAGAGTGGCGCTGTTCATCACAGTCACTCCAAGTGGGGAGAACAGCCACCGTCTTGCATACCGCAGGTGGCTGTCCTGTGAGAAAAGAAAGAGATTCTCCGGAGCCTCACAGTGCCGTTAGATGTTAGGCTCAGCAGCAACACGTCAAGAGTGCTCGTGGTCTTCGTCCAGTCACCGGCCTCTGTCAACCCCGGGACCCAGGAGGCCAGGAGCAGAAGGGGTCGGTGTTCATTGGGTACACAGTGCTGACGATGACCACAACGACTGACTGACTTTTCTGTGTGTGGCACAGATTAAAATTCCTCGGCGTAGCTTCCCACCCAGCAATTGCACACCACGCAGGGCCAGCGGGTGGGGTTGGGGTGGAGAGTGGCAGGAAAACGAGGACGGGGAGGAGTGTTGGTCACCCCAGCTCAGGCTCTGGGAGAAGTAAGAACAAGGCTGGGTTTGGCTGTTCACTGGACCAGTCCCACTGTTTAATAGAAGGAAAATGTGGTGGCCATTTGTCCGGTCCTTCAGGCCCAGGGAGCCTTGTACTGATGGTGGGCTAGAAAGATCCCCCAACCCAGAAATGACTTACCTTCTGGTGGCTGCAATTCTTCCATGAGAGATTCATTCCGTTGGTTCTACAACAGCATTTTCCAGGTTGTGTGCAGCAGAGATCTTCTGTGAGGTGTCAACAGGGGCTCCTTGGTCAGAGAAGAATGTGAGATGCTGGGTTAAACAAACTGAAACAGGTTTTCCTCCGAGGGGTCCTTTCCGGGCTTGGTTTAATATGCTAACGTGTGTCATCTCCCAGGGACCAGCATATGCGGTGTTTCCTCGATGGTTTTTTTTTTTTAATTTTTATTGTTATTCAGTTACAGTTGTGTGCCTTTTCTCCCCATCCATCCACCCCACCCCAGTTGAACCCACCTCCCTCCCTCCCCTCCACCCTCCCCCTTGATTTTGTCCATGTGTCCTTTATAGTAGTTCCTGTAATCCCCTCTCCTCACTGTCCCCTCCCCACTCCCCCCTGCCCATTGTTAGATTGTTCTTTACTTCAATGTCTTCCTCAATGTTTAAACTGCCTAGTGTTCCTTAGGCAGCTTGGGAAAGGCTGGTCTGGACAGACGCCTTGTCAGTCCTCCTGAGCCCCTGTGGAAGGCAGATGTCCCCGAGAAGGGCCTTTCGTGGGGGACCGGATGTGGTGTAGGCAAAGCCTTGACAGACGGGGCTCCAGGGAGCAGTTTGGGGGGCAGAGGTCTGAAGGGGAGCCGAAGCAGACCCTGATCCCTTCCCCTGCCCCCCAGCCTCAGCTGGGGTCTTGTCCTCACAATTTCCATCACAGACAGTTTTTATTGCTGCCCTCATTACATGTGTTGTACATGTTTTACTTATCGATCAATTTTAGGTAGAGAAGAAAGGGGAGAGAGAGAGAGAGAGAGAAACATCGATTTGTTGTTTCATCCATGGATGTGCTCATTGGTTGCTTCTTGTGTGTGCCCTGACCAGGGATTGAACCCTATACCTTGGCGTGTTGCAACATCACTCCAGCTGAGCCACGGGCCAGAGCCTCATCACATGTATATTTTAATTCTCTATTTCTGTTCCTCTGGGACCACCTGGATTAGGGCTTTATCTTTATATCCTCCCCTGGTAGGAGGTAGGTGCTCAGTAGTTAATTGGTCGAATGAGGCCCAGGCATGGAGCAGGGGAGGGTTAAAATCTCCGACATCATAGCCCCCTTGCAAGGATTTCCCAAATTAAAGTAACCTAGTCTGCCTGTTAAACCACCTCATCCTTGTTCATTGTCTGCTGGCTCCCTCATTCCCCAGAGCCTGCAGCCTTCTCTCTCCTCTCATCGCCTGCCCCCAGTCCGACCTGCCCCTCCCTCCTTGTCTTGCCTGTACTGGACTGCCGGGCTGCTGTGGTCACCTGGCTCATGGTATCCTTTCTCAACAACAACATGAATGCATCTTGGAATGTGAATGGCCTGCCCTTAAGTTTGCTTCCCTGAGTAGGAAGTAAATGCAAGTGTCTCGAGATGACTATCTTGAAGAGTGGGAAGGAGGTTTTGTTTTGTTTTGTTTTTTAGAGGAGGTTGGCTTTGGCGATGGAGTAAGAAAGGGAAAATCAGACGGAAACTGCAGGGAGAGACACAGGAAGTTAATTAGCGGTGTGCCCGGGGCTGCATTATGACCTTTCTGGGTCCTTTCTTTATAAAAATGTATTGAAAATTACATGACTGCTTTGGTATAGAAGGAGGAATATAATCCAGGCTGGACTTGCTATTGTACATTCATTATTGCTATATTTAATTTTTTTCTGATTTAAAAAATATCAAAATTAAAACATTGTGTGGACTGGTAAAAATCCCGTGGCCCCTGGCAAAGTGCCCACTGTGCCTGAGCCAGCTCCCCTGCCCCCCGCCCACAGCTCCTGGGCCACACAGGGCCCGTCCGTCTTTTCGGGTCGCACTGTTCCTTCCACCTGGAATGTCTGTCCCTCATCCCAACCCCACCCTTTGTCCTCGTCCACCTGACAGATTCCTGCTCGTACTCAAGGCCAGGCTCAAATGTCACTTTCTCTTGCCAGATTTAGCAAATTAAAATACAGGCTGCCCAGCTGAATTTCAAATAAACAATGAGTAATCATTTTGGTATAAGTCCGTCCCTAATAGCACATGTCCCCGGTTTTGCGTGAGACAGAGCTGCAGGAGGAAATGGTGGGTGTTTATCGGGGAGTCAGGCGATCTGGCTCCCCTCCTCTGTCGCCATCCCTGACCCCTTTTCCGTCAGCGTCTCTTCTCACCTGCTGCGCACCGAGGCCGTCCAGCACTCCCTCAGCACCTGTCACCACACAGCCTCCACCCTGTTGGTGTCATCAGTCCCCTCACCTGCTACGGGCGGGATGTGGCAATGCCTTAGTTGTCACATGTGAGTAAGTGGTGCTTTCCCTTTATTTCCCTCACTATCTAGTTACTCTCAGGGATGACTTGGCAACATTCGGTTTTGATTTCACTCAGGATGTTGTGTCATGAGACAAAAGTCGAGTTAACTCCTGCATGGGATGACAGTTACTTCTGTTAACCAAGCAGTGCCTCAAGAAGACATTCTGGGCTCAGACAGCTCATTACCTGCTGGAGGAAAGCGGGAGCCCCAGGCCATGGCTGCCACCAGCGTTCCTTCCCTGCTGCTGTCCTGAGAAGCCAAGGGGGACAGTGTGGGTCTAAGGTTCCCTCCTCCCTGTCGTTCTGAGTCAAATAGCCAATCAGCAGTTGCTCAAGCAGGCCCCTGATGGGAAGGGTGTTGGGGAGCATTTCTATTTGAGACTTAGCCCAGGAAATTCTGACTTTCCACCTTCACCTTGGGAGTAGGTTGGTTCTTTTTAAGGTTCTTTTAAACCTTTACTTCACTCAGCACTGGCTACCCTGGAAGAAACCAGCCCAGACGATGTTCTGGCAGGGTCATGCGAGACTGCCAGCCCCTGTGTCCAGGCTCCAGGCTCAGCACTCTGACACCACGCCCGGTGCAAGGACGGGATTCAGAGCTAGAAGCCCAAGGAAGGCAGTACTCCCCGCCCCCCACCCCAGGGACCAGTGCGAGGGGCCCTCGGTCCCTCGGGACTGTGGACTAGCCAAAGCTCCAGCTGTTCAAAGCCGTCGGAGCCTGGTGGGGGCTCCCAGGAAGCATGGCGAAAATGCCCTTTCCAATTGCTAAGAATTCCTCGGCTTTCAACACATTCTCCCTTTCTCTGGAGAAATTCCCCAAGTTAACCGCTGTTAATCATGCTGAGCAAGAAACCACAGTGCCCCCATGGTGTGTGTGTGTGTGTTTGTGGGGAGGTGCCCTTCCCATGGTCTCTGCCTCTTACTGATCTCCGGCTCCATCTCCCTCATCCAGATGCTTAAAGGAGCAGAGAACATGGCCCAGAGTTAGTTTCCAGGGACAGTCAACAGGTGTCACGAGAATGCAAACAGAAGCACAGCAGGCAGTTTCACGAGGGCCACCCACCTGGGGCATTCTGTACGCTACACCCCCCCCCCCCCCGCCCCCACTGTCAGGCTGGTTAGTCTGATAAAGGCTCTGAAAAGTTCCACACTTCTCTTTCTAATTTAAAAAACATTGTTTGATCTTATTTAACTCAAAGTTTTCCAAACTTAGGGGAAGGGAAAGAGAAAGAGAGGGATAGAAACATCAGTGTGTGAAAGATACATCATTGGTTGCCTCTCACACACGCCCCCAACTGAGGACCTGGCCCACAAACCAGGCGCGTGCCCTGACGGGGAATCAAACAGGTGACCTTTCCGTTGGCAGGCCAGTGCTCAATCCACTGAGCCACACCAGCCAGGGCCCTGTTCGGATTCTTTATAGCCCTTACTATCACCTGGATCACCTGCATATTTTTACTTTTTTGTATATTTCCTCCTCCGCTCAAATGAAATACCAACTCCACTTTTGGATGGCTGGTGCCTTGAACAGTGTAGGCACCCTTAAGTATTTGTTTTGAACAAAGGAAGGTTTTTCCTCCTTGGTAGTGATTGGTTGTGGAGAGTTGACAGACAAGGCCATTGACCAACCAGCAGGCTGTGGTGGTGAGGAGGTGGGGATGGTCTTCTAGCCATCCTGGATGCTTATGCCTGGCTGCCTGGCCAGTCGTGGTCCCTGGGCGTGTGAGGAAGTACAGAAGTACAGAGAGCAATAGAAACGAGTTTTTATTTGTAAAAAGTTACAAAATGATATTGTACAAAAATAAAGTCTGTAGAGAACTTTGGTTGAATAACACAAACGACCAAGACAGATCAGAGAAGTCAGAACTTCCAAAGAAGGGCACTGCTTACTGCATCAGGTGGTAATCGCAATGATAAAGAAAAATCACACACTTTACCCTTTTGTGGATTTGGTGGAGCGATTGTCTCGGTTAAACCTTTACTTGCCTGTGGTGTGCAGATGATGCTGGGAACGACTTGTCAACACCCACGGAACCCTGCCACCCCTCTGGGTGGGGACTCTGTATAGGGAGCTAGGGGCTGACTGAGTTGTGACCTGAGGACACCAGCCACCAAACCTGCCAGGAGTCTCTGAATCAGACATGATCCCGGGGCGACATCAAATTGTGCTACCTGAACAACCAGAGGGCTGGGTCGGCCACTGTGCTGAGTGGGCTGCTCCTCAGCAAGATTCCCCTCACTTCTGGCCCCAGGAGAGGGGGAGGGAGGGCCCTTTTCCTCTGTTTCCAAGCGGAGCAAGGGGAGCAGAAAGGGCAGAGAGGGGAAGAGTGAGAGAGAACTGGGGTGTTTTGGGGCTGGAGGGAGGAGATACCTGGTAACTGCTGCCTCTCTGTTACTTAGTCAAATTAACACACTGATTTGAGGGAGGCCAGCAAGGCCTTTTAATGGCTAAGGCTGTCATATCCTGGGACTAGTAACTATGGAGGCGGCAATGGGCTCCATTGTAGGGCCCAGCACACTCATGGTCTGGGGCGCATGGGAGGGGCTCCACCTCCTATCCCCACCAAGACTTTCATCATGAAACTGGCACCAGGCTTGGTGAGGGGCCAGACCAGACATGGCTCCCTCACCCACCCTTCCAGGCCACCCTCTTCCAGGGGAGGGGTCAGGTGTACCCCTCCTCTGGCAGCAGTGGCCCTGACAGCCATGGGGTTTTCGTGGCCACCAGCAGAGCCCGGTTCATGTGGCAGCATGCTCCTTGGCTGCACTGGGCACTGGCACATGTCTTGGGAACAGTGGGGAGAGCGAGGAAGAGTCCCTGCTCAGGGTGGAACCCCGCCACCTGGCAGGACTTCTGCTTTTAGGGCGACATGGGATGCAGAACTACCTACTACAAGTAATTTAACCTTTCGTGTGTATGGCTATGCATATCACAGGTACATGTGGTGGGGTAAGAGCTTAAATACAACAGCACATGGAGCATATGGCATTTCTGTTTAGAGCTGCAGCAACGAAGAAATAAAATCGAGTGCCAATGGTCTCTGCGCAAGGCTCCTGGAAAGGACACCTCAGACACGGTCCTTCAGACACATTGCTTTTGTAAAAAATGAAAAATCCGGAAGATGCTGAAATCTGGGGAAATTAATGAGGGCTTTTCTTAAAAAGGTAAAGTAAGTGATTTTTGCCTAGCGAAAAACACTTTAATACTTTGAAAAGCATGGACCCTTGTTCCCAATTAAAATTTCTTTTGCCACCCTTCTTTGCATTTTGCGAGCACATATACTTTGGCACCTTTGAAAAGAAACTTTAATAAATAAGGGAAGAAAGAGAAACTCATTAGTGAACGGCAATAAATAACAATAACTTAAATCTCAATAAATATCTTCTCTATATTTCTGTATCTGAAATGGATGCATTGCATCGGGTAGCTTCTCTGGTCACTGGTGACCACGCACACACGGAGCTGGGGTGTATGTAACATCTGTCTCTCTGTAAACCGACAGGCCAGAGGGCCTCCTTGCCCCGGGGAGGGGAGGGGGGGCTTCCCCATTTGCTCTCCTGCGAGAACGCTGCCGAAAACCACGACTGGTTTCCTGTTTCCAGGGCCAGAAACAAAATACCTTCAGGTTGGTTTTTAGTCATGAGGACAGCCTTTTTGGTTCCTAGCCCACTTCTTCCCACCCCACACACCAAGTTCAAAATGAATCACCAGCCGTTCACAACATACTGGCTGTAGTAAACCTCAGGCCTTCACTTTCAGATTCCAAGGTTACTGTCTCTGTGTCTTTGCTTTTTTTCTCCCCTTCTCTCCGGGGCATGTCTCCACTGAGTGACAGAAAAATAAACCTTTCTCACTTTCAGCAGTAAAATGTAACGACAAGGAACGACACCAGGATTACGTTTCCCCGTTGTCTCCGGACGTGTGAAAACAAACCACAGGAGACACGCTGGTTTGGTTTCAAGTGCATCCGCAACCGTGCCCGCGGCTGGTGACGGTGGACGGTGGACTGTATCAGGTGGAACGATGGTAACACCCAACCAGGGACACCAGCCCTGAGCTTCTGGTGGCATCGGCTGCCGTCTGGGAGAGTCCAGACGGCTGTTTTCTCCCTCTCCTGTCCAGTTTTCTGCAGCTGGATCTCCCTGTACCAGGCTCCCCCAATGGCTGCCTTCTTCCTCCTCCTCCTCCTCCGCCTTGGTCCTCGTCTTCCATCTGGGCGAACATTTCCTGGGAACCTTGGTCCCCTTCTTTGCACTGTAGCAGGAATGCAATGCGCTGCGGTCTCTGGAGCAGGGGTCAGATACAGCCACACCTTTTAGCGGAATGCTTTCTTAGAATATGGTAAACCAGGTTATCATCTAAAAACGACAAGTCGTCGTCAAAGGCGACGGGTCTGCAACAGGCCTGCCCCACTTTGTCACTCACCAGCCTTCTGTTTTTGGATAAGTTTTTCAATATTTTGTCGTACGTCGTCTCGGCGGCCTCGCAGGAGCCGCTGCAGTACCGGAAAATCAGTTCCTCCTTGGTTTCATAGCCCAGACCCAAGTCGGTGACATTCAGGTGCACAGCGGTTAGGACGCAGCCCCGGTTTCTGCCCCTCTGGCCCCGCCGGCCTTTCCCCCTGGAGTTGTCGGGGCTGGCAGCCGCCCCTTGCCGGTTGCGCTCTCTTCTAGGAAGCACAGCCATCTGTTTGTCCGGGGTCCTTTTCAGCCTTTTAATGGTGGCTTGGATAAAGTCCATGACGTCATCAAATTGATCAGGGTAATCCTCTGGCATATTTGCTGTTCAACGAGAAAACAGAAAACGTGAGACAACAATGGTCATTTCAAGCCATCTTCTAGATCAAAGGGCCTCCCAGAGTCAACCAGGGCTGGACCCAGAGCACAATGGGCAGGCATCCAGCTAAGTGGCCACTGTCACCCCCCAAGAGAAGAGGCTAACGTGCACCCTCCGAGACTCCGTGGAAGGAAAACAATTCCCTTGAAAGGGGAGTCTGACGTGGTGGCACCATGACTTCCTGGTAGAAAACAAATCCTTAGGGGCGTGGTTTTCATTGGTATAACATCTGTCACTTTTCACAAGACTGCACAGAGGTTGCTGTGAGCTGGCTGACCCTCCACCGCTACTTTTGTCTCTGAAAACAGAGCCTAGAGTAGAGGGTCGCGAACAGTGCGTCTGAGTGGGGATGCTAACTGGAGCGCAGAGCTCAACCCTTGGTGGTAGGTGCAGGGAGGCCAGTGAGCCCGGAGGAGTTCTGATGCAGCGACCCAGGGGCTGTGACGCGGGGATGCTGACAAAAGGGTCACTGTGGATGGGGAGTCATCCTTCACTGCTGCTACCGAGTGCTCGTGCTCATCCCGGAAACCTGCCCAATTTAACAGCTTTGCAAGGGTCCAAGGGACCAGAATCATTTTCATAGAACACATGAAAAGCTCATGAATGCAACTATATTTTAAAACTTCCTTAAACAGCATTAAGAGGCTAAAAACAGCCTACTTTTCACTAACGAAGACACTGATTTACCACCTCCTTGGAACAGCATGACATTAGAAAATATGGTAATACTGTGAGATGATCATTAAAAGGTTTCATAGCACCAGGTGGAATGAGATGCAGTTGACCCCAGGGCGGGGTCCAGCCTCTGCTGCAGGCTGTCACACACCTCCTGTCTTGGGTTGCAAACAGGACACAATGTGCACTTTAGGGACATTGCAGGGAGGAATGACAAGGTCCCTGCTGTGATGCTTGAGACCTCCAGGGAAAGGCGGGAATTAGCTACCTCTAGGGATTTTCTGCTGTGTTTCAGCCCTCACTTTGGCTAATCAAGAGAAGAGGCAGCGTTTGAACAGTTGAATACATTTCTCGAAGAGGGAAGCAATTCGAATGCCTGTTTATTAGGTACTGGATATTTTATGCTCCCCTCACCCCATTTTCAGGTAATTTAGTCTGTTCAGCATTACATGTGGCTTGGAGAAATGTACCACAAAAGAGTTTTCAGCAAGAGTCAGTGTTTTTGGCCGAGACCATGTTAAAGCAGAGAAGGGTTACACTGTGCCTAACCCACATCAAATTGTTTGGTCATGAACGGATTGCTGAAAAGACCTCAGGTGTCCTCCTCCTGCACAAAACAAAATCCAGCTAATGTGACTGAACCACCCCCATCCATCTGCCTAGATACAGATAACACTTAGACGATTTATGATCTGTAGCAATGAACAGAGTGGGGATCGAGTGAATCCCCAGAGCACCTCGGTACCAGTGTCTAAAGTTTGCAGCTTCTTCCCCGCTAGTCTGAGCCCTACCCCTCCTGCCTGGGTAGCTCCCTCATCCTGGCCTTCCCTCCTTCAGCCTGCTCTCCACCTACAGCCAGTGCAGCGCTCACAACTGCTCATGCACCCGTGCCCCTCCTCTGCTCCAGACACTCCAGGAGCTCCCCATTTCTCTTGGGGGCAAAGCCGAAGTCCACAAGGGTCTAAAGCTCTACCTGGCCTGGCCACGGCCCATCCCCCAGCCTTTGCTACCTCCGACCTTGTCTTCTCCTCACTCTTCCTCCAACACAGGGCCTCTCAAGCTCGGCGCCTGGGGCATTTGGGGCCGGCCCCTTCATTCTTTGCTGTGGGGGCTGCCTGGTGCTCTGCAGGATGATTGGCTGCATCTCTGGCCTCTAGCCAAGAGATGCCAGTAGTATCCCCAGCCCCTCAGCAGTGACAAACTAAAGTGCCTCCAGACATTGCCCAATGTCCCCTGGGGCAAAACGTCTTGGGCTGAGAACCAGAGGTCAGACACAGGCAGGGACTTGGGCTGTCTTCTTCCTGCCTGGGACACTGATCCTCAGAGCACCCAGTGGCTGACTTCCCATGTGCCCTCCAAGTCTCGCTCAAATGTCCCCACTGCCAAGTCCTACCCTGACCTCCCTCATTTTGAACGCAATTCCTCCCCAGGCCCACATCCAGACCCCGCCACCCTCCTGACACGTACTACCTTCCGACACCAGGTATGTGTGACTTATTTCTCATGTTTGTGATTTATTGTCTGTCTGCTCTGATGGAGTGTGAGCTTGAGGACACAGGGACCAGGTGGCTTGGCTTGCTCACCAGTGGATCCCATGGCTTAAACAGGGTCTGGTCCCCGGAGGCTCACAATAATTTTTGAATGAACTAGTTCGCATTAAGAGGGGAAAGAATGAGTCCTTGGACTTTTGCTGTGAACTACCCCTTGGGGAAACGGAAGGCTCCAAAATAAACAGGCACCTCACCCGGGAGGCTGCGAAGCTCCAAAAGGACTTCTCTACCTGAGAGCTGAGCGGAATAATCTTCTCCAAGCTGGCCTTCCCTGCCAGGCCCGCTTCCTTTGGCTTCAAAGTGCCAGCTCTCAGGCCTACCCCATCCTGAGTGTGCAGAACAGGCCCTGCTCCTGGGAGTCACCTGTCCCCACTGTGGGGTGGGCCAGAGAGCGGGACAGCGCTCCGAATTTGTCATTTCCCCTGAGCACTGGACTTCCTCAGGAAGTTTACTTTTTTCTTAAAACTTTAAATCACTCTGATTTAAAGAAATGAACTACTTACTTTGAAAAATGAGCTGCTCATGCTGTTTGTGTTTTTTTCAATAATAAGCTATAAAAGAGGAAATTAGGTGTGCTCAATTTGAAAAATCCACACTTGAACTTCTAAAACTGAGATAGTAGAGGTGATTAATCAAAATACAAGAAAGGTCTTCAAATTCCCCAAAAGAGACTCTTTGTTTTACAAAAGGACTCACACAATGGGGTCCCTGGGAGTCGTTTAAGAATTCCCAAATAGATCATTAACTTAAAAACCTGGGAACATAGGAAGCTAAAATCGATGAAGAATCAACTGAAGATTAATCATAAACGAGGATGAAACATTACTGAAATTTTAACCTAAACAAATGGGAACACATTTGAGTTACAAAAGTTCAACTTACATTGGTTTACAGACTCATTACCTTATAGCACACGATCAATTATGTAATTCAACGTGACTAGAGTGATAATAATGATTTAAATCAGCATTTATAATGTTCTTGTTTATTACCGTATACTTTCAAAGTCCCTGAAAAACATGCTCCCTCCTTTTTAAGACGCTGTGACTGCATAGCTCTGTCCTCTAGCGTGGCTTGCCAGATAAAACACAGAACGCTCCGTTAAACTTGAATTTCAGATAAATAGTGAATACATTTTTAGTATAAGCAGTCCTCCATAATACTTGGGACATACTTGTACTTCATTATGAGAATGTTTAGTCCCTTTCTCTTATTTTCAATTCCACTTGGCCTTTCAGGGGGGGTGCGGTATGAATAGACCAGCCCCTTGGGCTTTTGGGTGATGCGGTGAACAAATCATTGACCCTGAATTGAAAGGCTTCCTGGCACCTGGGAAGTGGTCAGCCAGTGTTCGATGCGTTAAACTGAAGGGAGTAGTTAATGGGAACTTCTCCTTTTGATGGGAAAACCTCCCTCATACCTTGTTAACGTGGACATACTTATTTAAGCCCCACATTCAGGCCATAAATGCTTCTTACTGAGCTGAAAGGCCCCTTTCCTCCCCTTTCTTCTTATTGAAAAATACAGCAAAAAAAGCAAATATAAATAATTATGCTGAATGTTTTACCTGGATATAATTTTTGGAAACCAGAAAAGGGCAAACTTATATTTTCCAAACCACAGAGCAAGTGGTCCTGTTCCTTCCAACTAAATTCCTAATTCTGGGCCTTTTGGTGCAGACCAAGTTCTTGCGTAGAGAGGTCTCACTTTATCAACACTAGGCCTCTGGGGGACAGCAGGAGCCAAGCACCTCACTGAGCCTGGCCTCAAAAACTCTGCAGAGGCTTTGAACCTGGCCCAGGCAGGTCAGCTCCCTGGGATGAACCAGGAAGCCCAAAGCGGCCTCAATCCCCCAGGAATTCACAGTGCTCAGGTAAAGAGAGGCGTTTGGGTTTGGATTTGTTCCCTAAATTAAGACTTAATGTTATATCGCTTTGTTCTTCATCCTATAAAGAGCTTGGCAGAATGTCAGTTGCACAAATGGCCCTCAGTATTAACTTTGATAGTAAAACCCTTGCCAACCACAAAAGAGGACCATCGTTGGTTTTTAAAGGCTTGCTCACTTCCCAGACCAACTTGGAGGAGACACCTCAGCTGGAAAAGCACTTCCATCTAAAAGCTCAAGTTTTTGACAAACCAAAATACCCAAATGCATTTAAGTCATCTTTCAGTTTGCAACCAAATATTTTGGCATTATTCTATTTAAAGGATTCTAACTTTGATGTGCCCTTTGTATAAACAGTCTTATTTAAACAAATGAAACCTTGTACTGGGGCACGATTCTCTCAGAACAAGCCGTTCGCAGCAGAGACTTTGCCTCACTTGATTATGGGGAAAAAATACGTCACCTTGGGAAAAAGGGAGGTGACTGGGATATTGACTGTGTTGTAAAGCTGATTGAGTTTTTATGGGAATGATGGCGAGGCCTCTGAGGACTCCCTGTAACCGCGAACTGGAAGGTACATGATTCCAGACGTTATCTCGGTGAGGCTGACCTTCACTGGAGAGTCTCCTGAATGTTAGATTTCTCTCAAATGCAGTACAGGTTAACTACAAGGTGATCAAGGGGTCATTTTTTGCTTGAGTAGAGTTGTGCTCCTCCTCGCCCTGGCCGGGCTGGGGGCTAAGCCAGCCTGCAGGCTTGTAGCCTGTCTTCAGGCCATGGGCCCACGAGGGAGGCAGCACAAGGTCATCTAGGAGATGACCCCTTGACAAGGTCAAGGCGGCAAGGAGATGACCCCTTATCAGAGGGAAGTAGGATACGGGAAGGTCTCTGAGGCTCCCACGAAAGAGGAGGCTGGACCCTCGTCCCCAGTGGCTCTCTATTAAAGGAGCCATCTGCCAGGCCAGAGCCAGCCTCGGGGGCCCAGGGGTCACAGGAGTTTCTTGCTGTGGGGAGGACCTGCCTCCATTCTTGGCTGTAAAGCACCCAGCTCCTGCATGTCACAAGGGCAAGTGTTAATGTGCTGAGGTCCATAGGGGTGAGTGGCTGCCTAAGGCAAGGCCACACCGTAAGAGGGGTGTCTGGAACCAGCATCTGGACGCCTTCACTCCTGGCAGTGCCCAGCACTTGGGGGGTGGGGAGCTGGCCCCCGGGTGTGCTGTGTCCGGGGCTGCTGAGGTGCTGGGCAGCTGTCCTCACATAGAGCCTCTTTCCTCAAGGCTGCCTGCAGACAGGCGGCAAGTGGGGTTTGTGGGACACGTGGTCTAGTATTCTTTGCTTGCCTGTTCCCCAGGTCAAGTACAAATTGCTCTGTAGACCAAGTATATGAAAAATAGAAGTTCTCCCTCTTTCTCTTTATATCTATGCAATCATACATATATGTATATATGCACACACACACGTTTACATGGAAAGCTCAGCCTCAGATTGATACAACCTCTCAAGAAAATTCCCAATGAATGTCATTAATTGGACCGGCTTATTTTTACTGTTCAGTAAGGCACAGACATGATTTCCTTTCACTACTGTTGAAATATTATAGGAACTACATAGCAGAGTCTTTTCTAATTCCTCACATTAGAAAATTTCATTATTCTATATTTTACATAACAGCTTCCGTGAGGCACTAAAAATGTTACCGATATAATGGTGGGATGGATGCCGATTTTCACACAATGTTAACTTTAAACCCAGCAAGATCCCTGCAAAGCTCAAGTGGGGATTGCATAGCATCTCCACTTTAGAGATCGGGAAACCGAGGCTCGGCGAAGATCAGTATTTGCCTGGGGCCACATGGCTGGTAAATGTGAACTCAAGATGATTTGGTTTCAAAGCCCAAACTGGTTGGAGTGCTCCATGATGCTGTTTGTTTTTAAGTAAAAATCCGGGTAGCTTTGCTTTTAAGTAAGGTACCCTGCAGCTTTTGAGTCATGGGGCACGTGGAATGCCCTCTGGAGCACACGCCAGGTGCGCTGCTTTCCTCTGCAGGTGTTCACCAAACTCAGAACAGGAAGTGAGAGATGCACTTGCTGTTGAGAAGTCAGTGTGAATGCTAAAATGAGGCTGCCACGGCCCCGGGATTCAGTACATTGTCTCCACGAAAGGGAACGCCATGGCCTTCAGGGGCATCGCTCCCGTGTCCTGGCTCGTGCCTACCAGTCTCAGGCAGATCTGGCGTTTTCCCAGGTAAAACCGGAAAACCGGCAGCCAAGGGTGGCGGCAGATTCAGACAGAGAGGCCCCATCTCCGGAAGCTCCTCAAACGCACTCTGGCACCAAATGACTCTTGCTGCAGAACTGGAGAGGACAGCGCCTGGGATTCCAGTCTGGGTCAGTCCCTGCCCAGCCTTGTGACATTGGACTAGGCAAGTAAGCCTGATGAGGTCAACTGGACCCTCTCTGGGGCCCTTCCCATGGCTAAAACCCTAACATGCAGATGGTCTAATTCTTGGTGGAAAGTGCTGCCCGAGTCACCTCTTTCTGGGAGGGGACCGCCTCGGCTGATACCCCGGCTACATGCCACTCAGCCACTGCCATCAGGGGCCCTGTGAAACCCCACAGGGTGTATTGTAGGTTCTAGGAGTTCTCAACCTTTTCAGTTTACTTCTTGTCTCAGTTTGAAGTGATCACCACCAAGCGTCTCTCAACACATCAAGTCGCCTCCCTTTGCCCTCTTTAGGGCAGGAGAAAAGCCATGCACAAAGGGCCCTGTGCTGGAGCCTTGAAACACCCAGGTTCTCGTGGGGGACATCCTCACCCCTCAGCCTGAGGCTTTCTTCTCAGAGGACACCCTACGCCACCATGCTGCAATCCCTCAGTCTCCTGCATCCAGAAGCCTGACCCGTAAACTCACCACTTTCTTAAAATCTGCTTCATCATTTCTGTTTTCACTGCTTCAAGCATGTGGAGGCCACAGCAGCTCCTGATGCCAAGGCCAGACTCACCCACTGCAACTGCTACCGAAGGGGCCGCGAGGGCCCTGCAGCTTGTCCTGGAAGCTGTCGACCCTCGTTCTCACGGGGCCTTCACTGACTGCTGAAATGTGTAATGTTAGTCCATGAGAATGTTCCAGTTCCCCGAACAGTTCCTATCATCTGCTACTATTTAAAAGTGTTAATTTTGCCATTTATTCAAACTAATTTTTTAAAAAAGAATCTGCCTGTTAAGTCACTAAGCTCTGGAATGCGCCGCTCGCCCATCATGTAAGGACCATCCCTGCTTCCCTATTTTGCCCGAGGGTTCACCTGCGTGAGGAAGACCTTCCCGGTCCCATGCTACCCTTGGGTCAGCTTCAAGAGGGGCCCACGACATCTATATCCTAAGAATAATCACCAGCAGGGGCAGTTTACAAAGTTGCTGTGGCCATGGCCAGAGCTACCCGGTGCGTCCTCTCCCTGACCAAGCGGTTTGTTGACAATAAGGCATAATGACATGGGTTTATTTGAAAAGTATTTGCATTGTAAAAGCACCAAGTGTTTTGTTGGTTTAAAATAACATTTCTGGATCCTCTCACAGCAGAAGGAAAAGACCAACCAGAATGCAAACCATTTCAGAATCAGAAAGCGGGGCTTTGGGTATTCTTTTAAAAGCCACTCTGCCCACCCACTTGGACCAACACCGCACACACTTGTGCGTTACACTGCATCGTGAGGGGTTTTTATCCTACAACTGAACTAAGAAAACTTGTCCTAAGTATGATGGAAATCGCTGCATGAATACAAACAGCCAAAAATACCCCCCTTGGGCAGACACAGACTATGTCCACTTACTCGCTCAGACTTTAATTGCCTTGCTCTGATTTCCACTGCTGTGGCCCATGCTTCTGTTACAGTTGTGTTAATAATTTTACAGTAATGGAGCACGGCTCCCCTGGGGGGAAATTGTCCTTTCTCCTGCTTTTAAGTTAGAAAAACACTCAACGGGGTGCCCATTTGTCAGCTAATCCACACACACCTGGTGTGAGCGAAAGCACTGCCCATCAGGAACAAGCGCCCCATGCTAACGAGGGCGCACCATGGGCTCTGCCTCTGCCCTCAGAATGACCTTCACGGGCAAGGGTGAGAAAGTTCCCCGATAAAATTGCGTGCACAGAAAGCCTCCTGGGAAAATAATCCTTGTGGTGCCGCCAGAGGCAGGTGGTTTTTGAGGGAAACCCTGGTGGAAGCTGGAGGCAAAGGAACCTTGGCTTCTTACTCCCACAAAGCCCCGCCTGTGGGCTGAGAGGCCCAGGATTCCCACAGGATTCTGCCTTGACTTCCCTCGGCCATTCCCAGGGGGCCGGCTGAGCTGGGGGGAAAAGGACCCCAGGGACCAGCAAGAAGAGGCCTGATCAATGGATCTTGTGATCAGGCACGAGGATGGATTCTCTACCCTCCAGCGACTACATTGGAACCTCTGACTCCTCAGGTAATCAATCAGCTCTCGGTATTGTTCCAAAATGACCGCCTTTATAAACCCCCAATGCCTGGCTTTTCTCCTCGCTGACTTTCTGTCGTGGCCAGAAGAGTTACGTGGCAGTGTCCTGGGCTGGAAGGAAGTGATCGTGTGACATGGTCACAAGAGCAGGTGCTGGGCTCAGGTTGCCCTGGGTCCAGCGCCTGGCTCAGCTGCTTCACCATACAGAGTCCCAACTTCCCCTTTAAAATGGGGATGGCCACACCTTCGCCACCACGGAAGGAATGTGTTCAGCTCAGTGCCCAAGAACATTTAACAAACAGTGCCTGAAGTGTGTCCCTACGGTTGTCATGTCCGTGACAATTCTTCAGTGATGCCTACAGTGAGGGCAGCAGTGTGAAGATCCTGTACCAGGGATGCAGACACCGGTTCCTCGTTCGTCTAGCTGGTCCAGAGGACAGGGCCCGGAGCCCGGCAGGCGGTCTGTGTGCTGCAGGCAGAAGGAGCAGGTCTGCCGTGGAAATGTGTGCCGTGTCTTCTGAGGTCCTAGAAATGCCTGAAAATGGCCCCCACAGGCATCAACTGACTCCACAGCCCACGAGCAGTGCCTCTGTGTCCTCGGTGGCACAGAGCACTGTCTTCTGACGGAGGCATGTGCCCCTCTGGCGGCACAGGACCACCTGCCATAGAGCCAATCAGTAGTTTTAAGAGAATCGATGTCCAGATCCTCAAACTTCCCCCTGTGCCGTGTCTGACCTGCCGCTGGTCTGCCTGCGAACACTCCAGCGGCCAGTCCTTTCTCAGTCGCCTTCCTATCTTCCAGAGAGAGGTGCCTTCCCACCCACCTCACTCGTTTTACTCGGAGGCACTTTCCGGGAGTGAACACCTGAAGGTGCCAGGCAAGGACAATGAGGCCTGCATGGCCCCAGGGACAGCCTGCTGTCAGTGGCTCCTGGTGTGAGAACACAGCATCGCGAACTCAGTGTGCTGAGGCTCGCCCGAATCTAATTCTGTGGAAACAACCACACAAACCCACACTGAAGAGAAGTCTGCAAAACAGCAGGCAAGAAGGCCCAGACTTTCCAAAAAATGTCAATGGCATGGGGAGAAAAAAGGCACGGGAGCCATTTTAGAATAAAGGAGAATAAAGAGACACGGCAATCAAATGCAATTTATGACCCCCCAGTTAAGAAAAATCTCTAAAGGACATTATTGCCACAACTGGGGAAATTTCAATATAGGCTCTCTACTAGATAACAGTATTGTATCAACGTTAAATTTCCTGAGACTGATAACTGAACTGTGGTTATAAGATAATGTCCCTGTTATTAGAAGGCACTCCTGAGCTATGAGGGGGGACCCCAAAAAGCCGAGGAATTATCTCTTGGAGGGTGGGCCCCTTGTAGTACAGACTTCCCCCACTAGGTGAGTGTTCTAGGAACCCATCTGTATCAGTGTGCCAGCTAGTGTTGTTGTGAGAGGCTGTGTTTGGCTTCAGTGAATCTTTTTGAAGACTCTTTCAACGTGTTTGCCCATTTCATGATGGGCATCTGCCCACACCACACTGAGTGTTCAGCAACTTTTAACCAAAAACAGCATGACCCCTGTGCCCCACCCTCCCTATTCACCAGATCTTGCCCTGAGTGACTTTGTTTTGTTGTTTCCCCAGAATAAAAACATCCTCAAAGGGAAATGTTTTGCCAACTTGAAGAAGTAAAACAAAAAACATCAGAAGCACTAAAAGACACCAAAATCAATGAAGTTCAAAAACTGTTTGGAGCAGTGGAGAAACCATCTCGATAGGTGTACTGCATCCAATGGAGACCACTTTGAAGGTGACTGGAGTTTAAACATGTAAGAAGAAGTACACAATTTTTTATAAATGGATTCTGGTGTTTGGGATCACCCTCATATTTAATGGTATGCTTGCAACTAATTCTCAAATGATTCAGAAAAAAAATGAAGCAAAATGCCAACAAGAGGCCAGTCTTGGTGAAGGGCACACGGGGGTACCCATAGTATGCAGTGGTACTATGAACACTGACTGAGGGAAAGTCCCATATGAATAACCAAGAAATACTGAAGCAGGCGGTTCTATATTTCACTCTGCCAGGCACTCAGGCAAGGCCTGGTGCTTTGTCTACCTGTCTGTCCATCCACCCATCCATCTATTCATCGTGTAATTAGGATCTAGAAGTGTGATGGTCTTCATGGGTGAATTTGAATTGAAAACGAAGTTGGACCTTTTCCAACCAAAAAAATCAATTTATTTGGGCTGATCAGTTTAATAGTTTTCAATGAATTGAATAAGCTCAATTTGCAGCTTCACGGTTTTGCCAAAAATATATGTGAAGCACATATTCAGTCCCCAAGTGGGCTGGGAATGACATCTGGTACAACTAATCAAACTCATGATAAAAAGTTTTAGCAGTCCCCTTGGACGTGCGCAATAGTTGACGACAGTGTCGGTGCAGCTTCACAATGCAAAACAGTTTGAAAACAGAAAACCACGACTTCCCACGCCCATTATTGAAGTTGTACGAAAGTGGGTCCTTGTCTCGTCTGAGCTGACTAGCTGTTCCTCAGTGGCCACCCAAACTGCCCACGCAGCCCACGCCTGTGCCCACTGGGGCAACTGTCTGGCACATGTGCAGTCATCCTTGGCTCCCTGTGTGAGCTCCCCACTTTCCCGGGCAGCAGAGGAGTGATCTGAGGAGGAGAACCTTCCAGAAGGCACCCCAAAGGCTGTCATCCTATCAAGCCCTCAACGAGACCTCGCTATGTCCTGAACAGTTAGAGGGCCTTCTGTCATTGCCAAAAGCATCTGTCTCATAGGAGTGTGTGGAGAAACCCAGATTCCTCTCCTTCCGATGCCCTGGTCTGGTCTGTGAAGTAGCTATTCATCCTAGGAGCCCAGACCCCACTGCAGCCCAGCAGGAATTTAATACTCCTGCCTCTTTGTATCAGCTTGCTTGATCAATTTCCTGGAAACCTGTGCATCAGGGTCACTCCATGTATTTTTAGTAAGCCAATGTTTGTGTTTTCTTAATCTACTGACACGGGCACAGCCTGGGTTGAGCCGAAGTTACTGGCTGTGGAACTAGAAGTTGAAGGTTTGAGTTCTGGCTGCACTGGCACTGACTTTGTGACCTCGAGCAGCTCTCTAGGTCTCATTTCTCCATCTGTAAGCCGGGGATGCTAATATCTCCTCTTGTCTGCTGGGGCTCAGACACACCCGCCTCTAGGACAAGATCTAAAACCTATTTGTTCAAAATGGGTTTACCACGTGGATAGCTAAGAGGTGCCCTTCGCTTACTTGGGGATTAAGAGGTTGATTTAACTGTGCCTATGCCTAAAAGCTTTTTAAAAATAAGGGCACCTTACTTCAAAGTGAAAACCATGCCCACACTATATAGTCTCCACTTAGGAGCGGCCTGACACTTGCGAACGTTGGCAGTGTGACAGCTCTATGGCCGGGCCCCACTTGCTACTGCCTGCCAGCGGGGCGTGTTCCGAGGTGCCCGCTGCCATCCAGACCAGAGCAAGCACCTTCTTCTCCTGGATTGTACAGCACCTCATAATCTGGGTGTCACCTACAGAGATCGCCTCAATTTCACACCACTTCCCGCCACCTGTTCCCAGCACTTGGCGACGGGTCTGCTTTCCTGTAGCCACCACCTGCCCCCCTCCCCAGTGGTGGCACAGATCTGTCCGGGCTTCTCCTGGGTCTGGAATGTGCTCTTTTCCCTCTCCCTCCCCTTCCTAAGATCCATCTTTCAAGTACAGCTCAACTCCTCCCTCTCCCCCAATCCTCCCCTGCTGTGATCTCCAGACCCAGGGACCTCATTGCTGGGAATTCTTATCATGACCACAGCCAAGGTCAACCGCTCAGCAGACAAAGCTGCCTGTCTGGCTGACCCTCGCCCACCCACCCACCTACCCGTCCATAGTTTACACCTAGATCATCAGCTATTTACATTCAGCTTTGCTTTTCAGATGTCACATTGCACCTCGCCCGGAAAGATATTTGGTACTAGCTTCTCGATCAAGCTCAAGTGGTTAATTAAAGAACCAGTGTTTTAACGGAATGAAGGTTCCACGGATCCTTGAGTACTAAATAAAGCAGATGAAAGGGGTGTTAGAGGGGAACATGCCGGATAGTCCTTTGATGTTTACATCAGCAAAAGTAGAACCTTTTGGGCAGAATTCTTTGGCTGTTGGATCAGCCTAAGGCCCTAAGATGGGCCAATTCAAATCAAGCCTGAAATAGATTTCTCTAAACAGCCGCAGTTTGAAATAGGTCGCAACTCAGGGCCCAGCGTGAGACGTTGGTCTCTGCTCTCAAGTGAGGAATCCGTGCCTCCTGAGAGTCTGAAGTGCCACTTCTTGATTCCGAGAGCCCCCGTCCACATGGCAGAGCCCCCTCCAGCTCCAGTAGTTACTTTGTTACACTAGCGCTCATCCACACAGTCCCTAAAGCAGGGGGAAGCAATTGACAGACACTGTATTGATTCTGAACTCAACCTCCCATAACATCACATGTGAAAGCTTACCCCTTAACCAGCTGGTTGCACTGAAGTTCACTACAAGTATTTTGTTGGGTTTATGAAATGATCCAGCTGGGATCATTTAAAACAGCAACACTCTCTCAATACAGGTAGCCTCCAGCTCACAGCCCCCTTACACCCACATGTAAACACCTTGGTTTGCCCTGGCTCCTGTCTCCCCACGGGGGAGAGGGGCTTCCTAACATGGCTATGAGAATCCGGTGGGGAAAATTCCATAGGAACTGTGTGGGCTTAGAAAGTGGGGGGAGAGAAACCTGGGAAGAGCCAGGGGGAGCCGACCCAGGAGAAGAATCCCAGGCAAGGCTGACCTGCCTACGTGCCAGTCAGCCGAGTGACTGTGGAGCCCAAAATAGCCTCCCCGCAAGGCCTGCATTTCTTTCACGCTGCAAATTATGTTGTGCTGCTTGGAATTCCACCAGTTAGAGCTGCGTCTTGGCAGAAACTGGCTGTGGTGGTAGCATGGGGAGAGGCTGCTGGAAGTAGGAGGGTGACAAATGACAACTACAGTACTTATCTCTGGGGCTTTACAAAGCATTAACTCATTTAACCCTCACAGTCACCCAGAGAGGCAGGCTGAATATTATCCCTACTTCACAGATGAGGAAACTGAGGTTTAAGAGATGCTAAGTAACAGCTGGTTAAGTGGCAAGGCTGGGATCCAAACCACAGTCTGATCTGAATGTATGAACCTGAGCTCTTGCTTATTGAAACTCCCTGATTTCTTGCTCTCTGCCCTCCTGCAGATGTAGGGAGGTGGCACCCCAGGAAGAGACTCTAGCCTAATGATATTGTGAATTAGATTTCAGTTACAACCCGGTTTATACAGATTTTTGTGGGCTAGCCTGGCAACTTGATAGCTTGATTTAGAAGTTTGTTTCTATAGGCAATTTTGTGGCTCACTACCAAACTGGTGGAATAGAACCCTGTTGTGTTACAACAGACTGAGGATGGCCTGTACCCGCAGTTTCACAATGCTCAGTGTTTCTGCTAGTTGGCTTCCCGGCCCAGAAAAAAAGCCACTTTACCAGCCCAAGGGTTTTCCGGTGTGGTTTCGGTTGACAATGCTACCAAATCATACCACACATCGTACATATACTAGGCACCACATTCCATGAAGGTAGAGCTTAAGTCTCTTACGTGGAGCAAGGATTCCCTAGCACCCAGGACAGTGCCTGGCACACACAGGCACACACGAACTGTTTGTTAAGTGAATGAATGTTTTTAGATCGCAGATTTTCAAAGCCACGTGCACCTTATGGGTTTCCTTGGGAGACACACTGAGAGCCGTCACATACGGCCGAGATCCGGGATGTGACTGCGATTAACTAATACACTCAGACAACCTTTGGCAGCATGGTTTTGGTCATCAGTGGCAGACCTTCCTCTCACATAAAGTGTGTTCCCCTGAGTAGCAGAATCAAATGCTCTCTGTGCACTTCAGTGGTTTGGGAAACCCTGGCCCCAGCTTCAGAAGACCAGCCTCCTGCCATTGTGGGCCTCTGATACTTGGACAGTCTGCTTCTGGGGCTCCCTTTCTGCTCTGAAGTGCTACGACATCTGTGAATTTCACCTTCTAGATTCCTCACTGCCTACTTTAATCGCCCTTTGGAGAAGACATGGGCAAAAAAAGCAAAATAAAAGAACAAAGACAGCTAAAGGAAAAGGTCTCGGATGCCCCGCAAAGAAAATCACAAGGCCTTGAGTTTCGGCAAGTTCGAAGTTGCTAGAGGAGGCAGCCACAGCCCATTCACTTGATAGCCAACCTCTAGGGAAGCAAGCGAGCCAGTTATGATTTCTAGTTGCACAGTTCATCCTAGGAATAGAATTCTGGCTGTTCCATTGACATTGGACCAGCAGAACACAAGCAACCTCAGGGTGAGAGTGTGGGTGGGGTCCAGTCCAGTCCCCTTTGAACAGCACAGAATGACTGGTAAGGTGGCATCAAAGGGCCTTTGCTCAGTCACTGAGTTACAAGCCTTTGAAAAGAAGAAGGGCCAGGATTGACAGTACTTTATATTTCAAATAGAACAAGTGACTTAATGTTTTTCTACATAAGCCTTAACCAGTTGCACAGTGTACAGAGCAGGATGTAAATGTCAGCACTGTGACAGGGGCGCGTTGACATGGTCGAGTGTGTGAAGTCTGCACACTGTCGTTATTCTGCCTTCCCCGCGCTGACAGCTTGCTACCAAATTGAACATACCTGGAAAGCAGTCAATTTGGCTTAGAACGCCACTCAGCTTCTCTTTCAAGTTTTCTCTAGGATCTATCGGGTGTTCCCATAGAGAAAACAGCATTGGCTATCTTCTGCTGGTTCATATGTAAGCAGAGTAGTCAGAATCTCGTCCGCTGGTGACTTAGCATCAGTATTGGAAAAGGGAAGTAATCTCCCTTCCCCCACAACATGCGCTCCCCACCTGCCCAATCAGTAGGAACAATGCCACCTTGCTCTGTGATGGGTGGTAGCTTATATGAGGCACAGATTTTTGTGGGCTATGATCAGGTCAGTGATCGTAACCTTGATTGCAACATGAGACTCACCTGGGGAACATCTAATATCCAGATGCCCAGGCCACACCCAAACCCATTAAATCAGCATCTCTTAGGATGAGGCCTGGGATCAGTATTCATTCTTGTTCCCAGGTGATTCCAGTGAGCAGGGATCTCTTTTGAGTCTTTTCCCAGAGGATGTTAGGCCAGGGGGCAAATCTCATATCCATTGGCATTTTGGGGTGGAAAGGCCTTCCTTTACTGTACAGTTTTAAATTGTTCATTGAGTTCTCCAAGCAAGTAAGTAACTTGTCCAAAGTCACAGAGTTAGTTGGAAGCAGAGCCAGAGCCAGGAGCCAGGACCAACTAAGCCTAGGTAGACAGGACATTAATATGCTAACTAGGTCTCCAGGAATGAAGCAGCGTCATAATCAGGCAGTCATTCTTCTCTCCTGCTTGGCCTGGTTAGAAAACTCTTATATACCACGTGCCCCTGTCCCTCTGGCCTAAGCTGTATGAATGAATGAAAAACCACTTAGCTCTCTCATGGATACTGTTCTAAAGGCAATGGTACTGAGGGCATTTAAAATTTAAGTTTCTATTAGATAATCATTTATATACATTAAGATAGAAATTTGCAGTTGAAACCAAAGCCTTTAAAAATAGGATTATATAGTGCAACTAACTGACAGAAACTCTCAGAACAGTTATTTTAATTTCAACAAATCAAGCTTGTCCTCTTTCTAACCTAAGCCACTCTTGAAGTCTTCATTTGCCTTGAAAAATTAACTTTTTCTCTTTTTTGGGACTTCTGGCATAATATGCTTTTGTTTTTTTAATGAAGCATAATGAAAATTCCTCAGATTTGCTGGGCTGTGCTTCTCCCAAGGCTGCAGGGTTTGGGGGCCTTTTACCTACAGCCGACTTGGGGAACCACTTCTACTGTGCAGACAACTACAGTGTATTTCAAGTGCAAAATAGCCGCAGGGGTAGTGGGAGCAGCGTAGCCAGGGTGACATTCTGGCTAAAGCTCATTATTGCCTTATTTGGGGCCTGATTTTCTGCCTCTGTTACCTACCTACCTCCCCAAGGATAACTTGTGATGTGGCATACCTTGCTCCCCCCAACAGATAAACTTCTGTTTGCGTAAGCATGGAGGGTAAATTATATCCAGTCATAGCTGACATGCCCTAATAAAGCACCCCCTAAAACATTGGTGAGAAGCCCAATTATAGATTTTCTGATATGAATAACCTGGTTTCTTTTCTTAGGAGTTAACATTGTCATATGCAGAGTGAACTACAGTGAGACCCTCCCCTCCCCAGCGCCCCACCCCCAGGTCCAGACATCACGGTTCACCCTCAGTCTTTCTAGAACCGGAACTTTTCTGAACAGATCTGACACTGCCCAGATGCCTGTTCTGGAAACGGAGGCCCTGCTGCGTTTTCTCGGACTCTGGCTTGGTTTTGGGAAGGCCGAGGCCTCTTTCCTTTCAAGGGTAGTTTAGGATGGAAGCGCAATCGTTTTCAGAATCCAGCAGTGTCAGGCACCCCCAAACAGATAAGGGGCTTGGGAAGGAGGAACAAACGTGGTGTGTGTGTGTGTGTGTGTGTGTGTGGCTGGGGAGGGGGAGAAAGGGCACAGCCGTGTTTTCCTGTGGTGGTGGAGAAAATATCTGTTCATCGGAATGCTACATGGACAGGACAAAAATTTGATGCCCTCTGCGCTGGGCAAACCAGCGCGCGTCATATACAGACTAGGCGCCTCGGCCTTTGGGCAGCAGCCACTTGCAGCACCGGCGCAGCTCTGCCCGCGGGGCGGGGAGGCAGTGCTGCCGTCGGGGCTAACTTGGGTTGCGAGCCGGCGGCCGGTAGGGGTGCGTGGGGGCCCGCCGGCGGGCCCTCAGCGGGGAGGGAACGGTTCTTACAGTCACTGCTCAGCGCGAAGGGAGCGCGGCGGCGGCCGAGGGAGCGGTCTTCGGCGGGCGCCTCGGGAGGCCTCTTACCGGCGGGCAGCGGGAAGGCGGACGCGGTGTGGAGCAGCACCAGGCAGACAGCCACGACATCCCATAACTTCATCTTAGAGTCCCGTCCGGCGGCGGCACCTGCGCCCGCGGGCGAGAGAACCGGAGAACGCAAGTTAAGCCTGGGCGCCACCCTGGGTGCAGCATCCCCGCGCCCCCTCCCCATTTGGCACCGCTATCATCTGAGGCCACTGCAGCCCAGCGGTTCCCTGGGCATCTCCATCCTCCTTCCAAGTCCCCTACTTGCTCCCCATCCTGGCGCGCCCCAAGGCGCGCGGCTCCCTCTCGGTGTCCAGACACAACTGCCTTTCTCTTCGGCCACCCTTTCCCAGGGGTCTTATTTTTGACCAGGGCCGCTGCCAGCGCAGGTGCCAATACGACGACACCAGGACACCTGGTCAGCTCGATGACACCAGGGCTCCTGACCAGTCCCTATTCGTGGTGGTGCGCACCACCTCCGTCCTCCGGCGGCGACAGGGAAGCCCCCCACGCTGTGCCTGTGCTCCACCGCAGCCAGAGACCTCCCCTCCCCGCCGGGCAGCTCTCTTGGGCTCCGGAAAACCACCTCGCATCCCAAGCAAGCGACCGGGCCTTTTATGTTAGAATAAAATCAAGCTCACCCTGGCCCGGGGCCCCGATCCTGCTCCCAGCTAGGAGGGGCAGGCTCGGTGGCACCTTCAACCCACCCGCCGCCCACGGCTCATTCTTCCCACCTATTTTGTCGTCGGAACAAGAAGGTAGTAGGAGACTTGCAGACTTTTGGCCGGCATAAGATTAAATTACATAACTCCCCAAATCTTCAGCTCGGTTTAAAATGCTAGTTCCACCTCCTAAAGTTATGAATATGAAATAACGTATGAAAAAGCCTGGCGGAGCATAAAGTAAGCGCTCAATCAGTGCGTCGGTACTGGTTTTAGGTGGGGATTGCACTGTCTTGAAAAATGTTCATGCTTCGTGGTATATCCGGACACCTTTATTTTTGCAGTTTTGCGAGATTCCGACCCTAAATCCCTTTCCTCCCAGATGAGCCTCGAGACCCTCCCCCCCCCCCCCCCCCCCCCCCGTCCCAGTCACTCCTGGACCGTGGTAGCCGGGTCCCGGCCTCTGCCGCTCACACCCGCACCAGAAGGCCTAGGCCGCCCACGCCCACTCGTGGGGGCTCAGCTCTTCTCAGCGAAGGGGCTCCATTTGGCTTCTCAGCCCTTGCACTCCTAGAGGAGAGGGCCACGCACGCGGGAGGGGGTGGCGAGAAAAAGGCTCCGTCAACTCCGGGCCAAACTCCCCCGGCTTAGGAGGTGGGGAGGGAACCCGGGCGCGGCTATTACCCAGTGTTTTCCCAAAGCCAGGGTTCCAGTTTCCAAGGGAATTCTCAAGTGGAAACCACGGGATTCGTGCAGTTGATTACCCCCTCCTCCAACTAAAACGGATTCCTAGGAAAATCTCTGAACTTTTCCCACGGGAGACAGTTTCCAGATAATGCAAAAACCCGGGCGCCTTTCATCTCTTATTAAAAACCAGGCCTGCCGCCTCCCTTCCAGCAGCCGCTGCTTCTCCTCCCAGTCTCCACCCAGAACTCCCGCCCCGGTTCCTGTGCAGGCCACCCGTAGAAGCGTTTAATTCGGCCGCCACCTCCCACCGCTCCGGACACCAATGCATTTTCCATCCCTAGGGCGTCTGTCTGTTCGCCACGCAGCTATTGGGCTCTCGGAGTCGGTGGGTACCAGGAACCTGGACGATCTGCAGCTCCAGGCGCCTCATTCGCGCTGGTTAGTTTGCAGCCCCAGGAAAGACCCAAGGCTCTGGGTTCGGGCGCACCGCCCAGGCCGTGCAAAACGAGCGCAGCGAGGCGCGTCAGCGGAGAGGACTAGGGGACGCGAGGCCTCCCGCCCCCTCGCCCCGTGCCAGCTCCCGGGAGCGTGCGAAATGGCTGGCGGCCCCCGAGGAGCAGGCGGCCGCGGGGTTAACGCGCCATTCCAAAACGCGGTGCCCGCCCGCAGGAGCAGACAGAGGCACCAGATTTCCCTTCCACATGAAGAGGGGTTTTCCTTTTCCCCCTGCTTGGCCGACGGAGGGCTTTTTAAATTGGACGTGGAGATCCTCAATTAGAAGTGTGGCGAAGCTGGCAAAAGAGGAAACGGTGGAAAACTCCGCCTCGCCAGAGGAGGCTCCCGGCTCCGGTTCCCGCCCCCGGCCGGGTGCAGCGCAGGCCTCGGAAGAGCTCTCCCAACACCCCGGAGGAGGGAGGGCGCATTCTCCCCTCTGAGCCCCGCTAGGGCTGGCTCCAGCCGGAGAGGCTCCCCAGTTCCCGGAGGAAGAGGAAGGGGTCTGGGGGCTAGGCACACACAGCGGTCTGTCTACGGGGACGCTGTCTCTGAGCCCTTCTGCCCCCCACCCCGGCCCGCGGCTTCCCTGTTTGTCTCTGCCCGACGTATTTCTGCCGCCTTTACTACGCGCCCAAGTTTCTTAAACCGCTGCCTTGTGCGGCAACCAAGCTCTCGCCAGGAAATCAGCCTCCGCACCCCTTCTGGTACCCAACGGGCAGGGCAAAGGGGGTGTGTCGCGGGCGCCGGCACCTGGTGGTCCCCAGGCCCGGGGCGGAAAGGACACTCCTCTGCGGCCGCCGCGGCCGCCGCTCGCCCCAGGGCGCTCGTGAGTTCCCGGCACCAGGGGGCACCAGAAACCGCCGGAGCCCGTAGCGCCCGCGCGTCCGGGAGGCTGCGTCGTCATTCTGAGTATAAAACCGGTGAAGAGCACTCCCCCTACCATCCTCCCCAAATCCAAATCACTCCCGGAACTTCTGGATGTCCTCACCAGCATCCCGCTACTCAGCCTCCCACCTCTCCGTCCTCTCTCTCCCTAGTCGTTCTCGCCCCACCTCACCTGGGCTGGTGTCCCGCAAACTACATCTAGAACTCGTCCCCAGATTCCCCGAGTCTGGGCGGCAGCGTCGCCGCAGCCCGCGAGCGCTCCCGCCGCCAGTGCCCCCGCGCCTTCTCGTGTCTGGCAGGCTGGGAGCTTTCTCTGGGCTTTGCCTTCTGGATCCGGATGCAGGGAGAGAGCGGGAAGGCGGCGAGGGGGTGCGTGCTGCGACTCGTGGTTTTCCTTTGGGGTAGGAACTCAAGTTGCTGAAAGACGTATTGCTTTGCTGAACTGTGCCTCGTGTCCTGGACTGTCCGAGGACTTAACTGTCCCCAGGTTGGGCCCAAGACCCCGGGAAGGAAAAAGAACAAGGGGAGCTTTCTGTAGACAGACTGGGGAGGGGTCTGTCTGTTAAAGGACCCGAGGCTGGGTTTCAGGTCTGGGGCTTCCTCGAACCCCTTCTAGAGAGTGGGGGTGGGGACGCCGCGGGCTTCCGGGACACCTAACACTTGTAGAAAAGGCGACACTGCCCCCTCTCCCCGCCAAAGCGGAGGCCTTGCGAAGCAGCGGGGCCGAGGCCTCCTCGGGGCCAGGTGGAAGCGCAGCGGCTCCCACTTGGAGGGCTTTGGGGGAAGAGGTGTTTGCGTGAGGTTGGAAGCGGCATCTCTTCCTTGGAAGGCGTGCAGTGTAGATTCAAAACACTGAGGAGGAGCCGAGCGCGCTCTGACATATCCGCGGCAGGGGCTGGAAGAGCTGTAGTTGTCCCCGCCAATAAGCAGGAATGTAGGGAGCACGGAGTTTGGGCGGCCCCCCGCCCACCGGGGCGCGCAAGTGGCCCTGCGGACCCGTTTGCCAGAGCCGAAACTAGGGGGGCGCCAACCGGCTGGAGTGGGGGTCCGGCGAAAGTCCACTCCCCGCCACGATGAGGGTTGGTTTTCACCGGGTGGGGCTGGAAACCAAACCGCGAGGAAATCTGCCCCGAGGTGGTGCAAGGTAGTGGAGGGGGTGCTGTCGGGCAGGCGGCAGAGAGTGCAGGACAAAAGAGGTCATTGAAACCACCAGTCCGAGGGCCTACGGAGAAGCCTTGGGGAGCGTCAAATGTTTGTCCGAGGGGGGCGGGGGTCCTGACCTGTCCAGGGAGCCCCCCTCCTGAGTTTACTGTTGGGACGTGAGCACCCGGGATCCGAAAAGGGCGAGGAATGCAGCTTTGCAAGACCGCGCCCCGAGGAGGTGAGCCCTCTATTTTTAGGTTCTTAAGCACCTTTACAGCAGCCCCTCCGGGGCCTGCGCTCTCCCTTGCTTGGAACAGACCAAAACAGGCTCATCAGTAAGTTTCACTCCCGGCAAAGCTACCTACGCAGCTGCGCGTCCCGAGAGGCCATTCTGGTGTCGGTGGGTTCAAAGACAACCCCAGCCCCGCACCGTCCTGGGACTTGACAGAACAGAGCTCCGCGGAGTAGGGGAGGGAAACTGCCCCTCTCGGCCATCCCGAGGTCTACAGGCATCAGGGGCACCAGAGATCTTTGCCCACGTGCGAGGACAACCTGCCGCGCCGCAAGGCAAGCCTCTCTCCCCTCTCTCCGCCCCGCGCCTCGGTTCCCTTTAGTCCTTCCTCTTTCCAATCTCACCGACTGCTCTGGGGTCCCGCCGCGCCCCCGTCTCTGACCGCGCTGCGAAGCCCGCTGTGCCCGCCGGCTACTCAGGCACCACCCGCCCCCTCCACCTGGGCCCGCTTCTCCACTTACCTCGGATCCGGTCTCCGCAGACCCCCGGTTGGACATTAACTCCAGGAGCCCCAAGTCCCAGCCAATACACCCATCCGGGCCAAGGGCAAGAGTGCGGAGCCCCGCCCCACTGGTCAGGGCACGACGAGTTAGCAATCCTGGGGCCGCTCCGGGCTGCGAGGGCGCGCGGGAGGCGGCGGCCAAGGCTCCAGTCCCCTTCGCCGCGAGAAGGGTAAAGGATGGCGACAGTTCCCCCGCCGACCCCCCGCACCCCCAGAAGTCGAGGTCGGAGCAGCTGCAGCTGCCTTGGGTGGGGGGTGACAAGGCTGCGCGGGCCCTGGGCGCCGCGGGCGGCTCAGCGGCGTCGGCCGCGCTCTGCGCCTTCTCCGGGCGCAGCGCCTGGGTGCACGAGATGGGCTGGGCTGATGCAGCCGCCGGAGCTGAGATCTTGCCTGGAAATCCGAAGGAGGCACCACGTCAACCAGCGCAGGGAGTCGGTTGAAGACATGAGGGCGCCAAGAGCGCAGGCTGGTCCTTGAGAGCCCGGGCCGTGGGGCCGGGGGCCGAGGTGGGGGAGGGGAGGCGCGGGGCCCGGGGAGGGGAGGGGGCGGGAGACGGTGGTGGAAGAGGGAGAGCAGAGCAGCGAGGAGGCGCCCGAGCTCCGGAGGTGGGGGCTCAGGGTGCGAGTGGGCGACGCGAGGCGCCCCTCCCAGGGGTTCAGGGAGAGCGCTCAGCGCGTGCAGACGCTGCCGGGCTCGCGCCTCCTCCTCCCGGGGTAGATCTGGAGGAATGTGCGGAGCTCGGTGCAGTCCAACCCAAGGGGGCAATCCGAACTTGACCGTGGGGTGCGCGCCTGGCTTCGTCCCGGCGCTTTGAAGGAGGGCGCGCTGTCGCGGGGAGGGGGACACTGAGCGTTCCTCGTGCCTGTCGAAGGCTTTCCTTCCTCCTCGGTGTCTAGCCCTCGGGCTTTTCTGCAGGGCAGAAGGAGGCCGTGGCGAGGAGAGGAGCTGCGGGCCGGAGTTCTCCCAGCACTACGAAGGAGAGGTGTGGAGCAGCCAGGGAGGGAGGCCCAGCGTTTGCCAGGGGACGCTGAGAGTGGGGATGAATTTATAGGGCGCTCACTCCGTGACGTGCCCTCCAGTGGCTTTTCTGATTCGCTTTCTGACCTAAACACACATTAGTTGAGTCCCCATGCTGGGCCAACACGGTCTCCAAATATCTGCTGGCTGAAGTCAGAGGCTTTGCATATCATGTATTACATGGCAGGCAACGAAGAAGGCTTCTGAGGCTGGCCGGCTCCTCAATCCTGGGCTCCATTTTCATGCTGTTGTAATATAATACCAGACATGGGGTAGGCACATACATTCAAAATCCCCATTCCAGAGGCGTAAGGTCACCTCATCAGGGACAGGTCAGGGGAGGTTGGGCTACACTTGCTTTTACCCAGATTTTCGAAAACGCAGATGGGAAGCCTAAGCAGGCAGTGTGCCTTGGGTGCTGAGTTCTCAGGGAGCCGGGACCCAGCTCCCCATTCCTGATCTCGGGGAGACCCTCCGGGCATTCCTCTTGTTGGTTAGTTATCACCAGAAGCAGCCAGTGCCTTCTTTTGTAGATAGAGGAAGTGAGGAGGGCAAGTCCTCACACACCCTGCACATGACTCTACCCACAAATACGCTTCATTCACGCGGGGCATGGAATTAGCTCTACCTTTAAAATACTGTACTAAAACGGGTACGTCTTTGTTAAGCAGAACCCTGCTCCCTGGAAGCCATTGGCCGTGAATTCAGTGGGACCTTTTTCATTTTATTAGCTGGAGCCAGGGAAAGCACAAACAGGCTCAGTTTACATCCATGCACCTCTTATTTTAGGACTCATCCGGTTGTTGGGGAGCGTGTGTTCCTCAAGTGGCTGATACAGACAATAGACAGGGGAAATGTGTGTGGCGAGGTGGGGGGAAGATCACGTATTATTAAACTTCTTAAAAGTCAAAGATCACCTACTTTGGAGGTTTGTTAGTGAAGCTAGTGTGGGAGGCAAATTGTTCTTACTAACGTTCCTGTGATTTGAGATTAAGTGTAATGAAAGTCCTGTCATCCAAACAAACTGAACTAAAGTTAGGATGCTCACTCTGCAGAATGCGCCGCGGTGCCCTTTGATACATTTGTGGTAAAGTGCAGATGGGCTTGGAAATGGGCGGGTGGACTAAGCTTCATCTATTTGTCCCAGTTTAGCATTGTGTTTGGCATTTGAAGGCAACACCAGTCTGTGTTCCAACCACGAATGATTTCCTCATTTTCAGAAAGATTTTCACAGGGGACGGTCACGCCGTCCAAGCACCTGAAATGACTTAGCACTTGTTATGTGCCAGGCAAAGTGCTTGCTAGGCCCTGGGAATTGTGTTGATTGGGCTTTTGGGGGCTGCAAAGAACAGATACCACTGAGTTTACCCTAAGTAACGGGAGTTCACTGTGAAGGAAGGCTGACCGGAATCTCCACCACTCAGCCACGTGTCTCCGAAAAGCCTTCCGGAAAGGCCACCGAGCCAGGCCTCACGAAAACTGGATTGAAGTTCAGGAACTGGAAGGTCATTCAGGATACAGATCTGTGGCTGGGTTATCTCATTGCCCCCTGAGCTGCAGGCATCTGCCTCCGATCCCTACTAACAGGCTTAGCCGCCAAGGTGATTCAGTTCCTCTCTCTCTTGCTGTTTTTCCCCGGGTGTCTCTTGGCTTCTGCTCCTGCTACCAACTGCTCAGCTCTCTGTTGATCTCACATTTAAACTCCTTCAGTGGAGGGAACTAATTGGCCCTGCAGGGCACTAACCAGGTGCTAGAGTTGGATTGAGCCTTTGTGTAAGGCCTCCTTATGGGTTACGGGACCCCTTGTAGCTCAGGTGCTTATTTCTGGGATAATCTAATCACCCATATCCACATGGGTGTGCCACAGGGTACAGAGCCCGGCCACCCTCGCTTAAGAAACCTCCTAGGGTTCCTCTCTGCCTTCCCTCCACAGGATTGGCACTCTGTGGCAGGCTCTGGTGGTTTAACAAACTTCCATCTTCTACAAGACTCAAAGATGAATGAGACACAACTCTGGCCCCTCAGAAGCTCACCATCTATAAAGAGAAAGGGACATGTGCACAAGTTATCATAGGATAAAATGATAAATCCCCTAGTAAAGGTATATGTATGAGGTGCTCAGGTCTGGTCTCCACTTGGTCAGGGAGACCCTGGGGAGATTACAAAAACACACATCCACGTCTAGACCAATTTCTGGGCAATTAAGTGAGAATCTCTTGGGCAGTGGAGCCCAGCTGGCATTTTTAAAACATTCCCCAGGCTGGTTCTATGTGCAGGCGGGTTGAGGTGTCAATCAGCCTGATTTATTTTCAATGATCGTAATCACTGTAGGGTTCTTCCTCCTGAGAACAAAACTAAGAGATCCACTTATTTTGATAGGTTCTAAGATGGACTCTCCCAAAATATTACATTCCTTTTGAAATACTACTCTTTATCTTGAAACGGTAACATAAAGGAAAATGTACAATTTGATTGGGAGGTAAAGCAAATACTCCTAGTTCTGCAAGAACATTTCTTTGTATGTTTACAGCATTCAGATGGCCACAGAAAAGGTGAAAAGGTCGAATATTTTCAAGCTCTCCTACTATGGAGACTAACATTTAAATGGACAGTAATCGATATTGACAAACATCTCCTCAGACCTGACTTTATAGACAATGAAAAACAAAGTTTCTTCCCAAGTGACTGCCAGGAAGCAAGCATTTGATGTCCTGGGGGCCAGGGGACAGCCTGATGTCACCACCTCACAGCCCCCAAATGCTGACAGTAGGGACCACAGCTCCATGGCTCTGTCTCCTCTTTGTTTCCTTGAGTAAACAAAGGTGTTTGTTTGGTTTGAAGGTGCTCCTCAGCAAGGTGCAGAGAGAACGATTTGCGTTTTTGCTCGGAACAGGCAGATGGTCTGTGATGAACAACACATTGCCAAGAATTCCCACCTCATCCCTGGATCTCAGCCTTTCACCTGCAAAACCCTGCCTGGAGAATCAGAAAGAGAGAAACAAGCATTGTGCAAGCATTTCAGCTCCTCTTTCCAAAAAACGTTCAAAACCCTACTCACTTCCCATTACCGTTGGCTTCAGGGGAATTTATTGGGGATCTCTAACGGAAGGCTGTCTAAGCGATCGCTGCTGCCTGTGCTTGAGGATCTTCCTTCCCATGCTGCAGAACAGAAAACACACGTATTACATAAAACACACACACAATACAGCGATGGTCAGGAGCCTGGAGTCAGCACTACCCCACTGGGAACTCAGTGAGGCCTTGCCTGGGGTAGGTAAGCCGAGAGGAGGGGGTCACGTGGGTGGAAGGCGGGTCTGGGGACGCAGCGCTGAGTGCTACAGCCTGGAGGGGCGGTTGGGCTGTGTGTCAGCCTCTGGCCCTTCGCAGGGTGTCTCACAGCCCCTGCGGGGCTCTGCAGCTGCTTTGCCGGTCAGGGCCAGGCCCGGGGGCCCTGGACGCCCACACAACATGGGTCACGAGGCTGAAACAATCCGTCGCTGCGTAGGGCAATTTCCTTTTCAGAGTCACCATTTTATGGAGCAGGGATTTTGTGTCGTGCGTGCTCGCTCTTTAGCAGTCATTTTCACCAATGATACTGTTACTTATGAAGAAGAGATGAATCTGCCATCCTTCAGAGCGCTTAAAAAAAAAAAAGGAGAAACAGGAGGGGGTGGCGATGGGCCGTAGTGGCTTCTTTGCCAAGTGGCAGTAAGAGGCAGATTCTTTGGAGTACCTTGTTTTCTCATGAGAAGTCAATTCTGACATTGAGATGGTGGGTTTGCCAATGATTTCCAGCAGTTTTTTTTTAATAAGGATCAAATTGTCTAATTATCTGTTAATTTTGTTTTGGGGTTTTGAGACCCCCTTTTTCACAACAAACAAACAACTCCAGTGAGTTAAGATGGTAACCACACCAGACTTTCTCCCCCTGCAGATGGTCTAATGGCTTAGATCTGGGGTTGGCAAACTCCTGTAAAGGGCAAGCATTTTCTGTACGGATGGGAAATGTTCTAGGCTTTGCAGTCCTGTGGTCTCTGTCGCAACCACTCAACTCTCCCCTTGCATGGCAAAAGTAGCCACAGGTATTAAATAAATGCTTAGATAGGGCTGTGTTCCCATCAATCTTTATTTATGGACACTGAAATTGGAATTTTCTATAATTTTCACATCATGAAATACTATTCTTTGATTCCCCCCCAAAACATTAAAAAATGGGAAAACCATTCTTAGCTCATGGACCATACAAAAGTAGGCGTATTTGGCTGTGGTTATAACTTAAAGGGGACATATCAGCTCTAGAATTCAGAAATTCCAGAACTGGAAGAGACCCGAGGCTTCTAGTCCAATCTCCTCCTTCTACCAGGAGAGAAAACTGAGGCAGAGAGTGGTGAAGTGGCTTATCCAAGGTTACTCTTTAGTAAGTGACATACCTATGCCATCCAAAAAGTGTGGGATCAACTCACTTCACTGGTGTGTGTACACGCATGTGCCGTGGGGAGTACATAGGGGAGGTTGTTGTGTCATCTTTAAAATTGGGATCTATTTAGTATATTTTTGGGGGCAAGAAATGAGTCAAAATACAGAGGAATCGGTTGTACTCTTGACTGGTGGGGGAGGCTGGTGTCAGGCTGAACAGGGAACAGAACTTGTAAGAAGTCGATGGCTGCCTTTAGAACGTTGCAGAGCTGCTGGGCCCCAGAGCTCTAAAGAGATTCTTTTCTTCCTTAAAAGGCCATTGCATTCCTGTGATTGACTTTTAGACAGCCGATCTATAGGATCTCATCAGAGAGAGAGAGAGAGAGAGGGAGAGAGAGATTGATTTGAAAGGGGAATCCTGATACCTGCATCCCAATTCTTTTTTAGACCACCTGCTGCAAAGCTTTTGTATTCTTCCTAAAGAATTGAGATGCGCGGTGATCTTAAAGACACTGCTCAAAGGATAGTTGACTCTGGGACAAGGACTCAGCGTTTGGACCTTCGAGCCAAAATATTCCAAGGGACCTCCTTGCCATGTGTTAGTGTCACAATGCCAACGTCAGTCTCGGCCCTCCTCCCCCTACAGTAGATGAGCTATTTGACTGTTTCCAACTCTGGCAACAAAACAGCATGACAGCCTCTCTTCTCTACTTTTCCTCGGTATGGGAAAACCAATTAATCAACTAATGAATCCTCATTGATATTCGTGGGTTTAACAGAAGCAAGTAGTCAATGTTAAGTGTGCATTCTGTGGTCCCTTAACGGTTTCAAGAAACTACCCAAACATCCCTTGATGAATTTGCAGCAGGGTTGAGACCAGGAGAAGGCAGGTGGGGCTTTTAATTTGCATGTGGGCACCTCACCCTAGTCCCTGCCCCATTCACAGAGCAGAAACTTGAGGCTGGTGGCCCAAACCCTGAAGCCACCAATTACAAGGACATTGTGGCCATGAATAGGCAACTCGAGCCTCTCTCTCTCTCTCTCTCTCTCCCCTGAGATCCTGTGTATTGGCTGTCTAAAAGCCAATCACAGAAATATAATGGCCTTTTAAGGAGAAAAAAAAAATCTCTTTTTAAGAAAAAAATCTCTTAAAAAATCTCTGGCCCTGACAAGCCATGGGAGCTTTGGAAACTTCTAGCATGCCCAGCCTCACCTGTTTTTCTCTTCTTGCTTTTCTCTCCCTCACTGGGACACTGTGAATAGATGGGATAATAAACCAGATTTTCTGAGTTCATAAATTACTCCCTGGGAATCATTTATATTGCACGTATACTTTCCGGCCACCGGGGTACTATTTGCTAAATTACTGGCCTCCTGCAGTTCTTTAAGTGAGACCCTAGTGACCCGAAAGAGTTAACGCCTCCTTCCAAGCAATTCCCTTACTCCTGGGCCATAATTTACATTGGGAAAGGGCCTGGCTGGCCATATGTGGCGTGCTTGGAGTTCTTTGAGAGAAAGTCGGCTCTAGAAACGTAAGGAATTAATATTACAGAAGGTGCATTTACAGGCCATTCCTCAAGGCATCCGCTGTATAAGTTTTCCCAGAGCAGTTCTGTAAGGCAGGCCATTGTTGTCCTTGCCAGAGCTGTCCTCTAGCCAATGGAAGGTCGGTATGTAACATCCCCAACACGGGGTGAGGGAATATCATATTTGTAGGATGACTTCACCCTTTGAAAAACACTGGGTGAAAGATTGGGAAGTGCATTTTAGAAATCCAAGTAAAAAACCAACAGCCGAAAAAGTAAGGTAAATGTAATAAAGTATCTGCTTTACCATGTTGAACAGTAGGAATATGACTTCAAATGAGGCATCAATTTTTTTATACCAACACAGGAGCTCTTACATATTCATATGTTATCAGAGTGGTCACTAGAGACTCTCCGCATATCCTGTGTGCAGCTATGGCTCAAAACACTTTACAATGATGTGTGGATGGATTTGTTTGTTCATTCGACAGGACTTAGGCATCTCCCTTCATAAGGTCCTGTGTTGGCCGTTATCAAGGGACATCAAAAGGCATGAGACAGCATCTCTATATTCCGTCATGGCGATTGTCTAGATGGGTTTAATTTGGGACAAAGACCAAATCGTCTGAAATAAACGTAATGAAAGAGGTGGGTAAAGGCCAAGAGAAGGTCATTTGGACCGCCCTTCTGGAGTGGCTTGGGAATTTGCAACGACGGACTCAAGTTGTCCCACTTCTCTGTATCCATGCTGTCTGCCATGTGACTTTGCAGATCTTCTTACTAAAAACGTGGTGTCTGTGTCCCTGTCCCTCGGATGTGAACTGGCACTGTTCCTTGTTTTGGCCAGTGGAATGCAGCAGTAGTGAGGATGTGCCACTTTTGAGCCTATGACCCAGAGGCTAAGATGTTCCCATTTTCTCTCCCAAATCTCTGCCATTACCATGAGAACATGCTTGGGCTAGCCTGGCCAAGGACGAGAGACACAGGGCACAGAGTAGTGTACTATGGGTCACAGCCAAGGTCAGCTTAGGTCAGCAGAGAGCCAGCTTCCCCCGCCCCCCTTCAGACGTGTACGTGAGCCTAGCAACAGTCAGCAGAGCGGCCTTTCTGACCACCCCAGACAGAGGAGCAGTATATACTTCTGGCACGCCGCTGGCATGCTGCTATCACTGTGCTACCACACAGCACAGTGATAGCAGCTGATAACTGATACAGCTTGGGAACCAGTTCGAAAAGAGGAACTCCCAGGGTTGAACCAGAACAACGCTCCTGGAGTAAGCGGTGTCTCCCGGTGACTGCTAGGAGGCTGTAACACACATGGGGGGATATCTGTCCCAGTGTTCAGTGGGCACCCTTCCTCTGTTCCCACTCTCTGTGTACTCATTGCATGCGGTTGCCTGTATGCATACCAAATGCATACAGGTGGGATCACTTCCTTTATTTTTGCATCTTTAGCATCTAGCATAGTTGGTATTTGTTAAGTGAGGGAAACCGAAGAATTTCATTAGAAGTCGTAATGTGCATCGTATACTTTGAGTAATACAATGACCTAATGCACAACATGTATTTGGTCTGTAATATGTAATCTTGAAAACTTAATTAACTGGCCCTGGCTGGGTGGCTCAGTTAGTTAGAGCGTCATCCAGATACACCGAGTTTGCAGGTTTGATCCCCAGTCAAGGCACATACAAGAATCAACCAACGAATGCATAAATAAGTGAAGCAACAAATCAATGTTTTTCTTTCTAAAATCGCTAATAAAAAAACTTAATGAATTAATGCAGTTACTTGACTATATTATCCATTCACATGTTAACACCCTTCAAGTGATGCAAAGGTGTTTTCAGTGATAAGAGATTCCTTCTCTCTCTCTTGCCATCCACTTCCCTGGCAATACAATTAGTAAAGTCTTATCAGTTCTCCCAAAGAATGTGCAGTCATTCAAAGAAAGCTTTTGTCTGGGAAAGAAAGAACATTTTTAAGCATTATATTTTTAAAAACCTGCACACTTTACAGTCCCTTTTCTTTTGCATCCAAGAGGTTGGGCTTCTTGCATGTAGCCCTTAGGTTCTTGGCTAGAATGTTGGGAGAGCTGTCCACCCCTGCCCCAGAGTTTGTTCCTTTTTGATTCGGCACCTTCTCTTCAGCCTGTGTTCAGGTTTGGATGCTGTTGGAACTGAAGCAGCTCGTTGTGTTTACTGCCTTGCTCGTGGGCTTCTCCCACGTGAGATGTCTGCCCGCCCCGGGAGCCCGATCACCACCTGGGACCAGGCTGCGGAGGGAGCAGAGACCTGCCAAACCCAGAGTTCTCTGGGGGACAGCAAGCCAGCAGTTCTGAAGCCCTAAGGGGAACCTGCTATCGTGGAGAAGCTGTGCCTCTGTCTGATGATAGCAAGGTGAGTGTCATTTTAATTTAAAACTCTTAAAGGAATCTTTACAAACTGGCGTGTTGCTTCTGCTGTACAACAACGGAAAGATTTGTAAACTGTGGCAAAAGCATGTTGGCATCACTGTGTTGGCCGGAATAAAGCTGGCATTATATCTTCTAAGGCATGTTTTTGGGGGTTCTATTGAAGGGGTTTAAACCAAAGCTACAAAAATGAGAAAAAACTAATTTTCAGATGAATTTTAGTAGACTGCCAACTCCTAGCATTTATATGCTAAAGATGCATACTTTTCAAAAAGTTTCTCTTTACAATTAAAGGGTTTAAAAATATTCTTCCTCGTGATTCATGGAATTTCAGGTTCAATTAATTTTTGAGCACAAAATAGGTACTCGGTACTGTTTTAAATGATCTAAGTGTATTTTCTCATCCAGTGAAATATATTGTTCATTAAATAGTATGATGTTACATAGACCCAAAGACCCAAATAAAAAAGACAGTTAGGAAATAAAATGGTAGATTTGTTTGGTATCTGCTTTTCCTGGTTTGCAGAACCTTGGTGTGCAGGGCACGGTGGGCCAGAATCTCTTGCAGGGGTGTCCAACCTGCAGCCCACAGGATGCATGCAGCCCGCATGGCTGGGAATGTGGCCCAACACAAAACTGTAAATATACTTAAAACATAATGAGGTTTTTTTTGTGATTATGTGTCGCAATATATTTAATGTGTGGCCCAAGACAACTTCTTCCAGCGTGGCCCAGAGTCGCCCAAAGGCTGGACGCCCCTGCTAGAGGAAGGCTTCCGCGCACTGCACACCAGATTGTGCAGGATGCACTTACCTTCGTGTGCCGGCCACTGTCAGGGACCAAGAACTTCCAGAGCGTGGCACACCTGGGATGCTAGCTTTTTCTGTAGAATCCAGGGACTGTTTCATCAAAACATCGTTTCAAACACATGTGTCCGGGTGTTTACTGAGGGGAGACTTTAAGCCAGGCTGATTAATTAGCAGCTAGTCAAGACGTTTCCCTGCTTTTATCTGGGTAGTCTGGGGTTAATGATGCTGTGTGAGGTTAAATTCAGATGATGAAAAAAATGGCGGCAAGCCCAACCTCAGATCAGTATGCTAGCCTGTAAAATATGGTGTTCTAATCACTCTACCTGGTTTGTATTGGCGCATGAGTGCTTTTTTGAGTGTGCGCAATCGGACTCACACGGGGGTCAGCACACTTATGTACCTTCTCTGAAGGGCCGGGTGGTAAATATTCTAGGCTTCGTGGACCGCACAGTCTACCGCATCCACTCAACTCTGCAGTTGTAGCACTAATGCAATTTTAGAAAATATGCAAATGAGTCAGCACAGCTGGGTTCCAATAAAACTTTACTCATGGACACTAACATTTGAATTTCACATAATTGTCATGTCTCACAAAATATTATTGTCCCTTTGATTTTTGTCCAGGCATTTAAAACTGAGAAAAATTATTCTTAGGTTGTCAGCTGTATATTTGGCTCATGGACCATTATTTGACAAAGAATCTTGAATCAGTTTTACTCTTGTTTTTTTTTTCTTTTTTAAATACAAGACTAATTCTTTTTAAATCCTAGTTTCTATATTTGTAAAATAAGGAATACTAGTAGTGGCACCCTCTCTTCCCAGGACTGTTGGTAGGATGGCATGAAGCAATGGAAAATATTTTGAAGGTTGAAGTTCTATGCTCAGATGAGATATGGAGTGTGTTATGATTTGTATCAAGAATGTGTTTGGTTGAAGGGAGCTTAGAACCAGATTAACATGGGCCTCAACCCATAAAGACATTTCTTGTCCACTCACCTGGATGTGCAAGGTCCCAGGATTGGTGCAGTGGCTCCATGATGCCGTTCGAGACCTGACATTTGCTCGCTACACTCTGCTGAAGTCTACATGTTGGTGATACCTCCTTTCCCAGTGCCAAGTGGATATCATAACTTCCTGTTCTCATATGACAGTGTCCCCTGCAAGAAGGAAGAAGGGAATGGAGAGAAAAGGATGTTCTTCCAGCCCTCTCTTCTTTGTCTTTCCCAGCACCCCTCCACAGCCTTCCCTGCACATCTCATTGATTGGAACTGGTTCACCTGCCCAGCCTAGCCGCTGACCAAAGGGAAGAGGATCAATGTGTTTGGATTATAGACAGGCACGAATCAGCTTCTGGGATTGGGAGCAGTGCTGCCTGGAGAGTCAGGGTTCTCCCAGCCACTAAGGGGGCTGCCACGTTTGTTTTCTTCCTATGATACGTGGTGTGGCCAGCAGGTTGGGGGGGTAGCTGTTGAACTAACTCTCTGAGAATGCTCAGAGATGAATCCTTCAGGTGCTATACACTCTGTTCCCATAGGCACACTCAGACAAAAACCATTGCAGTGAGAGGTCAGGGTCAGACTATGAGCTGAGACAGAATTTCCACACCAACCTGCACCAACTGGAGAAGGAAGCAGGAAAAGGGGAGGAACCTGAAGGTCATCTACACAGGGCTTCTGGAACATACAACCAATTTAATTCTCATCTATTATAACTTATTATAATAATGTGTTCCTCAGTCATTTTTCTGATGAGTCTCTTCATTGTAAAACCCAGTACTCGGGTACCTTTGTAGGTGTGTCTCATTTTCAAAAAGTTCAGATTAAAAATATAGACTCACAAAACACAAATTAGGAGTCAACCTAATATTCTTAATTTTATGGAAGAATTTACCTTAAAATCCCTTTAAATAGTGAAATATTTTGGTGCATTTTAAATTATTTCATTGATGAAAGTATGACTTTCACATAGTTTATATATGGGCTCACACACACAGACACACACACACACACACACCCTATCATACCACCTTGAGCTAAATAGACCTATAAACTGATTGAAAAAGCATGAGTAAAATAACCCTCCAGAATAAAACTGTCACTGATGCAGACTGAAGTAAACATCTCAGAGTTTCAGGGTACTAGAATAAATGACATTTGCCAAGGAATTAAATACCTAAAAACTCTTACACAAATTATATACTCTGTACTTACAGGTCAAATCTCATTGCAGTGCAGAGGTCCCCACATTGTGATGGGGGGTTGACCAGAGGTCCTTCAAAACTCTAACAGTATTTTGTCCTGAGTACCATTGACCTTGAGGGTCCCTTCTTTTCTTAAATACTGCAGTTCTAGGATTAGAGTAGAAATGTCTTTATAAACAACTTCTAAACTCATAGTCTGATGTTTGTACATTCACCTATCTACTCATTTATTTGTTCATTCTATTTTTTTATAGCCCACAGATGGTTTTTGCTCTCATGGAGTTTATAGCTAAGAATGAGGGATCAACATAAACATTATCTGATCATCCTGATGAGTGCGTAACTACACACAGAGCCACGCTCCGGAAGGGACACAGCTCTGTGAAAGGAAGTGAAGGAGCCTGACCTTGGCTTGGGGTCAGGGAAGGCTTCGAAGAGGAAGCAAAGCTTGATCTGACAACCAACATGTGAGAAGAGTTAAGAGGTGAAAGGCAGAGTGGGATAGAAAGAGCATTTCTAGCAGAGGTACAGTGTGTGTGTCTACCCGTCCATCCGTCCATCCATCCATCTATCCACCCATCCATCCATCCATCCATCCATCCATCCATCCATCCATCCTGTTGTACAAAGCAGTCTAATGCCAAGTGATCATAGAGTTGCAAACAAGTAGAAGTTGTCTCTGCTCTCTAAGTCCGCAAGTCCACTTGGGGAGAGTAGAGAAGGTCATGTTAAAAAAAATCCTCAGAGAATGTTTGGAGGTTATTTTAAATAATAATAGATGTGAGGCAATTTCAGCCCTTACTCTTGCTCTTATTGAATGGGATTTGCCTGAGTGAACACCCAGAGTTAGCTCTCCTGGGCACTGACCTCACTCTGCTTTTTTTCCGTGGAGAAGGGCCGGAGTGCAGGGGGTAAGACCCATGTGCCGGCAGCCTCACACTGCTTCCATGGGAACTGCAATTAGTAGTTAAAAATTGAAGCAAAATCTTGCATTAACAGGAGAATTTATCTAATTTTAGAATGAATTACTTTTTCCTAGTGCTTTTAGGATCAACCAAAAAGCAAAATTTCATCTTAAAAAATGGGAATTAGATTGGTATCTATTCTACACAGAGATTTCGCCATCTCATTGCACCCTTTGAATCGATGGTTGCTTGTACTGAAACTGGGCAGCTTGTGGGCTCCCGGTCAGTGATTAGCACATTTCCATTTATGGGTGCTGTCAGGTTAACGGTCAATGTCGTGCTGAGTTCACAGAATCTTGGCATTAAATTTATACCTGGAATGAGCTCAAGATCCAATATAATTCTCATTTCACACAAGAAGAAATCGAAAGTCAGATGGGTTAAGGGACTGTTTCAAGCAACTTAAAAATTTATGCCCCAACTCCCCCCACAGCTTTGTGATGGCTGTGCAAGAGCGTACAAGCAGGATCCTGGGTCTTCTCACTCCTGGTTCAGCGCAGGGGGCTTCGGAGTCTGATGCCCTGTGCTCAGATCCTTGCTACTTACTAGCCTTGTGAACTTGGAAAAAGTGTTGGACTTCCCGAAGCCTCTGTCTCCTCATCTCTACGAGGGGATGATAGTTGTCGCTATGTCACCATTGTTGTGAAGGTTAAAGTGCGTGAGGACTTGGGCCTGTAGTAAACGCTCAGCAATGCTTCGCCACGAGTCTTGCCAACAGAAAATGGGTAGGCGTGACGGCGTGTCAGCTCCGGGTCGGGCTTCAAGGGCAGGGCCAGTTTCCTCTGCTCTCTTGAGCTCCTGGACTCCACTGGGAGAAAACCTTGCCTCGGGCCTTCGGTCATCCCAGAGACAGGAGGCAGTGTGAACATAACTGTAATGACTACTCACCATGAACGTTCTTGTACAAGCTTTTTTCTGGGTGCATGCATTCACTTCTTCTAAATACATACCTAGCAGTAGAATTGCATTAAAAGTGGCTGAACAGATTTGCACAGGGGTCGCCCCATGTCACACTTTCCCTGGCACCGTGTGAGAGCTCCAGTTGCTCCCCATTGTCACTAGTGCTGGATGCTGTGGGTCTTGAATTTCCCTTCCTGGCCCCCCTGTAATGGGGCGGCCACATCTGGGGAACACGATGTGGTGGGGGTAACGTGTGTCTCCACCAGACCGAGCCTGTGCTTGCTGGTGCGAGGTGCTGCTGAGCTTTCTTTCCTGTCCATGTGGCAGGCTTCATTCATGTGGTGGAGATGCCAGGGAGTGGCAAAGATGCCTTATTTTTTCCTTCAAGGTTCTGGGAGCGTTTGCTCCCATGGCATAAAGGAGCCACCTTATTCTGAATGCAATGCCATTTCCTCTCCCGCTCCTCCTGACATTCGTGGGGGCTCACCCACATCCACCATGCAGCCAGAGACCTCTGCCCTGCCACCGACGGTCGGGGGTCGATAGAAATAGATTTGAATCGCTCGTGTTACATATTGACACAAAATGCTTACATACAATTACCATTTAATTTAAAAAAGCCCCACGTGATGGCAGACAAACAAAAAATAAGTACCTTTGTTTACTGAGGGTGTTTGAGAAGAAGTAGATTGCTGGTCACAGGGGTGGGGGGAAGGAGGTGGGAAGGGAGGAGACAGTGACGTCCAGTGGAGACAGAAGGAAGTCTGACCGGTCGGTTCTGCAGAAGCCTAGCCTGTAGTTTAAGCTTCCCAGGAAAGGCCAAGCCCGTTAGTGCTCACAAACCTGCCGTAAGAACTGTCTGCCAAGGGCACAGATAGGCAGGGTGTGTGGGTGAAATTGTGAAGAGACCACGTGCCCAGTGAAAAATAATGCCCCTTTTAAGCAAGCTGATGAGCAGGTCTTGATACAAGGCGGTGTGGTCTTGCTCCTCTGTTTACAGAGGAAGCCTTTTCACGCAGGCATGATGCATCAAGGATTTAAACTATCGAGATCCTTTATGCTAACAGAGCGTTGGTCTTGGATTTTCCAGGTTTCTAGGTTTTCTTCAAGGAGTACACCACTGAGTCTGAAAGTAGCTGCTGTGTGGACCGATGCGTTACCATCTCTGAACTATCAAGCTGCAGGACTGGACTATTCCAGGACGTTTAATGGAGTCCAGCTCTGTTTTGGCCCCTCCCCCCTTCTGTGTCCCAGCCGTCACCTGGGCAATTCAGGTCCCATCTGCTCCCAGGTGTCAGAGCCCCTGTTTCTCTTCTTTGCTTTTCTTTAGCATCAACATTTCCAACTACAGTTTCTTAGTCATCCTTCTTTTAGTTTCCTAGTGCATCCAAACCTCAGATTTGCCCTGAAGGAACGAGGTCTTCCCTGCCACCAAAGTGTGGCAGGGAAGCTCTGGAGCACAGCTGGTTCCTGAGCTGTGCTCCAGGGCTGTTTCTCCAGTTTTCAGGAGCTTGCACACTTTGGTTGCAGGGGTGTGTGTGTGTGGGCGCGTGCGTGTGTGTCCCCAACCACCACAGAAAAGAAAGGCAATGTGCTATACCTTTCTCTTTTAAATTAAAGTATGTGGGAGTCCTGTTTAGAGAATGTTTGAGAATTTCCCCAAAGATGTGTCCCACCCTACACAGGGCAGAAGTTACTTTCCCGGAGGCACTCTGGAGTGAAACATTTTCTCCTTCCAGAATGCTTTCCTTCCAGCCCAGTGTCCCTGCCACTTTATCATCCGAATTCCAATCGCCTGGGCGGTAGTTAATCTGCAGACCCCTGGGTCACACCCCAGACCCACTGTGTCAGAGCCTGTGGGGTTTGGGAGCCGGGAATCTGCATTTTAATGGACGTCCCCCGTCTTAGAACCCCTGGCTCCTAACCCATGCCTCAGTGACTGGAAAGCATCTCCCACCTGCCTCATCTGCAGTAAAGCCACGGACTCTGCTGTCCCAGGGATGAGCAGGGACTAATGGGAGGGAAGACTTCGTCCTGCCTCTTCTCCCAAAATTCTGCTGTAAGGCTGGGCCCAGGGCTGCAGATGAGACAGTCATGCAGGAAGTTTGGTGAACAAGACTTAGGAAAGACACAGGGAGTGAAACACAGATGTCAGAGCCTCTTCCAGCCAGGGATCAGGCAACCAAGCACCATTTCGTTTTCTCATTCATTTGTTCTCAAATATTTGTGAAGTCCTTACTGTGTGCCAGGCACTGGGCTGGCTGCATTCCACCCAAGTTTGCATTCCTCCTCTTTTTGTCAGATATGAAAAATGAAGCTGAGGTTTAAGCCCCAAATAGGCAGTCCCAGCAAAATAATTAGGAAAAGTAAGACAATTCTTTTCTGTGTGCACTCGTGTGTGTGTCTGTGTAGGTGTCCCTTTGTGTTACACACACATATGTAGGCTGGGAATTTCAGCTTCTGTTTCCATATGCATATCATCCACTTTATTTCTTCCCGCGTTCATTTTTTTTATTCATTCAGCAAACATTCATCCACTTATTCATCTAACTAGTGTCTCTTGTGGCCTGTTGTGGACCAGCCTAGGTACTAGGGATACAGTGATGGATGAGACAAAGTTCTTGCCTGCAGGGCACCTGCCTTTCAGAGCAGACAACGCTCTTATATAAATAATGTGGTTTTACCATGTGCCTTTCTGATAGAGATTGGCGATTCAACAAACTGCAAATTAAGAGTCCAGGAGCCCTGCCCCCTTCCCTCCTCCCGGCTTCACAAACGTTCTCTTCAGCAAAGATGCCTTCCTAGACGCTTCATAACTTCATAACGTGCTCTAAACATTTCCACACATAACTGGGGGAAACGAATTAAAACTGTGAACTCCACTTGACACTTAAGTCAAAATAGGAAGTTGAGTTGTTCAGCGGTGGATTTTGACTGCTTCCCATTAGGAAACCCCTGTCAAGAAAAACCTTCACGGAGCAGCGCACTTCAAAGAGGTTTCCAGTAATGCTGTGTTTCGAACGTGTTAATTGGATCTAATTGCAAACAGCTGCCCAGTGTAGCCACTGTTTGGGTTGGCGTTCACCCATTCTAGATCTAGGTCATCCTTTTTGGATACATTATATTCATATTAGGTTGTTGATACATTTGTTACAGTCTCACAACGTGCCGCCACCGAAAGGGCTGTGAGATAATAAGTAAAACATGAACCACATATTTGTCACTGCCAAGGTCACTGCCAAGGACAAAAGCACTTGAGGACAGATACCCTATTTGATGCACTGTGTGGGGTCATAGCACCTCACGGAAAAATATGGGAACATTTCCAACAAAAACAGAAAACTCCGAGGTGTTTGCTGGCTTTTGTGTGTAGTGGAAGCATCAAATGATCTTTTGTTGTCTATTCTCCCCCACTTACCTATTGGATTTTAATGCTATACATTGCAGAAAGTAGGAGGGAAACATAATACATATATATTAGTTTATTAAGTGAAATTGCTGTGAGATCTCATTTTATAGAATAGTGATGCTTCTCAAGAAGCACTTATGGGAGCAACCTACTGGTTAAATGGGAAGGGTGGTTTTCAAAATATTTATCGAACAGTAAGGCATGAACCCTGAGCAGTTAGAAGGAGCAGTCACTGGCCATGCTGGTGATAGGCGCGGCCACCCTCAAGCACACATGTGTACAACCAGGGGGTTCATTGTCCAGCGAGGTGTCACTGAGGGTAACTGGAATGTGGCCGTGCTGGGGCTCGGTATGGGATGTGCACCTCAGAGTGGTCTTGCCCCAGGAGCGAGAGCACTGGGGTGTTCACACCCTCTGCCAGCTGACTTCGGTTGGAGGCTGCTTCCTGGGCATTGATACGCCGGCACTTTTGTCCTGCCACCCCAGTGGCTGAGTGGGCTCTGGAGGACCAAGGGCGCCTGTACTCAGAGGAATGCTGGTTCTGGCAATGGGAGGTCAGGCTGCTGGGTATGGAAACGACACGTGCCCGGGGGTGTGGTGCTGGACTTGAAGTTGTGGGGGGCGGGGCTGAAATGGGGTCATGATGTATTTCTCTCTCTGCATCAGGCACATCAGTAGCAATAATCTTCCTGAGACTGTTGGAAACAAATCGGTCCTCAGAGTATGACTTGTCACTTCAGTGGGATTGAGGGGGTGGAGTATATAATGAAAAGAGTGATGACTGTGTCAGTAATAAAAGTAGTTGTTATTGATTTGTATTTGTTCTCACTGTAGGCTCATCAAGGCCTCCCTGTCTTCCAGATGGGGAAACTGAGGGTTAGAGGACTCGAATAACTTGCCCAAGGACAGAGGTCGGGGATAGCAGAGACGGGATGGCAGAGACGGGATGTGACTGGCCGTTCTGACGCCACATCGCAGACTCCTGGAAGCAAGAAAGGGTTAACAGAGATCCTTCCCTTTCTCTCTCCTCTCCCTCCCTCCTCTCCTCCTTTCCCCCTCCCTCCCTCACCTCTGTGGCTCTCCCTCTCTCCCTCACTGGACAGATATTCGAGTACTTATATGTGCCAGACACTGTTTTAAGTACCACACAGCAAGGAAACAATCTGATCCTTTTTGATCCTGAGAAAACCCCCATCCTTGCCTTAAAAACCATGTTCCCTTCCCCAGTCTGTCCCCTGACCTTGGTGGGGTCCTGGCAAGTGTAAAAAATGGAGGCTTATATACCACATCTAAAAATTTTAGAGTTATAAATCAAGCTGACAAACTGTTAAATAAAATATATTTCACTCTCCTGTCTCGAGAAACATACCTGCGCAGAAGGCAGGTTTGAATTAGAAATGTTGGACTCCTGGGGCTCCACGCAGGAACGCGGTGCTGGGGGAGTCTGGGCCCCGAGCCCAGGCCCGCTGCCTGTCCCCACCTCTTCCTGCCCTGGCAGTCCCACCATGGGGGTGGGGAAGTGTGCCCACATGTGTGGACATCCAGCCTGCCCGTCCAAGCTCCATCCCTGCAAACAGCCACCCTGTGGCCACTTTTTGGACTCAGGGCTGTGCACACTGGAGGCATGGCCTGCTCTCGGGAGAACCAGCCTGGGGAAGGCCCTGGGCTTGGGCTCAGGCCACTGAGGCATGAAATTCCAGGGTCTCCGGCACCTGGGGCATCCTCTGGAAAGTAGATGTAGGCTTTAGGTGGGCATGTCTCCACGGCCCCACACACTTCATCCTGTGGGGTCCCAAAGGGCAGGGCCTGGGGGCCCCTCTTTCCCGGACCTGAGAGTGCTAATCTCCCCGTTCCGGCCTCTCCTCCAAAGCTCACTTACATGTGCTTTTTTTTTTTTTTAGATTTGGCCGTCTGAGGGGTTTTTTCCTCTAAAGAAAATGTGGAATTCAAACACTCTGCTTGCTGAGCAGAAAGAGTCAGTTGACGTAGACAGATGATAGCTGTTATGGGAAGAGGAGCAGTGGGATTCTGCAGGAAGACCTGCTGGCCCCTCCCGCTGGGGTGGACAGTCCTCCCCACACTCAGCCACTCTGGTCTCCAGAAGGGTGCTCCCCAGGGCTCTGTCTTGAGAGCTTGATGGACTCATCCCAGACTTGTAAGAGTGGGTGAGATTTCAGCTTTCACCCTATTTGCTTTTCTAGCCACGACAACTCAAGATTCTGGATAACCTGGAACACGCACATGCACATACGCAAGGCTGCCTTTGCTGAGTCAGATATCCGGAGGGAGTCGGAGAGGTTATCCGACCCGAACAGCACAGGTTCATGCCAGTGGAGGACGATGGTTTGACATGGGCGGATCTCAGAGATGGTGTGGGTCCAGCTCTACGCTGTCCCAGTGAAGTGAGTTGCAATCTCTTTGCTGTGGAGGGTCTTGTCTTCAATTTGTGAAAAAACAACCAAAAAACACCCCCAAACCCTGCAACAACTCTGAAGCACAATGATGGGAAGTGCAATAAGACGAGGTGTGCCCACATTTATTAGAACCAGGACTAGAATGCATGCTAACACGTTCAGTAGGGAATGTTGATCTTTGTTAATCCAATTCGTTCTAATGCAGGTGTCTCTAATGTTTGTGCTCCCGTTTAGGTGATTACAGTCTCCTGGGCACAGGGAACTGCCAACAGGTGTGCCTCTTAGGGAACCACTGGCAGACCCAGGATGGCATTACCTTACTGCAAGTACTGGCTTCGGTGCAGTGGCTGGCAGGAGGCTGTGGTGGAAGGATTCGGCGGTCACCTCCAGGCTCACTGGGCAAGAGTGCCCTGAGCAAACCCAGCTGATGACTTTACCGGGGGACCACCCAGGACAGAGACCCAATGGGAAACACAGCCAGATCTCAGGGGGTCTGCGATTCCTGGGAGGGCCTAAGTGGGGCTCAGATGGCAGGGCCTGGCCAAGCCAAGGGAGCTCAGAGCGGATCTCGATTGGCCGGATTCAGCACCCAGGCCTTCTGGGGAGGACCCAGGACCTGGAGGATGGCACAAGGACTGGCCACAGGAATCATGGGGACCAAGGACCTTCCTCCCCTTTCATGCCAGCACCAGGTAAAGTGAACTTCCCCCAGGGGCCATCACGGAGAGGAATGGGAAAGTGGGTGAGGCAAACGTAAGCTTGAAATACCTGTGAGACAGTTTAAATGATTGGATTGGGTGACATTTAACTTACTGTCTTCATAGTAAATTATAGTAAGGTGAAGGGCTCAGGAGAAACATTAGGTCAATTATGGAAAATAACGAAGCTGCTTCTCCCCTGTGTCTGTCCCCCATGCCTGCACCATGCATGCAGCCGTGGGCACACACGTGCACACACAAATGGCACTTCTGTAAGTTTTCCCAGCCGCCACCTCCCCCAAGAACCTACACCCACAAAAGCATTAGTGAGAAATGTAGACTTCACTGAGGATTTCAAAGGGGAGATGAGGGAGAAGTTTTCTTTGCACACTCCACAGTGAACAGGCTCACAATTCCCCTTTGGTCCTGTATTTCATTTCCACGAAGCACCTTTTTCATGGTGGAACGTTTGCTATCTCTGCACCAGAATCTGTCTTACTGGGATGCTGTGTCATAGTGTACAGAGGTGGACAAAAGTAGGTTTACAGTTGTTTGTGTGGAAAGCGATGCAATAATTCATAAATAATATTGCAAGTATAAGCTGTTTTGCTTACTCACAACTGTAAACCTACTTGTGCCCACCGCATATAATTGGCTGCACTTTTGTACCAACACATAAAATAGTGGTGTGTGTTGCACTGTCACCTTCTTCTGTTTGATGAAAGCCTGGCAGCCTTCTGCTTTGCTGTCCCTCCTCAGTTGTGACCAGAGGCCCCCTCAGTGATCACTGGGGGAGTCATGGCTCTGCCCTTCACTCACCGAGTGACCTTGAACAAGTTACTGAACCACTCTGGGCCTTTGTTTGCACATCTGTGAAATGGGGATAATATTATTAGCTGCTTCATAGGGTTGTTTTAAGAGTTCAATGAGCTGTTACATATAGAGAGATTGAAAGTGCCAGGTAGAGTTAAGCACTAGAGAAGTAGTGAGTCTTGTAGTTACTACCTCTTTAGTCTCCTCCCACACAGGCCCAGCCTCCTCTCGCCTATTGCTTTTTCCTCTGTTCCTTTCCTTATTGTATGAACAGTATTTCAGTACCACTGTTTGCCATTTGAACACCCTTGCCTCTCCTCCCCAAGTGGCTTGCCTAAATATTTCCTCCAAACAAATGGGTTCTCTCTTGAGAGGAGTCCTGAGCGATAGCAATTGTCGTATGTGATAATGTGTCTTTAACCTGACTTTTGAAGCATCTATGGTGGATGTAAGAAGTAGTGAGCTCTGAGTTTGACTGAGAGGAGGAAGTTTGTTGGGGCACATTAGGGAAGAAAGGGGTGGGCCAGATGGCCACTTGAAGGACAATAGGACACTTCTCCAACACCTCTCCTTGTAGCTTTTATGTGTGACAATAACCTTGCATGCTGTGGATGCCACTCACCCGGCCATCCATACAGGGTGGAGAGGGCTTTCACATGACCTCAGGTCACTCTAGCAGTGGCAGCTGCTTTGTCCACATACAAGGCTGACCCTAGAAGACCAGTCAGTGGCTGTGAACTAAGAGATTCATTTGGACGTAGGTGAAAGGTGGAGATCCAGGAACACATTTTCAGATATGGGGCCTTAGAGAAAGATAGACAACAACGAGCAGTGCCAGCACATCTGGGTCCGAGATGTGTCATAGGCCTGCACGCCCGGGTAAAATTTTCCAGACCCTCAGAGCCGGAGTGGGAATGGTTGCAGCCCTGGTGTTCTCTCCAGTGGGCTGGACCCAATCATCAGCTCTAGCAAGTGGAACATTTCTGCCGTGGGCTAGCACTTCCAGCTCCAGAAATCAAACACTGAAAGAAGAGTGTGTCTTGGCACAAGGCGCCCAGGACTCCAACTGGTCAGTGCTCCACCCTGTTAATTCCCTTTGCTGCTGATCTTGTCTACAGGAACAAATAGCTTTCTAGCTGGTCACTTCTGGAACAAACCAAGAGTTGTTGAATGGAGATTAAAAAAACATTTTGGGGGTTTGTTTTGGGTTTAGTGAGTCAACGCTTTATTTTACTAGGAGTGTTTATAACCAAACCTAAATGTGCGCAGGGTCTTGAGCCTCCCTCCACAACCATTTCCTATTTGTTTCCGGAAGAATTCCAACACCACAGTTTGTTATAGCAACCAGAGGCAAATATCAAGACAGCAGTAAAGAGCAAACTTGGGGAAGGGTTTCCCTGCAATGTGGCTTGAGTCTCTGCAGGGCATCCATCATCTGTGCAAAGCCCAGGAAGGCGGGAGTTAGCCCTGCGGTTTCTCATGGGGGATCCAGCAGAGTCCAGGGTTGCCGGCTTCACCACTGTCAGGAAATGCGTCTCCCAGTTGGCCAGTTCTCCGTGCACCCTTACCATGCACCTGAAGAGGTGCTGTCTTGGTGTTTTGGACTTGGTGTTTTTAAAAAATCACAGTACACTTCCTTGAGGAGTGTCGGGAAGAGTGACGTCACAAAGAATGAAGGCACCAAGATGCAGTATGACCATGGGGGAGAGTCAAGGTCATTCCATGGCCTGGATTTGAGACCAGGATAGATTGTGCTGGACTGTAGAGGTCCCCTAGTTCAGCCTCTTCTTTGTATGGAAGAGAGGTGATACTCAGGGGCCAGAGGTAACTCATCCATGTTCTAAGGAACAGCACAGAGGTGATGTGGTGGATGCTGCCAAAGGCCTCTGTGATGTGCTGGGAGTTGGGACCACCTCTACCTCTGTTGTAGAGTACTGTAGGCTTTGCAGTATTAGGGTTGATGGCTGGATTTTGACATTTCCCTGTTCCTAACCTCCACATACTCCCCCACTGGAAATAACTGCTCATGAAAACTGCATTATAATGAGGGACTTCTGTTTCTGACAAAATGATTCCCATCGGCTTCAGGAGTGACTAGTTGATTCAAATGTTCTGTTTGGGAGAGTCAAGCTGGTTGTTATTAGAGAACAAATGTTGACGATTGTCATTCCTTGCTTCTTCCTCCCACATCTGTTTGGGGCCTTCTCATCAATGAGGTATCTCTGGCCATTCCCTGAATGCTTTCAGAAAAGGACTTCTAGAAGAGACTGACTTTCCAGTAGAAAAGTTAAAACCACAAGATTAATGTGATAAGAACTAAGAAATCCCTTGCAGGTTTGCACTGAAAATGTGTTTTCAATGCACAGAGGTGCCCAGTCAGGAAGGAAATATTAGGGAGGGATTATTTGCATCAGCAGAGTTCCTTGCCTTTGGAAACTCCACCATAATTACACACTGGTAATTAGAATCACATACTAGCAAGTCAATACACTTCAAATGCTGATCAGCTGGGCTTACGGAGGAGAGCAGGTCTGCTTTTATTAGGGGACTGAATACAAGTGAAAGGAGTCCTCTGAATCCTGGATCCTTAAAAACACATCAACACTTGAAAAGAATTAAGATATGGGGATTTTGTATGGAATAATTCATCACTTCACTCCAGATTAGTTTTTTACAATAGGAAGGACTGGCTCTTGAGGAAATTTCCCATAACCAACATTTACTGTCATTACCTCATGCATCTCACATTGTCCTTTATCATACCCCCCGCCAAGTCCACAGGGGTCACACAGGTCAACCCGGTGGCCTGGCCCCTGGGCAGTGTGGGCCAGCTGTATTGTTGCTTGTTTTTCCCAGAGAACAACTTAGCCTCAACACCTTAATCTAAAGGGACCAATGACACAGAGGTGCCAGGCATTGATGAAGACAAGAGGGGCAGCGTTTTGGGCTGCGGGAGCACTTGGGGCGACCCTGTCTGACACCCCATGCCCCTTCATGCTCAGGTTGCACCGCCCCACACGGAAAGGCCTTGCAGGCAGTGGTAAAAAGCTTCCTTTCTTTGACATGGATTTTTTTAAAAAATGTTTATTGTTATTCAATTACAGTTGTATGCCTTTTCTCCCCATCCCTCCACCCCACCCCAGCTGAACCCACCTCCCTCCCCCACCTCCACATGGATTTTTGAATTGATCTAATCTTGATTTCTTAAAAAAGCAGTTAACACTTTACTGTATAATCTTTTGGAAATGTTTTATGTATATAGCATCATGAACTCTTCAAAAGGCTCATTCCATACCTTGCCAAATTATTGTCCAGAGGAATATGCCGTAGACACTCCTACCTACTCTAAACGAGCACCTTGATTGTTATTATTTTAAAAGTCAATGTGTTGGGTAATAATACTTCACTGTCATTTTTACTAGAATTTATATAACTCTAATGAAATTGATTATCATTTTGAATGTTGATTTTTTTTTGCATTTTAGTATTTATTTATTTGTTAGAATTATTTATTGTTGTTCAATTACAGTTGTCTGCATTTGCCCCCCACTATTCCCCCCAGCCCAGCCAAAGCCACCTCCCTCCTTTGCTTTCACCTTCCTCCTGGGTTTTGTCCATGTGTCCTTTATAGTAGTTCCTGAAAACCCCTCCCCCCATTATCCCCTCCCACCTCCCCTCTGGTTACTGTCAAATTGTTCTTAATTTAAATCTCTCTGGTTATATTCTTCTTGCTTGTTTGTTTTGTTGACTAGATTCCACTTAAAGGTGAGATCATATGGTATTTGTCCCTTGCTGTCTGGCTTATTTCACTTAGCATAATGCTCTCCAGTTCCATCCATGCTGTTGCAAAAGGTAGAAGCTCCTTCTTTCTCTCTGCTGTGTAGAATTCCATTGTGTAAATGTACCATAGTTTTTTGATCCACTCGCTTACTGATGGGCACTTAGGTTGCTTCTAGCACTTGGCTATTGTAAATTGTGCTGCTATGAACATTGGGGTGCACAGGTTCTTTTGGATTGGTGTTTCAGGGTTGGTAGGATATAATCCCAGCAGCGAAATTGCTGGGTCAAAGGCAGTTCCATTTTTAGTTTTCTAAGGAAATTCTATACTGTTTTCCACAGTGGCCTCACCAGTCTACATTCCCACCAACAGTGCACTAGGGTTCCCTTTTCTCCACATCCTCTCCAACACTTGTTTGTTGATTTGTTTATTATGGCCATTCTGACTGGTGTGAGATGGTACCTCATTATGGTGTTAATTTGCATCTCTGTGATGATTTTTTTATTAAGAATGTTTTTAGAGCAGTTCTAGGTTCACAACAAAATTGAGGGAAAGCTACAGAGATTTTACACATACCCACTATTCTGACACACGCACGGCCGCCCCCATTACCAACATCCCCTACCGAAGTGATGTATTTGTTATAATGGATGACCCTACATGGACATGTTACCATCGCTCAAAGTCCACAATTGACATCACAGCTCACTTTTGGTGTTGTGCCGTCCATAGATTCGGTCTTCACTGCCCTAAAAATCCTCTGTGCTCCACCTGTTCATCTGCTCCTCCCCCTCCTGACTGCTGGCAACCACTGGCCTCTTATAATTTGTTTTTCTCAAAGTGGAAAAGTGAAGAGCAACAGTTTTTAGTTCTAAGGAAATGTCCTATGAACCTTCATAAGACCTAGGAACTAAGGCGGGGAAAAAAACTGAGGAGAAGACAGCGTAAAGAATCTGAAGATAGTACTTGCCCTGGAGCCGACATCTGAGATTCCCTGGGAACCTGGCCCTGAGGCTCGCCATGCTGTCCCTGCTGTGAGAGCAGCATCGGGATAACAAGATGGGGGCGGAGCTGGTCCACAGAGACAGCGATTCCATCCTGCTCCACTGTTCCTTCTGAAGGCTTGTCTGTGCCAGCTACTTCTGTTCATCATAGGATCCTTCCTGGCTCTGCAACACATATGTGAGGAGCGACGAGAGCACGCCGTTGGAACTCATTTCTAAATGTGGAAAATATATAGTTAACATGGGGATTCTTAAAGTGTTAATATTATTCTCCATGTGTGTCCATAGCCATATGCAGAAGTAGATCTAAAGAGTGGTACCTGTGGGCATTGCCTCTCACTGTGAAGTGGCTAAGCCTGAAGACCTGTTCCAGGCTGCCTTTGAGGCGGGCTGGGTACATGGGCCAGGACCTGGTCCTCAGTTTGTAGATGGGGTACCTTGATTAAGTCCATTCATTGAGGGAGGGTGGTTAGGTGTCAGGGAAACCACTCACACCATTTTCACTCAGAAGCCTATTTTAATCATTGGAACAACTTACTGGACTGTGACACCCTTGGGGACAGGTCTCACAGCTTACTTTGTGTCCTTAGTACCTAACATACTGTCAGGCATATAATAGGTTCTTTTTAAAGAAAAAATTTTTTACAGCTTTTTTGAAGTATAAGGGATGTAGAATCAATGCACATTTTTAAAGTTTCCATTTGGTGAGCTTGCTACATGTCTAAATTCATGAAACCACAACAAGCATGGTAATGAACCCATTCATCCCCCCACGGTTCCTTCTGTTCCTTGCAAACAGGTCCCCTTACTGCTGCTCTTCCCAACCACAGTCCTGCTTTCTGTCACTACAGATTAGTTTCCATTTTCTAGAATTTTATATAAATGGAATCATACGACATGCGTTCTATTTATTTTCTTTGGCCTGGCTGTTTTCACTCAGCAAAATTATTTTGAGATTCATTGATGTTGTTCAATACATTAATCATTTGCTCCTTTTTATTGCCGAATAGTATTCCATTGTATTAACCATAATAGGTACTTGACAAAGTTTATTATATTGTCTTGAAAGTTAAATTTTAAAAATACACTCAGGGGAAGAGTGGATAATGGGGATCACACTATTTCCATTGAATAGGTCCACTTAGAAAGTCCAAATAGAAATGAGGAGGTGAGTTGGTATGGTAGAGACTTCTTTTTGTCATTCAATATGTGTTCTCCCTTCTTTCATAGTAATAGAATGCCTGATTTTTGGCTGGTCACAGAACTGTCTGGAATGAACACTACATTTCTCAGGCTTCTGTTTGGCTAAGTGTGGCCATGTGACTAAATTGTGGCCAATATGATATAAACAGAAGGGATGTGTGAAACCTAAAAAACTTCCTTAAAGAAAGGGGCATGTCCTTCTCCTCTTTTCCTTCCTTTCTGCTGTCTGGAATGTACTTGTAATGTCTGGAGCTCTAGCAGCTATTTTGGACCAGAAGGGTCCTTGAAACTAGAAGCCGCTGTGGCAGGACAATAAGTAGAAGAAGCCAGGGTCCTTCAAACCATATAGTGCTGTCCCTGCCCTGGACTAACTACCACCAGGCTTTACAACTATGAGAGAGAAATAAATTTGACTATGTTTAAGCTTTAAAAGCCTGTTTTGTGTTTTCCTGGGCTTTTTTTTTTTTTTTCCCCAGCTAAAGCAATCCTCAGTGATCAAGGTGGTAAGGGTAAAGTTAGAGAACAAGAGGGAGTTTGATGTTGCCAAAAGGGTAATTTACATCATGATAACAGAAAAACTTGCTAGCTATAAGATATTTGCACTTTATTGTTTAAATAGTGGAAATTCTCCTCAGGTATGGTATACATTAAGAGTATAGGCCCTGGAACCAGGATGCCTGGGTTTGAATCCCAGCTGTACCACATGCTTGCTGTGTGACATTGGGCAAGAGACTTAACCTCTCTGAATCTCTGGTGATAGTCCCTACTTTGTAAAGTAGAGTAGTGGCATCCATTTTTGCTCTAAGGATGGTTCCAAATAGAAACCCAACATCTGCTATGGAACCTCTTTTGATGAGTTCTGGGAAAACACCAACAAATCATTGTTACCCATCCTCTGCAACTCACTCCTATCTATTTGTATCCATCAGGAACATGTTAGACTTCCAAAAATTGTAACTTATTTTGTATTAATTTACTTTTAACTTGGTGGCTCTCTGGTGGGATATGGAGTTAGCCTAACCTTGTTAAAATGTTTTACAACTCATAGTTATTTAGGGTGGCTTATTTGGAAACCCTCTCTGTAGATGTCTAGTCTCATTTATTGTGTATGAATTCTTGTTATGTTTAGTCCCTAGTGATGTTTTGGCTTTCTCGCTCTCCCTCTCTTTTGAAATATTTCAAACACAGAAAAGTATGTGTGTCCAGATGTCATTTATCTTTCAAACACAACTCTGTAGCACAGTAGCTGTCAGCTTTATTTATTGATTTAGCGGTGGGACCCTTGTTTCAAATGACACTGTATGCAGACCCCCGTCATAGAGACCATAGATTAGACTCGGAGCTTCTCTGGTCGAAGTGGGAGTGGAGGGCTTGGAGCCCCACTGGATAAAACTCCTCCTGCCTCCCCCTCCCCACTCTGCGGGGCCCCTGGGATGTGCTCACAGACGAAGGGCCTGTGAATGTAGCTGGAAACCACAGATTTGGAATAAGTTCAAGATCCAGAAAGCAAGCTGAACACTGTTCTCTGATCAATCAAAATAAGTGACACAATGCCCAAATGCTTAAGCCCATACCTTAATTTTTAAAGGCACCTGTAAGACTCTCATTCAGAGCTCTGTGCTCTTATTCTAGCCGTAGTTCTGACAAGCTTTGTAATCTGGCTGCCCAGGCGCAGAAGAACAGAAGAACAGCTTAGAGAGGGAAGGCACTCAGACACAGTCTAACTGCTTCCAGTTAGACCAGTGAGAGAGGAGGCAAGGATGTTTAAAAAGGCAAACACGGCATTAATACCACCTTCTGAGGTCATTCAGGGTAATCGTAGTCTTCCAGTGGGTCACAAAAGTATGGTAATATATATTTACATATGCATGTGTGTGCATGTACATATAGTTATGGGAGTGGGTGTGTAGTAATATACAGTGTGTAAATATATATAGTATTTTGCTTAATGATGATGACCCTAAAAAGAAAAGCCTCACTTTTATATTTTACATTCTGTTTTATAGTAGTAAAAATAATACTTGTTGAAATAATTATTAGGTATCAGGCACTGTTCTAAGTGGTATTTTTATTCTCACTTGAGGATGTGCTTATTGATTTCAGAGAAAGGGGAAGGAAGGGAGAGAGAGAGAGGGAGAGAAGCACTAATCATTTGCCTCTCGCATGCTCCCTGACAGGGGACTGAACCCACAACCTAGGCATGTGCCTTGACCGGGAATTGAACCTGTGAACTTCTGGTTTATACAGTGACACTTGAACCACGTGAACCACACCAGCCAGGGCTCTAAGTGTTTTTATATAGTTAACTTATTTAACCCTCACCACTACTTTACAAAGTAGGGACTATTGCCAGAGACTCAGAGAGGTTAAGTCTCTTGCCCAATGACACACAGCAAGCATGTGGTAGAGCTGGGATTCAAACCCAGGTATCCTGGCTCCAGGGCCTATGATGTTAACATATACCATATCTGAGGAGAATGTCCGCTATTTAAACAGTAAATGCATACGACTTATAACTAGCAGTGTTTTCAGCTATGTGGAAACTCACTCGGCCTCTAACAGTCCTGAACAAACCGAAGAACAAATGGAACTGGGAATGGAACCCAGGTCTCCTGATGCCTCTGATGCTTTCCCCTCTGCCGTGTGGCTCACTGGGAAGGCCACAGAGAGGCAGACTGACCCAAGCAGGTCTGAGTGACCAGAAGCTGTCCTACCCTCAGACTTGGAGGTGGAAGGGAATGAACCACGTGGACCCCAACCGCCTACAAGATGGCTGTGTTTTCATTTGTAGTATCGTCATCTTCCCAGTGGCTGGAGAGGTTTTTTGGAGTTGACATAAAGGCTACTGTATTTTTTAGAGGCATTTTCTTTCTGGCCTGTGTTTATATTCTGTGGCGGAAGAGTCAGAAGCTTCAAGTTTCAAAAGCAAATCTTGTTTCAAGTTACTTAAGTGCCAGGGTGTGGGGCGTAGCTCGTCCTGTTCACTCAGGCACCGGGCCTGGCTTGACTTCACGTCCAGGTTCGGCTGCTGTTCTCTGTGCTGCAGGTGGCAGAACCAGCCTTGGCGTTTCCTGTCGTTGTGCCTGTGGGTATGCACTCATTCCCAGCTCACTGGAATAAACCAAGATTTGAAGGGAAGCTTCCAGTGGCAAAAGGTCCACACACTCTGAAAGGAAGCCATGGGCACATTTTCTTAGCAGTCTGGTGTCTCAGTCACCTTGGGCTGCTACAGCAGGACACCAGAGGCTGGGGGCTCGAGTGACAAACACTAACCTCTCAAGGTTCTGCAGGCTGGAAGTCTGGGATCAGGTGCCTGCGTGGTGGGGGCTGGTGAGGACCCTCTTTCTGGTTCACAGGCGCTTCCTCCCTCTCACTTATCCTTATACTGGTGCTAATCCAACCACAAGGGCTCCACCCTCATGGCTGCATTACCTCTCAGAGCCCCACTTCGAACACCATCACCCTGCGCTTTAGGACTTCACAGTATGAATCTTGAGGGGACCCAGCAATTCACTCCAGAGCAGCTGGAGTGTGAATTTAGTGTGCTTGCCCCTCAGTGGCGCTCAGGATTGCTGTAGGATGATGAGCCACATGCAACGTATCTCACACACAGGCTTTAAGGAAATATTTTTTTTTCTCTATTTGCTGAACTCTTAGCAAAATCAAGTTCCTGACAATTTGTTAATCACATCATATTCTTTCAAGCCAATCCCCCTTCTGCAACCTTGCCTGCCTGGTGAACTCCTATTCATCCTACAGATCCCTGTTTCTTTGTGACCACCTTTGTGCTATTTCTGAACATTGAACATATCTCTAGATAGAGTATATCTCATGGGCTAGTAGTTACTCATTGCATATACACTGCATCTGTTAGAATGTGAGTTTTGTGAGGATAGGATTCATAACTTATGTATCACCATAGCCTTGGACATAGAAGGTGTGATGTGCAGAATTCCAAGATGGCCCCTGAGTTTCCTGCCCCCTGGCATACACACCTTACATAATTCCTTCTTTCTGAGTGGGGGTAGCACCTGTGAATATGATGGATGTCACTTCCCTGAAAGGTTGTATTATATGGCTAAGGTAAGGGGTCTTGGTGATGTAGTTAAGGTCTCCAATCCATTGATTCTGAGTTCATCAAAAGGGAGATCACACTGGGGTAGGGGTGCTGTCCTAACCAGGCAAAAGTCCTTGACTAAGGACTGGGCCCTTCCTGGAGGAAGAGCTTCTCCTGCTGGCTTTGAAGAAGCACACAGCCCTGTTTTGAGAACATGGGCCGGAGTGGCAAGGACCTGAGGGGCCTCCAGGAGCTGAGAGCACTTCACAGCCAATGGCTTTGAAGAAACTGGGAGCTCAGCTCTGCAGCCACCAGGAAGGGAGTTCTGCCTACGACTCAAAGACACTTGGAAGTGGTGGGTTCTTCCCCAGGCAAGCCTCTGGATGGGAAGGTAGCCCCGCTGACACCTTAGTTGCAACCTTACGAGAGCCTGAGCAGAGACGCAGGTTAGCCATGCCTGGACTCCTGACCCCTGGGAGCTATGAGATAGTAAATGTCTGTTGTTATAAGCCACTCACGCTATGCAACACTAGAAAACTAACACAGCAGACATTCCTTAAATGTTAGTTGAGTTTAATTTAATCAGGGAAATAGAATACTTAACATGAATCTTTACTAAAGCTTTGGCCAATTTTGAAAATGTAGACATCTTAAAGATTTGCTCTCTTCCTTCGAGTCTTATTCCCATTCAATCAGCTTTACACACTTCCAGGGTCCCCTTAAATACCAGCTTCTGATTGCCTGGAAATAGGACGCACGATTCTTTCCAGCCATCATTCGGCATTCTTGGGAGATAGAATGGATCAAAATTGCTGTTGAAATGAGACCACCATCATTTTCCAGTCTGCTCACTATGTACAGAGCTCAGGATGATTGGAAAATGTAAAACACATGTGAGTGGTTCAACCCCTTCAGTTAAATCATATTTACATAGATCAGTTTTCCCAAGGGACATGCGTTAGCTGAACTTCGGCAATTAAAAAAAAAAAAAACCCACCACAAACACAAAACTAGAACCTTTTGCTAAAGCCAAGAAACATGGAGGAGTTAAGCCATCTCAGATGTAATGGTTTGTTTTGAGAAGCGTCTAGTCTGTTGTCTGTATGTGTGCTTGTGTTTTCAAGGTGGGAGAGAAGCAGAACTTGAGAGATCTTCAGCTGCGGAGATAGAAACCCGGTACAGGCACTTCGGTTCCACCAAAGAAGCTGACACCCCCAGGATCCCCGATGACGCAGGTCAGGGACATGCTGCGGGCTCTCTGTTACTTTCCAGAGCCACCTGAGGGCCTATGGCAACAGAGGACTGTGAATGTGCAGAAAACAAAATCGGATCCAGTCTTGGCCTTGGTGTTCTACCCAGGACAAGTTTCCAGGACCTTGAACTATCACCTCATGGGGGTCGCTCCTTGCTGTTTTGCCTGTGAGGAATAAGAACGATCTTTTGGTCCAGGGATCCTCTTCCCTCCCATTGCCCACATTTTCAGTTCCGTGTGCCCTTGGCTAAATGTAACTTCCTGTTTCTAAGAAAAGATGCCGAAAGAGCCTTTTGAAGGCCTCAGACAGTCTCAGAAGGGTTCTTGCGCAGCAAACAACAGTTTGATGAGTTAAGTGTAAATGATCAGAGACATATGGATTACATTTTGGGGGAAATACACATGGACTTACAATGTAAAGCAGGGCAGTGGGGGTGGGAGGGTGGGGTGTAGAAGGGAATGGTTGGAAAAATGTGGTTTGGGTCTTGCCAACTGCAAAACGTTAGGAACAAATAATTCGAGATGTTTTGCCCAACCTAAAGCATGGTTGGATTCACCCTTTCCTTCTATTTATGTGTCATTTTACATGCCTTGGGTCTTGAGTAGATTCTTAAAAATGCAGTTATTTTGAAAGATCCTGGCATGTCATTTCTGTGTTGCCTCTGAGTGTGAAGGGTGAGGTGGTGTTGGGGGAAGAGCTGGGCATTTAGAAACATCTGTCTGCCTCTGGGCCAAACCGCTCCTCAGCCCCTCCAGGATATTCATCCCATTCACGCAGGTTCCAAGTCCAGGCTGTGTCTGCCCGAGAAAGTTTCTTAAGCTCAGTCTCCCCACCTGTAAAATGGAGACAGTACCGACCCCAAGGCTCATGGGGATAGAGCTGTTCCGTGGTATAACGTTAGGAATGTGGACTCTAGAGACACGTTCCTGGGACACACATCCCAGCTCTGACACTCGAATGAACTTGAGCAAGTTCTTTAGCCAATCTGTGCTTCAGCTTCTTCATCTGTAAAATGGGGAGATTGTTGGCATCTGCCATATAGAGTTACCTTGAGACTTATAAGAGCTACTACATGAAAAGAACTTAGCACGGTGCCTGGCACATAATAAGTATTTGGCAAATGCTAATCATTGTTTATGATTGCTCTTGTTCCACTGAGCTTTTTGGCATGATAGAAAATGAGGTGACTTCATCTCGAGGCTGGGGACATGGACAGCCCCTTATCCTGACTTGGGGGTCTCCTCCAGCTTACTTGCCCTTTCTTACTGCTTCAGTTTGTAGATTAATTCCCTACTTCTTTCACTCCCAAATAAAAAGCAGGCAGATTCCTCCATCTGAATTAGACTCATTTTTTTCTCCATCCTGGGAAGGATCCTTTCTCTCCTCTGCTTTACAACTGTGTAGCACTCAGAGTCACTTAATTCAAGAGCCCAACTAAATCGGACTACAGTGTGAGGGAACTCTGGGGGCTCAAATGGAAGAAAAATCTTGAGCCCAGAGTTGTGTTGGTTTAACGCATTGCTCCTCAATCCTTCTTGCACGTTAGGATGAACTGGGGAGTATTAAAAACATGGAGGGTGGAGCTTGGCATTAGTAAATTCTAATACTCTCTAGGATGCTTCTAATGTGCAGCCAAGGCAGACAACCACTGACTAAGGCATTCAGTAGGCTTTTCAGGTGCTTCCCACCATCATTTCTGATCCTCACCACTTTCAACTCATTGGCGCTTCCTTCAGAGGCCAGATAGGACCTGACTTCTGTCTTCCGCGCAGTGGGCAAGCTTTCCTCTGGGGCTCTGTGCAATGAAGAGTTTGAGATTCGGTAGTCAGAATTGTGTTCTCCACTCCTCTCTTTCCTTTGTTTACTATGCTACCTGGTTTGTGAGCCTTTCCTCCAGCTGCAAGCAATTGGTGCAAGTTGTAAACTATCGTAAAACTGTTGTATCTCTCTAACTACGACTGGAGGCTGGAAAATGCTGCTTCAGAAGCCCCTCTCCCCTGTGACCTCAGGCCTGATAGTTCTCAGATTGTGGCCAAATTATTATAATTCTTTGCACCTCGGTTTTCTAACCTGTGAAATGAGAAAGCTGTCTTCATTTCACGCTGTGTTCTTTGAAGCCCTGGAGTCAACAGCGTACTTATTGGGAATCGCGGGGGATGGAGAGCATGGGGTCTAGGCTCCCTCATCCCTCGTTCAACTAGCAAAGGGCCACTTACATCTATTTTATATATGTGGTATCTGTGCCAGGTTGCATTATTGTCAGCATATAATCACTCCTTCGCTCCCCTCCTTGGAGTAGATGTCACCTGTCCTACTGGCTTTGGCCTTGGCCATATGACTTACTTTGACCAATGGAGGGGGAGAGGATGTGATGTGAGTAGAGGCTTGTCTCTTGTGCTCTTCTGTTTACTACGAGAACGTGTCCACGGGTAGCCACAGGTCCAAGGAGAAAGAGACATCTGTGGCACACACCTATACCCAACCCGTACCTGAGCAAGAACTCCCCAGCTGAGTCCCTCCTAGACCAGCTCATTGTCACCTACAGACCTGTGAGCATGAGAATAAATGCCATTCTACTTTGTTAAGAGCCATTCTGTTTTGGGGTGGCTTGTTACACAGCATTCTTGCAGCCAGAGCTAATATAGATTACAAACTGGTTTGGTTCAATAATCAGATCCTTTGGTGTAAACATAGTTTGAAAAGCACTGGATTTGCTGATTCCAGGTTCCCCATCCAGTGCTAACAACTGTGGTCTGTTCTCAGTGTCTACAGGAGGGAGAGGGAGAAAGAAAGGGTTTTGGAAACAAGAAAAATCTTGTGGGAAGAAAGAGAAGATAAGGGAAACTCTTTCTGAGGGAAGAGGGGGCTCTTAGGGAGGAGAGACAGGCACATCCACAGTTTGAGTATGTTTTGTTTCTTCTGCGAACCCTCAAGTACACAGGTTTCCCTGCTGGCTTTATTTCACACCATCCCATTATTTCACCCCTTTCTGTATTCCACTTTCACAACCTCTGAAATTCCAGGAAGAAGGTGAAAGAATAACATTGCACAAAGCCCTGGGTTGTGCTGTGTTTATTTCGTGATGGACCAGTCACTTGGGCTTAACCTCAGGCTGACCTTTCTGATTCCAGACAAGACAGCAAAGCTTTGCTAACAAAGTCACACTCATAAGGAACAGAAACAGCTTACTCTCCTGACCAAAGATGTTTTCCACTTACACTATTTGTGTCCATGGTCACAAATGAGGTTCCAGGGAAGTCATTTCTAGGAATTCCTAGAGTACTTTATTGCTAAAGTGCATGCATGGAGACCTTGGGGTCTCAGAAAATTGGCACTGCCCCCTAAATTCTGGGTATATTAGCTGCAGGATGGAGGGAGGGAGAAAGAGGAAGCTCTTAGGTTATTTCCAAGCCTGTTTCACTCCAGACCTTTGCAACAGGGTTTAATTTTATTCTTGAAGTTTTGAGAACATCTCAAATGTAAATATAAAACCATCTTCCAAAGCCAAGACTAAGGGATATTTGGTTGCCTTCTGTTTTGATGAGTAATTAAAGGGTCACCATATCATGCTTGAAGGTGGGTGGCCTCTTCAAGGATGAACAACATTTTGGATGGGGTCGTGGAAGGATGGGTCTAGTTCCCAGAAAGAAAGAGAGTCTTTGTGGAGTCAGGGAGGCCAGCACGTGGTAGGCTGGCCTTTGTCTGGGGCAGGGGCTTGGTTCAAGGCCATCTCCACTATCAGCCTGTGCTCAGGTTGCGTCCTACACTGATGGCCATCTGAATTTGGGTATCAGGTGTTTTGTCTGCGTGTTTGCGCTGGATCGAATGCCTCTGAGGACAAGAGGAGCTGATTAATATTTTAGAGGCAGAGCTCGGCACTGCCTGTGCACAGAGAATTCCACTGTCAGGCTCTTGGGGGCCTGAGTCGAGGACCGACAGTGCCACGTGGGGAGAAGAGGCTTCTGGGAGACAGTTTATTTTAGGCTGATGTAAAAGTAGCAAACATGTGTCAATGGTTGTAGCTATTTAGTGCCAGGAGATTTTATAATAAAAGCCCTTTCCTGGTGACCTCTAAAAAAATAAAAGAATTATACCTACCCAACTAATAGAAAGGGAGGATGACATTTAAAAAGACATGCCCTGGCAGGTGGGGCTCAGTGGACTGAGCACCAGCCTGAGAACTGAAAGGTCGCCAGTTTGATTCCCAGTCAGAGCACATGCATGGGTCGCGGGCCAGGTCCTTGGTTGGGGACATGTGAGAGGCAATCGATCACTCTGTCTCTCACACATTGATGTTTCCCTCTCTCTCTCCCTCCCTTCTTCTCTCTCTAAAGGTAAATCAATAAAATCTTTAAAAAAAAATTTAAAAAGATAAAATCAATCTAGATAAAGGCAAGAAAAAAGAGAAAAGGAACATAGATACTTTGGACAAATACTAAGCTGGTATCTTTATGTCCAAATGAATCAGTAGTCACATTAAATGTGAATGCACTAGATATTACAGTTGAAAGGTAAAGGTTGTCAGACTGAATAACAAGCAAAACCCAAGTATATGCACCTTGCAAATGGCATAGCTTAGAAGAAGCTTATCGGAACCCGCCGTCTGGGTCCATAAATGGCCACAGCCCTTTGTGAAAGCAACGGGTAGGTAGGTCCCAATGACCCTCTGCTTATTATACTGTTTGGTCGTATAGGTCACGGTAACAGTTCAAACCTCAGAGTCTGGGGTAGAATAGGCCTTAGTCCAAATCCCATCTCTGCCCTGTGCAAGCTGTGTGACGGGCAAATGACAGTCCTTCCTGTTTTCACCCGTAAAATGAGGATAATTTCTACTTTTCTCATGGGGATATTGTGAGGAGTCAGTGATATTTTGGGTGTAAAGTGTGTAGCACAGAGCCTGGCACATAGTAGCTGCTCAATAAGTATATTAGCTCAATGTTGGCTAATATAATCCCTGCTGCAGCTGAAGTTTTTATTACAGAAATAATTAAGCTAAAGAAAAATGTTCTATGCATAAAGATGTTTATTATACTCTGTAGCAATAAGAAATTAGAAACAATCTAAATGTCTCATTCAATCATTCATTCAACAAATATTTATTGAGATCCTATTATGTGCCGGGCACAGTGTCCCACTGTTTGGGACGTATCAGTAACTAAGACAGACAGAGATCCTTGCTTTCGTGGTGGGGACTGTGTCACTAACCTGGGGGGTGGTAACTCAATGGAAGGTTTCACAGTATTAAAACAATAGCAACGAAGACATGGAAAGGGGTCATATCATGTAAGATCAAAAAGCAGAAGAGGAAAACATGTGCCAGGTGGCGAGACACAAAAATGGAGTTTTGAAAATGAAAATGGTTGTAAGAGGGATGGGATCATGTGTTTTGCTTGTTAATAATTTCCGAAATGGTTTTACGATATTATAGAAAAGATGTAATTGAGAAAAGTGAATTGGCACGAGGAACAGTGTCTTCTGGTTTAGGAATCAAAGTGAGGCCTGTAGGCAGGAGAGGAAATTGCCAGTGTAACAGGGAAGGGAAAATTGCTCTTTCACAATAGCAATGGCTGTTGCCGCTCCCAGGGCGCAGTGGATTTCATGCCAGGGAAGGCGGTCCTGTGGTGAGGGAACCTCGTGCAGCAGACGGGTGAGAGAGGTCCCGGAGCCCCTGCAAGGGGGCAGTGCAGACTTCAACTTGTCTATATGACAAAGTAACAGGAACTTCCTTTTTTCCTCGGCAGTTTGGGGATGGAGGGAGGAATTTAGAGCCTGGATTGGGAGAAGATGAGCAAGGGAAAGTCCAGCTGGAGAGGGTGAGAGCGGGTACAACAGCGACTTTAAGGACACTGATGACTACTGATCAGTTGTGAGCTATTTTCTCATCTGTTTTTCCCAAGTGTCAGTAAAACTATTATTATTCACAACAGTGATTCTCCATCCATTTGGGGAATGATCGGGGTGAGTGGGGGAGTGCAGACAGATGCACAGACATAAACGCAGGAGGCAAGATGGCGAGAGCAGACCAAGGAGTCCCTGGCAAGGAGACTGCAAGCACCCCACACACTCCCCCTTAGGAGTCTGAAGGAGGGCGCTGTACTCACATGGGCTGAGGGCTCAGGCCCTCTGTTAGAAGGAGGCTGGTGCCATAGGACGTGCAGAGTTCACATACACAGGGCCATCTGAGGGTCCTGGCCAGAGGCTACCTTTTCTTATTTACCCCTCCTAGGAAATGTCCATTGTTCCATGACCGCCATTAGCAACACCACCTTCAGCAAAGGGAACTGCTGTAGCCGGGAGTCCTGCTGTCTTATGTGCGAGGAGCTCTGCACAAGTCCAGTCTGCCCGCGAAGGCCCCAGTGACAATGAGATGGGTGGACCATTTAGCTCCTCAGGCAGGTGGGTGGAGAGGTGGGAAGGGAAGGGAAGGCTAAGCAGACATGAAGAAGAGTGATTCCGGGCTGCCGAGGGTGGTGGTGAGGGCAGCGGTGGTGGCAGCAGTGGTGGCAGCGGTGGTGGCAGCGGTGGTAGGGGAAGTGGCACAAGTCTCCTAGGACCACTGGGGAATGGTCTCGAGACTCTGATTCCTGCTCCCAGGAGACCTTGCGTACATAAAGTCTCCTAGAACATCGAAGCCATGTAGCATTGGTGCACCATGGTGGGGTGGGTGGGAGCTGGCTGCCCTGGGTGCAGGCCGCAGGGGTGAGGGGAGGAGAGAACATTGTCTGTAGACAATTTAGAAACAGTAATAAAACAAACTGCTTTTTATTATCATCATGTGCCAACAATTCTAAGCACTGTGGTGATAAAACACCCCTCCCTGCAGGGTCAGATAAAATACCCCTCCCCGCAGTTCAGGTTATCCCTGTCCCCTGCACCTCCCCTGCCACTGGATGGAGAATAGCCAAGTGGGGGAACCAGAGGGGCACGAGCAGGAAGGAAACCCAAATTCCTCAATCTGGCAAATAAGAGACTTCTCAGGACTGAACTTGAAAAATGTGAGCCTGGCCAAGAGCGGGCAAGAACACCCTCAGGCGACAGCAGCGGAGCAGGGGTTAAGCAAACGTGGGTGCCAAGCAGTGGCAGCTTGGTAAACACTCGGCTCACATCCTCAGCAAGCACTCAAGATTAGTGTCTTTTCAGAGAAAAGACAAGACAGAATCTCAGCCGAGGCAGGGAGAGAGAGCGCCAGCACCTTGTTTGCAAGATTTTGAGGCCATGTTCTGAGAAAAGCTGGGACAAGTATGCTTGGCCATCCTATAGGCCCCAGGCAGTGCACGGGCGTGGGGGCACCCACATTTCTCTCAATCCTGGTGGAAAGAGGCCAGGAAAGTTTAGAGCAGTTCCCGGAGTGTGGTCCCCCAACGTCACCCGGAAACCTGTCAGAAATGCACATTCTCAGGCCCCACCTGGACCTACTGAATGAGAGACCCTGGGGCTGGGCCCAGCCCTCCGTGTCTCCGAGACTCTCACGCCCGCTAAGGGTTGAGAGCACAGGTTCAGAGCTGACTCGGGCTTGGCTCCGCCTGAGAGGTGGTGGCAGCTCGCACCCATCCCCTCTCCTGCATCTGGGCACCTGAGCTCGTGGGGCTGGAGGATGAGTGATATGACAGGACCAGTGGAGAAGATGCAGGCGTTTTAAAACTATTTGTGAACAGCATTCGTTCACTACTGGGTTTGTGGAATGTACTGAATAAGATTCCAAGGAAAGAACCTGCTAGTTCTGTTTCATATTATTTGGGGAAATGTACTCTAATGGTCCAACCCAATCCTTACTGTTTGGGTAAGTTTTTCCGATTGTCTAACCTGACACCCCTCTGCTATACCTGCAGGTCTTGAGGGAATGCAGTCCTAGAAACGACAGCTTTCCTCACACGGTCGTTGATCCCAAAGTCACAGGAAGAAGGGGAAATGAGAGGGAGAGGGCTTCCTAGAAACCACAGCCCATGGGCTGGGCCCAGGCAGTCCCGTGTGGAGGGGGCACCCGGGGCCCTGGGGTTAGGCCCCGGGGCATGAACAGTGGCTGGTATCACTTTGCTGTGTTGCGAGGTTGTGTAATGAGGCAGAAAAACGCATCAGTTTTGAGAGTCAGAGTGGATGAAAATGTAGCCCTCCTATTTACAAGCTGTTTGACCTTGGCCAAGTTTTTAATTTCTCCTGAGTGTCCGGGTGCTTATCTCAAAACTGGGGTTCATCCACCAGAGTGTTGTGCAAATTCTTGGGGCCAAGGGTGTGATGTGGTTGCTCTTCGAGACCGGGAGGCCCCACAGAGGACGCTGGAGCCAGGTGGTGGGGACGTTGTAAACACTCCTTACAAAACCTTTCACCAGGGTTCTTTTGTACACGGAACAGCAGCGTGACTTTTCCCCTGAGGGGCTTCACACCTAGGGCCACGGGGGAGAGACAGCCCACATGTGGATTTAACCTCCTCAGGTGGTGTGGTGGGGTGGCAGGGAGAAAGGGCTGGCTGAGGGCTTCCCCAGAGCCTCCCGTGGCAACAGCTCAGTGATCGCAAACCTGTCCCCACAAATGGCATCGCCCCTGCTGAGGGCTGACAGTCCCTGGGAGGGGCATGCAGCCAGGCTCTGTGGTAAGGGAAGGAGGGTGTGCAGGGTGGGGGTCCTGCTCAGGAAGGTGATGTTCAGGGGTGCCAAACTCATCTTCACCGGGGGCCACATCAGCCTCATTGTTGCCTTCAAAGGGCCAAATGTAATTTTAGGACTATAAATGTAACTACTCCTTAACAGTTAAGTGAGAGCTTGGCACTGTGTGTCGGCTGGATAAAACAACGTGGAGGGCCTTGTGTGTGCCACCTGTGTGTTAGAGTAAGTGATCAGGCAGAGCGCCGATGTGAGTCACCGAAGGTCACTGGGTTTAAAGGCCACTGGGAGAGGCCAGTGTGTTGGCCAAGCTGGACACGTTTGGGCATCAGACCCGCTGACTGCCTTCCACGTGTCAGACGCTGGTTAGGTCCCCTCCCCGACTCGCTGGTAGTCCTGGTGGCCCCATGTCAGGATTGTGAAAACCTCTGCACTTCTGTGTGAATGTAACCGAGGTAGTGTTCAGTGTTCACATTCTAGGCCCGTGAAACTGAATGCAGCACTCAAAAGTCACCCTTCCTGTCCTCTAGGTGCTTATCATCCGAGCCCCCCACTCTGCTGATCCTTCAATCTGAGGTGACCTTCCCTCTTTCTCCTCCCATCACCTGATCCATTTCTGGGCCCTTTTTTTTTTTAATAAAAATGATACAATCCTAAGGCCCTGGGGTTTCACATAGTTCTTGGCAAATTAGAACTCAATAAATATTTCATTGTTAAACCCAAAATAGCAACCTGGCTCCTCCCTTAGATTGAAAAAGTCTCCATGGTGGGAAGCGGTGGGAAAAGCGTATCATGGCAATTGAAGACATATGTGGATGTGGCGGGCTTACTCTCCTGGCTCTATGGAAGAGACAGACTCTGCCCAAGGGTATGCAAGGATGGCCTGCCAATATCAGCACTTTGTCCAAATAAACGGCAGGGCCTGGAGGCAGAGGTGCAGCGTATGTGTATGTTTGCGTTTTGGGAAGGAGAGGCTGTAGCTTCCCAGCCCTTGTTATGGCTACATCTGAACGAGCACGTTAGTAAGTCAGGGCTCAGTAATGTGCATCGTCTGAATGAGTTTGCTAACCCTCTCTGACTTGAAGTCAAGTATCAGGACTGGAAACGGCTGGTTGAAACTGGTCCCTTCTGTGAAAGATAAGGTTGGTGAGATAGCAACAAACTTCTGTGAAGTTAAAAGCCTCCTCATGGATATCTGGCCCCTGGAGACATTAATTAAGATCAAATTCCCCAAACCCCAAATTACTAACCTTGTCTGCAGAAATTTATTTCTTCTCGTATGGATTTGCTAATAGTTGGTTATCCCTGGCACTTAACAATGATCGAAGGCGGGCGGAGAGGCATTGAGCCATGACCTGGGAGGGGAGGTAGATTTGGAAAGTGCCAGCTCTGGACTGCTCCCGTGGGCTGTTGACCCTCTAGGACCCGTCCTCCTGCCCATCGGGTTGCACTGGGCCACCGTTCCCCACCCTGGCCCACTCCAGAGGATGCTGAGGCAAAGCTGGCACTTTGAAAGCCCAGTTTTATGAATGTCTCAGTTATGGGTTTCTGGTCTTAATTACGGGCTGGAGAAGCGATGTGTGTTTTCTCAAGATTAGCTTTTACAGCAGCTACTGCGACTGGTGAACTAGAGACAAATGGTGTTATGTGTTGGGGTGCAGAGTCGTCGGCATGTTGGGGGACACTTATACAGGAACCATTTTTACTGTGTGGTTCAAGTGCACTGGCGGGCTCAGGCTTTGCCGTGGGAAAGAAAAAGATGAGTAGATGATAGTAGTGGGTCAGTTTCGTTTTATAAAGTTTGGAAGTGGATGATTTCACGACCATTTTGAGAACGGTTACAACATAGAATGTTACAACCAGGTGTTTCCTTCAGCCAGCACATCTTACCGAGCCGCTGGGATGTGCTGGGAAAGGGGAGGCAGCGGGGAGCCGCCCAGCATCATGCCTGTCCTCACGGGCCTCGCAGCCCAGGCCTTGCCCACTTGTTTTCACCTCACTCAAACGATTGCCCTGCAGGTGTTGTTCGGACACTCGTTTTGTTTCTCTGGTACCGCAATAATGTGTGTGAAAAACCACCCGAAATTCAGGGACGAAAAACAACTGGTGTTTATTAAGCCTGTGCCTCTGTGAGATGCCAGTTTAGGTGGGCATTGTCTGGGCAGCTCTGCGGGTCTTGGTTGGGGGCACTGGTGTGACTGAGAATTTCCAGGGTGTCAGGTCCAGGGTGGACTTAGCTGGGAGGGTCTTCTGGTCTCAGGTGAGTTCACTGCCATCCGTTTCTGGCAGTTGATTGGCTGTTGGCTGGAGCAGTTGCAGTCATTGGACCGTGTGTTTCTCATTCTCCAATGTGCTGGCCTGGGCATGTGCTCCAAACAATTACAGATGAGGAAAACAGAAATAGAAACATTCCAGGGCTGATGATGATGATGATTTCATCATCATCATCATTATTTTAATCCTCACCCAAGGATATGTTTATTGATTTTTAGAGGGAGAGAGAAACATTGATAGGTTGCCTCCTGTATGCACTCCGACCAGGGATCAAACTTGCAACCTTTTGGCGGGGCTGGTGCTCTAACCAGCTGAGCCATCTGGCCAGGGCTCGAGGGCTTATTTTTAAGCCCTGGCTCATGTCAGGTCTTCCCTGGTCAAAGCAAGTCATAAACTGAGAAGGAAGGAGTGGGGAAATATGTGACACCTTTTAATAGACAGAGCTGCCGAGTCTCACTGCAAGAGGGGAGAAGGGCTGGAGCCACAGTGCGGTCAGTCTGCCACAGGGCTTGTTGGTGATGTGGTCAGCCTGTCTTTTTATTAGAAGAAAAGTCAGTTATATGTGTCTTTGGTGATTCAACTATGTTCTTGTTTCAGCTGAAGACTAAACACTATCACCTACGAGGGGAAAAATTAATTAGTCAGTAAATACTTCTCAAATGAATACTTTTTAATGAAGGAAAAAGGTTCATGCAAGAAAAGAGAAGGCAGCTTTAGAAAGTCTGGAATAGTGAGTGGACTTCCTCGCTACGAGAGATAGTTCATTCTGAAGTGAGATGGGGACAGGGAGGTAAAGGTGGAAAGTTAGGCTGAAAATAGACTATGGAGGACCTCGACTTTCAAGCCAGAAAATTTGGGCCTTAAATGTGAGTAATGGGGAAATAATGAAGAAAATGGGGTGTGTGAATTGCAAGTGATGTTGGAGTTAAATAATGTAAAAGTCCCTTAGAAGGAAGACTCTTGGTCTAGCTGCTTGTTGTTTGCTCTCACTGACACACTGGTGTCAGTGGGTGGGTGGGAACATGGTAGGGTGGGGGTTCAGCTGGCTCAGAGCAGTCTCCATGACACAAAGCTCCCCAGTTCAACCCACTGGTAGGTCTGTCCAATGGTCCTGCTCTTTACTCTAACTTCCTGCACACCCAACATAGAGCTAGCCCACAAATGCACTTTTTTTCCCCCCAAAGAAGACCAGGTGAGTAAGCATGGATAAAATGAACTGGTGATCATTTCCTTCTGCAAGGCAAACAGTTTTAAGTGCATATTTGACCACTAGCACCAGGAAGGCGGCTGTATCTCTGCCTCTGTCTCTGTGTGTATACATATATACGCTTGTATGCTTAGCAACTGAGGCGAAGCCTGACTCTTCAGTAGTACGGTTACATTTTATGCAAGTTACTTTTCAGGTGTGAAATTCATGCTCAGCCAAACCTTTTTGGATTTGATATTTGCGATCAAGACAAAACATTTTGATTTTCAGATGGAGCAGCAAAATCCACTGACATGGAGCTGTGCTCTCCAACCTGGGCTGCACACTAGAGTCATTCAGGAGCTTAAAAACCCCAAAACCCCAGTGCCTAGAATCTCTGAGGTTAGGGCCCAGGCACCAGGATTTTAAAAACTCCTCCCAGGTGATGAATCACTACCATAGGCAGGTAAACAGGCTCAGTGCATGCACATCCTTGTGTGGGTGTTTTCTTTGTTGGGCTTTCAGCTTTTCCAGTGTTTTCTGCCTATGCCCTTATACTGGAAGGACCACCCCCTCTCTGGTGGCCAATCCTCCTGTAGCCGTGGTTTTCCCAGGAGGCCACTACAAAGCCAAACAAATTCATTCCACTGCAGTTTGCATTGCCCTCAGTTGGTTTCTGTGGGCCAACTCCTGACTTTCCCGTTGGCCTCTGCTCATTCAGTGCCCACAACACCTCCATGTGAAGCTGTGAGGTGGGGCAATGCCCTGCTCTCCTGGAGGCCGCACACTGGGTGCCATGACCTGGTACCACGCACCTGCCCTGGGATCCCTTTCAGTCAGGAATCTGTGTGTGTGTGACCGGTAGATCACAGGAGCTGGTCACAGTGGGCAGAAGCGGAGAGTCACATTGTTCTTGCTCAAACAGGTCATTTTGGCTTGTTCTTCTGTCTCCCTGGGAGAGTCCATAGATATTCAGTCGCTTTCAGGTATTTTAGTCTTGCTTTCTGGTATTAAAAATTTAGAATCCAACTCAAAATGTCAAGTTTTCTTCCAATTCAGAAGTTCCAGGTCCGATTCTGCCCAGGGAACTTGCAGTGGGAAAGGGCCTGGTGCTTTGCCCTTCTACAATTTCTCCTTGTTCTCCCATCTCTCTCCTGCCTCCTACTGAGCTGATGCTGGTTCTCTGTGGCTACTAGAGCGGTCGTGCTCTGGCTATCAGACACCCAAATGCTGGTGTTCTCTCTTGGGGTGCTTTTTGTAGGTTTGAGGAGTGAGAGGTGTCAGGCACTGCCCACTGTCTTGTTCCCTGATTTGGGGGCTCTCCTTGGCCACTTACGGTTCCCCTTCCCTGTTTCTGATCTCCCCCATCTCCCAAACTTCTTGCTGCTGGGATCACCTTGCCTTTGGGGTTGGACCCTTCCAGGGTGGCTCAAGTATATCTGTCCTCCCTGGTGTCCACTGCTTCTGGGACCCATTTGGTATTCTCACCCACCCAACTCTGGAAGGGAAGGCTGGGCTCAAACCTTTTCACACCCTGCTCTGGCTGCAGTGCTGGGGGCTCTGTGAGTTTCTGCAGCTTCCCAAGCATCTGATGGGCAAAATGTCAATGTCTCTTGCAGGCAGGGGCAGCCACCCTCTAAGGCTAGAGTGGTGGTGGGGAATGTCTCTCCTTGCCCCACCCCAACCAGAATGGACAGGATCCTTCAGTAAAGGTCACAACTCTCTTCAAAGTAATCCATGATCCCCAAGCTTCCTACTAATATTTGAATTTCCTTTTATGTACTAGCTAAAGATAAGTGATGGACTAAGGGTCACAGAGCCAGCCTTTCCCTCTCTTTTTAAACTTGGAAACAATTCTAAATATTTTTTTAAAAATTGGAAGATTATTACAAGAAACTTTTCCCCCTTAAACCTTTTGAGTAAATTCCAACCTGTATCCCATCACCCTGAAATATTTTAGAGCATGTCTCCTGCAAAAAAGGGACATTTTCCTATATAACCACAATACAACCATAAAAATCAGAAAATTAACACTGATATCTTGCTGTCATGTAATCCTCACATGTCATTCAAGTTTGGCTAATTGCCCTAATGTTCTTGTAGCAAAAAGATGTAGCTCAGAATCCTGCGCCACAGTTAATTGTCTTGTCTCTTAGGCCTCTGGAACGTACCTTGATTTTTATCACTTTGACACTTTGAAGTTTATAGGCCAATTATTTTGTAGCAAATCTCTCAATTTAGGCTTGTCTGATGTTTCCTCATGATTATGTTCAGATCCTGCATTTTTGGCAAGAATACCACAGCAGTTAGATTATGTTCATTTCATCGCATTTTATCAAGTGGCACAGATGTCTTCTTATGCTCTGATGGGTGTTGTTACTTTGATCACTGACTCAGTTGGTGTCTTCTAGGCTTTCCCACTGCAGAGTTACACTTTTCCCCTGTGTAATTGGTATGTATTTTGTGGGGAGGTGTTTTGAAACTGTATAAACATCTCATTCCCTATCAAATGTCTTGCTGATTAATCTGTTTATTTACATCTCCATAGAGACTCATGGTTTCCCATTATACTGTATTATTTTTAATTCTTCTTATTTATTCTGATGCCACAGTTTGGCCTGTGAGATCTCGCTCAAGCTGGCCTCCCTATTCCTTTCACATGAGCTCCATCTTTCCCTGAGTGCTTCCTGGCTTTCTGGCACAATGAGGGACTTCGGGCTCCTGTGTACTGTCTCTGCTGCAGCCCGGAGTCAGCCTCTTCTCCATGGAGTCCCGACCTCTTGGTAGGGAATAGTGTTTGGAAGCCAAGATCTGAGAGCTGAGTGTGGTCATTGCTGTCCGGGATTGGCTGCTCTCAGGCCCACTCAGCGGCCAGGGCTAGCATGTAGCTGTGTGAGTGTGCATGTGTGCACACGTGTGAACGTACACCTTTCCCTGTGGAAAACCTTGAGTTCACCCACGTCTCCAATTCTGATCCAACGCCAGGGCTCATTCTAGCTCTCCCCTTTTCTGCACTTATAATTCTCTTTTCCAATAGCCAGAGACCTTGCTTTTATTATTAAGATATTTATTGATTTGATCAATGTCCTTGTGTGAGGCCTGTCCAGAAAGTATCCAGCCACATACTATGGAAAATAGAGACCTTTATTGAAGAAGATACAAGAAACATTGTACACGGGACAATGACACCTCAGTCCCCTTCAAAGTGGGCACCTCACACAGCTCTCCCAACTGCAGCACGATATTCCTTCTGCTCTGGTAGCAGAAGCCATGGAACAAGTTTTGCCACGACATGTTTCACACCAAAATCCTGCATCAAAATCTCGGACACAGTAGTGTTTGGAATCCCTAGATCAGCTTCTGGTTCTTACCCTGTCAGTCACTGATTTTTGTTGATTGCTGCCCACACACATTCAACATTCTCAGGTGTTCTGCTTGTTGCAGGCCTTCTAGAACATGGATCACTTTCAACAGATTCTTGACCCTCTTTGAAGTGTTTGTGCCACCCTTTTATTTCTGCTTCACTCTTTGCATTGTCCCTGAAAGCTTTCTGAATCATCTGAATAGTTTCTGCAGAGGAATGTTCAACCTTAACGCAAAATTTCATGCAGTTTCGTTGTTCTACTCGCTCAGTCATTTTGTTTGTGACAGCCACACAGTACACGTGCTCACTCAACGGCATCTACCAGACCCACTGACTAGTACAGTGAAGTCGTCATTGTTCACACATGCGCATTCCAGTCCACTCTCCTTGGCTGCTGGGTTGTATTGATGTTGTGCAAACCGTTCTCGTTATATTAACATGGCTAGACTTTTTCTGGACAGACCTCGTATACCTCACTGTTCTCCCATGTGTGCTGGTGTCCCCTCCCCGACAGGGTCACCCACCTTCCTTGTGTACATTCCAACACCCCTCTTGGTGCCACTGCGGCTCCTCCACAGAACTACCACCACAGAAATACCGTGCTCTGTCCCAGATAATGGCTTTAGGACTGAATGGCTGAAGGGACCAGAATCTCGAGGACCTGCTGAACCACTCTGGAGTCACCAAGTGTCGCAGATACCCCTGCACTGGCTTCTTAACCTGCCCGGTGTTCATAGACCCACAAAGGGTCCCCGTGGACAATTAAGGGGTCTGGGAACTTTGATGGCAAATTTCTGACTTTGATGGGGAATAATTATCAATATACCTTTATTCTCTAACTTCTCTACCATTTCTTTCTGGGATGAATGTAGGTGACACACTACAGTAGTATCAGCAGTGCCTCTGTCACCCACAGAATCATACATGTTTTCATACCATGTCGCAGTTGTCACAGAAACTGTTATCAGTGCTTATCGTTACTTTAAAATGACAAGACTCTCCTTTAGATCTTACTATCTGTGATGCTAAAATAAATCTGTTTATTATGATATCACAAAATTATTTTAAGATTATTTTGAGAATTGTCTTTCACCATGCTTGTGTCCTTTGCAATCCCGTATATTTTCTTTCGTGCATGAAACACAACGATCCCAAGGAGGGCCCGCAGTCTCCACCAGACTGCCACCAGAGTCTGTGGAAATGTGAATGGTGCAAACCTCCAGCTTTGCGTTTCTCTCCTAACTATGAAAGGCTGTTCCCCTGTTGTTTTAAAATTTGGGGCCTCAACAAGATGAGAGAATTGCCCTCTAAGAAACTCTGTGGCATGCCTCTGAAGTTACTCCCCCAGGTAGGTGGGGGTCACCTCCCAGCTTCACGCCCCACAAGCTTGGCCTGTCCTGCCTGAGGTATGTGGGCTCCAGAGGCTGGAGGAGACCCTGAGGTGGGGGCTACAGGAGGCACTATGGGTAGGAGACCTGTTGCTGGTGGCCTCTGGGATAAATTGAAAGGTTATGAGTAGGCCACCAATTGTGCCTGCCACCCACATCCTTCTCTCTGGGCCTCAGCTCCTTCCTCTGTCAAACGAGGAAGGACAGTCTCTAAGGTCCTCCTTGAGTGTCTAGTACAATCTGAAGAATATGCTCAGCTCCTGGAAAGGGGCACAGGGCACAGCTGTAAGGGAAGAGCCCTGTGTTTTGTGTCTTCTCAGGTGGCAGGTTTGAGTGTGTCTCGCTGGGCCTCCCATGTGCCTCACCTTCTCTCCCCTGAGATGCTGGAAAAGGGAGAGGGGAAAAAGGCCACAGACTCTCACAGGGTGCTCGGTGGTCAGTCTACTTGGGGATGTTTGTCCTTCCTCCCCCAGAAAATCTACTCTGCAAACGAGCCATCTGTCTCTGATGGCCCTTCCCCAGGTTGGGTTTCTAGACCTTCCCGACACTCAGGTTACTGCTTGGTCGGGCTCAGGGTATCGCTTTCTGTGACATCCTCTCCATAAAGCCTCATAGGCGTTCTCAACCCACATACTCAGAGAGCAGTTGGCTTTCCTTGGCAGAAAAGCAACGTAAAGTGAGTGGGTGAGGCAGGAGGTATAGCAGAGGACCCCCAAAGGGCGCTGTTTCCTATTTCTACTCTGCTGAGTGGGGTGTGATTTCGATTTCTACTATTGGGATCCTGTGGGACTAGCAGTATGTCAGAACCTCCTCAGCCAAGTGGGGGTTGCCCATCCGAGGGGCTTCGTTGGGAGCACTGTTGCTTAAAGCCTGAGTACTGCTTCTTCCCTCACCGTGTCCCCCAACTGGTTTATAGAGTGGGCTTATGAGCCACAGAAGAGAACCACTTGTGTTGCATTATCTTTCCATCTCTCTTTTGAGCACAGACACTGTTGCTTTATTGACTAGGCTTCAGTCCAGATGGCTTTCTGATTATTTCCAAAGTCTAATCCACCTACCAAGGTTGAAGATAACAGACACCATCCGCAGAGTTGTTTGTGGATGGGATTCCAGGCGCTGTGCTAAGCACACAACATGAATTTTCTCACTGACAATCCTGTGATGTAATTACAGCCTCCCCCTACCTCATTTTTACAGATGGATAAACTGAGATATTAAACAAGTTAAGAAACTTGCTCAAAGTTACACAACTACTAGAAGATGAATCTGAGATTTGACCCCAGTGGGAAGACGAGAGTCTAGACTCTTAACTAATGATGAATCAATTCTTATTAATGAATTGATTAATGAATTTACCCATTCAATAATATTATGTGTCAGGTGCTATTCTAGGCTTCATCACTGAGGATTCATCACTGAACAAGACAGACAAAAAAGTTTATGTCCTCCTGGAGCTTAAATTCTAGGGGAGGAGACAGAAATAACATAACATGTTAGAATGTGATGTAGAAAAAAAGCAGGATGGAGGGATTGGAGGCTAGGTGGAAGTTGGCATTTTAAACGGAGTGGTCTGTGTAGGCCATTGGAGCTAAGATTTACAGTAGTAGACAGAGTGAGCCGTGGTATCTGGAGAAAACCGTTGCAGGTAGAGGAGCAGCCAGTGCAAAGGCCCTGAGGCAGCAGTGTGCCTGGTGTGTTTGAGAAGCAACTGGGGGTGCCTCCAGTTTTGAAGGGATTTCTAAGCCACTGTACAGGCTTGAGCTTTTCCTCTGGGAGGAGTGAGACGGAGACTGTAGAGAGGCCAGGGCAGTTCTCTGTTACTACAGACAAATGTAACCAGACCCTGTTGCAGATACAGATGAGAGAGGATGGTGGTTCAGACCAGGCACGTCTGTACATGCAGCAGTTGCATTCAAAGTCACGACCAGGGGTGTTACTTTTTCTTCAAAGTGGGCAAAGCCTGAGTAAAGAGAATTTGGAGGGCTGGCCCTGTCTCTTTATAACTAAACATTTAGAAGCAGCTGGGTAAGCAAGAAAATGTGTTTGGCAGAAAAAAATGATCACCAGTGTGGCTGTTCACCAAGCTTGCAACAGACCTTGGAACAGGAAGTCCATGAGCGGGGACTCTGGGCTCAGACTAGTCTAAGAAAGCTCAAGAGACTATAAAAGAGACCACAGGCTGCAAATGGGGAAGGCGGAGAAATATGTAAAAAAGGGGGAGCTGGCAAGCTCGTGAAGGTTTGGTTTCTTTGATTCCCTAGGACACGGGTGTCAGTGTTCTTACAGTAGATGAGGACCCTTGTCAGGCAAGGGGCCAAGGCAGAGTGTGGCCATGGACTGGTGGCCAAAGGTCCAGTACAGTTTGGGAGGTGGAGCACAAGAGGGATCCTTGGCCATGGGACAGGGCTTGGGATCCAAGGTTTGGAGAAACAGGCAGAGTGGAGCCACCAGCAGCACATCTGGGCTCAGGACTCTGGCCTCGACTTGGTGTTCAGGAGCTTTCCTTTGGGCGTGGCCCAACACTGGCACCAAGTGTGATTGGACGGAGCTTCAGTAGACAGTGCTACACCTCTATACCCACCTAATTGAAATGCAGAGGTCTTACAACAGTCCTAGGATGAGTTCTGGTTCTTGTTAGCCACACAGGAAGTTTGAACTAATGACTAACACAGGGTCTGGGGGATCTGTCAGTTTCCTTGACCCATCCTCTCTCTTTCCTGTTAGCATGGAGGAAAGAAAGGTCTGGTGGGGCTGTTGGGCTCAGGGATGTGGAATCAGGGAGCCCCAGGGACCACAGAGATGTTGGCAGAGTGATGACCTTCATAGGGCTTATCTCGAAGTTCCCTCCTGGGCACGGGGCTGGGAGAAGGAAGTGGGGAAGGAGAAGAAAACTCGTGTATCCTATTGTCAGAGGACAGCAGACTCAGTCATTTTCAGTGCAAAGATGAGCCAGCTTGTTGCAGGTAAAACATATGCCAAACCTTGCACAAGGGGAACAGACATGAGGAAAAGGGAAGGGGACACTGGCAGTGGCAGAGTGGTAGGACCCCACCCTATAGCCCTGGAAAAATAGGGACATCTGGTCCATGCCTGGGACTGTAGTGGGGGTGATGTGCTACCTGCTTCCTCTGAGACCTAGCATGGCCTACCTGACATGCTGCCAACCTGTGGTGCTGACACATCTCTACTTACTGTGCGACAGCTTGGGCCCTGGGGACAACCTCCCTCCCAGGTGCTCAGTCATAAATGTTTCTTTGGTTCAGAGGACTTTGGACACCACTTCCTGGTTTTGCTGATTCTTGCTTACCTGGGAACATCAAAGGACATAATCATGGTACCCGAGTGTTTGAGCAGGAAGGGACTTTGGCAGGCAACTTGTGCCCTGTCTCATTGTGATGATGGGAGCTGAGAACCGGAGACACCCAATGGTACTACTGTTTGCCGGTCCCAGAATATGTGCTAGAGCTCAAGTTTAGTGTTTTTAAAGACTTTGTTTTCCTTTCCACAGATGTTTATTGAGCATGTATTAGATGCTAGGCACATTGTTGAACAAAACAAAGTCTCTGCCCTCAGGGGGCTCACAATCTGGTCGGGGAGAGTCTCAACAAAATAAACCCATACATAAACCAAGTACAGATGCTGACAGGGTCCACAAAGGAGGTGAACAGGAGGAAGAGACGGGGAGGGGCTGAAGGTCTGGGGTGAATTTGTAGAGGGAAGTTGGCGAAGGCCTCCCAAGACGTCCCCTGCCCCCTGGCTTTCCCAGTAGATAAAGGGCATCACCATCTACCCCATAGGTGGCTCGGCTTCTAAACAGAGGAGGCACCTCAGTGCCTCTCTTAACTCACCTCCTGAGTCCGTTGCACCAGAAACTCCAGAGAGATCAGTTGACCCCCAAACCACCCCCTTTTCTACCTCCTCTGTAGCCGCCACCCTTTCTCCCTTGAACAGCTCCAGTGGCCTGATGCTACCCTGCCCCCTATAACTCATTCTCCACACTGCAAGACAGATCTTTTAAAACATAAATCAGACCTTGTCACTCACCCAGGTAACAACCTCCCACCAATGGCACCTCATCACACCTGGAATGAAGTTCAGGGTCCTGACCACTCCTGCCTCATTTTCTCACTCTTTCTGTCTCTCTCTGCCCCCAGCACACTGACCTTCCTGCTATTTTACATGCGCCCTGAGCGTGTCTAACAGAGTGTTTGAAAATAACAAAGGCATTCCTTTCTGATGACTTATTCTCCCATGCCTAACTGGCCACTGAGGGCACCCATACCAACCCCATTTTACTGTGAGAGTTGTCCCAGTTTGGACAATAAATTATACAGTCATCTAGTCATCAAGGATTTGGGGATAATCTGTCCATGGCTTCCTCCTTCTCTCCCTCCCTCTCTCCTTTCCTCAAACATACGGAGGTACCAGACAGGTACCTAGGGCTGGAAGGTGAAGAGACTTAAAAACAAATAAGCCTCTGCTATGCCCGCAAGGAACTTTCAAACATCTGCACAGACTGTGACGAGGAAAACAAACAGAATTACGATGACGTGCCCTGGACATTGGCAGACTCCATGTGTGCTCTTCTGTAGACAAAATGGCCTGCCATGGGCTCAGACGTTTTGCATTCACCCAGATGTTTGGCACCACCTAGACGCGGCCTGATTTCCGTCTCCCCACCAGTTGCTCTCAGCCCGCCCTCCCTTTCCTCCCTTGTTTGTTCCCATTACTCGAGGTTTGGCAGGTTGCATGCATGAACCATGCCAGCACATCTTCACATGGAACATGATTAAGACCAAGGCCTTGGGTCTTTCCTGCCTCCTGACGATTCACTACATGATTTTCTTGTTCTTTTTCTGTTCCTTCCTGACAAGTCAGCCAGGAGGGATCTAAATTAGCTTCTTGATGGCCTCTGAATTCCCGCCAGAAGGGTTTTTGATTGCTTGGCCTCTGAGTTCCATGTATTCCAGCCCCCCGGTGTGTCCCTGGGGAAAGCACACTGGGGCCTTTGTCCCCCCCCCCTCCCCCCACCCCAGGGTGCTGTATTGTCCCCGACTGCACTGTGAGGAAGCCCACCTTCCACGTGGGAGCTGACAGAGGCTCCATGTGTGGTTCTGAGAGTGGTCAGAGGCAGGGGTGCAGATCAGGAACACTTAACCTAGTCTTTTTGAAGGAGCACTTTCTGGTGCCCCTCTGGCCCTGCTCCTGGCTTTGCTGGGTATAGAGTTGGTGGGCATTTACATGGATGGCACTGGAGGGCCCAAGTATTGCTCCTCCCTCAAATAACCTCTCTTGAGCACTCACTAGATTCTTGAACACTGCTTCTAGTTTTGTCTTCTATCAACCCTTTTTAATTAAATGTATTGGGGAGACACTGGTTACTAAAATTATATAGGTTTAAGTGCATAATTCTATGATAAATTATCTGTATATTGCATTGTATATTTACTACCCAAAGTCAAATCTTGCATCACCATATATTTGACCCCCTTTACCTTTTACCACCCCCTTCCCTCCGGTCACCACCATGCTGTTGTCTGTGTCTATGAGTTTTGATTTGTTTGCTTTTCTTTTTTGTTCATTTGTTGCTTTCAGGTTACAAAACTTTTTAAAATTGTGTTTTTTTATTACCATTTAGTCCCCTCATACAACTCCCACCCCACACCCACAATCACCACACTGTTGCCCATGTCCCTGAGTTGTTTCTCCTTTTTGCTCCATTCCTCCAGCCCCCTAACCTCCCCGCCTTAGCTGTCATCCTGCTCTCTGTCTATGAGTCTGTCTTCATATCCCAAATATGAGTGAAACCCTATGGTTCTCAACTTTTACTGTCTGACTTATTTTGCTTAGTATGATATCCTCAAGATTCATTCGTATTTCAACCTTCTTCTTGATGAAGGATAACCCGTCAGCTAGCAAATGCACCAGGTGATAGACCAATCTCCCAACACCTCTAGGGACAAAGGACTCAAAAGACTGGCACGTTTTTGATGGGAATGGAGAAGGTTTAAGGGGAATTCAGGATTATAGTTCTCCATGGGGCATAGGGAGTGCATCAGGACCGAGACTGGGCCATTAAGGATATGAGGGAGGGTCCTGGAGAAGATGTGGGAGTATGGATGGATGGCGGAGGCATTTTAAGGTTACACTGCCTAGGGCATGAGGAAGATGACCCCTGGGGTGCTGCTGACTCTACTCCTAGTATGGCTGGAAATGGGATGGCAGGGCTGTGGGCAGGGAAATTCATTCTTGTCTCTCAAGAGGCTGAGGGAGTGGGGTGGTGGAGGAGCCACTACTTTTCGAGAGATTCCCCTGGGCTAAAGAGAGATGGAGATCAGGGTGTGGGTGTGCTCCTGGCCTTAGGATAGTGGGCACATGGAGGACACAAAGCCTTTACCAGATAGAATGTCCTGCATTTTCTCAAGTGCAGCAGGGTCATATTTATATAAAAGTCAAAGCGTAAATTCATAGCCTCTTAAGAGACTCTGTAACATAAGGAGACAGACGGCTTCCACCATGAATATAGGGGATGTGACTTGATTCTGGCTACAGGCGGTACTTTATTACAAGGTATTATTGGATCCAGATGTCACATGTCCCATAGGAGCTGCCTGGACAAGTCTTCTCACCCAAATCTGCACTCTATTGGGGTGCAGTAGGCCCTCCAGGGGAAGAAGTTGGGATTGACAGAGGCTGTCACCCAGGACAGGGATGGAGCTGCCCAGGGCTGTCCACAGAGTGGGATGGGACGCTCATGGCCCTGCAAGGAGGGAAGGGCTCGGCTTTGCCCAGTAGGGGCAGGTGACCTGGTGGGGAGGAGGGAAGGAGCTGCAGGTTCAGTATTACTTTACTGGAGGAAGGAAACAACTAGGGGATAATAAACCATATAAATGGAAAACATGTTTCCTAAAATAAGGCCGTATGTTAGCTACAGACAGGGCTTGTGAGACGAATTCTTTTGTGAGGATGAAGCTTCACAAGAACACACACACATATTGTTCATACACATGAATTATTCAATGCCTGCATCTGTACATATGTGCACACATATAGTAGTACACATTAACCCAGTGTTTATAATACATGTGAATGTATACCCGGGTATCTATATCTATATATACATGTAGCATTGGCATTGATTTACTACATACATGATAGAGATAAGCCAAACTCCCAATTATCTACCATTATCCACTCTCATCCAGCATGTTTCTATCTGAGAATGGCTTTCTCTTACCAAGTGTGATTCTGCAGTCACCCCTTGGTCTGAGCCTATGGAAGGTAATTATATTGTAATTGCCATTCTCCCTGCCCCAAATGCTGAAGATAACTGCAGTAGAAAAGAAAATTCCCAACCCAAATGCCAACTTACATCATTTAGTCTAAAGTCAGATAAAAATGAAGTTTATAGAAATGGGCAATGTGAGTTTATTTGCATCTTCCTGATAACTGGTACTTGCTATAGCCCAAATGTTTGTATCCCCCAAAGTCCGAAAGTTGAAACCCTAACCCCCACAATGCAATGGTATTTGGAGGTGAGGTCTTCAGCAGGTGACTAGGTCATGAGGTGGAGCCCTAATGGGTGGGATTCATGTCTTCCTTAAAGAGACCCCAGAGAGCTCCCTGGGAACCAGGAAGTGGGCTCTCACCAAACATAGACTATGCCAGGCCCGAATCCTGGACTTCTCAGCCTCCAGAAGTGTGAGAAGTCAGCTGTTGTTCATGGGCCACGCAGGCTGTGGTATTCTGCTGTAGCAGCCTGAACAGGCCAGACGGCACTGATACCTGTAAGCTTTTTGGGTCTTACTGGTGCTTTGAAGTCTTACTTTGCTTTTCTTCCTTTTCTTTCTGGCATCGATGAACTGACCAGTGCAATTGGGAGCATCCTTGGCATGACAGGAGAGCCAGGTAGGGGGGCAAGGCTCAGGATCCACACACCTGCTTTCATTGTGTGCACCTGTGCAGATACCTAACCACCCTCCACCCCACAATACAACTTGTGTTTAAATGTCTGGTCTTTAGCCTTTGAAAACCTGTAACAAAATTGAGAACAACTTTGTCCGGATGTGTTTTTCAAGTATCTGTGACAAAGTTCTTTCTTCAACAATAGCCTCTATTATTATCAAGTCCATGAACTTGCACTTGGTGCTTGACACTGGTACTTCATTTTTAATACCAAAAAAAAAAGGCCTCCTCTTGTGTTTGTATTCCAATCCTCCAGATCATGTTATGTTGGGGACGTAGCCACTGGAAACTCTCCAATAGACGTCTAGAAGAAATCTGTATGTAGGCGGTCTCTCAGGCCTCTGACTCCAGTGAACTTCTCAAACCCAGGAGAACTCAGCTCCTAGGGTGTGCGGTTTTCCTGGTCACCAAATATTTGGAAAAGAAACCCCTTTTTGTTTCAATCATTTAGTTGAAAAGCTTAACCAAATATATGAATACCCTTCCTGGGAAATTCCTTGACCATAATCAGATCTTTCTTACATTATCAAGGATTCTAGAGAGAGACCAGTGCATTTGATAAACAGGAGGAAAAGCCATAGAAGAAAGCTCAGGAGATTCTTCCTGCAACGGGGACTTTTCCCTTCCTTTCTAAATTCCCAGTATCCATGTTTTCTTATTATGACGATGATTATAATGATTCTGGAAGCTTCTACTACTATCACAGCCTCTTACACTTCCTGAGCCCTTTCTCCATGCCTGCCACATGCTGAGGTCTCTTACGGCCAACAAGCACCTCCTACAGCCCCAACAGCTGTCTTTCAGCTTGAGAGACAGAGGTTTGGGGAGCTCGGGTAACTAACTGCTCAGGGTCTTGTAGTTGGAAGCACAGTGGCATTCAGTTCTCGCCTGACATCTGAATGTGTGCCCCTGATGTCTGTAGCTTTGCTTCTTTTCTGAGAAGGGAGCAAATTGAGGTTTGGGCAAGTTAGGTCAATAGTTGCTATACTCTGTGTGTGTGTGTGTGTGTGTGTGTTTAGATCCATTAAGTGTAAGCCCAAATATTTTACTGAACTCTTTTTTTAAAAAAATTCTCACCCAAAGATACGTTTATTGATTTTAGAGAGAGAGGAAAAAATACATCTATGTGAGAGAGAATCATTGATCAGTTGCCTCCCGTACACATCCCAACTAGGGCTCGAACCTGCAACCTAAGTATGTGCCCTGACCAGGATGGAACCCACAACCTTTTGGTGTACAGGATGATGCTCCAACCAACTGAGCCACCTAGCCAGGACTTTACTGAACTCTTTTTAACTTGCCCATTACACAGTTAAAATCCTTAGATAAGCTGGTGATTTCATCTCTCTCCTCTCCCAATTTCTTGCTGTCTTAGAGACCCTTTCAGTTCTACATTTCCTTTTTATTTTTGCTGTTCCATTTCCACTAACCTGAAATGTTTTGAGTCAGTGACTTTTGCAATGCCTATGCTCCTTTCTGTTATGGTAAATTTTGGTGTCTTACAGGTTACCAAGCAGATATTCGTTTCTGTCAATTTTTTGGAAAATAACAAGATAATTTTAAAAATGGAATTTCCTTCTTTCAGTGGCTACTCTCTAGAAGAAACCTAACCTCTGGGCATCCGGGATCCTTGCCAAGAGTCAGTGCAGACAAGGGGTTGCTGTTGGACATTGTTTTCGAGTTCAGATGGCCTCCTCCTCTCTCCTGGCCCCAGGGTATAAATAGAGAGGCACAGAGACTGGCACAGATCTTGCCGACAGCCCTTCCAGACTTCCAGAAAGCAGGACTTCCTGCCTATAGAAAAGTCTGCTCATGACCAGGAGGCCCCCGTCTCCTGTAGAAGAAAATTCCTTCTCAGAGCAGTGGCCTCTCTGAATGCCCAGCATCTCTGTGTCTGTCCAGGTATCTGTTCCCTGTGTGAACGTTTATTAGGTGCTGGGGATGTGAAAATGAACAAGGCTGAGCTCCTACCCCTGGGGCTCCCAGTTTACTCGAGGAGACAGACACGTAACTAGATGGCAACGTGACAATATGTCCTTGGAGACTACTGACAAAGGCCTTGGGAACAAAGGAGAAGGAGCTATAGGTTCTATGTGGGGGAGTCCAGGGAGGTCTCCCAGAGGAGGTGACATTTGAACTAGGTGCTATGGGATAAGAAGGAGCTTATCAGGCAGAGGGACCAATACGGGCAAGAGACCAGATTTGCTAAATTATCTATTGTATTTGGAAATCGATGACCTGGTAAATGTAACTGATTCATCCCGCCCTCCATTTCCATGAAATTCATAACGTGTGTTCTTGGGTGAGAAGCGAGGTAAGACAAACAGAGAGTCCCCTCCCCTGCCTGGTTTGGCAGCTTCGCCCTGCTCTCTTGTTGAAAGCACTGAATTTATTTGCTTCCCCCATCTGGCCTTCAGGCTAAAGCCCTGAACATTTCGGCTCCTCTTCATTTTCTATCTGCCTTTTTTTTTTTGGAAATCGTTTTGAGGAATGCAAAAGACAAAGCTTCTATTGCACTTACTTCCTTCATCCAAAGCCTCTGCAGCCACTGGCAGCTCAGCACTCCTTCCTTTCCAGCCTCCCCCAGAGATGCCCCTGGAGATGGAGATGGGCTGGAAGTGAGTACAGTGTGATAAGTGGAGGCCCAGCTCGTCTGCCCTGAGCCAGTTCTGACTCCTTTCATGACCATGTCTGTCCAGGTACATGAGGTCCACATCCTGTAGGCTCGCCCTTGGTCTGGGCTCTGCTGTGTTGTGGGGATTGTCTTCATCCTACTGGAAATGGTCATTGCCAGGGCCTTTGTCCTCTTCATGGACCACCAGCCCCTGCGCCATTCTCCGTCCACTCTGCCTTATTTGTTGTTGGTTCTCTCTGACCCTTTGGCTCCTAATTTCGTGTGTGTGTGTGTGTGTGTGTGTGTGTGTGTGTGTGTGTGTGTGGCGGAGTATGTGCAGGGAGGGTAGGGGGAGGAGGGGGTTGTTCTGGATTCAGGGGGCAGGAGAATATGGAGACTTACCCTATAGTGAGAGTTCAGTGCGACTGACCATTGACTAATTGCCAGTGTTACCAGAAGGGACCCCTACTGTTAATAACTCAAAAGATCAGGCAGTTACATATTGCTTGATTTTAGAATGAATTTCTTAATCAACCTTTGATTGCTTTACTGGCAGGTCAGGCACCCTGTGAAATTTCAGGGTTTTGAAGAGTGCTGGGTTGCCCTTCCTTCTGCTGCATTCTGGGGAGGTGCTAAAACCAGGAAACTAAACTCCAGTCTGGGAGCTGGCATTCCCCTCACCCTCCAGCCCAGACAAGATGCTTTATTTTGGGCAAATCTTTGGTCCAGACTGTTTTGCTCAGGCAGTCCTTATCAAGATGTTTATGAAAACAAGTCCTGCTTATGCCATGCAGGTGGCTTCCTTTGTAGGTGCTAAAGTGAAGCTCTTATGCCACAGGATCCCTATTTAAGCAGACACACAATGTCAGGGGGACGAATGAGCCCAGAGCCTAAAGCCCATCGGTGCTAACCCTCTGGAGTCCACCTCATTCAATAGCTTTCCCAAGGACTCATGTTCATGGTAGAAATAAGACTACAGCCTGGACTTGCCAATTCCTAGCCCTATGCTTTTCCACCTTCGGGAGCGGCTATCCTGTACGCACGAATGGCCCTTTCAACAACCATGAAGTGATCAGGTGGATTTGAACCAATGTTGTACTTCCTCTTGGAACTTCTAGTGCAGTGGTTCTCAGCCCTGGCTGCACAGTAGACCAACTGGACCTGGATGTCAGTGTGGGGCCCAGCACGAACAGTCTAAAAAATTCCCCCAGCTTGTTAAAAAATACAGAGAAGATGAAAAGCCCCTGTTCTAATGTTCACAAGGAAATAAAGCTTTGCCTAAGAATCTTCAATTTGCTGACTGGACAACAGTCTAATGCAAACCTAATGTCATTTATTTTCCTGAGAAAATAGTTTTCTCCAAGAGCAGGTGAGAGCCTAGAGAAAACTTTTTTCTTACCTCAGATTTGCAAGTGATCCAGGTACTCTGTGACTGATTCAAAAGGGACCCTGGGCTCAGAAACCAGAAACAAGCATGGAGGATGGAGCTCTCTTTCCTTTCAGAAATGACTTGGAGCACCATCCGTGGGACCAGGGGCCTGTCCTCCCCCGCCCTGCTCTGCCCCCCATTGACATTGGAGAGTAAATTTGTTTCACATTACAGATAATTAATGTCAGATCTGGGATTGGTCTGTTCCAACAATAAGGCAGCTGTTTATAATACAAATGCCTCAGGGTTTCTCACAACCTGTTTTTTGTTTGTTTGTTTGTGTCAAAAGCCCTGCAAAGGTGTTTAAAAGATACCAACCTAAGGCCATCACCTCCCCCTTGTAAAGTGTCCCTGCTTCTTTGCATTCTCTGCCTTCCAAGAGTATGGGGGACCTGGGGAAGGGGGAGCCTGCTGCTCGCGCTGGTTCAGGAGAGCCGATGTATCAATGAGCATCTCCTCTCCACATTCAGTGATGTCATATTGGTAGTTTGACATTGGCCTTGGTGGAAGTGAATATACCATGGAAATGGGCAAATGGTACTCATTAGGGAACATTTATCAGTGTACCACTGGCCATAGGTATATTCTCTGGATAGTTCCCAAGATGTGAGTATTGTCCCTGAGGATTAAATTTTAAATTCTTCTCCAAAGAAGATTGTAGACACCTGTGGTATTAACATCACACTTTCCTAAGATATCTAAAAGGCATCCTAAATTTCTCATGCCTAAAATGAAGCACTTAGATTTCTACCTTACACGGTGGGTTTACAGTTATGAGTATGTGAAACTGAGTTTATTCTTATACTGTTATTTATTAATTATTCTATTATTATTACATTATTTTCCATACAACATACAAAAAGCTGTAAGCCTACTTTTGCCTCACCCTGTACGTTCCTCCCATTCTCTTTCCCGGCTTAATACGTGGAAACTTCCTCATTTCACTTATTGAGGTGAAAAATCTCAGAGTCATCTTTGACTCCTCTCTTTCTCGCACACTCCCCATACTGTACATTAACAAATCCTGTTGCGTTTTGCTTCAAAATATACCCAGTTCTAACCAGCTCCACTATAGCCACCCAGTCCAAGCCAACTTTATTCCTCCCCTGGAGTATTGCAATGGCCTCCCAGGTGGTCTCCCTTCTTGGAAATAGACCCTTGTCCCTTGGTCTCTTTGCCACTGAGAGCAGGAGAATTGTCTCTGACACATATATAGACTTCCAAAGCTCAAACCCTCCAATGATTTCTTATCTCACCTGGTAACAGCAAGGCTTTGCCAGACTCTGGTGATCTTTCTAACCTTGTGCCCTTCTACTCTCCCCACCCCTGGTCACTCTCTCAGCACATTGATTTCCTTGAGTTCTTTGACTATTGAATAACTCAACATGGTCCCCTCCCTGGAACTTTGTGGATGATGTTGCTTCGACCTGGAATGCCCTTGCCATGAATAGCCAATGGCTCACACCCTTACTATATATCTTCAGAGCTCTGCCCAAATGTCACCGGATTCAGGTGGGTCTTTCCTGATTATAAGTCAAATAGAACATCCTGCCCAGCTCTGAGAGCCTCTTTATTTCCTTCCATAGCAGTTAGTACCACCTGACATGTATTTGTTTGTCGTTTTGTGTCTGGCCACTCCTAGAAAGTAAGCTCCAAGTAAGCAGAGCTTTCACTGTTTGCTGCTGTGTCCTCAGTGCCTGGAAGAGCACTGGGAGTCTAGCAGGCAGAAAGTACTTATTGAGTAAATGAGTGACTGTGAGTGCGTACACAGTGAGTGTGTGTGTGATATATAGGGTGTACACATACACCCTATATATCTCAAACTGTATGAAAGTGTCAATATATGCCATTTTTTCCTGTTGTGTGTATGTGTACTGGACAGTAGGGGACCTCAATAACTATTTAATTCAACTTTTTATTTTTAACAGATGTGGTCCTTGAGACTGTGCAAGGGCAGATGACTTGTTCCAGGAATAGCTAGTGATGGAAACGTGTGTGTGTGTGTGTGTGTGTGTGTGTGTTTGTTAACAAGCAGAATGTTTTCCAAAACAAAACACTCAGATAATACCCGTCAGTGGTGCATGGGATATTTATTGGTCCTTCCCATGTGTTATGGTTTTTGTCTTCATCACTGAGCAGGTTAGGAGAAATGCTTTCAAAGAGACTTCATCCCCTTTGGGTAGGGTAATGCTTTCCAGAGCGCCTTTAGAGAAGGCTCGTAGCTGCTCCTATACCGCAGTCAACATGGGGTCCTTCCACACAGGCCACATCAGGGCCAGGAGGCACCTTGAGCTTACCGCTTTGGGCCTTTGGCGACAGGACTTGCAGCTGGGTGCTTTCAGAAGTCAGCTATGAAGTCTGGACTTAACCACAGGTCTTCATTTAAGAACTGATCATGACTGATGCCACATGGCTTCTTAATGCAGAAGTCTCAGCTCTGCAAATTTGTCATTCCTTATTGTGCCAAGACCCCTTCTCGGGTGGCCTGCCCTAGGGGGAAAAAGATCTCAGTGGCCTTCCCTATGAAAAAATGTGAAGAAGAAATGTTGATTTCTTCGGGGTGTCCACTGTATAGTGAATTTGACTACTTTCGTCTGATGTTTTCCAATGTATATTGTTTGATGTGAATTCATTGCTTAATAAAATTGACTAGAAGGAAGGGGGCTAGTGGGGAGACATTTGGATTGATTTTCCAACACATGCGGATTTGAGAACAATTTGAGAAGAGAACTCTCATGCCAAAGGTGAACATAAAGTGGGGTCCTTTTCAACCAAGCTTGCACCACTTCTATGTGAATTGTTTCTTGACTTTTCTGAGAATGCATTTGGCTTCACACGAAAAGCTCTTTGCCCTTGGAGTGAAATTTAGCTACAGACTTGCATGCTCCAATTTGGGTACTTGTGTTAAGAATTTTCCTTAAAAATCCTCCACCAGGCTTGTGTAGCTCAGTGGATTGAGTGCGGGCTTGCGGACCAAAGGGTTGCTGGTTTGATTCCCAGTCACGGCACATGCCTGGGTTGCAGGCCAGGTCCCCAGTTGGGGACACATGAGGGACAACCACACATTGATGTTTCTCTCCCTTTCTTTCTCCTTCCCTTTCCCTCTCTATAAATAAATAAATAAATAAATAAATAAATAAAATATTTTTAAAAAATGGGCACAGTCCTTTAAATGACGGGCTCAATTGTTGGCATATATTTTGCATAATTTCTCCCTGAATGTTGTGCCATGGGGCTTTTCCAGGTTACATCGGGACAAGTAACCTTTCAGGATGTCGGTACTGAAAACCCAGGGCTCTGTCTGCTGGTGTGTGAGAGGCTTGCTGAACTCATCCTGTGCTCACAGTTGTGGTAAGAGTTAGCTTTTCATGTGTCTTACTCGGTAGCCATGCCTATACTTGTATCCCTGGCTGCAGGATTGCACCCTCCACAGGACCTGGGGACTTGTACATGGGATCGCTTCCTTAGTAGGCCCTCATTTCCTATTATGGGCTCTATACTATGTTCCCTACAGAGGCTGGACTGCTTCCCAGCCTGGAAATATGCCCAGAACAGGTGATCTGTGTTCTCACACTACAGTTCAAGCGTGTGATGGCATTTCTGGACCGTGACTGTCTAGGTTCAAACATTGGCTCTGTCACCTGTCAGACTTGGGGCAAGTTATATATCCTCTCCTTGCCTTAGTTTTCTCATCTGTAAGATGGGAATAACAACAATAATAATATTGACCTCTTAGGGTTTTTGTGGGGATTAAGTGAGCTAATATAGGTGAAATGTTTATAACCCAACATACAGCAAACACTCACCATGCACGTAAGTCATTATTGTGATAATACCCACACTTGCCTACCTTTGCCCAACTTCCCTTGATCATCAGTGATTCTCTCCATTCCATCTGCTTCTCCAAGAAAAGTATAGGTCTGTTCGAATTACAGGTCTGCCGGATTGTGCCATCATATAGTACTATTCTGTGCCTGTCTTCTTCTGCTCAGTACATGTCCATGAGATCCATCCGTGCAATTGTGTGTGTTAGCAACTCATTCATTTGCATACTGTGTGGTACTCCACAATTTATCCATTCTCATGTAGTTGGGAGTTAGGATTATTTTCAGATTTTGGCTGCTGTGCATACAGCTGCTGACAACATTCTTTTTGTGTCTTTTTGAGGACATGCTTGTGTATTTCTCTTGACTAAACACCTGGGAGTGAAACTGATGTAGGTGCTATTGGACATTTCAACAGCTTTCCAAAGTAGATGAACCACCTTTGACAATTACGAGAGTTCCAGTGGCTCCATGTCTCTCCTAACACGTGGTGCCATCAGCCTGTTAAATTTTAGCCAGTCTCATGGGTGAGTAGTGATATCTCATTGGGGTTGTCATTTGCATTTTCCTAATGAATAATCATATTACATGTTTTTTTTCACACATTTATTACTAGCCAATTAGATGTGGTCTTTTGTTAAATGCCTGTTCAAATCGTTTGCCCATTAAGAACTTAGCTTGTTTATTTTTCTGTATTGCGTTGATGGAATTCTTTATTCTGGATGCAAGTCCTTTGTCAGATGTGCATACTGAGACTCTCTTCTCATAGGTTGTGACTTGCTTATTCACTTTCTGAGTGGTGTATTTAACTTAAGAATGTCCAGTTTATTCATTTTCCTTTAGTTAGTGCATTTTGTGCCCTAAGAGATCTTTGCCTTCCTCAATGTCACAAAGATATTCTCTTTGTAGTTCTTACGGAATTTTTATTGTTTTACTTTCATACTTAGGTCTATAATCTGCCTCCATGTATCATTATGAGTCTCACTCCTTTGTATGAGAAAATCTGAACTCCATGGTCGAGTGCTTGTCCAACTTCAGTCCCTACTTTTTCCCAAATTATCCCCCCCCCCCGTTGACAATGAATAGCGCTGAATAACTTATTTGTAGAGAGCATCATGTTCTTTTAGGACCCCACGCCTTTGCTTGTCCCTTTGCCTTGGACACCTCCCATTTCTTTGCACGATTTTTGACAAGTTGCTCTCTGATAAGTTGCTGCTGATTTTTAAGGTTGCATCAAAAGAGTCACCTCCCTGAGAGAGGTGCTTCTGGATGCTTCAGGCCAACTTAGGCTTTCCTTTCTTTGTGACCGCGTCACATATTGTATAGGGCCTGTGGAAGACACCAGTATATTAATCAATTTCTGGTTCTATTATACTCCTGGGGAGGATTACACTTCCCTGTCCCTCTAAAATTATGTATAGCCGGGTGACCCTCTCTGGCTAATAGCATATGAATGGAGTTGTCATGTTGCAGTATACTTAAAAGCTGGAATATGATTCTCTATCTCCTCTTCCCTTTTCCAAGACAACTGGCTACATTCCATATAGAGGTGTCTCAGCGTGTGACTCTGAATGAGGATAAAGTGGAGCAGAGACCCCACCTGCTCATGATGGACATATAATATGAGCAAAAAATAAACCTTTATTGTTTTAAGCCACTGAGATGCTGGGGTGGTTTGTTATTGCAGTATAACCTAATCCCTCCTGACTAATACACTTTCATCACAACCATTGTCCTATCTATCTCTTAACAATATCAGTTTATCATTTCTTTGAGGTCAAGGACTATATCATGACATTATCTTTATGGAGCAGGCACATAAAACATACGTCACCTAGTGCTAGGCTAAAAAAATATTTTTTGAGCACCTACAATGTATGTGGCACTGTGCTAAGGATTTTGCCCGTGTTGTCTCTTTTAACCTTTGCAGCAACCCATGTGGTGGAGATGACTATTCCCATTTTACTGAAAGGGACAGAGGCTTAGGTGACTATCGCAACATCACTCAGCTGGTGATAGACAGACCAACAGTCAAAACCCAAGTAGATCTGATTCTAAAACCCATGCTCATTCCATTGCGTGTGATCTTAGGAGTGACAGATGAAGGATGCTGTGCCTTCTGGGAGATTCCTGTCAAAGCAGAGGTTCCTGTCATGAGCCATGCAGCAGACAACCAAACAAGCATTGAACAAGTGCAAGAGTCAAGTACGTAAATAAACAAAAGTGGAAACATGGTTTTAGCATCTAATGGGAAATGAGAAATTCTTCAGAAAACTTTCCCATTCTGGGGGGAAATCCGATCTACATGCTATGCATTCACCAAAAATTTTATCCACAGTCCAGAATGAAATCTAACCCAGAGTGTTGCTTGCTTGGCCCAATTCTGGTAGGCATGGTTGGCTTCTGGACGTTTCCTCGGTGGCCTCTGTGAACAGGCACTAATGATCAATGCTGAGGCCCAGCATCCAGCCCTGGCATGGCGTTCTCAGACACAGGTTGCGTCAGCTGGATGCTCAAGCAGCTATTGGATGAAGCGTTGATGTGGACCGACAGTGGAATGAGCACGTGCTCAGAGCATCTCAGAAGCACGGGTGGCGCCTCCGCCATTAAGGAACAGCAACAGCAAAGGGCTGGCGCCTCAGGCTGCAGAGAACAAGAGCTGCCTGAGAGGCAGAGGGGCTGAAGGTCAATGACTGGTGAGAGGCGGTTTTCCCATGAGCGTAGGAAAACTGTGAGAGTGAACCTCGGAGCTGGGCTTGGATCTAGAACATTCCCATTTCCTTTGAGTTGTTATGCTCAGCCCTCCATTGACTTTTATTTGTGTTATTGTGCTTTTTTGCTACCCTGAACTTTGAGAGCACTTAATATTAATTTGGTATTTTTCATGTATTACTAAATATAATATAATAAATATTATAAATATTTATGATATACAATAAATGGGTCAGGCAAAGTAGGCTTACATTTGTGAGCATGTGAAACGCAGAGTTTATTCTTGTATTATTATTAATTTTTAATGTCTTTCCTCCACACGAACAACCATAAACCTACATTTGCCCACCGCTGTGAATATACATGTATTTGGGGGAGCCCAATGTCATTTGCACAACCAGTTTACGTTTCTTTGAAAGCCAAGAGCAGGGCTCATGTACCTTTGTGCAAATACCCAGTATGGGGCGCCATCCATTTGTAGCTCTGTCAGCTGATCCAGTCTGTGTCACCTCTTCAGGCAAGAAGCTGCTGGTCACCAACAGCAACTTTGATCTTGCGAGTATGAAGGGCTCAGGATACACAGTACAAGTATGCTTTGTTCATTGAATGTACTTGGAGCCTCGTTGGAACAGTAAATTTTCCAAAGTTATTCGGTTCCTGAGTTTTGGTAGTGAATAGTGAGAGTGTGGATAGCGAGGGTGTTTTGAAGGTACAGGGATTTTATTTACGTAGGTGACCGTGTGACGACATGGAGAGGTCTGCACTATTGAAAGAGACTATTGCATCCACTTTTCAAGAGGAGGGGCATGCCATGCTTGCAGGGCTTCGTGGGGAAGCAGCAGGTTTGGTCAGGGGCGGAAGCAGCAAGGGGAGGGCACGGGCAGGAGCCTTTGTCGTGGTTCCTGGGGGAAGGGCAAGCAGATGGGTACATGGATCACTTTCAAGACGGGCTGGGTTGGCTCATCTTGGCAGGTTCAGGGCTATTGGGATGTTCTGTAGTGCCCAGTGCCTGGCCTCCAGGGGACTTAGGGCAGAGGAGAGATTGTCTTGGTGTGCGTGTGAGTTAGAGTTAGAGAAGGTTGGGGACAGGGCTCTGGATTTGTGGGTTGGCATATGAAAGGCACATTCCCAGTTTAGTAGGTTGCTATCATTAGGATATAGTGAACCTGGAAGGTACAGTCTCTTCCCTGCCAGCTGGGGCCTCAAGATATCAAAGCATCACACGACATAGGAAATAAAAACCATGATTCATACAAAAAGCCACCTGACCTTACCTCGGTAGGTACCAGACTAGAAAATTTGGAGAATGCTCTCCTGTACACCATGCTTTCAGTTACCCCTCCCAGCAGCACCATTTTACAGAAGAAACTGCTTGCCCCAGGCCATCAACAGGCACCTGATGGACTGGGGACTTAATCTCAAATTCTGCCACTGTGCCCTGGGTGGGTTATTGAACCTCACAGAGGAGACACCTTTGCTCTCTCTGTGCCTGAGGCAGCGCTGAGGTTGTGAAGGGTAATTATGCCTAAGGGTTTAGCACAAGGCATCCAGTGGTGTCTCTGTAAATGATGGTTTCAAGCAAGGTACCAATGAGCAGTAAAGGCAAGAGACGTCAGGTGCTGAAGTTAATAAGGTCTACTTTTTCTAGTGAGTGGTTGCTAGACTTCACACACAGGATTGCCAGACTTTTTAGTTCATTAAGTAATGCCACTAAAGACAGGTCAACTGCTACTCTCTCCTGGGAATGAAATTTTATGAAGAAGAAAAATATTTTGATGTGAAAAATTGGAAGGAGTGATGAATAGTCTGTTCTTACCAAGAAAGGAGATTCTATTAAGAATATATTTTGGTAGATATATTGATATATATCTGTATTATATATATATAATATATATATATAATATATATATCCTTGCTGAATGTTGAAGAATTGAGTCCTGAGGATTTCATCAAGAGTCAAAAGAAAGTCTTTAGATAAGCCCTACTACTTATTAGCTAAGAGAAAATTAGGTAATAATTTATAGGTACAACTTGGGTTAGATTCTGGGTCTTTATTCTATTTTCATAAAGAGCCTGCTAATGTCTATGGAGTTGATGTAGACAGAATTCTAGAGATTTGGCTCAGTTTTAGGAATACAGGTGAACATGACGATTAGCTGTTTGTTTTACTAAAGAGGAACTGCTCCTCTTTACTGTTCCTATGTTGACAACAAAGTTTGCCTTTTTTTGTCTGGAACCTTTACCTCTGAAACATTATCCTTAGACTTTTGTTGAGCTACCCACTATGTGCAAAGATAAATGGCAGGAGACACACAAAAGTCAAAGGTGTTCTCCTTCCAGCCCCCTTGGCTGCCAACACTTTCAGTCAAGTGGAAGAACAAGGATGGGTAGATATTATTTTAAAATTCAAAACAAACCAAAACCCTCCTTCTGCAAATTAGTATATAAAATGGAAAGTTAAGAGTCAAAACAAGAAGATCTATAAACATTGACAGGAAGTAGAGATCTGTCTGAAATGTTGAGGAAAGGCTTTAAGGAGGAGGTGAGAATCTGCCTGAGCCTGGAATGTTGTAAAGAATTCTGAAGGTAGCTGAGGCATCCTAGGGAGGGACTGTGTAAGGGGTTGAGGGGTGGAGCACAAAGTGGGCTTGGGGGATAGAGGGTAAAATAGCTGGGCCTGGCAAAGGCTTAGGAAGCAGTGGCAGATTAGGCCGGATGGCCACCCAAGTGCTGTTGATAAAGAGTAGAATGCTGGTTAAGTTTCTCCAAAATCAAAAATCAGCAAATGTTGCTTCTTTACTTTTTTTTTTTTTTTAACAAAATGGCAATATAATAAATGGAAGGGATTTCGCTTTGTATAGAATCAGACCACCAGTGAGATGATGCCTATTTCCTTCAGTTGGAGGATATGTGTGTGGACCAGCAGACCCAGCCATTGAGAACAGGCTGGATTAGCTTGAATTCTCTGGACACAGTTTACATGTGCTGAGTTTGGGGCCTCAGAGTAATTTCCTTTAGAGAGAGAGGATCACTTTGAGCCTCTGCCACTCTACTTGTTTATAAAAATCCTGGAGAATTATTTTCCAGACCATGGATGGGGGAAGCCAGTATGTTTAGTAGCGATCCTATAAACACATGAAGACACATTCTTTGTTCAATAGAAGGGGACTGAGCGAGACTTTCGTGACTTGAGGAACTGCTGGTTTCTGGGATGGCTGAGGCAGAAACAGTTTGTATCTTCCTACGCTCGCTTCCTCTCCCAAGGAGAATATCCCCTATTTTTACTGGCCACACTTACGATCTTCTCATTTCAAATTCAATGTGAATGTCTAGAAATTGACACGGTGGAGTTGCATGGTTCTCTTGGGAGTTCAGCTTCCCTCCAGCAAAGTACAAAAGGGAAAGATAAGAAAGAATGACAGCTTCATTTCTCCAGAGCACGCATTGTGATGGCAGGTTGGAATCTCACTTCAAAGAAATCTTTGTGATCTTGAACCTTAAGTTTCTCATTAATATGATCAGTTTGAGGAACTATAGACTATCAAGGCTCATATATTTAAAAAATTATTATTTCCTTCCATTATTCTTTAGAGCAACAACTGGCATGTTTTACCTGAAAATTAGAATGAGGAGCAGAGAGCAAGGCCCAAAGTAGGGTTTCACCCCAAAGTGAGGTGAGACAATTCAATGGCTAGTCCTTTATTAAGATAATAATGTTGAGGCCTTAGCCAGAGGTCAGATCTCCCAGAGGTCAGTTGTAGTATTTTGGGCTTACTGGCCACAGGCAGATTTGACTTTGTGTACAGATGGACAGAAGATGGGGCTGTGTAGGCAGCTCTACCTGGTGCCTGAACTTCGTCATGTCCACAGATAGGGATTTAAATGACTGTGTTTGAACTGGAACCCTTGACACATGATAGGCCAAACAGAGAGCTGGGTGGAGGACAGAGGAGGAAGACCCTGAGGACGGCAGGGCTGAAGGGCTCGAGCATCCCTCACCTGAGCCTAGAGGCACTTGAGGAATGAACAAGGGCAGAGAAGAGAGCTGCAGGCCACCAGGTGCTCTTGTGAGGGCCCGCATGCAGTTCTGTCCCTTTCAGAAAATGCCTCTAATCTACAGGTGTCCCCATTATTGCTCTTTAATAGTGACTCAATGAGTTAGCCAGACTTGCTGTCCAATTCCTAGGAGCAGTAAGATAGGGTCATCGGTTCTGAAGTGGGAGCAAGGAAAGTCTGAGTCACCTTGCTTGAGGACTTCTGGAATAATCCATTATTCCTGGCAGTAAACATTTAGACTTTTTCTCTGAGATGCCAAGTTTGTGATGTAGTTTAAAGACCCTTTTTATCAATCCATCTAACAATGTGCCAGGCCCAGAAATGAGACTTGCACAAAACACAGAATTCTAAAACATTAGAGCAAGACAATGCTGAGTGATTATTTGTTCTAGAGGCTTTTGAACTTTTTCTCTTTTTAAAACAGTTCAATCTTTTCTTCAAAAGAGACCAAATGAAGAAGTTTAACATAAAATCACTTCAAAATGGAGCAGCTCTGGTTCACCCCCAACAGCTCTTCTGAAGCAGCTGGGTAGGGAGGGGAGACGATTTGCCCAAAGGCATGGAATCTGGGAAGTGATTCAGTAGGACCCAGAATCCCGGTCTCTGATGCTCAACCCAGTGCTCTGTTCACTGCGCCAGCCATGTGGTATTGAATACTGAACCGCCGATCCACAAAGCTGAGCTGGAGTAGTGTGGGCATGAAGGTGGGGTGTGGGGCTGCTGTTGTAAAGCTGCGGAATATTAGTCAATAAACCTGTGGGGGGTTTATATTCAGAGGCAGAGAAGATGAAACCTGGGGTGGTGAGTTTTTGTAGACCTGATTCTGGGGACATCGAAGGGGTGAGGAGGAGTTACATTGCTAGAATGAAATTCTGCTGCTTCAGACCTTTTATGTGTTGGTGATTCCTGATTTTGTTGCTTTGCACTAATATCTTTATATTTTAAATTGATGGTACGCATAAAGCATGTGCACAATGTGTATGGACAGTTTGAGAAGAAAAAATTGAATCCATGTGGATTTCTCCCCCCCACTACTTAAGAAAGGGAATATTTCCAATACTATGGAGTCTCCCTGTGTGTGCTCGGTTCCTACTGGATCCCCTGCCTCTTCCAGCCACCAGTCTGAATTCTGTTTACTTTCTTCCTTCTCACTGTAGTTTAACCACCATATATGCCTCTCTAATGAATATGTTGCTTAGTTTTTTATGTGTTTAACTTCATAGAAATGGAATCATTTGTTGTCTTGCTTCTTTTGCTCAGCATCACACTCTGGAACATCTCTACCGCTGCAGAAAGTCCTATTGGACTACGCATCCATGATGTTGGGTGGAGATTCAGCCGTAATGTTGGTCATTAGTATCCATCACTGTAGAATGTTCTACCATCTAAATAACCACCTGCATTTATTTATTTTACAGTTGCTGGGTATTTGGTATTCCTAGTTCTTTGCTTCTACAAAATGCTTCTATGAATATTGTACCTGCCTTCTTGTGTTAGAGTTGCTCTAGGATATTCATGTAGGAGTAGACATGCAGGTAAGAGATGGGGACATGGTCAAATTTCACCAGGTAAAACCAGTAACTCCCTGCCCTTACTCTCTCCCTCAGTCTTTCTATTCTTTCTTTCTTTCCTTCCTTCCATCCTCCCTCCCTCCACTCCTTCCTCCTTTTGTCTCTCTCCCTTTTCTTCTTTCCTTATTATTTATCTTAATGACCTCAGGCCATTAAAATTGGATTAAACACAATTCTTGGTTCATGACACATTATCGTCATTAGACTATGCAAAGTCTTCTTTATCTATCCATCCATCCATCCATTCATTTTCCTACTAAAGAACATGCCATCCAATGAAGAAATAGACCTTTGCCAGTTACTTAGGAATCACATGTGTCCTTGTATCCTCTTCTATCCTTTGCCTCCCCTGCAGAGGTAACCACTATCCTGGATCCTGTATTATATATATTTTTTGCTTTTTTAGTTATTTTTGCATATATATATATGCTATGATAGTTATCAGTTATGATGTAGCAAATAACCTCAAATGCCAGTCTCTTTTTTAAATTTTATTTTTCAATTATTGACATTTAATATTACATTTATTTCAAGGGCACAGTATAGCGCTTAGATCATATGTAATTTACAAAGTGATCCCCTCCATATTTCAAGCACCCATCTGCAAATGCCAGTATCTGAAGACAAAAATTATTGTTTATTATCTTATAGTTAATGTGGGTCAGGAATTCAGAGAAGGCATAGCAGGAGTGGCTTGTCTCTGCTCCATGATGTCTGTAGTCTCAGCTGGAAGATTCAAAACCAGGGAGGCTGGAGTCATCTGAAGTCTTGACAGGGATGCAGGCTACACTGTCAACGTGGCTCCTTCACATGGCTGGCAGGGTGGGGCTAGCGAGTGGGCTCCTCTCCACGTGGCCACTCTCCATGTGGGCTTCCCCACGGGGCTCTTGAGTGTCCTTATGACATGGAAGCTTGCTTTGGGGAGGATATCACCCATTTGCCTCTTAGTCTAGATGCTATCTAACATGGTGAAAATCATCACATTTCTCCATTTTCTTATTCAAAGTAGATAAAGGTCTTGAATTTGTGGGAAAATATTCTGAACTGTGCAGGGGGAATGTTAGGCTCTGGAGTAGTGACGCAACCTAAAAAAGGCACGTGAGAGCCCGTGAAGGGCTGCAGAAAGCCAACACGTTCTGTTCATCATTTAATGGTTTTGGAAACTGATCCGCATTGTCTTACATTGTGGAAGAGAAACGTGGGCTCCCGGGGTGGACTTAATGCTGTGCTTATGCCCAGGCACTGTGTCCCAAGAAAGAAAAGATGCTTTCAGACAAGAAGGCTGTGGGAAAATATATAAAATCTAACCATGAACACGGGAGGGCGAGGAGATGGAACAGGTAGGGAGGGGTAGGGGCTGTATTTATAAAAAACGTAGTGGAAAGGTCAGTAATTTTTTTTTAAACATTAAATGGTCAAATGCAAAAAAAAAAAGACTAACGAGTACTCTCCTTTATGCAAAAAAGGCAGTGACGCTTAATCTATTGTTTAGGTCATTATTTTTATTTATTTTTTTTCTTGTTTGTTGTTTTTTAAAAATTTTTATTGTTATTCAATTAAGTAATTTTTTGATAAGTAAAGACTGAGAGGATGTAGCCATAAAAAGTCAATTTCTAAAGTACAAAGTCTGTCTGGAAAAAGTCCAGCCATTGTTAATATAACGAGAATGGTTTACATGACATCGATGTAACCTGGCAGCCAAGGAGACTGGACTGGAATGTGCACATGTGAACAATGACAACTTCACTGTCACAGGAGTGGTAGATGCTGCTGAGTGAGCATGTGTACTGTGTGGCCATCACATTCAAAATGAATGAGTAGAGCAATGAATCTGCAGCAAATTTTGCGTGAAGCTTAAATATTCCTCTGCGGAAACTATTTGGATGATTCAGAAGCCACAGCTAGGGGCAACTGGTCATTGGCAGGTTTATCACAACAGTGTACCTACCTCACATCTTGTCAGAGTGTTTTGGTGAAACATCAAATGACCTGGGTGACTCAGTCCCCATACAGCCCAGATTAGGTACCCTGTGACTTGTAGCTTTTCCCCAAACTGAAATCACCTTTGAAAGGGAAGAGACCTTCGATGAGATTCAGGAAAATAGGGCAGGGCAGCTGATGGTGATTGGGAGAATTGTGTGAGGTCCCAAGGCGCCTACTTTGATGGGGACTGAGGTGTCATTGTCCTATGTACAATGTTTCTTGTATCTTGTATCTTCAATAAATGTCTCTAGTTTTCATAGTACGTGACTGGATACCTTCTGGACAGACCTCATATTCATTGAAAGGTAAACTTAGCATAATGCAAAGAAGTCCCACTTCATAGAGTCTCCTTTCCTTCCTCCCTCCCTCCCTCCCTCCCTTCCTCTTTCTTTCTTTTCTTTTCTTTTCTTTCTTTCTTTCTTCCTTCCTTCCTTCCTTCCTTCCTTCCTTCCTTCCTTCCTTCCTTCCTTCCTTCCTTCCTTCCTTCCTCCCTCCCTCCCTCCCTCCCTCCCTCCCTCCCTCCCCCCTTTCTCCTTTTCTTTCTTCTTTCTTCCTTCCTTCCTTCCTTTCTTTCTTTCTTCTTTCTTTCTTTTTCTTTTTTCTTTCTTCTTCTTTCTTTCTTTCTCTCTCTCTCTCTCTCTCTCTCTCTCTCTCTCTCTTTCTTCTTTCTTTCTTTCTTTCTTTCTTTCTTTCTTTCTTTCTTTCTTTCTTTCTTTCTTTCTTTCTTTCTTTCTTTCTCCCTTCCTTCCTCCCTCCCTCCCTCCCTCCTTCCCTCCCTCCCCCCTTTCCCCTTTTCCTTCTTCTTTCTTTCTTTCTTTCTTTCTTTCTTTCTTTCTTTCTTTCTTTCTTTCTTTCTTTCTTTTCCTTCCTTCCTTCCTTCCTTCCTTCCTTCCTTCCTTCCTTCCTTCCTTCCTTCCTTCCTTCCTTCTTTCCTCCTTCCTTCCTTCCTTTTCCATAGAGAGAGGGAGGGAGGGAGGGTGGGTGGGAGGGGGGGGAGAGAGAGACAGACAGACAGAGAAACATCAATTGGTTGCCCCCTGAATGCACCCCAAACCTGCAACCCAGGCATGTGCCTTGACCAGGAATCAAACCTAAAATCCTTCAGTTTGTGGGATGATGCTCCAACCCAACTGAGCCACACTGGCCAGGCTAGAGTGGATATTTCTCACTACTCAAGAATTGAGGCAAGCTCCGAAAATACGAATTTACAAGGATTGAGTGTGTACAGTTGATAGAGCTGGCTATAGAGGGAACAGATATATATTTTTAAAAAATTCTTATCTGAATTTTTGAGTTCCCATCAAAGAGGACAACCAACTGTGTCCTTCCATAAGATGCTTCTGGGGGTCTCTGTCACCATTAGCATCCTGACCCAGAATAGCAGTTCTTCTGTGTTTATGGAAGAATTCGCACGAATCTGATCTTCCAGGGTTGGGTATGTAGGAGAACCCACATAGGATGCCAGCTCTTCAGGGTGGTGCTTGGACAGCAGTCAGCAGTTCAAACCTTTTTGCTAAAAAGCATGATGAGGAGAGCCAGCCTCCAGAGGTTCGCAGACGTCACAGGGAATACAGTGGGTCCACAGTTACTGTTGATAATATCCAGTGCCACCGGCCACCAAGTTTGAACTCTGTGAGGATGGACTAAACGCTGACACACACTGTGGGAAAGAAAATGCCAAGACATCCTATTAAATAAACTTCTTTTGGTCCCCAGTCATTTCCACAAAGAGACCAATATAGCAATAGATATGAATGAGATTCTTTTATCTATTTAACATGCAGCATCCAGACAATCCAAGGACTATTTTGTCTTGGGTTTTTAACCCCCTCCTCTAAAAATAATACATAACATCAATTAGCCATCTGATTCAAGGATCCAGGTGATTTCCAATTCAATAAGCACGTTTTCCTAAATTATTTTATAAATGACAGAAGCATCCAAACTTTAATGTCACAGGACCATGTGGGTATAGATGAGTTGATGTTTAAGTGGAGTCTCCAAGCCCCAAGAGGGCGGGTACTGTGTCTGCCTCGTTCGTCGTCATGTTCTGGTACCTGATTAATGACTGGCCCATAACAGATGCACAAAACAATAAGATTAATAAACAAGTAATGCAAGAATGGTGTGGGGGTTTCTTTCTCTTCATGGTTACATACGTTAAGTAGAGCTATCAGCCTTAATGCGTCAACACCTACCTCGTGGTTATTTAACTCTGAGATACAATGCAGCATGATTTAGTTTGCTCCTTACAGGGAAAATAAAACCAAAAACAAATGAAAATAAAGATCCCAATAGGCAATTTTGGTGGAAATGAGCATCTGGGGAGATGGAATTAGATTTCTAATTGGAGGCTCTAAGAACATTCATGCTTGAATTCTTCTGGGGTGACAGAGTATCACCCTCCAGATCTTAAGAGTTCTTAAAAGGGAGGTATAGTGTTTCAGAAACAACCCTTTCAAGCCTTAATGCCTTTCATCAAAGGCTTTTAAAGCACTTTGCCTTTAACAGGGTCCATGTCTACCTCCTGCCCAGCTTACCCACATGCCTCCCTTTGAGGTCAATGGAGGCGAAGAGTGGTGAGAAAACAAGCCAATGTGTACCATGGAGGCTGCAACCGAGCCGCCTTTCAGTCTTCATGTGAGTGTGCACCTGAAACTTCAAAGAAGTCGATGGAGGCCAAAATGAAATGAAGCATGAGGTCCAAAGAACACCAGCTGCCAGATCAAGGGATCTTAGGTCTCACCCTTAGAGCCCTCTCAAAATGGAAAAGATCACCACAGGAGGTAGTGAGGTCCTTGTCATTGGAGATATTCAAGCTGAGGCTGACTGGCCACTTGGTGGCAATGCTGTGATGGGGTGGGATGAGCAGGACCTACACTCAGGATGGAAGAACCAGCTTCATGGTCTCTAAGAACTCCCACCCGTCCACGTCTATGAGCCTGTGAATTCACATGAGTCTCTCCTTCCTTTACCTTCACCTTCAACCACTCACATTTTGTCTGTTACTTAAGTTTTGTGAATGAGGCAAATGACTTCACCCCTAAAGGAAGTGCCACCAGAATCAGAAGTGAATTGAAAAAGGAGCTTCTGGGATGGGTTTGAGGACTAGAGCACAGCCCTCTCTGGTGTTCCCAACGAGGATCCTGAGCCCCGAAGGAATCCGAATCACTAGTGACTTGGTTGTTTGGTTTCCTATTTTATGCTTGGCAAGGCAGAGCGTGGCCCTGGTGGATTTTATTACAGTTAGTCAAGTCATTCATTGTTAGTGTTGAGTTTTAATGGGGAGCTGTGTGAGAATGTGATTGCTGCAGAGAAATCATTGTGGTTGCTTAGGTAGTGTGTGGATCTCAGAATCACCTCCTGGCTTGTTTAAAGACAGGCTGCTGGGCCCCACCCTCAGATTTGCAGATTCAGCAGGTCTGACATGCAGCCAGAGAATTTGCTTTTTAGCAACTTTCTAGGTGTATTAGTTCTCTAATGCTGCTGTAACAAATTACCACAAATTTAGTGCCTCAAAACAACACCGATTTATTATAAGTCTGCAGGTAAGAAGTCCAAAATGAGTTCCACTGAGCTAAAATCAGGTGTTGGTAGGGTTGTGTGGAGGCTCTAGGGTAGACCCCATGTCCTTGCCTTTTCCAGCTTCTAGAGGCTGCCTGCCTCCCTGGGCCCAGGACCCCTCCAGCTTCAAAGCCAGCGATGACTGGCTGAGTGTTTCTCATGATTCCATTTCTGTGGTTCTTAACTTTTCTGCTTCCCTCTTCCCCGTTGAAGCATCCTTGTGAGTACATTGGGACCAACTGAATAATCTTATTTTACAGCAAGCTGAGGAGCAGCCCTGCTTTCATGTGCGAACTTCATTCTGCCTTGCCATGTAGCATGATATATTCACAGGTCCCATGGGTTAGGATGTGGGCAACTTTGGGGGGGATATGATTCTGGCTGCGCTATACCAGGTGATTCCACCCCTGCTGACCTGGGGACCATACTTTGAGAACCTCTGGTTGGGTGACTCGAGGGACCAATTACAGGCTGCATAGTTATGGGGAGGATTGCTTGTCAGTAAAATTTGGTGGGAACGTGCATGTCTTATGGAAAATTAGCATTTTGTGTGGTTTAAGATTCTATCAAACTTTTATGCAAACTTTTATGTACAATGTTACTTTGTACAATATCAGCCCCAACATCCTTATGGACATTCCAGCAGAAAGACCAAACCAAGGCTTATTTCCCATGACTTCAGCATCCTTCCCAGTCCCCATTAGTTTAACTCACCCCTTGTACCTGTACCTGTTGTCTTTGTTGCTACCAGGGTGTTCCCCTTCTCTTTACCTATTGAGAACACGCTCCTTTTTAAGACTCAGTTTGGAGCCTCCCTCTGCCGTGATGCCTTCCCCAACTGCTCTAGCTGAATGTGTCTTGCTAGTTTATGGGATGCCCTCACACACGAAATAATTTATTCTCCATAACATTGCTGTGAGGTGGGTCGTATTTCTATTTGCAGATGCAAAGAACAAGGCAACAACAAAATTTAGTGAACTGCTCAAGTTCATTCAGCATCCACAGGTCTGGGGACTCAGTCTCTGCAACAGATGAAATATTTGTCCCCACCTCCTAAATTTATATGTTGAAACCCAACCCCTAATATGATGGTATTTGGAGGCAGGGTCTTGGGGAGATGATTAGGTCATGAGAGTGGAGTCCTCATGAAAGATTTAGAGAAGAGACCCTGGAAAGTTCTCTGGCCCCTTTTGGCCATGTGAGGACACAGTAGAAGATGACTGCCAATGAACCAGGATGTGGACTCTCACCAGACACTGAATCTGCCAGCGCCTTGATCTTGGACTTTCAGCCTCCAGAATAGTGAGATACAAATGTTCATTGTTTGATACACTCTGTCTATAGTATTTCTATTATAGCAGCTCAATAAACAGAGAGAGTCTCTCAAACTGTGACTCCAAGTCTGAGCACATCTGGCACTGTGACAAAGGACAGGCATTGTTAGGAGAACTCACAGCTGGGAACTCCAGGTTGACTGACCAAGTCTCAGCCTCAGGTGAGCAGGGTGTCCTCTGGAGGCTGTGACTTCCTTTGAAGCTCCTTTCTTGTCAGTCTATGTCAAAAGCAAATTCTGTTATTATGCTGCTCTTTATTGGGTAGCATTATTATTATTATTATAAATATAATTTATTGATTATGCTATTACAGTTGTCCCAACTTTTCCCCTTTTGGCCCCCTCTGCCCAGTACCCCCCATTCCCTCCAGCAATCCCCCCCCACCTTAATTCATGTCCCTGAGTCATGCATATATGTTCTTTGGCTTCTCCATTTCCTATACTGTTCTTTATATCCCCTTCTCTACTTTCATTTATGCTTCTTATTCCCTGCACCTTTTCCTCCATTTTCCCCCTACTCCCTCCCAGCTGATAACCCTCCAAATGATCTCCATTTCTATGATTCTGTTACTATTTTGCTTGTTTGCTTAGTTTGTTTTTTAGATTCAGTTGTTGATAGTTGTGAATTTGTTGCCATTTTAATGTTCATAGTTTTCATCTTCTTTTTAAAAAACTCTTGTAAATGGAAATAGAGTTTCTTGCTTGTGAATTTAACTTGTCAAATATAAGTGCCATCATTATAATTATTAGGTGAGATGAGCTGCTGTTGTTCACAGCTTCGTTCCTGGAGTTTCAAAGAAGGGGCTGTTGGAGTGATGAGAATCACAGATTTGGAGAAAGTTTGTTAAAATCAAACACTAACAGCAATATGTTTTCTACAATCTGTAAACTTTGTGTACCATGCCATACGTGGCCATTATGTTTTCTTTCATTTAAAAACAATTCTTGATCCTCAGGACCAGGATTCTGATCTAGGTGACAGGTTATATGATCAGACTAGATTCTTGGGCTGAGAGAGGGAAGAGGAGCACCAAAGACATGTAAAATATAACCCTAGGGTAGTAATTTTGTAAGTCAAGTGTATGAGTGGATGGTGATTCAGCACCAGTCCCTTTTTTTTCTTTCCAGCAAGAATGTATTTTACTGTTGAGTGGTTGAGTTGGTGAGTGGGAGAGAAAAAATGATGGATAGATATAGAATTAAGACACAGATCCTAATGCCTCCTTCTCGTCTTCCTTACCTCTCTCTTCCCTAGAAAACTCCCTGATATGTCTGCATTCATTTACTTGAGAATGTGGGTGAACAGACTGGGACTGATATTTGCTTGCTTGTTTAAGCAAAGCTTGTTGGGTCAGTTCCCCTGAGTAGATATGAGACAGTGCCCAGCCCAGCAGGTGTGTCCCTGAAGTGCATCTGTCATCAAAAAGGGAATTCCTCCTTGTTACAAATGAGTGTGATTGCTTGTCAGGTGAGGGAGCACCGTGAACCCTGGGTCCCTGCCAAGATTGTGCAGGTTTGGCTGTAGGAAGTATTCTGGGATACAAGGGGACAGTCTGTTGTAAACCTAGGGAGTGAAATTCACTGTAATGCGATTAATACCATGATGAAAGATGCATCCACTTCACATTCTTAGGTTATGCCTTGAACATTTGGAAGAAATGTTAAATTAATTGATTAAAATATCAACATTCAACAGAAGTTCTTAAATGCACTCCATGTCCTCATGCACTGCCAAAACATGAAATTAACATGATACATTGCCTCCTGAGTAACAGCCAATGAGCACCCACAAAACAGGCTTCTTAATTTTTCAGTGTTTACCAAACCAAGATATTTCTAGAACAAGAGACTCAGTTTCTAGATCAATAAATAACCATGACTGCAGAAGACGGTGCCCTCGCTCTGCCACGATGACAGGAGAAAGTGATGATGGAGAAAAATGATAGGAATTAACACTTGTGGGTGCTTTTAAATGTATCACTACATTTAATCCTTGAACAACCCAGTGAGGGAGCTGCTATAATAGTTGTCGTTTTACTGATGAGGAAGTAGAGGCTTAGAAAGCTTAACAAATGTGCCTAATGTCACACAGCTCGCGAATTCCATAATTGAGCTGCAAACCAATCATTTTGACTCCAGAAACTGTTTTTCTTATAATCTCTTCATACTGCCAGTAATAAATCAACTCTTTCTTTCTAAAGACTTCATTCTTCTACATTTCTGTTTATTTTCTTTATGTTGGTTAATTTTCTAACATTGAATGAGCACTTCGCTCTGTGCTAGCCGTAACATTAAGAGGCAAGGATTTAAAGATGAGCAAAACTCAGGTCTGACCTGCAAGAAACTTGAAGGTTTCCTTTTCTCTTCCTCCTCCTCCTCCTCCTCCTCTTTCTCCTCCTTCTCCTTCTTCTTCTTTTTAAAAAAGATTTTATTCATCTATCCCTAGAGAGAGGGGAAGGGAGGGAGAAAGAGAGGGAGAGAAACATTGAATGGCTTCTTGGGGACCTGGCGGGCAACCCAGGCATGTGCCCTGACTGGGAATCAAACTGGTGACCCTTCAGTTTGCTGGACAATGCCCAACCCACAGAACCACACCAGTTAGGGCTGTATCTATACTTCTTTACTGCCATTTTCTTCTCTTCCCATTCCTTTTCCTTCTTCTTCCTCCTCATCTTCATCATCATTGGTAGTCATAGCAGATAATGGGCTAATCTACCAAGACTTTGAAAGAACTTTCCCTCTGAATGAAGGTTAACTGCTGAAGGTTGAAAAAGCTGGAAGGAACTATGTATCCCCTTGTGAGGAAAATTCTGCCTGGAGAAAGGCAGGCTTGAAAGGGAATGATGCTAAAAGTGCCACACAGATGAGAAGGACAGAAGGACAGCCACTCTTCAGATCAAGACAGTGCAAAGCTAGAGAAGGTGAAAATGACATCTGGTCCGTGATCACACCCAGAGTGATGGCGATCGGCTTCCATGTGTCTCCAGGTGTGTGCACACAGAAAATGACTTGGCTGGGCAGAGCTCTTCAGGTGAATCTGCAAGGAAGACAAGGGTCAGGGAGGGGAGGAAAGAAAATGACTGCAATTTCTAAACAGATTTTTTGAGGGGTAGACTTTACATGCCATTTCAAACTCTGGGCCTGCTCATGAAAACCAAGGGAAGATTTCTTGTTCATACTATTTTTAGGCATTCAATTTGCTTTTCACATTAGCTGAATGACATGGATTATTTTAAATGCACACTGCCCAAGGCTCTGGAGAAATTCCTATGAGATCTTATGGGCGCCAGTGGCAGAGCACAGCCTGCTTCCCCTGGTGTTTCATTCCACTCCATTTATCTCAAATGACCATATTTCATGAGACTCGAGTTCATAACTGTGTATTCTCAAGAGGTACTGCCAGACCAGTGACATCATGCATGTAAAAGCACTTTTTAAACAATTCAAAATGGTCAAGACATCACTTTAAGATCTTCACCCCCAAACCTATCCTTTCTGTTGGGATATTTTCTTAAAATGATCTGTTCTGAGCTTGTATTTGTAATTAGAAGCTTTACAAAGCCCTCTAAAAGGAGTGAAACATGGGGTTTCTGTATTTGTAGGTTTCTGCGTTTTGTTTTTTTTTTTCTTTTTAGCTGCCACCAATCACTGTGCTCCTGGATGCTTCGTCTAGTGAGAGGACTTGTGAGAATGTGGGGGTTTCTCAGCAGGCCTTGCTCCAGTGGAGAGGCTGCAGTTCTCAGATGCTGTATTAGTCAGTGTTCTTCGAAGATCAGAATCAGTAGGGTGTATATGTATCATATTGATGTGTGTAGAAAGAGAAATTTATTAAGGAATTCGTTCATGAGATTATGGTAGCTAGCAAGTCTGAAGTCTGTAAAGCTGGCCAGCCAGTGGAAAGTCAAGCAAGGTTTCTATGTTGCACTCTGGAGGCAGGATTTCTTCTTCAGGGACCTCAGTCTTTGTTCTTAAGCCCTTCACCTGATTGGATGAGGCCACCCACATTATACAGGGCAGTCTGCTTTAAAGTCTACTGATTAAAACTGTTAATCACATCTTTAAAATACCTCCACAGCAACATCAAAATTCATGTTTGACCAACCAACTGGATGCATAGCTTAGCCATGTTGGAACATTGAATTAGTCATCACAGATGTCCAGAGTCCAGGGTTACTATGTCTAGAGCAGAAGGCTGATAGGGCTTGTCTTAGAACTAAAGTTAAACCTGTTCTGTGTGGTTGTGGGAACCCACCCTGCTTGATTGTGACCTCTTACCTCAATAATATAGACTGTATGTCATGGTGGATCAACTAGTCAGTCCACAGGGGGTCTGACCTGGAAGTGGGGGAGATGGAGCATCTGAGGTGGCAGCGTGGATTCATGACCCTAAATCACAGAATATCAAGGGTGAGGGTCCTCAGAGGCAGAACCTCTGGTAGTCTATCACCCATCTTTGTCTGCATTACAAAAAGGATCCCCTTCCGAGTGGTTATACCCCCTAGCCAGGTGTCCTTGTGCAATGAACACCCCCCCCCCCCAGCTATAAGCACTGCCTTTACTCAAGGAGAACCAAGCTCCATTTCATAGGTGAGTAAGTGACCCCAGATACTGATAAAGTTGCCAAAGTGCATACCCCAGATAAGCTTGAATCTAGAATTCCGGATTCTACCATGTAACTGGAGTCTGCGTGCCCTGATGACATGCACCTCATTCTTCAGGCGAGGGAGTCAGGGGAGCTGTGGCTAGAAAAGAACCCTTGTCTCCCAGTGTTCCCTCCTGCTGCTTGTCAGCTCACCAGTTTCAAAATTACTTAATTTGATTATAAAATAAAAATGCTTTCTGAAAGTATTTTCTTCATTCACATGTTAGCATGAATGGCTTACTCAGGCAGTGATAATAATTCTTTCCATCTAAAAAACCACCTGATGAATTTCTAATACATAGTATTTCCAAGCCAATTCTTCATGGCTGTTGAAGACTTCTTTGAGGGAATTCATACTTAATGACTTCAAGGAGTGTTAAAAACTTTTTCCTAAAAATACTTTTTATTGAAGTATAACAAACACACATACAAGTACACAAATAGTAAGTGTAGAGCTCTATGAATTTTTACAAAGTGAATACACTTGTGCAACCCCACCCAGATAAAGAAACAGAATATAAGTAGTAACACGGAATCCTTTCCTCTAAAACACTGACTCTTAAGTTTTTGTAAAGAGATCTAGAGTGTTCAACGAGATCATCACTTCAAAATAAGGTCTTGGGGTAATGAGGAAGAATTCTGGCCAAATCTGCCAGGGTTAGCTTAATCTGTGCACAACAAGTTAAGAATGAATGAGATTGTGGCACTATTTAAAATAGCCAAAACATAAAAACAACCTAAGTGTCTGCTGATACATGAATGGATAAAGAAAATATGCTGTATATATATCATATAACATATGATGGAATATTATTCAGCCATAAAAATTGAGGAAATCCTGATATTTGTAACAACATGGATGGACCTTAAGGAAATTATGCTAAGTGAAGTAAGTCAGACAGAGAAAGATGAACACTGTATGATCTTATTTATGCTTGGAACCTAAAAAATAGGCAAACAAACAAAAACCAAACTCATAGAAAAAGAAATCAGATTTGTGGTTACTAGAGGTAGGAGGTTAATTGGGGAAAGGTGATCAAAAGGTACAACTGTCTAGTTATAAAATGAATAGGTACTAAGAACTTATTCATTTTGATGATTTCAAGCATGATGATTATAGTTGATTCATTTTGAACTTATTCGAGCATGATGATTATAGTTAGCATTGCTATATGATATATCCAAAAGTTGTTAGAGTAAATCCTGAGTTATCATAAGGAAAAACATTTTATCTTTCTTTTTTTTTTTTTGCTTTCTCTTTTTATTGTATCCATTAAGATGATAGATGCTAACTAAAGTTATTGTGGTAATCATTTCACAATGTATGTAAGTCAAACCATTATGGTGTACACATTAAACATAATAGTGATGTATGTCAATCATAGCTGAATAGAACTGGAAAAAGAAAAGAGAAAATAAAAGAATAAATGAGAAAGGTAATAATTCCTGACCTTTATTGCTATTAAACCTTCTCTAATCTTAATCTCCTTTGACCTAGTGAACGTGTTTCCTGGAATCTATTAGAGATTCAGAGAGGTTTTTGTAGAAGTTGAGGAATTGGATTCAAGCTAAGAATCCAGCACTGAGATACTAGTTAAATCAATTTTTCATGTACAGGTAAATGGAATATCATGCAATGATTAAACAAATCAGATGCTTTGCTTAAATGCCCATGATATAGTGAAAAGGAAAAAAAGGCAAGATGGAAGAATTATGTACATATTAGACAATAAAGACTCAATTTTTGTTAAAATTTTTGAAAAATTGGAAGGAAATACATAAAAATACAAACAATGTTGATTTTCTCTAGGTGTGGAATTGTAGATTTTAATGTTATTTTCATGCTTTTTGTTTTGTTTATAATTTAAAATTTCTAATGAGTGTATGTTGCTTTCATAATAAAATATTTAGAACTTTTCAATAAAACCATTTACCTCTGATGTTTGTCTGCTATTAAATAACTCTATTTTGGTTAAAAATAAATACAAGGAGAAAAATATGCTTGTTTTATCATCAGGAAAAGACACAGTGATAATTCCTTTTCCCAAATTCTACAGCTTTGATAACTCTTGCAGTTTCCTTGAAATTACATGACCAGCTCTTCTGAATGTGATACAAACCTTTTGAAAACTGAGACTGTAAATGGCACGGAGCCAAACCAATGGCAGGCCTTTGCCATCCTGAAATGCCTTTGGAACCTTTAGGAAAATATATACTTACTTGTAGTGTGGGTTTCAAAGTATGTGGGCTTTTGTTTTCTAATTCTTTAAAAATTAATCCTCTAAGACATGGCTTGCCTCTTTAAACAACCACATCAAAATTACAACTAAAATATAGGACAACCATCACTCAGAGCCATCAGAAATCGAGTTGAATGGAAGTCTGACAACTATGGAATTAAGAAACCACATCCATCCAGACTGAGCTGGCAGGCTGCTGTGGTGCAAGTCTGAGATTCCATCAACCTGGCTAACACTGTTTGACCCGCCTTGGAGATCCCCAGAGACTCTGCCCCACCCAATTCATAGGCCCACCCAAGTTGCTTTTCCATATGAATGACTTGTCTTGGCTCATGCTTTACAACTTCCTAAATCCTCTCAAACAAGCAACAGCAGGCCTTAGTGAGCCCCAGGCCCAGAACTAGCAGCAACTAGCGTAGATTCACAGCTTGGCTTTGCCTGGGAATCTCCAAGCCAAGCACAAGTAGCAGCCACCTCAGATTGCTTTATAGCTTAGGTAGGATGGCCCCAGGCAAAACACAAGTAGGGGGTGACCTTGGCCTGTGCCACTTGAGAAACCCCAGGGCCAGTGTACACAGTGGACGCAACAGCTGACATCAGAGTACTCCCACCCTGTCCCTGCACAGCTGATCCTCCATAGAGGGCGGAGATTGGTAGTAAGCAGTTGCTGCTAATCCTTGCAGCTGACTGGCCTTGGTAAATCCCTCCCGTTGATCTGCCAACAGCAATTAAGGCTCAACTACAAGAGGGGGGTGTACTCAGCCCACACGTAGGGTGCATTTTTTGAGTACCTAGCTTGGATGATAGGGAAGACTGTGCCACTGGACCCTACTGGACACCTACTACATTAGGCTACATTACCAAGACAAGGAGTCAAAGCAGCTCTATCTAATATACAGAAACAAACATAGGGAGGCTGCCAAAACAAGGAAACAAAGAAACATGGCTCAAATGAAAGAACAGATGAAAACTCCAGAAAAAGAGCTAAAGGAAATGGAGATAAGCAATCTATCAGATGCAGAATTCAAAACACTGGTTATAAAGATGCTCAAGGAACTTAGTGAGGACCTCAGTAGCATAAAAAAAGATCCAGTCAGAAATGAAGGATACACTAACTGAAATAAAGAACAATTTATGGGGAAACAACAGCAGAATGGATGAAGCTGAGAATCAAATCAATGATTTGGAACACAATTAAGTAAAAAACAACCAATCAGAGCAACAAGAAGAAAAAAGAATCCAAAAAAATGAGGATAGTATAAGCAGCCTCTGGGACAAGTTCAAGAGGTCCAACATTTGCATCATAGGGGTGCCAAAAGGAGAAGAGAAAGAGCAAGAAATTGGAAACCTATTTGAAAAAAATAATGAAAGAAAACTTCCCTAATTTGGTGAAGGAAATAGACATGCAAGTCCAGGAAGCACAGAGAGTCCCAAACTAGATGGATACAGAGATACCAACTCCAAGACACATTATGATGAAAATGCCAAAGATTAAAGATAAATAGAGAGTTTTAAAAGCAGCAATAGAAAAGAAGTTAGTTACCTACAGGGACATTCCCATAAGACTGTCAGCTGATTTCTCAAAAGAAACTTTGCAGGCTAGAAGAGATTGGCAAGAAATATTCTGTCATGAGAAGCAGGGACCTGTAGCCAAGATTGCTCTGCCCAGCAAAGCTATTTAGAATTAAACAGCAGATAAAGAGCTTCCCAGACAAGAAAAAAAACTAAAGGAGTTCATCATCACCAAACCATTAGTATATAAAATGTTAAAGGGCCTGCTTAAGAAAAAGAAAAAAATCAAAACTGTGAACAATAAAATGGCAATAAATATATACCTTTCAACAATTGAATCTGAAATGACAAACTAGGCAAACAAGAGGAACAGAGACAGAATTGTGGATACAGAGAGCATTTTGATGGTTGCTAGATGGGAGGGGCTGTAGGGGAATGAGTGAAAAGGTGGGGGGACTAAGAAGTACAAATAGGTAGTTACAGAACAGCCATATGGGTGTAAAGTACAACATAGGAAATGGAGTAGTTAAAGAACTTATATGCATGAAATATGGTGGGGGGATTGCCTGAGGGAATGGGGGATGCTGAGTGGAGAGGGGCAAAGGGGGGAAAATCAAGACAAGTATAACAGCATAATCAATAAAATATAATTAAAAAAATAAAAGTCAGATTAATGCAGAAGATAGGTCACGGGGAATCTGGCATATACCATAAAAGTTTGAAAAAAGATCAGGAACCAATTGCCAACAGAACGTACATCTTCATAGGATGCTGTCCTAAAGCTCACCCAAAAAATGTTCTAAAAAACCAAACCCAAGAAAAGAAGATGCCTTCTAGGGGTCATCCCCTCCATATCCCTCACTCCACCCTCCTCAAACAGCAAGGACAGACTTTGAAGTTCTCTGGCATGTCATCCACTGTCCACTCCTGCCTGGTGCCCCTGCTTTCTGCCCCTGCTTGCTGCTGCTCATACTCTTTATTACTCAGGCCAGGCACATTCTCTTCCAGTAGAGCACCGTGCTCATGGAAAGGTCATTGCATGGCAACTGTTCTGTCTTCCACATGACACCTTTCCCTCCTTAATAAAAGGAATTATATCTAACTCAATATCATTTCCCAGCATCTAGCATGGTGCTTGTACATGGTAGGTTCTTAATAAAAATTACTCAAATAAATGCATACAAAAAAAATTGATTATCTCTACAGCTTGTGCTTGGTCATTCTCAATCAGAACACCCCATTCCCTATTTCTGTTAAATAGAAGAAAGAACTTTAATATTTTTTCATTTGCATTTGAAACCCCATGAGAGTGCACACTCAGATATCTTTGTCCAGTTGTTCAGGTGGGGGTGCGGGTGGGGACATGGACATGGAGTGAGATTTGCAACTTCGAACCTTGAGAAAGTGAGTGGAAATTTTTGTGCCTGGGTTTGCCCCTAGGAAACAAAGCCCAGAGACAGGCCAGGTATTAAGAGCTGAACTGAACTGCCAGCACATGGGTAAAGTATTAAGAGGAGAGGAGAAGAGGCTGCCACACAGAGTGATGCCTGGGAGGGCACCGTTGCACGGGCAGGAGGGAAGAGGCCTCTGAGCAGAGCAGACAGTGCTTGCTTGGGTCATGGTGGAGGGGCATGGATGGTGAATGATTTTTTTCTAATAATTGTAAAATGCTGGAGCTCAAAGAATTCTGAGTGGTCATCTCACCCAACAAAGTCATTTTGAGAAGGGGAAACTGAGGATAAGATAGTTAGGCACTTGGCCAGGGGTGGGACCCAGTTCCCAGCAGAGGCAGGATGTAAACCAGGGTTGGATTTCCCACCCCAGTATCCTTCCTTTGTCTCAGGCCAGACAAAGGTAGAGGGACATTATCTCCCATTGAAGTGACTGTCTCGGGACCAGTGGGCAAAGAGCTGTTTTTCTCAAATAAGATGCTTTACAGGTGGCAAAGCCTTTCCTTAGGAGCTGCTGCCATTTTCTGAAGCCACTGTCAGCTGCTTACTCCTTGTGGTGTCCTCGTCCAGCCCTATGACTTATGAAACAGCCAATGAGGAGGAGAGATGGGTTGGTGAGAGATACAAGGTTTGAGGGATATTTTTAAGATTTGGGTTTGGCCAGAAACCAACCCTGAAACAAGGATTTGAGGGCAAGTAGTTTCTTTGTGAGGTGATCCCAGGAAACACTACAAGGGAAGAAAGAAATGGGACAGGGAAGGGAAGGAAGCCAGTAAGAGGAGTTATCAAACCACTGTGAGTAACTGAAGCTCAGTTCTGCTGGGGACTTGGGGAGACAGTGTAGAACATGTCCCTTAGAGCAGCTTTCTCAGCTGCAGCATGGTGGATGTTTGAGGCTGGATGAGTTTTTGGTGTAGGGGCTGTCCTGTGTATTGTCAGCTGTTCAGCAGCATCCCTGGCCTCTACCCACTAGATAGAGATAGAATCTCCCTTCTACCCCCAAGTTGTGACAATCCAAAAGGACTCAAGACATTGACAAATGTCTCCTAGGGGACAAAAATTCCCAGGGTTGAGAAACACCCAAGAGTTATCCCAATCAAGGGACAAAGAAACTGGGATATGGAGTATTCATCCTCTGACTCTCCATCTGGCATTGGTAGAGGGACATTATCTTTTGGACCTTATTGGTTATCTTGGTCAGAAAGTTCTCAGGTAGAGATTAGCAGGGTAAATAGCTATTCGCATCTGTGGGTAAGTTCTGAGGACATGGGTCCTCAGACAACACCTATCATATGTGGTCATCTGGGGATCTGCTTTATTATTTATTCATTTAGTCCTCATTTCTTCATTCATTCTTCAAATGTGTATCAAAGATCTACTGTGTGCTGGGCATCAGGCATGACACAGGAGATTCAACATTTAATGGTAAGCAAAAAGTGGGCTTCATTACTACTTTTACCTCATTAGAAGAACAGTCTAGAAGAGCAATGGGCATTAATCACATAATACAAATGAATGTTTTTAATTGCAACTGTGCTAAGTACTAGGATAAGATACACAATATGGAAATAAATTATATTTATTCCTATGGCAGTTCCTCCAATAGTACCTTTAGGACCTTTGCACTTATTGTTCCCTAAACACAGAACATTTTTTTTTTCTAGAAGGCATTGCTTGGTCCTCCATTTCATTTGAGGTTAAGCACCTTCTCTTTTAGAGAGGTTTTCTGTGACTATGTTATCTGAATAATGCTCTTGTCCTTTTGCCCTTTGCCCTGTTTATTTGTGGTTCATAACACCTATCATACCTGACAGGGTTTATGTTTAATGTTTATTGTCCCTCCCTACCACATCGATTGTTTTTTTCCTTTATGTTTCCAGCAACTAGGACATTCAAGAAATACTTGTGTGAATAATCTGAGAGATTCACTTGGTCAGGGGTGAAGGAAAACCTTCTGAAAGCATTGACAAGCCAGGATCTAAACAGAATAGAAGTTACCTGGATGAAGAGGGTAGGCAAGAGCCTTTCCAAACAGCAGGAATAGCATGTGGAATGTCTCTGTGGATGGAAGAGGCATAGTGATCTTAAAGAACTAAAAGGCTAGTGTTCCTGGAGCAGAGAGAGCACAGAACCATTAGTTAAAATTTTAATCTTTAAAAACAATGGGAAGCCAATGATATGTTTTAAGCAATGGGAATTTGTGCACAGGAAAGTAGAAAAGTGGCAACCAGGACCAGATCTCTGTTTAAAAAGGATCACCTGGCTCTAGGATCTAGCATACAGAAGGCGAGCAAGAACAAAACACCATCATAGTGTTGTGTATCGTCCTCACAACCTTATACCCAAGTGGCTGAATGTTTGTGTATATAAGTGTACATATGTGCTTGAATTCCCAGGGATGGGAAAAGCATTCTTTTCTGCAAAAAGCTTTCAGAGAGCTCTTCTGCCCTGTACTCCTCATTGGTGTCCACGTCTTCAAAGTGTCTCTAGTTTTGCTTGAGGAATGAGGAGCTGTGTTTGCCTCTCTTTCAATGCGTCATTTATCTTCTGGAGTCCTTGTTCCTTAACTGATCTGGGTGAAACCAAGGCATGTCCTGGATCCTGAGATCTTGCGGAGGGCTGTCTTACTGTTCACAAATATTTGATGCTTTTTCCATGGGAGGAAATCCATCCTTGCCTGTGGCTTGCTGTGTCTGATAGTGTGAGCAGAAAGCATGTGTGCTACTTCTGATACAGGAGTTTTCCCAGCCAGAGCACGGTTGTACTTTTGCCTTGCATGCATGTAATAAACATTTGTTGAAGAAAGGTGAACCAAAGGAAAAAGGCCTAATTAGGTGTTGAGATAGATAGCCAAGGCCTATGCCCAGAGTTTCCACTAACAAGATGTGATGTAATTATTTTGATATTCTAGTGGCCACACATATTTCTTAAGGGACCCTGTACAGACACTGTAGAAGTAAAATGATAATTTTTGGAGGCTTATCAAAAGTGTTGCCTCTGCAGGTTAATGGGCAGAGAGAATTGGGTAGGGCATGAGAAGCACTAATAGGCAAGTTATTTTGAGCTTTAAAACCCCCCAGAGGCATGGATACACGGAACAGACTGACAGATCTAAGAGGGGTGGGGAGTAGGGGCCTCGATAAAACAAGGTGAAGAGATTAGCCAAAGAACATATATGCATAGGCCATGGACACAGACAACATTGTGGTGAAGGCCAGGGGAGGTGGGGGCTGGGGCTGGGTGGAGGTGGGCACAAGGGGAAGGGAAATGAGGGACATCTGTAATAGTGTCAACAATTTAAAAAAAAAATCACTCTTCAGGGCAGTGCAGCTGAACAGCAGGTTTTCTCTGGAAGTTGTTCCTTCACTTTTAATCAGATGTTTTTCCCCACTGAGATCAGGGAAGGGGCCAGCAAGTTTGCGTTCTGGAAGACTGGAGCCTTAGGACTCTTCTCTGAGACCAGGGAAGGCGGGACCTGTTCTAAAAGTGCTATCCAAATTTCCCCTTCATAGGTGCTCTTTGCAGGCACGGCTTTGGGTGCCTCCAGACTTGGAGGCGCCTCTTTGGGGCTACTGGCTGCCTTGGGAGGAGAACTGACGGCCTGGGTTGCGCCTGAGGTTCGTGGGGGGCCATCGCTGTCGCCACCGGAACCAGGTGTTTCCCCAGTCCTTCCCGTGCAACGTGCCCAATCAGAGTCTCCTTGAGCACCTGGCGCCATCTTACCGACGTGCTGACGCTTCCGCCTTTTGAGAGCCGCGCCCGGAAGAGGCTTCTGTGCTGGGGCAGGAAGTGAACCTCAGACCGAGTTCACCCGTCGGAGGCTGAGCCTCGGTGAAGGGGATGGGACGAGGCCCCAGGCGTCGCTGCCGTCCAGCCTCGCCTGTGCTTCCTGCAGCGCCTGTCAGGTTCATGGACGCTCAGCTCAATGCAGGTGCGTCGCGGCTACGCATCCGCTGTGGGCGGCCTGTTACCTGAAACCAGGTGCTGCTGACCCCAGGTAAGGAACTCTTGTGGGTTTAATTTCTTTCTGTTGCTCATGGCTAGCAGGGTGGCCTTCAAATGTTATTTAATGGCTCTGAGCCATTAAATAAATGATTTCCTCAATTGTGTGGTACCCAGTGACCTCGCGTTGACCACTCGTGGAACAAGGTGCCATTTAAATGGCTAGTCTTTACTTAAGAGAATGTACGGAGGGGTTCGTTGCTTGGGGAAAATCCTGTGAACCTAGGTTTACAATTTTTCTTCTCAGCTAGGGCAGGGATTATAACCGTAGGAAGTTATTCTTCAAGAAAAAGGAAAGTTTCTAAAAATCAAGTAGTGAAATTTCTATTTGTGATTCCCCCCTCCCCCCAACTGCTAAGAGTCAAAATTTAATTGGCAATTATGTTAACCTTTACATTAGCATATTTCCATTTTTCTTTTACCCATTAGTCCTCACTTTCTGTTTTTATTAAACATTGATTTGGCAGTCAAGGTGTAAGTCAATTCAAAAAATAAGTAAATGCATACATAGTTTGAAGGGACATCATGGATTGTTAAATCCAATATGCAGTTTACACATTAAGCAGTGAAGGTCGGAAGAGAAAGGACCTGAACAAGTGCCTTCAGCTTGTTAATTTCAGAGGTGGGCCAGGAAAGCAGGTCTTTCGATTCTTAGACAAATATTCCTTCCTCCATTCCACGATGACGCCATTCTTAAAAAGTGCAGCTTACCTGTGACAATGGGGACAAAGCAAAACAAGAGTCTTTGCTTTAGTTTCAGGAACAGGATTTTTAGAATTAAACAGTTTCTGGTAACAGGTAATTCAGTTAATTTGTGCTGTTGCAGTCACACATAATGGTTGTGCTTGTGATGCTAGGTCACTGGGTTCTTCTGGAGTCTTCTGAGCCTGGTGCAGCATTTCTGGCTGGATGAGAATGAACAACTGTCTTCATCCTGATGCAACTGGCCGCAGTTCATCTGAGTAATTGCGACGGTGTACAGCAATGACAGTAAAGGCATATTTTCGTTCATCTATGTGAAGTACTTTTATATGCCTGATACTGAAGGCTCAACAAATGTGGACACATAAGGCACAAGCATTAAACATTTTTATTAGTAAATGTAATATATTATGTTTATGCAGGTAAATACAATATATTTTAAATATCGAGCGATGGATATGGAATACATAACAAATCTATTATCTGTGTAAGCATGTCTTCTGGAGGAATTCTCTTGCTTGGCTTCTTCACGTTCCCTTATTTCCTTAATTCCCATATTCTCTTTTCTGACTCACTGTTTTCTTTCTGTACTAAGGTAGAATGAGGGAAGATATGTATGATGGAGAAGGTTGTACACAGTAGTTCTCAAAGGCTCATTTATACCCAGATGGCCATAAGCAGCAGCCCTGCAGTTCTAATCATGTATTTACCCCCAGCCTACTGATACCTTCCCATCCTAAACTGAAGGCCCAGCTTTAGGTGAAATAAACCATCTTTTGAGTGCTGAATTTGCAAACAAATTGTGTACACACACACACAATTAGATCATAAAAATGAATCAAACTACTTGGTGATTTTTTTCATCTAATACTGGGGAAAGTGGCAAGGCTGAAACCTCAAGAAAGATACTTAACTCTTCTTTTTCCTTACTGGTGCTGCGTCTGAGCCCATGCAGTGATGTAGTGTGGGAATGGTCATGTATTGAAATTGCTTCAGTTCTCACTGATATGAAAAGAGTTCTAAATGTGTCTCAAGTTTTGGGCTACAGTAGATTGTACTATAGCAATACTTCAGGGTAATTAATTTCTCTGTCATTTGGAAAATTACCATATTTTTCAGATTATAAGATGAACCCCCCCAAATTTGGGAGGAAAATGAGGGTGCGTCTCGTAGTCCGAATGTAGCTTACCTGGCTCGCGGGGGGCGGGGGGTGTTGCTGTGGTGGAGCAGGGTTTTTTCCCTATTTTCCTCCTCTAGAACCTAGATGCGTCTTATGGTCCAAAAAATACGGTATTTGGAGAAGATACTAAGAATTTTCAGATAACCCCTCTCAATGGTAATGTTGTAAATATTTAAGTACAATTATCCTAAGTATGGTTAACTATTTTAAACGTGGTTAACATAACAGTAATACCATATATTTATATGTCATCTCATCTCTAAGGAGCTCCAGGTGATTTACAAATTGTTTATATACCTGCGTATAGCTCCCAGATTCTCTGGGGAGCAAGCTGGGACAGGCTCTGTGAATACTGCTTAAAGACAAAGAATTTGAGATTCATCGAATGGCAAATCCAGACTCATCCAGTATGTCAGTGTTTGACTTAGACGCTCTTGGCACCCATGTCCTTCCTGTTTTATTATTTTCAGTGGGGTGTCGCGGTCCAGCCGCAGCAGAGTCCAGGGGGTCCCGAAGGTGCTATGAGGCGTCGGCACGTGGAGATCAGGCAACTACACAGCTCAGAGGCAGGTGAAGCACTGACTCGTTTATTGCAAGTACAAGTGGGTTTTTATATTTTCCTTTTTGGCATAGATTAACATTTGCAAGTGTATAGCATGATCAGTTAAGCAGAAAAATCAATACAAAGGTAACCAGGAAAGGTACGAAAGTTTCCATGGATTTAATTATATTAAACAAGGACTGTTTTGACCAAAGTTTCCATAGATTCAGTTATAGTGAACAAAGATTATTTTAACCAGGAGAGTCATAAATCAGACGATTAGACATTTTCAGAAATTGTTCATAGGGCAAAAGTATATGGTAGATTGAGCAGAGGCAGTAAGGCCTTTGTGGTATCTAACTTAGCTGTCTGTCTTTTCTGTCTAAAATGTTTCTCTATGTACTATAAACTTTAACTACATAGTAACTGTTTCTTTATGCTTAATAGCTAACCAGCTTTTCTTATTTCTATGGCTGTCTAATTGATATATATTCTTATTTAAGGTAAAGGAGGGGCTGTTACTCTAACGACTTTTAGACATTCAGGGACTTGTTGACTAGAGATGCATTGGTCTGATTATATCCTGTTTGTGTCAGCTGCTGGTCAATTCTAAGAGTGGTGATCATTTCTAGGCGATTCCAGATGATTAAGGCAGTAAAAATACAGATTCCAAGAAAGAGAAAGAACAAAATCACACACAGATCCCAAGTAATGCCACGTCCTCCAGGCCAGGATACGCTTCCTTGAAGACATATCCCCCATGTCTGGACCTTGTCAAACAACATGGTTGACCATACTGGAACTGGACGTGGCAGTGGGGGCCTAGAGTCTTCATTCCTATTTGATCAACTTTCTTCCTTGTAGCTAGCTTCCTAAACACTGTCATACCACATGCTACTGCATGAAGTTCAAGGCAAACTGGAATCTGTGTTGTTTCAGTAAAGGATTGAGACTTCCTTCTGTGCTCACAGGAAATTTTACCAGCAACACATCACATTGTTCTGGATCAATCTCTTCTTAAATATTTGGTGAATAGTGAAGATTGAGGGATTTACTGGATCTAGAATTTTACCAGTGAAGGAAGGTGATGGGGTACAATGGCTAGAATGCTTGTCTGTGATTTCATAGATCTAAGTTCTAGTCTTCAGGTGTCTGGCCTTTGCCAGAGATCTGTGAGCTGAGATGGAGCCATGAGAACCTTCCCCAAGAGAGGGGGCTTCAGGAAATGAATTTGATTTGCAAAGGAGGGCATACTGAGACATTTAGCACTAGATCCTTTCTGTAAACTCATGGTCTTTCCCTCTTTTCCTGTTACTATCACAGACTTTTGGAAGTCTGCAAAATACAAGGGCAGCCCTGGTAATAATTGCTGTCATTCTTGAGGCCTTTACTTGTGTGTAGTCATTATTCCCTTTCATCTTATGTGCTAGGTTTTAGGACATAAATGTGTGTGATGTTGGGCAAGTGATTTAACTATTCAGGGCCTCCATTGGATCAAGTTTAAAAAGGAGGGGTTTGACTAGATCTAGTGGCTTTTAAATTGTGCCTTTTGAACTTCTAAGAATCAGGGGAGAGTTCTCAGGAGCTTCTGAGAGCATTAAAGAAACTACGTGGGTAGGTTTCCTCAATCCTTTACCTCATTTTTAATTATAGGAGCTTTGCTTTTTATATGTGTTAAATAGTGGCATTATTTGAAAAAAGGCTTCACCCACTAAAAAAGAAGTTTAGTTTTACATCTGTCAAGATGGATCAAAAGAAAAAAAGAATTTTGCTTTCTACCCAAAACAAACAAAGATATAATATATGAAACTACAGTTGCCAAGACAGTGGCTACCAGTCCACGCATAAGAGGAACTATATACCAGACACCAGAGAAAGAATTACCCAAAAGTGTTGCAAGGAATAATCTCTGGTGCTAAACACTGGGCCAGGAATAATGCCTGTTCCCACCAGCCAGACTAGAGAGCCTTACAGTTCATGGAGCACTGGGTAGAGTATTCAGAAAAGTCTTGTCTTAGTGGTAGGAGATAAGATAATTAGCTCTAGGCCACAGGTGGCAAACACAAGGCCCACTGGCCAAATCCGGCCCTCTACCTTGTTTTATACAGCCTGGCACCTTGTTTCTACCTCGCGGCAGTGCAGAGCTCTCGCTTAACTGTTAAGGAGTAGTTACATTTATACAGTCCTAAAATTACATTTGGTCCTTTGAAGGCGACCTTGAGGCTGATGTGGCCCCTGGTGAAAATGAGTTTGACACCCCTGCTCTAGGCTAAACACTGCTTTGGCCCTGCCTAAGTTTTGAAAACAAGAATGAAAAGGAACAAACAGTTCTCTTGTAATTTAATTGTATCTCCGAATAAAGCTCAAAGATATTTATATTAATATAAAAATATCCAATACCAAAGTAAAATGCACAGTAACTAGAATCTAATTAAACATTACCAAGTATGCAATAAAGCAGGAAAATACAACCCATAATGAGGAGAAAAATCAAACAAAATTGACCTAGAATTGACACAGATATTGGAATTAGCAGAAAGGCATTAAAACAATTATTATAACTACATTTCACACATTCAAAAAGAAAAGACATGGAAGATTATTTTTTAAAAAGGTCACATCAAGCTTCTAGATGTAAAAGCTGCAATGTCTATGGTGACAAATACATTGAATAGGATTAATAGCAGATTTGACGTTGCAGAAGGAAAGATTCGCAAATTTGAGACATAGCAATAAAAACTATCACAAATGGCCCTGGCCTGCAGTTCAGTTGGTTGGGCGTCTTCCCCACAAACCGAAAGTTTGCGGTTTGGATTCCCGGTCAGGGCACCTTCCTGATTTGCATGTTTAATCCCTGGCCAGGGCCCATATGGAAAGTAACCGATCAAAGTTTCTCACATCAATGTTTCTCTCCTCTCTTTTTCCCTCCTCCCCCCCTCTCTAAAATAAAAAAATTAAAAAAAAAACTATCAATGAAACACATAGGGAAAAAAGAATAAGAAAATAAACAGAGCATCAGTAAGCTATAATAAAACTTCAAGAAGCCTAATGTATACATATGTAATTGAGATTGGGGAATGATAAAAAATATTTGAAGAAAAAACTTGATGAAACCTATAAATCCACATATTTTAGTTTCCTATTGTTGATATAACAAATTACTACATACTTAATAGCTTAAAATACCACGAATTTAGTACCTTATAGTTCTAGAGGTCAGAAGTCTGAAATGGATCTTAGGGATTAAATAAAAGTGTCACAGAGCTGCATTCCTTCTGGAGGCTTTAGAGGAGAATCTGTTCCTTGCTTCTGCTAGTTTCTGGAGGCTGCTTGCAATCCTTGGCTTGTGTCCGCATCACTCTAACTTCTTTTATTGTCACATCTCCTCTGTCTTTTCTGCCTTTCTCTTGTGATTATAAGGAACACTTTGATAATCCAGGATAATATTCCCATTTCAAGATCCTTGATTTAATCATATATATAAAGTATATTTTGTAATTTAACATATTCACAGATTTTATGGGGTGAATTTTGTTCCCCCAGAAGATGTATTGAAATCCTAACCCATGATACCTGTGAATGTGACCTTATTTGGAAACAGGGTCTTTGCAAATGTAGTTAAAGTGTACATTAAAATAAGGTTATACTAAAGTAGGGTAGGCCTTTAATCCAATGTGACTTACACCCTTATAAGAGAGGAGACAGACATAAAGAAAGAGGAACACAATGTGAAGACACAGACACAGAGGAAAGATGGCCATCTGAAGACAGAGGTAGAGATTGGAGTTACGCTGCCACAAGACAAAGAACAACTGGGGCAACCAGGAGCTGGAAGAGGCAAGGAAGGATCCTCTCTTAGAGGTTTCAGAGAGAGGATGGTCCTGCCCAGCCCCTTGATTTTGGTCTTTAAGCCTCTAGACCTGTGATAGAATAAATTTCTACTGTTTAAGCCACTTTATTTGTGGCAGCTCTAGCAAACTAACACAGTAGGTTTCAGAAGTTAAAATGAAGACATTGGTGTGGGGCTGTTATTCTACCAATTATACCATACATCCAAGGAACTTAAGAAACCCCAAGCTCAAGAAACATGAAGAAAATTACATCAAGGAATATCATAATTAAATTGTCAGAATTCACTGATAAATAGAAAATTCTTAAAAGCAGCCAGAGAAAGAGGGACCTCAAGTACAGGGGAACAAAGATGAAGATATCAGCATATTTCTAATTAGAAACAATGCAAGAAGACAGTTGAACAATGTCTTAAAGTAGAGTAAGTCCCCACTTAATGTCATCAGTAGATTCTCGAAACTGCACCAAAGCAACATGATGAAACCAATTTTACCATAGGCTAGTTCATATAAACAAGAGTTAAATTCCTGTGGCATCTCATGAATGTTATAATGAAATGACATTGAACAAAATATTTGAGGGCCTGCTGTACTGAAAGATAAAAATTATCAACCTTGAATTCTATACCCAGCCAAAATATCCTTTGAAAATGAAAGCATATAGACATTTTCAGACATGCAGCAGTTGAAAGAAATCACCTGCAGACTATCACTACAAGAAATGTTAAAGGAAGTCCTTCATATGGAAGGAAAATAATCCTGGGTGGAAATCTGGAGATACAGGAAGGGTTGAAGAACACCTGAAATGGTAACTACATGGGTAAATATGTAAGACTTTCCCCTTATAATTGTTTAAAATAATTGCAATATAGTTATTACTTAATTATTAATATTAATTATTATCAATATTTTATAAAATATGTAAAAGCAAAATGTTTGACAATAGTAGCACAAAGTCCAGGAAGGGATAAAAGTATGCCCTTGTTAAGGCTCTTATATATAATGTGGTATGTTGTCACTTGAAGGTAAATTGTGATACTGTATTCTAAAGCAACCACTACAATAGCAACATAAAGAAATATAGCTAAAAAACCTATAAATAAAAAATGAAATCATTAAAAATAATTCAAGTTAGAAAAGGAAGAGTAAGTAAATTTTAGTATATTATTATAGTGAAATACTCCTCAGCAATAGACAAGAATAAATTATTGATATGTACAACAGTATGGATGAATCTCAAAATAGTTTTTCTGAGTATAAGACCAGAGAAAAAGGTATACATACTATATTATTCCATTTATTTAAAATTCTAGAAAATGCAAATTGATCAAATTGATCTAGTGACAGAAACTAGATCAGTGATTACCTGGGGATAGGAGAGAGAGGCAGACAGAAATGTGAGGGATTGCAAATGGATATGGGAAACTTTTGGGGTTGTTGGATATGTTCACTCCTTTGTGATGGTGGTTTCACAGTTGGATACATGTCAGAATTTATGAAATTACACTTTAAATATGTGCAGTTAATTGTATGTCAGTTGTACTTCTTTAAAATTTTAAAAACACTTTAACCATCAGAGTACTTGATATCTGACCTCTCTTTTTGTTCTAAACAATAAGCATAATTTCTAATGAGGAATTGCTGATGGTGGTATAAATTATTCTAATCCTTCTAGAAAGCAATTTGGCAATATATATCAAGGTCCCTAAAAATGTTCACATGCTTTGCCTCAGAATCCCATTTTGGTAATCTGTCCTAAAGAAATAATTGAAAAGACAGAGCAAATATGTATTATGGAAATCCCTGCAACATTTTTCTCCCACCCCAAATCCCTAGAAATGGCAAACATATTGTTTTTAAAATCATGCTAAAAAACAAAGAAGTCTTTAGTTGGCGCCAAACATTTGATGACTTTCAGAAAGAAGGAAGATAGTTGGGATCAGATTGAAGAAGGAAATCATAACCCAAAATACATGAAGGATAGAACTTCCCCAAAGGTTGTTGTGACTCCAAGGATGCTTCTAGCCAAGAGGCTTTTAGAGGTCCAGTGAGAAGTCCCCGGCGTACCTGACAAAGTAATTAGTTAAGGTTCTATAGCTGAATCCATCAGGTTTGTTGACCATCTGTACTCTTCCCCTTCCTGGCCTCTTCCACTCCCAGGCAGTGAGCAACCACGCATCTGTCCCCTTAGGCAGGAACAGTCAGTGAGGAGAGGCTGGGTGGGGTCTTTGGTGGCTGTGACACCCAGGTGAAACAGTGAGCTCCCACATCAGGAAGTAACTGAAGGTCTGCCCAGAAGCACATTGCACATTCTGTCCTCATTCAGATCACAGGAGACAGGCTAGAGGTCACACTGCACAAACAGCATGTCCTGTTCTTTCACAAGCCGGCGGAAGACACTCAAAGGTTGACGTGAAAGTCCTGGGGAAAAATATAAAAGGAAGATGCTAACCAGAGTAGAGTGAAGTTGGCAATGCTAATACAAGACAAAAGAGAATTCAAGGTGGATATTATTAAAATGGTCAATAAAGAATATTTCAGAGGAATAAAAGAGTTTATCAACCAAACAAATCTTTATAACCCTAAAAACTTGCTTCTAAATATATAAACAAAAACCAATATAAAATATAAGGATAAATGGATAGAATCACAATCACCATAAACTTTGACAGACTTTTTTTAGAAATCAGTAAATCAAGTACACTAAAAATAACTAATGATATAAAATATTTGAATAAATTATATATATCCAATGAACAGAATTCATTATGTTTCAAAAGCACATTAAGCCTTCAGAAAAAAATTATCATGTATAGAAAATGTTAACAAATTGTAAAACAAAAAGAAATCACAGGCCACATTGACTGTTCATGATGGTAAGATGAGAAACTGAGAAGAAAAAATCCCCAAAGCCAAAAACCAACTATAGTCCTTAAAATTAAAAACTCTACTACTTGAAATTGGAAAAAAGCCCACTTATTTGCAATACTTGAGTTAAAGAGGGAATAAAACTTGTTACAAGTGCAATACTATCAAGTACAACATATAAAATCTATTAATATGGCAAAGACAGTACTAGGATAAATATTTGTTATCATTCTTCTTAGGAAAAACAAGGAGGACAAAAAAGTAAGTGTACTAATCTTTGAACTCAAGAAATGAATACATATGAGAAAAATAAACTCAAAGAATGTATAGTGAAGGAATTAATAAAGATAAAAGGAGAAATTAATTACACAGAAATAAAAAACAAGAAACTGTAGAGTTGCTCTATCAACCCAAAAGCTCATTCTTTGAAAAGACCTGTGTGTCTGGTCTCATGTGCCCGGCCTTCTCCTGTGTGCCATCCTTCTTCCTTCCATCCCCACCAATCATGTACGCTAACCCGGAAACCCAGTGAGCATCCTACATCTCTGCTCAGAGACCCTGAATACTGAGTAGAACCTAGTACATGTGGCAGGTGGCATTTATCAGTTGATCTTAATTGACGTCTGCACATGAAACATTAGGAAATTTGAATGCAGCCTGTAGAATGTACACACCAGGGGTTGTGTGCAAACTCCAGCATACTATACCCTTTCTGAATGTGCTGTCAAATATATGGTACTTATAAACCCTTGGGTTTCTTTCTTGAGAAAGAAGTCCATGTTTTGTGAGTGAGGCCTGAGGGAGGAATGTGCATTCACTTCAGAATCTGTGAAGTCCATGTGGCCGTGAGTGGTTAGGTAAGGAGGGCATTCTTGCTCTTATTTTGATCCCATGTACTTTCCTTCTCACCCTGCTTCATGCTCTAGAAGGCTGTTGGCCCTTGGAAAATTTCTGAAGGTCACTGTTGCATTATGTTGGCACATTCCAGCACCAAAGCACCTAGAGTTCCCACCAGGCTAGGATTGGACTCCAAATTCTGATCACTCCCTCCACCATCCAATTTATCTGTCCCCTGTCTCTTGACCTTATATCTGTACTATATCCAAGAGGCTGATAACTAATTAGATAAAGTGATTTGAATTTAGAATTCTTGGATCTAAAATGACTCTGAGAAATGGTCACATTCACTGTCCTCAACTACTTTGAACTCATACTCCTCACAGAGAGCTTTCTGACTTTTGTTTTTTGAATATTTCTATTAGCCAAATGCTTTTTGTTTAGCTTTACTTTTTGTCATATTAGTTATTAAAACAATAAGGATATGAGCATGCCTCTACCCCAATTCTGATGTATTTCTCCTGAGGAAGTATATTCTCCTAGGGTCAGTCACTGATACACAGTGCCAGGTTGGGTTTGCATTTGGTTGTATGTAACAAGCATAAATGCAATGGCTAAAGCAAATACGGCTTTGCTGAATTCTCCAGTAATAAGAAGTCCAGAGGCAGATGGTCATGCTGGGGCTGCTGCTGAGGGACGTCAACGAAGAGTGAAGTTCCTCACCTGGGTATATTGCCTCTCGGAACTAAATAAGAGTTCTGCTAGTATGGAAGATGGGAAGAATAGGTATCTGAGTGGGTATTAGCATAATCCAACCTACCCATTTCATAGATAAAGAAACTAAGATCCAGCCCTGGCTGGTGTGGCTCAGTGGGTTGAACACTGACCTGTGAACTGAAAGGTCGCTGGCTTGATTCCTAGTCAGGGCACATGCCTGGGTTGCACACCAGGTCCCTGGTTGGGGGTGTGCAAAAAGCCACTGATTGATGTTTCTCCCTCTCTTTCTCACTCCCTTCCTCTCTCTCTAAAAAATAAATAAAATCTTAAAAAGAAACTGAGATCCATACAATTTCAAAGACTTACCCAAGGTCATGAAGCTATTTCATAAAAAAGCTTAGAACTAAAGACCCAAGGCTTCCTTTTTTAAAAATTATTATTTTTATTTTATTTAATTTTTATTTTTATTGTTATTCAGTTACAGTTGTATGCCTTTTCTCCCCGTCCCTCTACTCCACCCCAGCCGAACCCACCCCCCTCCCCCTTGATTTTGTCCATGCGTCCTTTATAGTAGCTCCTGAAAACCCTTTTCCCCACTGTCCCCGCCCCCCTCCCCTCTGGCTATTGTTAGATTGTTCTTAACTTCAATGTCTCTGGTTATATTTTGTTTGCTTTTTTCTTCGGTTGATTATGTTCCAGTTAAAGGTGAGATCTTATGGTATTTGTCCCTCACTGCCTGGCTTATTTCATTTAGCATAATGCTCTCCAGTTCCATCCATGCTGTCACAAAGGGTATAAGCTCCTTCTTTCTGTCTGCTGCGTAGAATTCCATTTTGTAAATGTACCATAGTTTTTTGATCCACTCATTTGCTGATGGGCACTTAGGTTGCTTCCAGCACTTGGCTATTGTAAATTGTGCTGCTGTGAACATTGGGGTGCATAGGTTCTTTTGGATTGGTGTTTCAGGATCCTCAGATGTAATCCTAGCAGTAGAATTGCTGGGTCAAAGGGCAGTTCCATTTTAGTTTTCTGAGGAAATTCCATACTGTTTTCCACAGTGGCCTCACCAGTGTGCATTCCCACCAACAGTGCACTAGGGTTCCCTTTTCTCCACATCCTCTCCAACATTTGTTTGTGGATTTGTTTGTGTTGGCCACTCTGACTGGTGTGAGATGGTACCTCATTGTGGTTTTAATTTGCATCTCTCTGATGGCTAGTGATGCTAAGCATCTTTTCATATGTCTCTGGGCCCTCTGTATGTCTTCCTTGGAGAAGTGTCTGTTCAAGTCCTTTGCCCATTTTTTAATTGGGTGGTTTGTCTTTCTCGAGTGGAGTTGTGTGAGTTCTTTATATATTTTGGAGATCAGGCCCTTGTCTGAGGTTTCATTGGCAAATATGTTTTCCCATACTGTTGGTTCTCTTTTCATATTAATGCTGTTTTCTTTAGGCATGCAGAAGCTTTTTAATTTGATGAGGTCCCATTTGTTTATTCTTTCCTTTATGTCCCTTGCTCTAGGGGACGTGTCTGTGAGGATGTTGCTGCGTGGAATGTCTGAGATTTTCCTGCCAATGTTTTCCTCTAGGACTTTTATGGTGTTACGACTTATATTTAAATCTTTTATCCATCTTGAATTTATTTTTGTGTATGGCGTAAGTTGGTAATCGAGTTTCATTTTTTTGCACATAGCTGTCCAGATCTCCCAACACCATTTGTTGAAGAGGCTGTTTTTGCTCCATTTTATGCTCCTGCCTCCTTTGTCAAATATTAATTGACCGTAAAGACTTGGGTTTATTTCTGGGCTCTCTGTTCTGTTCCATTGGTCTATGTGCCTGTTTTTATGCCAGTACCAGGCTGTTTTGATTACAGTGGCCTTGTAATACAGCTTGATATCAGGTATTGTGATCCCTCCTGCTTTGTTCTTCTTTCTCAAAATTGCTGCAGCTATTCAGGGTCGTTTATGGTTCCATATAAATTTATGAAATGTTTGTTCTATATCTGTGAAATATATCATGGGTACTTTAATAGGGATTGCATTGAATCTATAAATTGCTTTGGGTAGTATGGCCATTTTGATGATGTTAATTCTTCCAATCCATGAACATGATACATGCTTCCATTTCTTTGTGTCTTCCTTAATTTCTTTCTATAGTGTTGTGTAGTTTTCTGAGTACAGGTGTTTTACCTCCTTGGTTAGGTTGATTCCTAGGTACTTTATTTTTCTTGTTGCTATATCAAATGGGATTTTTTTCCTGATTTCTGTTTGTGAAGTTTTGTTGTTGGTATACAGGAATGCCTTTGATTTCTGAGTATTGACTTTGTATCCAGCTGTTTTGCTAAATTCATTTATTAGGTCGAGTAGTTTTTTGGTGGAGTCTAGGATTTTCTATGCACACTATCATGTCACCTGCAAACAGTGACAGTTTCATTTCCTCCTTTCCAATTTGGATGCCTTTTATTGCTTTTTCTTGTCTGATTGCTGTGGCTAGGACTTCCAGTACAATGTTGAATAGGAGTGGTGAGAGAGGGCATCCTTGTCTTGTTCCTGATCTTAGTGGGAAAGCTCTAAGTTTTTGTCCATTGAGTGTGATGTTGGCTGTAGGTCTCTCATATGTGGCCTTTATTATGTTGAGGAATGCTCCCTCTATTCCCACTTTGCTGAGTGTTTTTATCAGAAATGGGTGCTGTATCTTATCAAATGCTTTTTCCACATCTATTGATATGATCATGTGATTTTTGTCTTTGCAGTTATTGATGTGATGTATTACGTTTATTGATTTGCGAATATTGTACCATCCTTGCATCCCTGGGATGAATCCCACTTGGTCATGGTGTATGATCTTTTTAACGTATTGCTAGATGCGGTTTGCCAATATTTTGTTGAGAATCTTAGCGTCTATGTTCATCAGAGATACTGCCCTGAAGTTTTCTTTCTTCGTTATGTCTTTATCTGGTTTTGGGATTAGGATGATGCTGGCTTCATAAAAAGAGTTTGGGAGTCTTCCATCAGTTTGGATTTTTTCAAATAGTCTGTGTAGGATAGGGGTTAGCTGTTCCTTAAATGCTTTGTAGAATTCTCCTGTCAAACCATCTGGTCCAGGGCTTTTGTGTGATGGGAGTTTTTTGATGACTGCTTCAATTTCATCTGCTGTTATTGGTCTGTTCAGGTTTTCTGCTTCTTCTTCATTCAATTTTGGAGGATTATATTTTTCTAGAAATGTGTCCATTTCAACTAGGTTTTCAAATTTCTTGGCATACAGTTCTTTGTAGTAATTTCTTACAATCCTTTGTATTTCTGTGGTATCAGTTGTAATCTCTCCTCTTTCATTTCTAATTGTGTTTATTTGGATCCTCTCTCTTTTTTTCTTGATGAGCCTACTTAAAGGCTTGTTGATTTTGTTTATCTTTTCAAAGAACCAGCTCCTGGATTCATTGATCCTTAGAATTGTGCTTTTAGTCTCTATGCCATTTAACTCTGCTCTGATCTTGGTTATTTCCTTCCTTCTACTTGCTCTAGGCTGTCTTTGTTTTTGTTCCTCAAGTTCTTGTAGGCGTAGGGTTAGGTTGTTTGTTTGAAATGTTTCTATCTTTTTAAGGTAGGCCTGTATTGCTATGAACTTCCCTCTCAGGACTGCCTTTGCTGTGTCCCATAGGTTTTGGGTTGTTATGAGTTCATTTTCATTTGTTTCCAGAAAGTTTTTGATTTCTTCCCTAATCTCGTTCTTGACCCATTCATTGTTTAATAGCATGCTCTTCAGTCTCCATGATTTTGAGTGTTTGGGGTTTTTTCCTTTCGGGTTGGTTTCTAGTTTCAGTCCCTTGTGGTCAGAGAAAATGCTTGATATGATTTCAATTTTCTTGAATTTGTTGAGGCTTGCCTTGTGTCCTATCATGTGGTCTGTCTTTGAAAATGTTCCATGTACACTTGAAAAAGAATGTGTATTTTGCTTCTTTGGGATGAAAAGCACTATATATATCAGTTAAGTCCATTTCCTCTAGGGTATTGTTAAGTGACACAATATCCTTGTTGATATTTTGTTTGGAAGATCTGTCCATTTTTGACACTGGGGTGTTAAAGTCCCCTACTATAATTGTGTTGCTGTCAATATCTTTCTTGAAGTCCTCCAAGATTTTCTTTATGCATTTGGGTGCTCCTATGTTGGGAGCATATATATTTACAACGTTTATGTCTTCTTGGTGGATTCTTCCTTTGAGTATTATGAAGTGACTTTCTGGGTCTCTCTTTATGGCCCTTCTTTGGAAGTTTATCTTGTCTGATATGAGTATTGCTACCCCTGCTTTTTTTTCCTGTCCGTTTGCTTGGAAAATTTGTTTCCAGCCCTTTACTTTCAGTCTGTGTAGGTCTTTTGTCCTGAGGTGGGTCTCTTGTAGGCAGCATATGTGTGGCTCTTGTTTTCTTATCCATTTAGCTATTCTATGTCTTTTGATTGGAGCATTTAATCCATTTACATTTAAGGTTATTATCGATAGGTAGTTATTCATTGCCTTTTTTTCCTACCTGTGTTCCTCTCTCTTTCTCTTTTCCTTCTTTTCCTTAAAGCAGTCCCTTTAGCATCTCTTGCAGAGCTGGTTTGGTGGAGGTGTATTCTTTTAGACTTCTTTTGTCTGGGAAGCTCTTTATTTGGCTTTCTATCTTGATTGAGAGCCTTGCTGGGTAAAGTAGCCTTGGTTGCAGGCCTCTAGTTCTCATTACTTGGAATATTTTTTGCCATTCTCTTCTGGCTTGGAGCGTTTCCATTGAGAAGTCAATTGCTAACCTAATTGGGGCTTCCTTGTATGTGACTTCCTGTTTCTCCCTTGCTGCCTTTAAGATCTTCTCTTTATCTTGGAATTTTGCCATTTTAATTATTATGTGTCTTGCCGTGGGCCTCTTTGGGTTCCTCTTGCTTGGGACTCTCTGTGTTTCTTGGATTTGTGTGACTTTTTCTCTCACCAGATTAGGGAAATTTTCCATCATTACTTTTTCAAACAGGTTTTCTATCCCTTGCCCTTCTTCTCCTTCTGGTATCCCTATTATATGGATATTATTACGTTTCATGTTGTCCTGCATTTCCCTTAATCCCTCTTCATTCTTTCTGAGCCTTTTTTCCTTTTCTTGCTCTTTCTGGGTGTTTTTTTCTACTTTGTGCTCCAGCTTGCTGATCCGATCCTCTGCTTCATCAAGTCTGCTTTTGATTCCTTCTACTGTGTTCTTCAGTTCAGAAATTGTATTCTTCATTTCCTCTTGGCCCTTGTTGATAGTTTCTATTTCCTATTTCATGTTGATATAGTTTGCAGTGAGTTCATGGTAGTTTCCCTGTAGTTTCTGATAGTTCTCTGTGAGCTCAGTGAGCTTCCTGATAACCATTGCTTTGAACTCAGTATCTGATAGTTGACTTGCCTCTATTTCATTTAGCATTCTTTCTGAGGCTTCCTCCTTTCCTTTCATTTGGGGATTGTTTCTTTGTCTTCCCATTGTTTGTGAGACTCTTCTTGTTAGCCTCTGCTTCTTAAATTGATCTGTTCTGACTCCCTGGGTTTATGGTATGAACTTCTATGGTAGAATGCCAGTGAGATTCAGTGGTGCCATCTCCTTAATCCCCTGAGCTCACTGGTCTTGAGCTGATGTTTATGGGTCTAACAGGGTCTAACTCTGGTCTTTTCAGAGCTCCAGGTTTTGTTGTCTCACCTGTGGGAAAAGGAGAAAGAAGAAAAAAAAAAAAGAAGGGAAGGAAGGAGAAAGGAATAGAAAAGGAATGGAAGGAAGGAAAGAAGGGAGGAAGGAAGGAAGAAGGAATAAAAAAGATCGGAGGAAAGATAAGGAATTTTAACAAAAAATAAAAAAATAAATAAAAGATGACAGGAAGAAGAAATAAAAAAAGTAAAGGATGGAAGGAAGAAGGAATAAAAAAAGAAAGAAGGACAGAAAGGAAGAAGGGATTTAGGGGGAAAGGAGAAAGAAAAATTATTCTGCTGGCTTTAAACCGGTCAAGTTAGTTCTGCTGGTCTTCCTGTCTGTGAAACGGGAGGGGGTGGTTGGAGGGATTGGTTTCACTTTTCTCCCTTCCTGAGCCACACTCTTCACTGTTGTCCAGCCTTTAGTCCAGTTCTTCAGGGTCCTTCTGCTCCTTCCTAGGCCTTTAGTTCACCAGTTGTGCTGTCCTTGAGGTGCACCAATTAGGGGCAACTCACACTCCACCTTCTTACTCTTTTCTGTCTTAGATGCTAGGGGCTCTCGGTGCTCCTTTAGGGTAGTTCAGCCCCCTACTGGGTCAAGTCTTTCTGGGGACTGCAGTCTCCCCTAGCCCTGCAGCTCCCCTCTGCTGGTCATTCTGCCTTCCTCCTAGAGAGTGAGTAGGCCCTGCAGGGCTCTGTGTGCAGGGGCTAGGTGGGAATTGTTCAGAACCAGTGCTTCAGGTGTGGTTGCCCGCTGGCAGCCAGGCTGTTGATCGGGTTGCGCACTGATCCCCGGCTTTGGGCCTGTGCGCCGGGGCAGCCAGCCGCTGATCCGGGTGCGCACCCACACGAGGTTTCAGGTGTGGGTGCCCAGGCCGCTGATCGAGGTATATGCCCACCTGGGGTTTCAGTTGTGGGTGCCCAGTCTGCTGATCTGGGTGCGTGCCAACCGTGCTTCAGGTGAGTGCTGGGGCTGCTTATCCGGTGTTCACAGTCCAGGATCTGAGGGAGTGGGGGTGCAAGAGGCCACTGCTGCTCTGGAGAGTTGTCTAAATAGCCACTGAGTGCCTCTATTTTCTCTTTTTCTTTTCAGGAAATTCCTCCTATTCAAGCCCCCCTGGTCCAAACAAGCACCTGGCCTCTCATCAGCCCAGCCTGGCTCTCTCCCAAGAAACCTGCAGCAGACCCTGCGCCCTGGCCAGGGGCTTCAGCCACCCTGGTCCCCTCGCTGGTTCCAGGGACCTTATTGTCCTTAAGCACTCTACTTACCGTCTGATCTTTCAATGTCCTCTATCTTTGGTCTCCGATCTTCATATATGCTGGAATACCGTTGGCTGTTCACTGTGTTCCTCAGATCAGCTAGGCGTTTCACTGGTGCCGAAGGGAAGTGGACTCCGCTCCCAGCTATCTTGCCTCCATCTTCCAAGCCAGACTCCCAAGACTTCCTTTTATCTGGCATTCTTGAAATCCTCCAAATTTGACTTGCTGGCACACGTGTCTGCATTTTGCACATGCCATTCCCTTAGAACCTCAGGTCTGCCCAGTTCAACCACCTGGACGCCCCACAGCCCTAAACTCCCATTTAATCCTGTTCATCCTGCCTGATGCCTTCCTTAACTTGAAGGGAGCAATTTCAAGAACTTGCGAAGAGCTGTCTCGGGGGTGTTGCTTGGCCTGAAGGTTAAGTCATCAAAAGTATAATTGTTAAGCCTCTTCATAATTTCCACTAACCTAGTGATAGCTCCTCCTTACCCACGTTACTCTCTGTCTCCCCCTCTACCATTTCCTTCCTACTGCTCACTGGGATCTGTTTTGGTACTTGATCTCTGTGAAGAAGAGTTCCTACTGCACTCTTTGTTCTTATACCTCAGCCTCCAGTGGGTGAATTAGAGGAATTTTGGTGGTGGTGTTATTATCGTTATCATTCTTATGGGACTCACAAGTCCCTCAGAGGAATTACACATCACCAGGACAGAGCCCCTTGTTTTTCACCTTTGGATTTACGTAGCACTTTGAACAGGTACTCATGCACAGTACTTTTTCAAAAGTAATTATTATTAACTGGAACATAATCAACAGAAGAAAAAAGCAAACAAAATATAACCAGAGACATTGAAGTTAAGAACAGTCTAACAATAGCCAGAGGGGAGGGGAGAAGGGATAGTGGGGAGAAGGGTTTTCAGGAACTACTATAAAGGACACGTGGACAAAACCAAGGGGGAGGGTGGAAGCAGGGGAGGGAGGTGGGTTTGGCTGGGGTGGGATAGAGGGGTGGGGAGAAAATGCAGACAACTGTAATTGAACAACAATAGAATAATTTAAAAATTGGAAAAAAAGTAATTATCAAATGGTATGTGTTAGATGAATGGCTCCTCAGAAATGTCTAGGAGAGAGGTCTTGGGGCTTATAGAGAGATGTGCATTGCTTAGTGCCTGGTGAGCCCCCTGATATGATCGATCTCTGCAACTTGTTTTCAATTATGTCAGAATCAATAGCATGATATTATTTGAGTGTTGGTTTAAGCTACAATCTAGGCATGGTCAGACATCTCCCCAAACTTCACATGTTCATCTTTGAAACAGGGAGGCCTGTGTCTCCTCTAAATCCCAAGTGCTGCCTTTGTAAACCTTCTTTAATCCCTTCCAGTTTACTGAAGAAGTTCCATATATCCAGGCTCTTGTATCTTCAAGTAATATTTCTTTGTTGTCTTGCTTGGTGGTGCCCCCAGGCTGTTGGAGGCAAGACACCATCTTGAAAACTTCTGCCAAATAGAAAAAATACCTTGGCAAACCCAGAAAGGATTAGCAATTGGCAGAGTTCAACTTATTTATATGAACATCAGCTTCTCCATCATGAAGAAGAACCTCCAACTGAAAATGAACTCAGCCTAATAATAACCATTTGTTTCTCCATTTGCACGCACTAGTTGCACTAGTTGACAAAACTGCTGCCTGCTTCAAACCAGTACATTCTATTCATTTCTGGTTGCGTTCTTGTCATCCTAATTCAATGTGGAGATTTTTGCTCTGGAGCGAATTAGTTTTCAACTGATATTTACTTAGCATCAAACTTTTTTTTAAATATATTTATTGATAATGCTATTACAGTTGTCCCATTCCCCCCCCTCACTCCACTCCATCCTGCCCACCCCCTCCCTCCCACATTCCCCCGCTATAGTTCATGTCCATGGGTCATACTTGTAAGTTCTTTGGCTTCTACATTTCCTACACTATTCTTACCCTCCCCCTGTCTATTTTCCATCTATCATCTATGCTACTTATTCTCTGTACCTTTTCCCCCCCCTCCCAGCATCAGACTTTTTGGAGAAAAATATTTTCTCTCTCTTTTTAAAAAAAAATCATTTATTAATTTTTATTCAGTTACAATTGTCTGCATTTTCTCCCCTTCCCTCCACCCCACCCCAGCCAGTCCCACCTGCCTCCCCCACCTCTACCCTCCCCCTTGATTTTGTCCTTGTGTCCTTTATAGTAGCTCCTATAGACCCCTCTCCCAACTATCCCCTCCCTACTCCCCTGTGGCTACTGTTACAATGTTCTTAATTTCAATGACTCTGGTTAAAATATTTTCTCTTTTTTAAAAATTACTTTATTGTTGATCATTTACAGTTGTCTGCATTTTCTCCCCACCCCTCTACCCCACCCCAGCCAAACCTTCCTCCCTCCCCTGCTCCCACCTTCCTCCTAAGTTTTGTCCTTGTGTCCTTTATAGTAGTTCCTGAAAACCCTTCTCCCCACTATCCGCCCCCCCCCCCCCCCCCGGCTATTGTTAGACTGTTCTTAACTTCAGTGTCTCTGGTTATATTTTGTTTGCTTTTTTCTTCGGTTGATTATGTTCCAGTTAAAGGTGAGATCATATGGTATTTGTCCCTCACTGCCTGGCTTATTTCATTTAGCATAATGCTCTCCAGTTCCATCCATGCTGTCGCAAAGGGTATAAGTTCCTTCTTTCTGTCTGCTGCGTAGAATTCCATTTTGTAAATGTACCATAGTTTTTTGATCCATTAAGTGCAGATGGGCACTTAGGTTGCTTCCAGTACTTGGCTATTGTAAATTGTGCTGCTATGAGCATTGGGGTGCATAGGTTCTTTTGGATTGGTGTTTCAGGGCTCCTAGGGTGTAATCCTGGCAGTGGAATTGCTGGGTCAAAAGGCAGTTCTATTTTTACTTTTCTGAGGAAATTCTATACTGTAAAATATTTTCAAGTAGAATAACCTATTGGTGTGATGGAGCCTTTTTCATTTTTCCTGTGTAAGTTTATGCCTTCTTTATCCCATGTTTTTCTAAAGAAGATGATACAGAAGAGAAAACCCAAACCTTACGAAATCTGTCAGCCATAAGAGGATAAGGACTTCATAGGAGAGATGAGAGAAAAAAATCATTTGCCAACCCTTAGAGGCAGGTTCTAAAGGAAATGTATGGCTTTATTTCTATTGCAGGAATGTGTTGGATGGATAAAAACAAAATCCTGTCCTGGCATAATTGGCCCTGTTCACGGTTGACAACTTGAGGTTTCTGCATTGGGCACCTGAAAAGTTGTCAGTGTTAACAAAAAGAAGTGTTCCAGATAATGGTTTTGGTGCACTGTGTGCAAGCATGTGCTATTCCTAGTGTTTGGTGAAAAAGAGACTATGATATGGAATGCATTATACAGAAGAGCCAAAAATAACATCTGTCTTGCAAATAAGGGGAATGATCCCATTTCATATCTCTTCTTATTTGGCAGCATCCTTTTTTCCTTTACTGGAAAATTATAGTTTTGTGTAGTTTGTAGAAGTAACATTTAAACATCACTTGTGATTTTAGACTCAAATGGGATCTGCTTAATAAGACACACAAACAATTAGAGAACTTTATTGTAATCACTTCTGAAACCCCAGAAGGTTTGCATTGGCTGGGCGGGTTTGCTGTCTGCCCAGCTTCTCTCATTTGAGAAGCTTAGGAGAGGAAATCGCTGCTGCCCACATCATGTATACAGATCATCTTTACCTAGCTGTGCAGATGTTTTTGAACTGCATGCTGCTACTGCTTGGGCAGATTTCTCATTTCTAGTCTGAAAATTATATCCACCAGGGACTAGAGTTTGGTGAACACAGAAGTTAAGCACACTTGGCTGCTTATCCCAGAGATCTTCTTGGGGAAGAAAGAGTGATTAGAAAAAAAACAAGCAAACCCAGTTTTCTGGTTTTAATTTTATATAACGGGGAGTTACCTGTTTCAGCTATAAGTTAAGCCCACCTACTTACATTTTACCCTTCTAAATATCTGAACTCTTCTACAAGTCCAAAATGTGTTTATGTGAATGTGGCTATTTGGGCGTATGTCTTATGAGAACTCTGTTATTTTCACTAGGATTTGTCTTGTTCTTGACTCTCCCCTGTGCTACAGCTTTTTTGATCAGATGCGTTTCCCTCCTTCAGAAGGAGCTGATATTCGCTGCTGTTATGAAGGTGCTTGATGAGCCACCGACCTTCAGTTATTATCATTGTTATTGTTTGGTTAGAGATCACAGTTTTCAGTAATTCTAATGGTCTGCAGTGGGCCCTAAGGACATGGTAGAGAGGACAGTGGTGTTAGGGATGGTGGTGCTAGAGATTTAGTTAGTGATGGATATAGTGGTGTTTTTGGAAATAGAGATGGTAGTGGTAGTGGGGGTCATGGATGTAGTGGTGTTATGGAGGTTGGTGGTGGTGATGGAGATGGTGGCATTAATGGAGGGATGGTAGAGGTCAGGGGAAAGTGAAGGTGATGGGGTGGTGAGACTGTCTTGCCAGGCTCAGTCTTTGGAAGGAGTTATGTATAAGAAGCACTTGAGGCTTAGCGTTAACAATGGTGGTCAAATCCTTACTACTTAGTGTGTGGTCTGTAGGCCCGTGGCAGTTACCACCAACCAGGTTTTTGTTAAAAATGTAAAATCTTGGGCTCCATCTCAGGCTAACAGAATCAGAATCTGCATTTTAACAACAGTCTCAGGTGATTTGTATGCACATTAAAGTTCTGGAAGCACTGGTTAAAGGAGAAATAGCTACAAATACCTTTTACTCCCGTGGCCCCATATTCCTGCCCTGTCTCCTCCCTCTGAGGGAATCTCAGCCTTCATTGGCCTGTGAGAGAGGGGAGGTCAATGTCTGGCTGACCAGTAGATTATTTGACCCGTACTCCAGGGTCTGGAATCAGGCATAAGTATGGATCCAAATGACAGCTTTTCATGACCTGAAATTTGAGATTCCTCAACTAAATATATCTTTTCTAAAGATTGCTAGGGTGCCCAAAATTCTCATTAGCTTGACTTTTTAAAGAAGCCAGCCTTTTAATCAGAATAAGACATTTAAGTACCACGTCGGGCACTGATTGCATTATCTAATTCCTGCATTAGCACACAGAGAATCCTGGGACTTACACCCACTCCATCCGGGTTCTTTAGGGAAGTCTGCAGAGGGCTTGCCTATTTTCCCTGAGAAACAGTGGGAACCCAAGGCCCAGTCCCTACATACACACAGCAAGATGAATCACATTGGCAGAAATTCCTGTGTGGTGTTAGTGGTATGTACATTCATTGTGGGAGGAGACACAAGGTTGATTTCTACACATATATTATGGGTATGCATTGTTATGTTGTAAACTACTCCCAATACTTAAGGAACAGTCATTTATATTTGCTCACAGATTGATCATTTGGGCTTGCCTCTGTTCCACCTCGGTTGGCCTGAGACTGGAAGATATGTTTTCAAAGTGGCTCCTTCCCATGAGCCATTTGGTGCCCAGGTAGGGCTGTCAACCAGGGTCTTGGCTCTTCTCCAGATGGGCCCTTCTGCTGGGCTTCCACACAGCATGGCGGTTGGGTTCTAAGAGCAAGTGTTCCCAAAGACTTGGGCAGAGCCTGTAAAACTTTAAATCTAGCTTCTGAAGTCCCAGAGGTCATTTCTTTGTGATCACCTTTCTTTTGTGCAGGTGTCTTTTTCACCTGTCTATCCCAGTGGCTGGTGTGTGTTTTCGAACGTCACTAGCATGGCAGTACCTGAGTGAGTCAATACTCTTTTCAACACTGATGCTGTGTGAGAAACTCTAGTGTGGCTTTCTGCTTTTCCCTAACCCTCTGAGTGCTGAGTTTTCTCCTGGGTCTTCTCACCGTCAGTCCTGATCCAACTGCCACAACCAGAGACACCATTCAAATGCAGGTGTTTACAGCAGGCTCATACTATTACCTTTCTCGGGGTTGTTTGCCTTTTAACTAGCGATTGCACCCTTGTTTGACCTAAATGAAATCACCATGTATTTATTGAGAATCTACTATCTTTAAGGCTGTGTGTGGGGCTGTGGCAGTGCCAAAGTAGCATTAGACGTGACTTGACCCCAGCAAGAACTTAAAATTTAGCCAGGGAAGGGAACCTAATGTACATTAGAAACAGTAAAATACAAATGCGATGTTAAACTTTGACTTTGAACACAGGGTATCTTATGAACCGTGCCCCATTGCGGGGGGGGGGGGGGGGGGATATGTAAAGACTGCCTCCAGGCTGGACTCCCCAAGGGCGCTTTGTAAAGACCTTTGATGAGGCTGTTTAGTGGGAGGGGTTGCCAGGTCTCAGGGAAGCTGTGACCCAGAGAGATGTTGAGGGTGGGGGTGGTGGTGGGTAAGGAAGATCAGTGGAAAGCCTCATGCCTTGTGCTTGTAGACGCAATCAGGTGACTGAAGAAATTACAAAGCAGGTGTGAGGATATGGGAAGTGTCACTGTACTGATTCGCCTTCGTTTGGCCACTAGGTTTCCGACGTTTCTTTATCATGGTCATTAATATGCCCCCTCTCCAATGGGGCTTCTGGTGTTAGGGTTTTCAGAGAATGGCAGTCCAGATTTGAGCCCTGCCCAGAAGTCTCTGGAAAGCCCGCTTTCCCTTCGGCTCTTTAAAGGGAAACAGGAAATGAGAAAAGAAAAATCGGATAGGGAATGAAAATACAGAAAATTAGATCTACAGAATATGGAAGAGTTAACAAGCAAGGGAAGCACGTGGCATACATTTAAATATATAAATTTAATGCAGTCCTCATCAAAAAAAGTAAAAGGTACCAACTTTCCATGTATGCATGCAGGGAGACCACACAGTGTTTGTCATAAACTTCAACAAGGGTATATTTCTGGGTCCCCCAACCCCCTCATACCCACATCCTCCACCCTCTCAGAGAAACAGAAAGGGAAGCAAATTTGTGGGTTGGTAGGCTAAAGGACTACAGAAGAATGCCACTGGTTTAACATAGGAGTAGAACTATGACATTTAATTCTGGACCGGGCTTGTTGCCAAGTCCCACAGAAAGCAAATGCACACCCAGTGTTTTAGCCAAAGTTAACACTGAATCAGGGCCCATTAGTGATTTGTAAATCATTATTCCTCTTGGTACAGTTACTACGTCATCTGGAGCTAGGTAGAGGCAATTTTAATGGGGCTGATTTATATCATTAGCTAACTACCAGTTTGCTTGTTCATTCATTCATTCATTTCTCCAGTTACAGTCTTGTCTTTGTGCTAGACCAACACACCATATGTATTTGTCTTATAGCACTTATCACATTAGGTTCTTTTCTTCATGAGGGCGCACAGCTTAGCCTAAATTTCCCCACCCCTTTTGTCATTAGGTGTAGCCTGTTTCTGGGTTCTATCCAAAGGAATGTAAGCGATGTAGTATATTCCACATACAGGCCTGGCCCATAAGAAAACTTCTCGTGGGAAATCGACTGTGCCCATCTCCCCTTCCAGCCAACTAGAATGGAGGTGATTGATGCCCAGCGAAATTGTATAATTTTTTTTTGTTATAATGTGTTTATTTAGTTTTAGTATTAGGGTTATGCTGGCTTTGTAAAATGAGTTGGGAAGTGTTCCCTTCTTTTTCTAAAAGGCTTTGTGTAAGACTGGAATTATTTCTTCCATAAATATTTAATAGAATTCACCAGCGAAACCATCTGGGCCTGGAGTTTTGTTTGTGAGATGGTTTTAAATAATAAGTTCAATGTATTTAATAGCTATAGGGCTCTTCACATTTTTACTTTATTTTGCTTCAGTATTGGGAATGTGCATTTTTCAAGATTGTTTATTTCATCTAAGTTGTGGAATTCTTTGGCATATAGTTTTTCAAAATAGTCATTTATTAACCATTTGATGTTTATTGGGCTTGTGGTGATAACCCTTCTTTCGTTTCTGATATTGGCAATTTGTGTTCTTAATGTAACTTTAGAAACCAAATGTTGAACTTGCTAAAAACCACAAGATGAAATGAACCCTGGTCTTAAAGTCACGTTTTTGGCGGAGAGCTGCTAACTAATCAGAAATGCCTGCATTATGTTGTTACCTGTGCAAGAAAGAGACATCTGTTATGGAAAGTCACTGAGATTTGAGGGGTTTGGTTTGTTACAGCAACTACCATTCCCTTACCTTGCAGGTTTCTGTGTTTATGTTCCACACTCTACTGTCACCTCTGGAGTACAGGGGCCATGAAAATACTGCTGTATTTGTTCCAGTGCTTAGCACAATACTTGGTGAATACTAGGTTCTCAATAAATGCTTCCTGAATGTATTGATAAATGAATGACTGAAATGGTCCCTATATGCTTAGAGCCCAGACGTTTTTTCCCCCTGGATGGATGACTCAACTCCAAGCCAGGGCTCCCAAGAACGTCTGTGTGGGCTTGCTGGATTTTTTCCATCCTCCCTATCCTCTCTGCGCATTCCCTCTCCTTTCTCCTTACGGCATTCTGTGTCCTGCCTTTATTCAGAACCACACCTGAGGGTCACTGTCAGCGGCCTTTTACAGACACAAAACTCTTCATTTCAAAATACACTAGACCAGAGTTCAGAATAAAGCAGACATGGCTGGGCATATGCTTCCTGTTGTTTTTTTACCAAAACATCCCAACAAAAAGTCAACCCATGAAACAAGAAGGGCACTCAGAACTCCATGCAAACGATGTGGAAAAATAGATTCCAGGAAAGAACATTGAGTTAACTTTGAAAGAACAACTTTTAAAGGATTCTTCCAGTGACGTCAGTTTGATGCCTTTGCATATAAACAATAAATTACCCATATTTTGCCATGTGTAATGCACACCCAGGTTTTAGTACCACTCGTGTATAGTGTGCATCCTTATTTTTTCCTTAAAGATTTGGGCAAAAAGGTGCACATTACACATGGCAAAAAACGGTAATTACAAATTATATTCAAGTAGATAGCAGATCCACTGCTGGGAAAAGCATATTTTGCTGCATCTTAGCATATGTTCCTTTTTTTCCAACTTTCACCAAATTAGACTAGTCCTCCTAAACAATAAGGGTTCCCTGCATTAGCTGAGGCTGGGTGCCTCCTGTAGCTATTCTTGCAGTCAGTCCTTATAGGTTAGAAGGGAAATATTCCAACACATGCTCTTTGGTGGGCTCTAGGTAACCTTCCCAATGTTCTTTCAATTAATAACACATGCTTAGAACCAAGTTTCATTTCAGTAGTGCTTTTTCTGAATTACTTGCTGACACATTTACTACTCTGTTTAAAGTGAATAGTGCTGTGCTAATTCTCAGAATATTTTTTTCTTTGTTTTGTCTAATCTACGCTAAAGATTGTCTACAGTACTCCCTTTCATGCTTCACATATGTCCTTGGAAAAGTTTTGGGCTTCCTTCAATATACAAATACAAATTACAAATACGATATTCAAGATACAAATATAATATGCATACACACAAATTTTGGAAATACAGTCTACAAAAGTTTATTATAAAGCAAACATTTTCCATTAATATCTGGAGATTTATTCATTTCCACCTATTCATCATTGGAGAAAATCCTCCAAGTTTGAGTTGGACAGTTCTGGCAGGAAGTGTGTCGAAAGGATGTCACAGGTGGCACTGTGGGGAGGGCATGCTTCCTGGAGTTTGCCGTCTTCCCTTACCCGTGACCTTGCTGACTGCATGGCCTTTCTCAGTTCTAGTAACCCTCAGCCCCCATCCTCTCTTAGCACATCATAGCCCTAGACATTCATACAAGATCTGGAAATTCCCTGATTTTTTCATCCCCAGTTCTCGGAAACTCTGCCTCCCTTTTCCTCAAGTTTGGTTATTTAGTGTCTCCTGTAGCTGGGCTGTGGAACTGTGCCTCCACAGACGATGTCACTGTCTGGTAAATGAAAGACTCTCATCTGAACATTTCCTAAGGTGGAGGCTTGACAGTCTGTAAAATGCAAATACAATGTGGTTAGCTTAAATTCTACATATAATTTACTAATCACAGGGAATGTGTTAGAGAGCTGACAGGTGGCGGGGTAAAACCTTGCCAGAACCTGTTTGGCTTTAGTAATGATGATGATAAAAACTGTTAACTATTGTTGAGTGCTTATTGTGTTCCAGGTGCTATTGTAAGTACTTTACAATATATATTAAATCGTTTGATCCTCATAACAGCCCTGTGAGATAAGCACTATTATTATTTCTGTTTTATAGATGAGAAAACTAAGGTGTATAGAGGGTACCTAATTTATTTGTGGTCACACAGCTTGTAAGTGGTGTCCATACCACATGTTCAAATATTTCTTGTTGAAGAATCTTCCTCTTATTCACAATAATGCATATTATATCTCTTTTGGCTGTATTAGAGAAATATTATAATGTTTATTTTTGTCTGCAAATGCCATCTACATAACAAGGTCCTACTCTATATCTTAGAGCTGTACTTATGTTAACAGTGAAGTCAGTTTACCTAGTACCCAAAAAGAACAGTATCTTGGTTTTTAACCCAGAAATACTAGGTCTAAGTTCTTCATAGAATATTTAACAAGTTGAATTTGAAGCCATCACCACCATTATAATGGTTAGCAGGATTGATTTTCATTGTAACTAGTTTGCTGTCACTGAATAAGGTATGGTACTACCAAAGCTGGCATTTTTCACTAGTAATCCATGTTGTAAAATTAACTAAAGGGAAGTTGGCTTCTGAAACCCTTGCTGCCCTACCTTCTCTGTGATATATTGAGAGGGTTAAGTGTAAAAGTACATGTGGTATCGGAGAGAACCAAGATGGCGGCGTAGGTAGACACACTGCGCCTCCTCGCACAACCAGAACTGACAGAAAATTGAAGGGCAAGGAAGTCCGACACCAAGGAGATAAAAAATAAACATTCATCCAGACCGAAACTACAGATGAGGCCTGTCCTAGCTCCTGGAAAAACAGCTGACCTCCTGGGGCACTGCTAAAGATTACCACCTGGGACAACTGGAGTCATCCAGGCCTTTCTGTTCCAGGGAGAGACAGATGACCGACCACCTGCCCCTGGGAACAGCTATGCTTTGCAGGAGGATAGGACTTTTCCCAGGACAGGAATGTTGCAACTTCCTTCACCCAATCCTCCCTGAATCTCAAAGCTCTCACTGCACCTTGTTTATTCCCCATTATAAAAAATCTGGCCTGGAAAGAGGAGACAAGATGGTCTGTTAGGGTATGAACACACCATCTTCTCAGATGGCTGGCCATCTGAATGAAGCGCCCATAAAGATTAAAAAAAAAAAAGTACATGTGGTATCACTTACAAATGTTAGAGACCTAATCAAATGTTAATAATTTATATTATATTAGACTTTATAAGACAATTTTAGTTATATTAATTTCTCATGGGTTTGTGAAGATTTTAGATACATTCTTGTTGAAAGAATTTATTTTTCAGGTTTAATTCTGCCCCTTGCATAATTCTGAATATTTCTGCTATAGATTAATTGCATTGGTAGCCCAAAGTTTTCATTCTTACAACTGTGGAAGGGGCATTTTTGACCCAGCTCTTGACTCTGTGATCAGCCACATGACTTACTTTGGCCAATGGGAAATTAACAAATGTGGTTCAAAGTATGCACTCTGGACTTAGTCTCTTCTGCTATTGTATTTTTGTCTTAACCATGAGCACATGGCCAGGCTAGCCCACTAATAGACTGTAAAAGACACATAGAAAAAGATTCAGGTCATCTGAGGACATCCAAGACCAGTCAGCCTTTAGCCAACTTGCCAGCTGTCCACAGCCTCATCATGAGTGAGCCTGGCTCAGATCAGCCAAGCATGAGCCAGATCAGCAGAACCACCCTACAGACTTATAGACCAGTGATGATTATTATTGCTTTAAATCACTATGCTCTGGAATATTTTGTTATACAGCAATAGCTAACTGATACAACCTGAACTGAAGCAATCATCATTACTGTTTATGAACTTCCATTTACATACATAATGAGGCTGCTCAACATAGTAGTTTAGGCCCTTGGCTCAGGAACCAGAATGCCTGGGGTTCAAATCTCAGTTTTTTAACTTTTTAAACTTATAATAGTGCCTGGCAATAAGGAAGCACTATAAACATGTTAAATAAAATGGTATGTGGACAGATCTGTGATCTCTTTCTATCCCTTCAAAAACTCTTGTTAAGTAGGTAATATTACACCTACGTAGTAGACATTCACACACCAAGGCTCAGAGAAGTTAAGAAACTTGCATAGTACCATAGTCAGCGGAAAGCCAAGATTATGAACCAGGTCTGGCTATGTTTATAATCATTATTATAAAGACATTGCCAAAGCATCTTAGCTCTTTTGGCCTTCTTCTGGGTTTTTGGTCCCAATTTCTGTCTTGTGCCTCAAGTAGACTTTTTTTTTAAAGTTCAGAAGTCTAAGTAATATTAGCAGGGCTGCAGAGGATGTAACAGAAAATATGGACTGTGCCAAGTGCTAGATATCCTTCTTTACTTGCCAGAGATACCTTGACATTTACATCCTTTTCATATACATCAGTTTTGGTCATGAGGAATGAAGATAAATGAAAACTATAAAGGCTAAATATTATCTATGTAGTACAGTAAACACTTCATTAAACCAGATTGGGTTTGAGGATAGAGTTGGGGAATAAACCCAGCTGAACTTACAATATATGAATTACAAATTTGTTTTTTAAAGAAATGCAGTTTTATTTAGGTAAATAATATTTCAATGGCAAAAACTGTTTGTAGATCCTACTGAGCAATTGTATGATCATAACTGACATTTAGCTCTCACCTCTTCCCCATCCTCTGCTGAAGTGTATGGAATTATAATGGAATAAATTGCTTAAACATAGCCTTGGAAAGACAATAATGATAGGATGATCATAAATTTTGGATTCCAGGATCTATATTACTGAGGTTTTGTAATCCCTCATTCTTCTGGATTTTTTCCATACAACTTTTGATCAATTGTCACCAATAGGCAACAAAATACTACTATGCCTGTCCCTTTTGTATGCACATGCTAACAAGAACTTCAAAAAAACCTCTGGAGTCAATCCTTTGGGAGCAGACTTTGGAAAAAGTGGCTTGCATAATTCACAGTTTGGATAACATGGCTCTGAACACTGGATTCTCTATTTAAAGTGTTCATTTTCTGTTTTCCTTTACTCTCTCTAGTAAAGGAGACTCCGACTGTCATTTAATAGTTTCTGCCTGGAACCAATCTCAAATGACCCAAGTTTTTCTGTCTTTCATCCTGTGCACTGGAATCATAATGTACCTCCACCCAGTACTTGAGAGCTGTAATTCCCTCGAGGAACTCAAAACCAGCCACTTTGTATGCGTGGCGACAAGCGTGTCAGCCAAGATTGGTGCGCAGCCTTCCATGTCAGGAGCTTCCCTGCTGAAGGTGGGCTGTTGTATACACCCAAGTCTCCATCCCCAGGGATAGCCGAGTGCCAAGGCCAGACTCTCGGACAGGTAGTTATTGTCATAGTAAAGTAACTTCAAAGAAGGGGTGGAATTTTGTGAGATCACGGTAGAGCTGAGTACAACTTCTGCAGCATTTCATTAGTTTTTTCCCAGAATACTACAGGAAGTGGCATGCACGAGGCTTTCTGGCTCACAGATTTGCCGTGCTTCTGGCTCAGAAAAAAAAAAGTGACATCTTAAGAAATATGTTTCTGGTGCCCATATCTTAAGAAGCTTTTACTTGATTTTGGCAGGGCAAGTCACTGTTTGAACAATTGAAAACATCTTTTTTAACTGTTTCCAAAAAGCATTTACAAACACCCCGAAGTCAGGTTACATACTTATAATTCATCTCTAAGCCTCAATTAAGGCTGTTGTTGTGTAGCATTTGCTGCCTCTAATAGCCTGACACCATAATAATATTATATAGTATCCCAAGATAATGAGAAGAATGTCTAACATCTGCTTATACTCAGAGAACAAAGAAGAATGGAAGGATGTGTCCTGCAACACTTGCAAAGAACCGCCTTAGCTTGCTGGAGATGCAGGGTGGCATTTCCTGTGGACTGCTGTTCTGTGGCAAGGCAAAATGTTCTGGAAGTGGTGGCAGAAAGAGAAGCCACTCAGTTTGGGGGTCAGCAAAACTGACCTCATTAAGGGAATCATTTCTGAGCTCCTCCAGAATGGTTAAAGATTATCTGTTTAATTACCATGTCTTTTGTGGTGAAGACATTTAAGATTTACTCTCTTAGCTACATTCAAGTATATAATACAGTATTAATAGCTATAATGGCCAAGTGTACATTAGGTTCTTCAGAACTTTTTAAAGAAAATATGTTTATGCTTGCAGCACAATTTACAATAGCCAAGTACTGGAAGCAACCTAAGTGCCCATCGGCAAATGAGTGGATCAAAAAAGTGGTATATTTATACAATGGAATTCTATGCAGCAGAGAGAAAGAAGGAGCTTATACCCTTTGCTACAGCATGGATGGAACTGGAGAACATTATGCTAAGTGAAATAAGCCAGACAGTGAGGGACAAATACCATATGATCTCACCTTTAACTGGAACATAATCAACAGGAGAAAAAAGCAAACAAAATATAACCAGAGACATTGAAGTTAAGAATAATCTAACAATAGCCAGGGGGGAGTTGGGAGGGGACAGTGAGGAGAGGGGATTACAGGAACTACTATAAAGGACACATGGACAAAATCAAGGGGGAGGGTGGAGGAGGGGGAAGGAGAGGGGTTCGCTGGGGTGGGGTGGAGGGATGGGGAGAAAAGGCATACAACTGTAATTGAATAACAATAAATATTAAAAAAATATATGTTTATGCTATTACAGTTGTCCCATTTCCCCCCTTTACTCCTCTCTGCCCTCTGCACACCCCCTCTCTGCACACCTCCTCCCACCCGCATTCCCCCCTTTTAGTTCATGTCCATGGGTCATATATATAAGTTCTTTGGCTTCTCCATTTCCTATACTATTCTTAACCTCCCCCTGTCTATCTTCTACCTACCATTTATGCTCCTTATTCTCTGTACCTTTTCCCCCTTTCTCCCTCTCCCACTCCCCCACTGATAACCCTCCATGTGATCTCCATTTTTGTGATTCTGTTTCTGTTCTAGTTGTTTACTTAGTTTTTGTTTTAGGTTTGATTGTTAATAACTGAGTTTGTTGTTTTATTGTTCATATTTTTTATCTTCTTTTTCTTAGATAACTCCCTTTAACATTTCATATAATAAGGGCTTGGTGATGATGAACTCCTTGAACTTGAACTTATCTGGGAAGCACTTTATCTGCCCTTCCATTCTAAGTAATAGCTTTGCTGGATAGAGTAATCTTGGATGTAGGTCCTTGCCTCTCATGACTTGGAATACTTCTTTCCCACCCCTTCATTCCTGAAAGGTTTCTTTTAAGAAACCAGCTGATAGTCTTATGGGAACTCCTTCATAGATAACTGTCTCGTTTTCTCTTACTGCTTTTAAGATTCTCTCCTTATTGTTAATCTTGGGTAATGTGATTATGATGTGCCTTGGTGTGTGCTTCCTTGGGTCCAACTTCTTTGGGACTCTCTGAGCTTCCTGAGACTTCCTGGAAGTCTATTTCCTTTGCCAGATTTGGGAAGTTCCCCTTCATTATGTTTTCACATAAGTTTTCAATTTCTTGCTCTTCCTCTTCTCCTTCTGGCACCCCTATGATTTGCATGTTGGAATATTTAAAGTTGTTCCGGAGGTTCCTAAGCCTCTCCTCATTTTTTTGAATTCTTGTTTCTTCATTCTGTTCTGGTTGAATGTTTATTTCTTCTTTCTGCTCCAAACTGTTGATATGAGTCCCAGTTTCATTCCTGTGATGCTGGTTCTCTGTACATTTTCCTTTATTTCATTTTTCATAGCTTTCACTTCTTCCTCTATTTTGTGACCATACTCAACTGTTTCTGTGAGTATCCTGATTACCAGTGTTTTGAACTCTGCATCTGATAGGTTGGCTATCTCTTCATCACTTAGTTGTATTTTTTTCTGGAACTTTGATCTGTTCTTTCATTTGGGCCATGTTTTTTTTTTCTTGGTGCGCCTGTTATGTAGTAAGGGGCGGAGCCTTAGGTTTTCACCAGGGTGGGGCAACCCACGTGGCTGTGTTGTGATGCTGTGTGTGTGGGAGGGTCCGAGAGGCAATGGTGCCGCTTGCTCCACTCTCTGCCGGTTTTCAGTCACTTCCCCTGCTACCCACAATCAAATTGGGCCCCTCTGGTGCTGCTTCCTGAGTGGGTGGGTGTGTGTATGTTCTAGACCCCTGTGGGTCTCTCCAACGAACTCTCCTGTGAGGCTGGGAGTTTCTCCCACTGCCGCCTCAACCCCGAAAGGTGTTTCAGTCAGAGGTTTGGGGCTTTATTTCCCTGCTCAGGGATCCTGAGTTGCACAGTCTGTCTCACTCCCAGTTGTTCCTGCTGGTTTATCTGTACGCGAATGTGGGACTGCCTAATTCACAATCTGCCACTTTGCTGGGTCCGCCTGCCTCCGCCTTGCTGCAAGTCCTCTCTACCTGGTTGCCGATCTCCACCCCTCCTACTGGTCAGGATGAATATTTCTTCTTTAAATCTTTGGTTGTTGGACTTCCGTAGAGTTCAATTTTCTGTCAGTTCTGGTTGTTTTTTGTTTTTAAATTTGTTGTCGTCCATCTTTTGTTTGTGTGAGGATGCACAGTGTGTCTACCTACACCTCCATCTTGGCCAGAAGTCCCCTCAGAACTTCTTAATCATGTAACTGGAAGTTAGTACCTGTTGGCCAGTCTTCCCCCGCCATTCCCCACCTAGTCCCTGCTAATCACTGTTTAATGATCTGTTTCTGAGTTCAGTTTTTTAGATTCCACATATAAGTGAGATCATACGGTTTTTATCATTCTGCGTCTTGCTTATTTAATTTTGCGTAATGCCTAAGGCTCATCCAAGTTGTTGCAAATGGCAGGATTCCTTCTTTCTCATGGCTGAATAATATTCCATTGTATAAATAGAATTCATCTCTCTCTCTCTCTCTCATTTTTTAAACCCAGTCACGTGTTAATGGATGCTTAGGTTGTTTCCATATCTTGGCTATTGTGAATAATGCTGCAGCAAACATGGGAGTGCAAATGTATCTGTGAGATCCTAATTTCAATTCCTTTGAGTGAATACCCAGAAGTTGGTTTGCTGAATTGTGTGGTAGTTCTGTTTTATTTTTTGAGTAACCTCCATACTGTTTTCCATAGTGGTTGTATCAATTTACTTTTCTAGCAACAGTGCACAAGTTTTCCCCTTTTTTCACATCTCGCCAGCACCAGTTATCTTTTGTCGTTTTAATAGTTATTCTAACAGATGTGAGGTGATATTTCATTGTGGTTTTGTTTTGCATTTCCATGATGATTAGTGATGTGGAGGTGTTAGCTAATGCTGTGGTGGTAATCATTTTGTAATATATAAATATCAAGTCAACATGTTGTACACTTTTAACTTGCACAATAGGATATATCAGTTATGTCTCAATAAAGCTGGAAAAACATACAAATGATAAATAAGTGGTATTTTTAAGTTTATTAGAATAAGGGTAGCTGATAATGCAGATCGTTGAGAATACTAGAGATAATGGTCTTTCTAACTTGGATCTTTGCTCTAATTTGGTCTACTCTCTAACGTCCCCTGAACCAAGTGATGTAGAATGATGTAGAATTTGCCCTTCTGACACTTTCTGGAGTCGTGCTCTACACAGACAAGGATCATCACTTTCAGTCTTCATTACATAGGAACTTGAAACATGATGAAGGGAAATGACTTGTGAATAGAAACACAGCGGGTAGGAGACAGAATAGCAAAAATGGAACCCAGTGTGTTTGCTTCCTGGTTTATGAGGCAGTGTTGTGCTCTTGTCTGTTTAACAAAACTGTAGGAAAAAAACATGATTGGCTTATTAATTAATTGAAAGAGAAGAAATAATAATTAGTATAATGGACATTCATCTGGTGACTTTCCATTCTTACCCTTTCTCTTTTCTAACAGAACTCTGCATTTCCCCCTATGCAATTTATTGGGCCTTCTCCTGGTTTGGGTGCCCCCATAAGCAAACCTGAACAAAACTTAAGTAAAAATAATTTATTTGGGAGAAATACTGGTGGGGGGTGGGGATGTGTGGCAGGGAGGGATAAAGTCAATAAGGGGGTGTTAACCAATCACTGTGGGCAACTGGAGCTCCACACCCCTGGGACACTCTAGGAAACTCTGTAGAGCACACGTCAGAGTTCTTCCAGCTGAACAGTGAGGAGCCTGGGGTATTTATCTGTCAATTCCCTGTCGATCCTTAATTGAGGGCTGCTTTGGGGGCATTAACTCTGGAGCTTCCACCTTGGTCTGTGCATGGGCCAAACAGGTTCATGCAGTCAGCGGGGGAAACGCCCTCCAACAGGAAGTAGCAGGTGTTTGCAGTGAGCAGACTTGGGTGAGTAGATTGAAAGCTAGGGGGTGTTATGGGAAGACCAGTGACTATGGCAGGACTTGAATCCCCCTCCCATCTCAAGGAGGAGGTCTTGATTGGCTCAAAGTAATCTGCCTTGTACATTCCTTTAGACACTACCATTGATTTGCTATTTGGTCATGTGACTCAAATCAGTCTGTGTCAGGAATGTGACTCAAACCCCAGACTTTAGTTGGCTATTGCAAGGGCTGACTCTTCTCCACTAAATATGAAGGAGCAGGAAGGCTTGGAAATTGCTGGTGCTGTCATGAAAGCAGTGAGAAGACCCACCTGTAGCCAGGTCTGGAAAGAGAGAGAAACAGGGTCTGGAGCATAGAAATTGAGCCCTCCCTTAAGGTTTATTAATTGCCTTTACAAAGCTGTATTAATTGCCTAGGGCTGCCATAATAAAGTACCAAAAAGTAGGTGGCTTAAAGCAACAGTAATTTATAATCGCACAGCTCTGAAAGCCAGAAGTCTGAAATAACTGTGTCAGCAGGGCGAAGCTTTCTGTTCTAGGGAAGAATCCTTCCTTGCCTCCTCTAGCTTCTGGTATTTGCTGACAGTCTTTGGCATTCCTTGGCCATAGATCTGACACTCCAGTCACATGGTCATCTTCTCTCCCTGTGTCTTCACATCTTGTCTCTGCACGTCTGTGTCCGTAGTTTTCATAAAGACCTCAGTCATATCGAATTAAGTCCCATCCTAAGGACCTAATTTTAACTTGATTACTTCTGTGAAGACCCTACTTCCAAATAAAGTCACATTTTGAGGTACTGGAGGTTGGGACTTTAATGTATCTTTTTAGGGGAGACACAGTTCAATGCACAACAGAAGCAAACCTTATTCAATTATGATAGGAAACAAGTCTGTTTTGGTTTAAGGGCATTTGGGTTGAGACATTCTGTTGCCAGCAATGACATCTTACTTACCAATTCCTTGGTTGGTGGCTATGGATAAAACAAACAAACAAACAAAAAAACAAACAAAAAAACCCCAAAGCAAGGATTAAAAGATGCACTTCTGAGGCATTCAGTACAAATTTTCAGAGAGCCTCCATTCATTCATTGGTTCAACACATATTTCCAGAAATCTGCCCCTTCTCAATGTTCCGGGTATTGTTCTGGGCATTGAGAATACAGAACTAAATTAAAAAGACATGCCTTCCTGCCCTTATGGAGTTTATATCCTAGTGGGGGAGAAGGATAGTAAACAGAGAAATCAGTATAATGTGGAGCACTTTAGATAATAATACTACAGGAATAAGGAGTATCAGGAGGCCTGGACTTTTAGATAGAGGGGGCGGAGAAGTCCTCAGTAGTAAGATGATACATTATTCACATAGCTGGATCTGAATGGGAACATGGTATCCATTTTGATTCTAACTGGAAGCATAAATGGCTTAAAAGCCAGAAAAGCTTACTTATAGTAGATCTCTATTCCTTGAGGGGATTATAGCTAGAAGCTTTAGTATGTGAAGGGAATTTGGTTTATTTCCACCTGGTCCGTCTTGGACACCTCGAGAACTCTGTCAACCAGACTCTGTTTACAGGAAATTAGTTATGGCAAAGGTTGAGTCCACCTCACAGCCCATGACAAGCTGAATGTGTCTTTAAAAGCTTTAAAAACTGAAACAATTCTTACCAGCCATTGTGAGTATTCTCTCTGACTTCAAAGGTTTAGTGTTATGAAAATAAAAAGAAAGACTGAATCTGTTTCCTTTGGGATTATTATTTTTTTACAGCAAAATACTGATTTTCTAAAACATCAAAATATAAAAGGTGTAGCTTGAAGACCCAAGACTGATTCCATAAGCGCCCTATGAAAATCAGTTGTATTGTATTCTAGTTGTAGCCTCATAAGATCTTAGTAAGGGTAGCAGATACTGAACAATGCTTTAGACCTAATTGAATTCACTATCTGTATAAAAGGACTCTCCATACTCCAGAATGGTGTTGAGAAGGACAGTTTGTCACTTCGCCAGTTTGCATCACTTAGCACACAGTTTTTTACAACATCAAATTAAGTGGTAATGGTCAAAGGGAGGGGGGGGTGGAGGTGGGCAAAGGGGGAAAAATAGGACATTTGTAATAGTGTCCACAATAAAAATAAAGTTAAAAAAAAGACAACAGCTATCAGTTAAGTAAACAAAGTATTTATTCAAGTGTGGAGGGTAAACACAGTTAAGTTCTACTAAATTATGTACTGGTCCTGGGTAGTAGCTACCTGAATAGTAGACGACTGTGAGTTCCTAGTCCATGACAATAGTGGTAACAGGTGCTCCGGTATGTGAATGGGAAACATCAAAAATACCCGCTTCTGTAGGCAAAATTAAGTTAAAGGAATATATAACAATGTGGATTATTAAAGGTTCAATTTAATATGCCAGAGACAGAGAGAGAGAGAGAGAGAGAGAGAGAGAGAGAGAGAGAGAGGGAGGGAGAGGGAGAGAAACACCAAAATTCAGAGGCATAAATAAGAGGCAAGTTTGCTTCTCCCTTATGTTAAGTCTAGAGACAGGTGAACAGTCCAGGGTGGATGAGTGGGTCTACTCTCTAAGGTCACCAAGTGCTATATTTCTTCTGTTTTTTTTTTTTTGTTTTTCTTTTTTGTTTTTTTTTTTTTAAGATTTTACTTTATTTTTAGAGAAGGTAAGGGAGGGAGAAAGAGAGGGGGAGGAATATCAATGTGTGGTTGTCTCTCATGTGGCCCCCACTGGAGACCTGGCCTGCAACCCAGGCATGTGACCTGACTGGGAATTGAACTGGCAACCCTTTGGTTTGCAGCCCACGCTCAATCCATTGAGCTACACCAGCCAGGGCTTGCTTCTTCTGTCTTGTGGTTCTGCCATCCCTTAGGTTGTTGTCCACAGCTCCCTGGTTGAAGCTGTCTCACCACCGCAGTGTTTTCTTTCCAGCCTTTAGGAAGGGGAAGGAGTAAATAGAGGAGGAGCTGCTGCTTTTTAATGATGTGACCTGGAAGTTGCACATATCTCTTCAGCTTACGTCCAGCTGGCCAGAGAGCCTAGCTGTAAGGGAAGCTGGAAATATGTCTAGCTCTGTGTCCTTGTTCCCTGACAAAACTCCTGTGGTTTGGTTACCCAAAGGATAAAGATTAGACTGGATCTCAGGAGACACGTAGCTTAAGTACAAGTGCTGTGGTTTCTGTCATGAAAAGGAATGAAAGTTGGACTTAAGAGCTGATAAACTTTGGGAGGCATTCATTTAATACGTAACAGCCACCACATACTAAGGATATGATGTTTTCCTCATGGCCATATTGTCCAGTTACCCCTTGCAACAGCATGGATGGACTTGGAGATTATCATGCTAAGTGAAATAAGCCAGTCAGAGAAAGACAAGTACCACATGATTTCACTCATATGTGGAAGCTAAAGAACAAAAATAAACTGATGAACAAAGAAACAGAGACATGGTCACATGGAACAGCCTGACAACTGTCAGAGGGGAGGGAGACTGGATGATAGAAAGTGAAGGGAGTAGCCAAAGAACATATATGCGTAATTTATAGACACAGACAACAGTGTGGTGATGGCCAGAGGGAAGGGGGTGGGGGCCTGGGAGGAGACAGGCAAAGGGGAGGAGAATGGGGACATCTGTAATAGTGTCAGCAACTTGGTCCGAAAGTTGTGGGTTATTGTTAAGCTGTAATAGTGTCGACAATAACAATAGATAAAAAAGACAATTTAATGGAAAATAATAAAGTGAAGATGGTGAGATTGGGGAGACACAAATACTATGAAAACACGGAGCAGAGGAACCTCACCTAATCTAGTGACAGAAGGGTCAGTGATGGTTTTCTGGGGTGATCGACGCTGAGCTGAGACTTCTGTGCAAGGTCCTATTTGGGTAGAAAGTGGAAATTGTTTCAAGGATAGGAATCAAAGACACAGTGCAACTGTAATGAATCTTCCAAAGACAGAAGTCATATACAAGGCTGCTGCAAGAAATCTTAACCCAAGGCAGGCGCAAAGGGAAAGCTATGTAGAACTTATCCAGAAAGGAAGAAGGATTACTGAGGTAGGAGGAAATTTTCTTGGCACCAGTCTTGTAGCAAAGTATAGAATCATGATGAGCCCCAGATTCTGGGTCATCTGCAGTGATTCGAAACATGGACTTGGTTATGGTTTGGCTGCAAGCAACAATAAATCGATCAAGCTTTTCAACAAGAATTAGATGATTCCTATAATTCCCCATTAATCACGTCTTTTGGAAAGGTAGGAAGCGGTAGGAATCACATCTGTTTGGTTGTTTGGCACTGAAGTATTAGCTCTTCTAGTGTTCTCTTGGTGTTTCTTTATTAAAAAATGTTGTAAGTTTGAATCATGATGAAATCTATTTTATTTGGAGAGTTGCTTTTGAGAGTGGATAGCAAATTGTCCTGGAAGAAAAAAGGTCAGGAAAAAATATTGCAAGATAATGATTAGGTAGAAATGGGAACTTACTTGACAGTATTTGCTAGTTTGGAGCAAAACATCTCATTTTTTTCCGCTTTGGAACACGATATCTTCTTTCCTCTCTATATATTTTATTAGGTTTTGGTTTAAGTGCACATTCTGGACTGCTGCATGCTTTTAATTTTGCCTTTCTTAAGATGATTCACTTACAAGCATTTATCGAGTGCCTACTATGAAGTGTTGCAGGCTCTGGGCGTTGCAGGCGTTAAGGCTGTGACAAAGAAAAAGGCAGCCTTCGTTCATGCCGACGTGGAGCTTGTTGCTGAGGACCAAGGCACACTGCCCCTCGGCTTTGTTTCTGCAACGCTGCGTGTCTTTGGCCGGTTACTCAGCCTCTCTCTTCTATGAAATTCTGAACCTGTAATGAGAATGATCATAATATTATTTTTTCCCCTTCACTCTTCATTCCCACCCTATGGAATAATCCTGCCACATCCAGTTCTTCCACTGGAGCTAGAACATGATTCATCTTTGATGCAACCAAGTGTGGACCACACCAAGAGCGTCTCCTTTCCAAGACCATTTTGAGAATGACCCTGAAAGTATTTGCTAGAAGGAGGGATGGCTTCCCCATCACAGACATTCCGTATTTTTACTCACAAGAGAGAAACTTAGCTGTTCCCTGGAATTCCATGTCCAGCCAAGGCCATGTCCACTGTCTACTATACTTTAGGGACAGGGTGATTGGAAGAGTGGAATGTAGGAGTTTTTCTCCAATGTCTGAATGGAGAAGTGCCATGGGAGGGTCTTAACGTTAATGGAGTTTTGTGCTAGGCACTGTGTGACATGTATTGCCTTGTTTAGTGCAAGATCAAGTCAACAATGAAGCATTATTATTCCCATTATAAAGATGAGTAGGTTGAGGTTGAGAGAGGCTAAATCACAGCCGATGAGGTCTCTTTAAGACTCCCATGTCCATGCTGCCTTCCATTAAAATGTTTTCCCTTGAGCCAGTGGAATCCAGACACTTGATTAGTCTGGTTGGGATAGCCCTGCTTCTTTCAGAAATCCAGGTGAGTTGCGCCTGCCTGGGAGAGCAAACTCCTCCAAGGCTGGAGCGTGACGGGACCGATCCGAGCTGAGAAAGGGTGTTGGCTGGAATCTTGTTGCTCAGACTGCCGTCTCACTGGCAAGAACAGACTGTTTTTGTTTAGCAAAATGACTGGAGTTCATCACCCTGTCTTACCTTCAGTTGGGCTGTACAGATACCAGTAAAACATTTACAAAATTTTTATTTCTGGGGTTTTGAAAACTTGCTTCAAATTTATGTGTGGACCCAGTCTGCAGAGAATGTGCGCAAACACCTTACCAGCAGCAGCAGTTGTCCTGGCCCTGCGTGCCGTGCTGCGGGGACCGACTGCGGGCCTCCAGGGGCAGGGCGCAACTCAGCCATTGCGGAATCCCCTGCACGGTGCCTGGCCATGGCTCGGCAGATGCCCATTGGAATTGACTGGCACCCCTGTGTTTCTTGTTCTCAACTAAATGAATCAAATTAAAATTCAAATAGATATTGCCAGTCAAGTCATTTCCAACTCTCTATTCTTGGGGGCAAATGTAGGCTTGGTTTACCTTTACTTTTTACACACTGTCTTCATGCCACATCCAGCCTTCTCAGGGCAAAGCAAACTGTGGCATGTGGATTCCTTGTCCTGCCCCTGGTGGTCCTCCGACAAACGCAGTAACATTTGCCACATGATTACTTAACCTGTGGCTGTAACTGCCAACTTTTCCAAGCAAAAAAGGAACTCTGGAGAGAAATTAGGGGAAGCCCATAGTAACCTTGAAGTATGTTACATTTGCAGAGCTGCTGGGAAAACGGCTGACTTTTCACTAGCACAGGATGAGCAGAAGAGACGTGCCTGAATGAGGACAGCTGCTCTGCGGTCTGAGGGGTCCATGTGCGTTTTTGCTCTGGGCGTCACTGTGGCCTTTTCACTAATGTTGGCAATGCGCTGGGGTTCGTTTCAAAGATTTTCTTTATTGTTACTTCCAGATCAATCTCCTACATGTTTGTTCCATTTAACCTGTATTCCCTAGGTTATTTCTTAAAGCAATTTATTGAACATTATCCTAAATTGAACTGCATTCACTATCCCTTGACCCAATTACTTAAGTGGTCCATATCCATTTGATTTTGATTGTCTGCTCTCTTGCTATTTACTTCCCCTCTAATTTCACCATCAGTTGCAAAAGAGACTGTTTAGTTCTGGTGTCTCTTCCTTCCCAAACCGTCTTCCATTTGGGCAGTACAACTCGTAAAGGCAGCTGTTCTAATTTGAAAAATCCCAGTTCTTCTGTCTGAGTATGGTTTATTTCAACAGTTCAATTCCACGAAGATCTATGAAGTGCCTGCTTTGTGATAGGACTCAGTGGAGAGTTATCTGCTTGCCCCCTTTCTCCTTTGGAGTGAGTTTGCTAGACAGAGGTCTCAGATCTCTGAGCAGGGATCCGAGCTCTGGATGCTGTCAGATGGTTTTCCAACACGGGTTTCAACTGCTGGGTACCTTTCAACACTCCTCTCACAGCGTGCAGCAAACGTCCAGCAGCGTACCCGGCTGTGATCATTTATGTGTCTGTAATTTCTCATTCATGCTCAAGCCCTGTTTCTTCAGGTGTTCTATCATAGTCCTTAGGCTGGGTTCTACTCTTTGTCTAATAGCAGTTGTATAATATGCTTGGTCCTGGTTCATGTCATGAGTTATAAAATAAAAAAGTCAGTAACAATACAATTTGTCACTTCCCACCCTTAGAATCTTCTCTTTAAACTTCTGAACTCAAGGAAGATTCACCATCTTCCTTCATTTCTGCTAACACTTGTAAACCAGCACAGTTTTTATTGGCCTTCAAACTTGTGTAAGTAGAGCTAGTGGTGGGAATGGAAATGGTTTTCTCTGGGAAACCTGATTATTTATACTATCTGAGTGAAGACATCTTTAAACAGGGCCCTCTTTTGGTCTTGTCTGATTTCTACCCTGGTGTAAAGGTGACATTTTGCCAAGCTTTTCCATTATTTGTTAATTCCCATATCCATCTTGTGATGTCAGTTCTGCTGTCACCAATTTGCTGCTTAGAGCCCATAACACCCAATTCTCTTTGCTAGCCCACCGTCTAGTCACAGGTGAGTTCTCCTCGCCTGCAGTGTCCTGCCCTCCGGAGTCCCAGTGGGTACCAACAGGATTTGACCTGTTCTCATGAGGCAGAAGGAAGATCTTGTCTAAAGCCACTTAGTAGCTGAGTAGCTGAAAACCCAGAAATTCCAGATTTGGGGATATTTGTCCTGATCACTCAACCATGCCATACTTCAAACCACGGGTTATATTTTGAGTGACAGCGATTTGATTCAACCATGACATTGAACAGGAGATTGAATTACTGGAGTGTCGAGTTTGCTGAAGGGAAAGACAAAACAAAGTAGGAGAAACAGTGACAATAGAGAGAGGCAGAATTTGCTAGGAGGATGGAAGGAAATGGAATCAGTCTGCTATTATGAAAGAGCTGAGTCTGTGGGGATTATGTTAATGAGCCCATGGAGTATTTTATTTTTAAAGTTATATATAATTCAGGCTCTTTGTGAAACGCCTTCTTGTTTATAGCAAAAATAAGGTCCTGCTTCTTAACCTCCCCCCCCCAAAAAAAGACATTAAAAAAGAAACAAACTTTTAGGTCCTAAAATATGACCTTTAGTCTCAGAAATGAATCTCCTTTCCTTTCTTTTTGGATTTATTCTATGGCAAATGGAATAGAAAGGTTTGATTCCCTTATTTTATCCCTGCCCCTTTTCCTGGTGGTATCTGGATTCAACTAGACTCTCTTATTGGTGTGAAGATATGGCTGTTTGGCAAATAATTGGAGGAAATATGATATTTTTCTTTTGTTTGCAGCTATATTGTATTCCAAAAGGAAATGTGGTTCTATTATAAGTTTGCTATGTTTTAAATGTCTGGGCTGTGATACAACTGTGTGCTTATAAAAAGGGAGGGTGTTTTGAACCTTAGGTGTTACATGTTCTTTTTATGGAATATGCTGTTTCTCTCTATTTGAGATTCAAAATTTTGTGCAAAAATATACTTCTTTGCTAAAGGATGGTTTTTCTTACTCTGGAGAATTCAAGAAGAATATCTAATATAAACACATAATCTGGTATGAAAAATTTCATCCTTGGCTCCAAGAAGCTTTTGCTTTTATCTTGTGTGCAAAATACAGTGTTTCAGAACTTCCCAACCCTCACGTCCCGCGACAGTGTATTTGACAATAGGACATTCATTTTCTCTATTCACTCTGTCAGCTGAACACGTATCCCCTTCAATTTATTTGTCTCAATAGAATGAGACTGGCTACTTTTGTCATTTGGCATTTGTTATAGTAGCTTGTATTTTTTCCAGATGACTTTAGTGTGCATGTCAGCACTATATACATAAAGCTCTATTTTTTAAATAAAGCAGAATTCAGCCTCATCCTTTTATATAGAAGAGAATGGAGCCACATGGAAAGATGTCATTTTTCAAATGGACTTTTCGCAGACAGAAAATTTAAGTTCAGTTTTTGTAGAAGGCAGGAGGAGTTTGTTTCATGTCATTCTCACTGTTGACTGAGTTTGAAGAGCGTTGCACTGACTCTTGGCTCTGCATGGTGCGCAGTGTGTTTCTTGCCTTTGCCTGTAGACAGATGTGAATCGTAAGGGGGCTTGGGCAGATACTCGGACAGCCGAAGTCAGACATCCTTGGACACTGATGCCATCTGGGTTTCCGAAGAGACTGTAAAGCCCTGAAGGCCTTTATTGGTTCCACAATGAGGCGCTGGGGGGGGGGGTACCCAGGCCGAGCAATGGCATCCGTGGCCCCTGATGGATTGACACTTAGAGAGGCCAGCTAAACCGGAAACCAGTTTCCCAAGAGAGCAGGCCCGCCTGCACTTGGAGATCTTACTTACCACTGTAGAATTTGAAGAAAACTCTCATGTTATTACGAAATAAAGATGTCAGCCAAGAAATGTCCTGCCTGAAAGACATCTGCCCTATACATGTGTGTAACAATCTGCTGTGTGAAAAACAATAATCATACACAATGCAGCTTGTAATCTACACCTTGCCTGAGACAGACAATGGTCGTGAATGGAAATACATCTGGGTTTGTTTAAAATACCAAGCACCACAGTCACTTACGAATGTGTAAATATTGATTGCAGTCAGCCATGGTTGGGTGGCATCCCTTCTCACCTCCAGTGTGCGCTGGGGCAGGCTGCAGATTCGGAAGAAGACATGTTGTCATAGATGGAAGCTCTAGGGGAAAACACAGATTCCAGTGAGAACAGCACAGTCATAAAGGGGGGCAGTGAGGAAGATTTTCTTACCCGTGAGTTGCTCTTGGCTATTTTTATACAAACAGTGGCTTGAACACTATGGAAAAAGCTGGGTAAGCATATTCAAAGCTGTATCTTTCTTAACAAAATGATTGGCAGCAAGTATGGATTAATATGAGAGATTTAATACAAATTTGAATTGAAAGCAGCTGTAAAGTTATTAAAAATCAAGTAAGAAGGGGTAGTATGTATTCTTCTAGCTGTTTTTTTTTTCTGGATTCTTTTTATTTTAGTGCTATCTAATGGTGCATAAATAACACTTTTGAGGTTCCCATTTTATTATAGTAAATAAAATTTAAATATTTTCATATACCATAGTATGTCTTCCCTTGATGTGCTTGGTATCTAATGTAGGTTATTTCATATTTCAGATTGCAAGTGACTAGTGAGTGGAAGAATCTAATTTAGTGGTTTGTGACCAGCATTTTTTAAAATGTTTTACTGAAGTATGATTCACATACAGAAAAGTGCACATATAGTTTACTACATTCTCACCAATTCAACACACCCGTTACCAGCACCTAGATCAAAAAGCACCAGTTCCCTAGTAGCCAGTCCCCACCCCCAACTACGATTTCCTTCAAATCACTGCCCCTCCAAAGGTAACCCATTGCCCTGACTTACAGCAGACTTTCGAACTTTGTATAACTAGAGTTCATGTAGTATGAACTCTTATATGTCTAATGTTATGCATAGGAAATTTATCCATATTATTGCAAATAACAGTAGTACTCCATTGTGTGAATATAGCAACACTCATCTGTTCTTCTATTGATGAGCCTTTGAGGAGTTCCCAATATTTGGCCCTATGAACATTTCTTTTGTTCACATCACTTCTGTGAATATTCAAAACCAGTTTAGTTCCTGAAAACCCCTCTCCCCACCATCCCCTCCCCACTCCCCTCTGGCTATTGTTAGATTGTTCTTAACTTCAATGTCTCTGGTTATATTTTGTTTGCTTTTTTCTTTTGTTGATTATGTTCCAGTCAAAGGTGAGATCGTATGGGACACATGGACAAAACCAAGGGGGAGGGTAGAAATGGGGGAGGGAGGTGGGTTTGGCTGGGGTGGGGTGGAGGGGTGGGGGAAAAATGAAGACAACTGTAATTGAACATCAATTAAAAAGTAAAACCAGTTTAGTGGTGGATACAGGCACTCACTCTCCTGAGTATATATCTAAGAGTGAAATTGTTGTGTCGTTGAATGTGGTATATTCCAATTTAGCAGATCCTACCAAAGAGTTTCCCAGAGTGGTTCTACCAATTTCAAATTGAATATAATAGAATAAATTGAAATAGAATAGAGTTGAATGGAATGGAAAAGAAAATGGAAGCTTGCTGTAGTAGTAATTATTGTTTCTTCAAACTTTCATTTCAATTACATATTTATGTTTGTATTAGACTTAGTGTGATACATACCTTTTTGTCCTGAATTTCCATTAAAAAGTACCTGCCTAATCTTAAGGCTCAAGTCCAAACGATTATATTGACAGTACTGCTTTACTGAGCAACAGACACTGCCCTGGGGCCAGTGAGGAGCAGAAAAAGCTTTGTCAAGAGCAGGGAACTCATACACTCTTTCAGAGTCTGGACCAACTTCCAACAGTAATAGTATTTGGAAGTATGCTGTGATGAGCTGCACAGAGAAATGAAAGCATGGGCTTGAATAATCATTTGTGATTTTGAGATAGAATGGTACCTGGATAATTTCATGTTATCATTCCTGGTCTTGGGTACAGAGAGGACTTGTGGAGTGTCCCTTAAAAAGCCTCTCCTCACACACAGTTCATTTTACCCAGTGTCTCAACCAGGGAAATAACCAATCCCAAGTCCGAGGCAAAAGGCTAATTCCACCATAATAGGGAAAATGCATAGTTTGCATACAAAACATATTTGCCTGAAATTGCTGGGTCAAAAGGCAGTTCCATTTTTAGTTTTCTGAGGAAAACCCATACTGTTTTCCACAGTGGCTGCACCAGTCTGCATTCCCACCAACAATGTACTAGGTAGGATTCCCTTTTCTCCACAGCTTCACCAGCACTTGTTCTTTGTTGATTCATTTATGATGGCCACACTGACTGGTGTGAAGTGGTAACATTGTGGTTTTAATCTGCATCTCTCTGATGGCTAGTGAAGCTGAGCATCTTTTCATATGTCTCTGGGCCCTATGTATATCCTCCTTGGAAAAGTGTCTGTTCAAGTCTTTTGCCCATTTTCTTATTGGATTGTTTGTCTTCCTGGACCGGAGTGGACTCGTGTGAGTTCTTTATATATTTTAGAGATAAAACCTTGTCCAAGGTATCATTGGCAAATCTGTTTTTCCATATAGTTGGTTCTCTTTTCATATTAATGCTGTTTTCTTTAGGCATGAAGAAGCTTTTTAATTTGACGAGGTCCCATTTGTTTATTCTTTCCTTTATGTCTCTTGCTCCAGCAATTTCACTGCTGGGATTATACCCTAAGAATCCTGAAACACAAATCCAAAAGAACCTATGTACCCCAATGTTCATAGTAGCACAATTTACAACAGCCAATTGCTGGAAGCAATCTAAGTGCCCATCAGTAAATGAATGGATCAAAAAACTATTTTTTTGAGCATTTACACAATAGAAAACTACACAGCAGAAAAAAAGAAGGTGCTCCTACCCTTTGTGACAGCATGGTTGGAACTGGGGAAAATTATGTTAAGTGAAGTAAGTCAGGCAGTGAGGGACAAATACCATATGATCTCACCTTTAAGTGGAACCTAATCAACAAAACAAACAAGCCAGCAAAATATAACCAGAGACATTGAACTTAAGGGGTGGGGTGGAGGTATGGGGAGAAAAGGCATACAACTGTAATTGAATAACAATAAAAATTTAAAAAATAAATAAATAAAATTTAAAAAAAGAACAATATGACAGTAACCAGAGGGGAGGTGGGAGGGGACAATGGGGGAAAAGGAGGGCAGGGTTTTCAGGAACAACTGTAAAGGACACATGGACAAAACCAAGGTGGTGTGGAAGCAGGGGAGGGAGGTGGGGATGGCTGGGGTGGGTGGGGAGTGGTGGGGGGTAAATGCAGACATCTGTACTTGAACAGCAATAAAACAATTGAAAAAAAAAGGCTTTCTAAAAACAATTCCATATGTAGACAAAGTCAGACAAAATAAAATAACATAAATTAAAAAAAAAACATATTTGCCTGAGTTTCCTGATTGGTCACCCAGAATGGTTAGGTTACATTCAATAGAGGATGGAGCAGGCATCATAAGAGAGAGTATAGTATAGTTGACTGCCTGAGATCATATCTTAGCTCTATTATTTACTACCAATGTTCTCATCCTTCCTTACCTTTCCTTTTTCTTCCTCTATTCCTCCCTCCATTTCTCATCCATCTGTCCGTCCCTCCCTTCTTTCCTGTTAAAGTTCTGATTACAAGTGTGGCACCTATTACATAGAGTTGTTCTATCCTTTAGGCTTATGGTTCTATTAAAAGTGATAATTTGATCATGTAATTTCCTTGCTTAATATCCTCCAATGTTCCCATTGCCTCCAGGGAAACTTCTTCGTGTGGCTTACAAGGCCCTGTGCCCCCTGGTCCCTCCTTAACTCTCCAGGCCTGTTGCCTGACACTACCCTGTGCTTTCAGCTGTATCGAATGCCCTTTGGTTCTTCGAATGTGCCAAACTCTCTGCATCTTTAAGGACTTACCATGGATGTTTCCTTTCCCTCTTTTGTGCCTGGCTAACTCCTGCTCATCTTTCAGGGCCAACCTTAGATTTTCTCTAGGAGGCATTACCAACGTGTGCATCATTTGCCCTTACTCCCATCGATTCTGCTGTTTTCTAAATCAGCTTATTGTATTTGCTCATGTAATTTTCTTCCCCACTGGATGAAGGCTCTCTAAGAGCACAGACAATGTCTTTTTCATTCATTTTTACATCCTTAAAACATGTCGATCAAGTCAGTCATGAAACACGGGGGTGTTCTCTGAAGAATGGAACTGCAGATGGCTTTTTCATTTTTGTCTCTCTTTTTATCAGTTGTGACTAATTTTCTACAATGAACATGCATTACCTGTGTTGTAAAATTGTGAAAGTTTTGAAGTGAGTTAAATATCAAAGCATAAAATTAAAAAAAACAGGATGGTAGGAAAAGGGTGAAGTGTGGCAACACAGTAGTGAGTCTGTTAACTGTGGCTTGTGTTTAAAGGGGGACTGAATTAGACGTTCCGGCTGCCTCAACCCCAAAACCATATTTGTTAGTGGGATTTGGGGTGTGGAGATGGTAGGGTCCAACCTGTCAAAGGCAGGGGGAGTCAAAGAGAAAGTGAGGGTGATGAAAGGTGGGGAGGGTCATATAGGAGAGACAGATGGGCCAGCTGTGAAAGTTCTTTGGGAACTGGAAGAAAAGAAAGGGTTCCAAGTATAAGAAAAATAGGAGCTTCAGACCAGGAAGTATGAGAAAAGGCCAGAGGAATAAGAAGTACAGAGTGTAGTAGAGAGAGAAAAGAGGGATAAAGGAAAGAAAGAGGAATAATAGGGCTCAATAGGGGAAAAGTATACCAGAAATATATTTAGGGAACAGGTCAGGAAGGAACAGAGAGTGAAACTGTGTGGCGTGCTGGACATCTGGTCTCCTGCTGGCGGTAGGTCTGCCTCGTTCAGCCCTCCAGGTGCAGCTATCACAGCCACAGGGTCCTGCAGGGATTCCTGCAAAGTCCCCTTCGGGTCACTCTTTTCTTTGGGAGGTTTTGTCTTCCAGACTTAAGTGCACTGGGCCTCCGGTGTGAGCCATTTATTTACGTTTTGAAATGTGAGTGTTCATGTGAACTTCTCCTAGCCTGCTGTGTCTGTGTGCCTGGGACAAAAGACATGTCTTAGCTGTCAGTGCACTGAAGAATGCAGCCTGCTTGTAGGTCAGGTCGTAGAGCAAAGCTGTTTACAAAGTGTGGGGCTTCTCGCGGGAGACAGCTGTGTGTCCACGCAGCACTTGTCAGCTGTGCTAAAGATGCAATTGAGGACAGAAGGGAACATCCAGAAGAGCACTATATGAATGGAAGGGCGCCATAAAGTGTTTTAAACTGGTGTGAAGTCTGGTTTGAAGTGTGGAGGTCAGAGGGTAAGTTCTCTTTCCCCTGGAGCCTAAGTCATTCTCTGGCAGATTTTCAGAAAACTGGTTGCCATGGGTACAGAATGGCTGCACTGGATACACGGGCCTCAAGTCTTCTTGCTAGTTTCTCCAGGTGAAGCCTATAGGCCAGAGTCCCCTGCCGATCATGTTTCCTTGGGCCCAGGTCATACTGTATCATTTATTTTGCTATCCTACCATAGATTCTACTTTTAACCATGGATAGTTGGTTTTGGAGGAGATGCATACTCTTGGCCAGTGTCTAGTAAATGTGTCTAATAAACTTGGCCTTGAAGTTGAAAGAGCTAAGACAGGGGGTTAAATGGCCTTTATTATTCCTTGGGAAGAAGTTAACCATCATGATGTGATTAAATTCAATATATTGGGTTGAGTAATGAAAAGCTTGCTTTACACTGTGGCCTTGACTTTATTTATAAGGTGATAGAGATTATTGTTGAGTTGCATTGTTCAGTTTGTGACCAATCACAGAAAGTAGAGTTAGGCAGGGCTAGGATGGCCCACTGGCTCCAGCGACTCATCCTTTCCTGTCCTTGGCATGGATTGAAGGCAGCATTCCAGTCTTTTGATGCTGCTCTCCCATTGGGATGATTCACATCTAGTACAATGTAGTCCAGAGTTTGAGTGTAATATAACAGGATCCATTGTAGAAAATTCTGTTTGCAGATACCCATGCCATATGGAAATTACTGAGGCTCATTCAGGTCTCTGTCTTTGGGAAGTAATTATGCTGTTGTGGACGTGGCATGGATTTGGGAATGAGATAGTCCTAGATTCAAATCTGGGCTCTGCCATATGCTTACTGGAAAACCTGGGACAAGTTACTGAACCTCATAGTCTCACAGTTTTCTTAACTGTAAGATGAGGATAATAATAGCTACTCATGAAAATAGTTGTGAATACTAAATAAGCAAATGTGTATATGTTAGAGTTTTTGTTGCTGACAACAGAATTTGCTTTTGCTAATTTAAACAAAAAAGTATTTATTGGGTTGGCCAAAAAGTTCATTTTTTTTTTTTTCCATAAGGTGGCTCTAGAAGAGCTTAGTTGTCTTTAACTTCATTTGAAACAATTTTGTTAGATTGTATTGTGACAGCTGTCATACCCGTGTGCATAAAAAAAAAAAACTTGTCAAAACTGGTGAACTTTTGTATAGCCACTTTAATATTCAAGATGGAAGAAAATAACATTTCCAACATTTTATGCTTTATTCTTTCAATGAGGGTAAAAATGTAACAAACACAAAAACATTTGTGCAGTGTACGGAGAAGGGGCTGTGACTGATTGAACGTGTCAAAAGTGGTTTGCGAAGTTTTGAACTGGAGATTTCTCGCTGGATGTTGCTTCACAGTCGGGTAGCCAGTTGAAGTTGATTGTGATTAAATCGAGACATTAATTGAGAACTATCAATGTTATACCACACGGGAGAGAGCTGACATACCCCAAAATATCCAAATCAATAGTTATTGGTGAAAATGTGTCTTTTATTTTATGGGAAAAAAAACCACAGTAGCTTTTTGGCCAAGCCAATATTAAGGGATGTTAGCTCACAGCATTACTGGGAGTGCAGAAAGAATGGCCTCAAAGCTGGGCCTCCAAAGAATCACACTGCAGAGTAGGCCTGCTAAGAGAGTCGCGGCCGCCGTGAGGCCCAGGTCAGACTCAGCCAGTTACCTCTGCACTGATCGGATTTTGACAAATCAAAAGCTGTTATCATTGTTGCCAGTCCTGGGAGAGCCAAATGCGTCTACCTTCATGCTTACCAGAAAAGCTGGACTCACCTGGGTGGCTTCCACATCCCACTGTGCACTTCTCTTCTCTCACCTCCAGTCCTAGTGTACTTTGCTTCAAAGGGTTATGGTCCTTTTTACGAAGATTGCTTCCAGATGCCTTGCATCGTGTCCTCTGATCTTTTCTTGCTGTCTTGCTACCCAGAATGACTTTGCTCCTGCTCTCCACCCATGAAAACCTAGTAACCTTAAAGGCAATACTCAAGTTCTCTTGTTCCAGGTTTCACAGAACCAAGTCATCTCTGTCCTTCAAATTTTAAAGTGGTCTCTGTTTGATTACCCTCATTTCTCTGGTATTTCTGTCTTTACTATCATTGAAAATTGTATTTTTAAATTTTTTTCTGCATTTTAATCTGTTCTCAACTGAACTGTTTCTCGATAGCAAAGATATATATAAAGTTTGGTGGGCTCCTTAGTAGTGAGCACAGGGTGTATATTCAACAAATATTTGTTGGTAACAAACCAACTGGACTATTAGTGTTCTTAGAACGGGCTCCATTAGGAGCCGTAGTGGATGCTGTGATGAACTACACAGATCTCCCTTTGGGAGTGAGGGATTTATTCCTCCAGGTGCTTTGCCTCAACTTGGAACAACTCTGAAGGGCCAGCCCAGTATCCCAGGCCCCTGTGGGGCTGGCAGAGGTGTTTGCCGAGACTACATTTCAGCCCAGAATCTTCCTTGTTCTCAATCCCGTTCTGAGGCCCTTCTCTTTCTTATGTGCTAGTTTTGAGAGTGCTCAGTAATCTCAGGGGGTTTTCCTGGGGATTCAGCCCACAGCAGAAGCCGTGTGGTACGATAAAAACAACAAGCATTTTGAAGGTTCTGACCTTGGTTTGGTGTGTTTGAGAGAAAAAGAAGTGGTTCATATTTTGGCAAGTGTTTTTATGCCTGCATATTTGAAGTCAGAGCCATGTAATTATTGTTAGTTTCAAACGAGGACCCTAAAAAAGTCAGTGACTAAGGTGTATCTTTGTATTTGGTTAGGATCCATCACCTCATTCAGAGAGTGTGACATGAATTCATACACAGGACACTTTAATATGCATGTCTTATATCCTACATGCAGAAACTTTGAAAAATTACTGATGGATCCTGCCTGATGGCAACGTAGTGTATCATAATGTGGATAAAAGAATGTACTTATCTGAGTTATCTACATGAATTAAAAAAAAACAAATGAAGCAAAACTGGAAATAATGAAGGCATAAATTTGTTTAAAATTTAATTGAATTTTCAAAAACTCACCATCAATGTAATATAAATTGTATTTATTAATATGGTTTTTCAGTGAGAATTGTGAATTTGGCAAGATGCTAACTTTTACTTTGTAACAATTCTATTTACAAACTGGGCTGTGTTTTTTCTGGAATTTGTAATTATACTATTGATACATGTGCAACATAGCTATGTCCCCACTCCCCAAATCAGAGTCATATAGCCAGAAGCAATCTTGGATTTTGCACAGGGCGTCTGTGCTCTTAGTTTACATATAAGGATAAAGGAGATGAAAAAACATGGCCAGAATCAAGATTTCTCTGATAGCCAAGTCAGTCCCCTAAACCAGGATCTTCAAATTCCAGCCCTTGCGAGTGGTGGTCCCTTCTCTGGGTCTGTCTTTCGGGGATTACCTATGTAAATTCTCTCTCACTAAGGGCTGAATGATGGTTTTTCTTACTTGAATTTTTTAATGCTATGTCAAACAATTTGGAGCATTCACAGATCAGAGTGTCTGAATTCCATGAGGTAACAAAACCCAAACAAGTTTAATTTGGTGAAGAGATTGACTTTTTTTTTTTGGCCTGCATGATGCTCAGAAGGTGAGTTGACAGAAATATATTTACTCCTTAAATTGCTGTTGTCCCTGCTGCGATGACATGTAGCTGCTTGACATGAACAAATAAATGCAAAGAAGATGGAGATGGGACAGTATCCTTCTCTGCTTTAGATGCAATGAAGTTCACATCAAAGACTGAAGAATAAAAACAGGTTGATTCTTAAAGTATCTCCTACTTCACCCCTGTCAATCAGCTCTGTGCATCAGCATGGCCTGCTCAGAGAGCCCCGTGAGCCTCCGTCTTGTTCCTCTCCCTTGGGGTTGAGAGGCTAGAAAACCTCGATTGTCTGTGGGTCCTCCGCAGATTTGTTTAGAAACTTGGTCTAGTTCTTCAGTCTTCCATTCGAGGATGACTGTGTCTATCAGGTCAGCCTGGAATGGGAGGTGGGATCAGTGGTCACTGGGCCCAAAGTAAACGGTGATTTAGCTTTTATTTGCCTGATTTGTTTCTTCATAGGCAACCAAATGATTATATAAAATAGAGTAAATGTGGCCACATTTGGTCATCTTCCTGAACCAAATGTACCACGCGCTGTTGTCTTTCCACTAGAGAGGTCAGGGCTCTCCAGAGCTGCTTTCCTGTAACAAAACAAAACAAAGCTGACCTCTAAACAGAAAAAAAAAAAAAATTTCACCCATTCTAAGAATAAACTCGCTATTCGGCTCCACCAGGGTTTAAGGTATCAGTGCCTAAATCCTGCTGTTGGAGGCAATAACACAGTTTTGAAAGCAGTTTTTGGGCTGTGACTTCCTCAACCTCAAACAGGTCTTGCATATAATCGTTATTCATCAGATGATAGAAGCTTGGTTTTCAGACCCCAATCCTGTAGTGATAACTGCCTTATTAAATGCAGTTATTTCTTTAAGGTGAAATAAAATGTCAGCTTGAAATTGTGCAGTTGCAACTTGTCTTGGGAAGAGCTCATTCCCTAGTTCTCACGCAACAATGTTTATATTCTTGTTTCCCAAGAGACATTGATTATCTGCAGATAAATCATCCCTGACATGCCGGCCAGTGTACATGGGTCTTGCGGAGTAGATACTCCTTTCGCCAAATGCAATCTTCAAAGTTTTAACTTTTACCAGTAATGCTCCATTGTATTCTAGGGTTGCCATTATGCGTAGTGCGGTTTCGTATGTGTGCTTATAAGCCTAATTTTTACGCCAATCACAGAGGCTAGTCTATATTACTACCACTGATCTACTACAGTGCCCATTTATTGAATGTTGACTATGTGGTAGACACTGTGTAGAGGCTTTGTATTTATTATAGTCCTTTCTGCAACAGTGAAAGTTAGGTATCGTTATATCCATTTCATTTGTGAAAAAACTGAGACCAGGAGAAGTAATACAACTTACTCAGGGTCCCACATCTGACTTGTAACAGGCTTGGTGATGCAAAGCCATTCTCTCGGGATTCAAAGCTCTTAATTTTTCATTATTTTCCTAGGAAAATTATAGGCTTTCCTAGGCAAAGCCTATAATTTGGAGATGGATTAACCTGCCCATTTCCCGTATAATAGTTTAATGCAGAAAACTATTCTGCTTTCCTTTTTTTTAAAAAAAAATGTCACGAGTGGCCCCTTTGGCTATAGAACCGGCTGTGGTAGTTGCAGTACTTAAAACCACCAGCCATCTGTGGTAGTGGTGAAGAGTAACTGGGTTTGGATCCCATCTCAGCCACTTACTAGATAGATGTTTGACCCCAGGGAAGTCCCTCAGCCCAATCGCACAGAGAGCTCCGCAGACTGAATTACTCCTTCGTTTATCTTGCCTTGAGGTGAGGGAGCTGGGCTTCCATGCTGCCTCACAGTCAGTTCTTGGAGAAGGCCAGGGACAGGAGCAGAGAAGAGAGGACGCAGCAGTCCAGGCACTTGCAGTGATCTGCACGCACGACAAAGTGGTGCTGCCTGTGTTAGCCACTAAAGCGCCAAGAACCTGGGCAGGTGGGGCGCACAGAACTGGCACACCAGGCCTGAGGGTTCTGGCCAGAGCACTGGCAGGGCCCGCGCTGTGTGGGGAGCATCCCTCTTTAGCTGGTGCACTGTTGGCGTGTCCTGTGCTCTAGGGATGGCTGACTGGCAGCACTGCTGAGGGCAGACCCTCACTGCTCTTCCGTGGCCCCAGGGCTGTGAATCCTGTCATTCTCGAGGGTACCTGGGGTGCTTTTCTCTCTCCCTCCCCTTTCTGCCCGATAAGCAGACCCTGCTCTTGGCCCCTGGTGTGGAGACATGGAGTACACCAAAGGAGCGAGGCAACGTCTCTGCCATTTGCAGAGCTCACTGTCTGGCGAAGGAGGCAGCCACGTGCATGCAGTTGGCTAAAATGATTCCTAAAGACATGACATGGGTCTCCAAAGAGGTAAAAACATGGTGCTGTGGGAACGTGCGGGAAGGAGCGGAGAATTCAAATGGGGGCTTTGTGGGGGGATCTTCAAGGCAGGGGTGGCACTTCAGAAAAGCCTGGAAGGTTAAGTATCGGTGAGATTCTGAGATGGGAAAGGGGAGGGCATTACAGGATTGAAGGAACAGCAGGAACAAAGCCTATGAGAAGTAAATGAAGCATGCAGTTTGCTCAGGGCAACGGATCCATTGGCTACCCAGATGCCTTAGTGGGACATGAGTCAGGAGAAGCAGGCCTTGGTCCTGTGGGAGCTCTCCCAGGGAACATTACGTCAAAGGTGTACTTTGATAAGCTGTCCTTCATAAATGACTGTAACAGGCGGTTCCTGTGGAAGTGTGTGTTGAGACCCAGTGACAATAGAAGTAACACTCCAAACTGAACTGCGAGACCAGGACTCGCAAAGCAGTGACTGAAAGCTTAAAGCCTTAAACCCTTCATCCCTATGGAAGCATAAAAGGGTTGAGAGAAGAATGCCTTTGAAGAGGACTTGTAGAGAGGATTTTCGGGGGAGCGTGGGTTCCAACCAAAGGAATACCCCAAAGGAGTTGCCCCCATTCTCTTCAAATAGAAAGGGGCTTCCAGGACACTGATGGGAGTTGTGTGTCCCTTTGAGCTCAGAAGATGCAGTGGCCTCATGTCCAACATCGCCTGCACAGTCCCAAGGATGGAGATGGACTGTCTGGTTGCCTTGTGCCGAGCAGTGAAGGAGAGATTGCTGTGTGTGGGGCTGACCAGCACTTTCAGAGGTGCTGGGACAGATAATGGGACAGCAAGAGAGAGCTGATGCGGAATTGCCCTAAGTCCAGTCTGAAAGGGCTTCCTGGAGGGGTAATCAGATGCCTGCAGCAGAAGCTGGAGGCACAGCTACATTCCTTAGGGCAACCAGCTGGCATAGAGGTGCATCCTGCTGGTGGCAGATCCATAGTTTTGGAGCATCTCTAAAGAATTCAGAAAAGTGCCCATGAGAGATCCATCTTTGATGTCTGCCAGGTCCTTAGGGTGGCAGTGGGAAAGTACCACAGTCATATCAGTCAAGTAAGGACATACCTACCCTATTTCTTTTACTTCCTCCAGGACTTCTAATTCAGAGGGGTCAGAAAGCACATTTAGCAGGCCGAGGGAGGAGGAATCAAAGCACTGGGCCATGGAAGAGGAAAGAAGTTGTCTTTAGCCCATTTCCTGAACTTAGGCTTCCTGCATGTTGTAGGCTCTTGCGTGGGGTGGGTTGAGAGGAGGATGAAGAAGTCTTAACTTTACAGCAAGACTGAACTTTACACGGGATTGGACAGTTTATAATGGATTGAGAGTATTCATATATCTTAAAGGTTTTCATTACAGTCCTAAGACTGTCCAGATTTTCATCCAAGGGTATCCACCAATTCAGCCCCACTGAATAACTTGTTTTATGGCTAAATCCCATGAGTTATGCTTGTTTAATGTAATGGCAACACTACTAGTTGTTCTTAAAATTGTTTCTACAGGAAAAACTCATCCAGTTTTTAAAAGAAGGACTACAGCTCATCGATACTCACTTAGTTGCCTGTGTTAGGTAATAATACCATGATGGTTATAAGCCAGTCAGCTATTGAACTAATGATTCTGGTACAAGAGCCAAATAAGTGACTTCTAGGCTCCTAGGATTGCATCTAGTCTAGCATGAAATGAGATACTGTCTTCAATGGATCCACCTGAAGTGGTCCCTGTATGTGCGGTCTTGGCACCAGGGTCCGGGCCTTCCCCTTTATCCCTGCAGGCTGAGCCACTGAGCCTCAGTTAGTCCACTAGCACCCGCCATGCCTCCTCACAGGGCACCGATCCCCTGGGTCCAGGTCAGAGGTAAGGGGCATTACTTGTTCCCGTGGGGTTCTGCTAGGCTGTTGGGACCTGAATAAAAGGCAGCCCAGGCGCTAATGCCCAGAGGGTGATTGCAGGGTGCCAGCCCTTCCAAGGACTGCGTCCCAAGCGCTTGAAGGGCCTGTGCGTCCCTTTCACTCCCGCTTCAGCGGTGTGCAGTGCCACGTTTTCTTTTAAACTGTGGTCAGCAGACTTCGGTCTGTGGGCCAGACCCAGCCCTCTGCCTGGTTTTCTGTAGCCTCTGAGCTAGTAAAACAATATTGCATTTTTTTAAGTTTGGGGGGGGGAAATAAAAAAAGATACAGCATTTCATGAAGTGGAATTACATGAAATTTATGTTTCAGATTCCATAAGTAAAATTTTATTGGAATACAGTCATGCTTATTCATTTATGGATTGTGTGTGAACCCAGTGATGGTTGTACCCTCAACACAGACCTGATGGCAAAACCTAAACTATTTACTGTCAGGCCCTTTGGGGAAAATGCTTGCCAATTCCTGATCTAAATGATTATACTACCTGCTATTTATGGTTTTGTCTAAGAAGGTTCTCTCTTCCATACACTGACGGTTTCTAGTGTTTAGGTTGTAACAGTCATAGGGTTTGCTGGTTTGGAAAATGAACTCTTTCCCTGCTAGGAGATTTCAGGATACAGCAGGTCCTCAAATAACATCATTTCTTTCAAGGTCGTCTCACTTAGTGTCCTCGTTTTGTTTTAATGTTGATGAGAAAATGATTGCTGGCTGGGGCCGTTGTCTCTGTGGAGTTTGCACGTTCTCCCCATGCCTGCGTGGATTTTCTCTGGGCACTCTGGTTCCGCCCGTGAGATGAACTGGTGTGTCTTACTGTCCCAGTCTGAGTGAGCGTGGAGGTGGGGGTGTGAGTGCCCCCTGTGCTGAAAGAGCCTTGCACCCTGAGCTGTCTGGATAGGCTTTGACCACCTGCTACCCTGAACTGGAGTATGTGAGTTGGGAAATAATGATCTTACTTGTTTGTATTGTTCTTTCCTAAACGTACATATAGCAGACATTCATTTCAGTGTTTAACATTAGAAATGTTTTGGGTCCTTACTTAGAAGTTTGTATAACCAGAAATATGCCGTCGAAAGTTAACTCTTGTTTATATCAATTAGCTGATGGTAAAATTGGTTTTGTTACATTGTGTCGCTTAAAGTCTTAGTTTCCAAAAACTTGTCAGTGATGTTACTTAATATGGTGGATGAAGCAGAAAGTTAGACACCTGGGCTATAGGCCTGGCTCTGTCATTAGCTTAGGGACTCTAGGCAAGTCATTTTACCTTTTGGAGCTTTGAGGAATGGACTGTTTCAGAACCTGTACTTCAAAGAGGCCTGGGCAGCCTTTGAGTCCTTTTAGGATCAAATAGATGAGGGCTCCCAGGACTCAACTTGATCTTCAACCAGGGTCTTCTCAATGGTGTGGACTTTACATATTGGCTGTTTGCATAACATTTTAATAGATAGAATTGGCTTTTAAGTATTTTTTGAAAAGTCATAGAATCAGGTCAATTCCAAGGTCCTTCACTGTTCCATGAGACCAAGAGGAAGGAAGAGCTTTTGGGATGTGACACTATTCAGTTTAAACCATAGACAGGAGGTGCTGAACTTAAATTCTAAATCCAGCTTTTGGACATATTAGCAAATAGTGCGCCTGTTTCAGTTTTCCCATCTGGGTAACAAGTAACACATGACTTCCTTCTCTAAAACAGAAGTAACACATGACTCGGTCCCAACCCCAGGGCCAGGTCAGTGGCCTGTTAGGAACCAGGCAGCGAGTGAAGCTCGCCTGAGCTCCACCTCCTGTCTCCCTGCCATCCACAGCAGGCGAGCTTGAGCTTCACCCCCGATCCCCCCCACTTTCTACAAACTGGTCCCTGGTGCCAAAAAGGTTGGGGACCTCTGCTTTAGAACATATGGTGGCTAATTTATTCCAGCTCTTGGCTTACTAAAAACTCATGGATGTGTCTACTTCTGGCCAAGATGGAGGCATAGGTAGCTACACTATGCCTCCTTGCACAACCAAAAGAAGGACAACAACAAATTTAAAAACAAAAAACAACCAGAACTGCCAGAAAATCGAACTGTATGGAAGTTAACAACCAAGGAGTTAAAGAAACAGTCATCCAGACCGGTAGGAGGGGTGGAGATGGGCAGCTGGGAGGAGAGGATGTGTGGCAAGGTTGTGGCTGGCAGACTGGGTGGTCCCAAATTTACGTGCAGATAAACCGGCAGGAGCAACTGGGGAGTGAGGCAGACTGCACAACCCATGGTTCCAGCATGGGGAAATAAAGCTTCAAAACCTCTGACTGAAAAAACCTGTGGAGGTTGCAGCAGTGGGAGAAACTCCCAGCCTCACAGGAGAGTTTATTGGAGAGACCCACAGGGTCCTACAATGTACACAAAACCACCTACCCAGGAATCAGCACCAGAAGGGCCCAATTTGCTTGTGGGTAGTGGAGAAGTGACTGAAAGCCAGCTGAGCGCCAAGCAAGCTCCATTGTTCCCTCTTGGACCCCTCCACCACAGAGAACGCTACAAAGCAGCAATATGGGTTGTCTTGCCCTGGTGAACACCTAAGGTTTACTGTGTATTGGGTGTACCAAGAAAAAAAACATGGCCCAAATGAAAGAACAGATCAAAGCTCCAGAAAAAAACTAAGTGATGAAGAGATAGCCAACCTATCAGATGCAGAGTTCAAAACACTGGTAATCAGGATACTCGCAGAAATGGTTGAGTATGGTTACAAAATAGAGGAAGGAGTGAAAGCTATGAAAAGTGAAATAAAGGGAACCAACAGTGATGGGAAGGAAACCAGGACTCAAATCAATGGTTTGGACCAGAAGGAAGAAATAAACAGTCAACCAGAAGAGAATGAAAAAACAAGAATTCAAAAAAATGAAGAGAGGCTTAGGAACCTCTGGGACAACTTTAAATATCCCACCATGCAAATCATAGGGGTACCAGAAGGAGAAGAGGAAGAGCAAGAAATTGAAAACTTATGTGAAAACATAATGAAAGGGAACTTCCCCAATCTGGCAAAGGAAACAGACTTCCAGGAAGTCTCAGGAAGCTCAGAGAGTCCCAAAGAAGTTGGACCCAAGGAAGCACACACCAAGGCACATCATAATCACATTACCCAAGATTAACAATAAGGAGAGAATCTTAAAAGCAGCAAGAGAAAAGGAGACAGTTACCTACAAAGGAGTTCCCATAAGACTATCAGCTGGTTTCTCAAAAGAAACCTTTCAGGAATGAAGGGGTGGGAAAGAAGTATTCCAAGTCATGAAAGGCAAGGACCTACATCCAAGATTACTCTATCCAGCAAAGTTATTATTTAGAATGGAAGGGCAGATAAAGTGCTTCCCAGATAAGTTCAAGTTCAAGGAGTTCATCATCACCAAGCCCTTATATGAAATGTTAAAGGGACTTATCTAAGAAAAAGAAGATAAAAAATATGAACAGTAAAATGACAACAAACTCTAACTATCAACAACCAAACCTATGAAAACAAAAGCAAAAACAAAGTAAGTAAACAACTAGAAGAGGAATAGAATCAGAAATGGAGATCACATGGAGTTATCAGCAGGTAATGGGGGAGGGTGTGGGGGAAAAGGTACAGGGAATAAGTAGCATAAATGGTAGGTACAAATAGGGGGAGATTAAGAATAGTATAGGAAAGGTAGAAGCCAAAGAACTTATATCAACGACCCATGGACATGAACTAAGGGGGGCAGGAAAATGCAGGTGGGAGGAAGGGTGCAATGTGGAGGGGAATAAAGTGGGGAAAAATGGGACAACTGTAATAGCATAATCAATAAAATATATTTAAAAAAACTCACAGATGTGGGTTCTACCAGGAAAGCTAAAAGATGAGGAGCATCTTATTTTTTTCATGTTAAACCTCTGCAATGACAGAGCTTTGATATTCCATTATATAAAATAATACAAACTCAGTGTTGTTTTATGTACTTAATGTAGACTCTTACGGTTTTGATTGGTGACATTCATTAGAAAGCCTAAGAATGGTGGAAATAATAAGGCACATTTTTTCCTTGCTCCCTAATGTAGATGTGACTGGATATTTTTAGATTCTGCATTTTCTTTGAGTTGATAAACATTTTGAGTCATTTTAGGAAGGCAAGCTTAAGTGAATTTGCAGTTCACATTCTCTGTTTTATGCCCATTTGCAAATGACCATTCATCTGCCCACTTGAAAAGATTAATGATGGAGGATTGGCAAATTACTTAAGAAACATTTATTTTTACTAACTTATGCTTAATAGCAGGTACATTGGGAGATGGTGCTGATAATTATTGTACACTCAAATTTTGAAAGTATGAGTGAGTGAAGAGGGGTAGAAGGGATGTTCAGTGGAATGATAGAAGAGTCTATTAAATTTATTTTAAATAGCCACACTCAGTTTATTCAGTAGAAGTTTATTGACCATCCTGTACCAAGCACTGTAGTGGATATGACAATGAATTAATAAGAGACCTGATCTCGAGAGACCTACCGTCAGGAGAGGAGTTCAGAGGCAAGCAGTGGATCCTGTCTGTTTAACTCAGACAAGACCCCCTTGTCTGGCCTTTAACCATCAGCTACTCAAGGGTCCAGCTGGCAGGGAGGGCTAAGCTTGATGGAAACATTGCAAGAAATGGATAATTCTCATCTTCCCCAGTGTTTTTCCCAGTTTCCAGTTTTGATGGCATTGACTTATGTTTCAAATCATCCTCCAACAGGAGATTTGCAGAGGCTACGTGGGCTTATTACTATCTCATCTGTTCAGCACGAGGTTTGGAGCAGGGTCTGCACTGGAACATTTGGGAACAGAATTGTGGAGGCTCTGAATCCAAATCTTCCCACTGTGATGTTTTACCATCAGAGTTCCCAGGGAAAGCCGGGGGTCCCACCCTTGGTCTGCAGTTGACAATGAATTGTTGGCTTGTCCCCAACCACTCTGTCACTCCTGGCCCATCATTTAATTTCCCTTCTCAGGTTCTTGGAGTGGGTGAGGTGTAGCCCTTCCGCCATCTGCTCTCCCTCACATCCCTCACAGCATTGCCGTGGTAATTCACTGAAAGATAGCTCTTAATTGGCTTTTATTGGAAACCTCCATGAATGTGTATGATCAGGATTGAGAAGGCGTGGTGGAATGAAGTATCTCAAGATTTACAGTCACCCTGGGGTGGCTGTGGAGATAGAGGGTGTATTTCAAAGTCTGGTTCAATCTTCTGAGTTGGGAACTTTGAAAGGAACTTGGACTTTGGAGAGTTTGAATTTGCTAGTTCTTGGCCCAGCACAACTTTCCATTCCTAAGGAAGATGTCTATAAAAGGGCCATTTGGACTTCAAAGAGATGATGTTTTGATGCATTAAGTATACATATGAATCAGAAACATGTGGATTAAATTTCCCGTTCAAACACATGGCCTTGAAAATTTCAGGGGAAAGTGCTTGGCACAGTATGCCTGGGATTTGGATGAAGACCATTTCCATGTTCGAGAACTTCTATCTTCCACATGCCCCCTGTGAAGTGAATGACAGAGCCCCAATGTGTAGTCAGAGGGTGGCAAGGGAAGAATGGCCTTCTGGCCAAGACATGCTGAGTTTAGGAAAGGGAAGGAGGATGTGGGCCTTCCTCAGAAGCGTCACTGCAGTTTACAAAACCCCAAACCCAACCAAATAATTTTTTTCCTGGAATAAGGGCATGGGAAAGCAAGACACCAATTACACTGGCGACAAGTGCTGTGGGACAGTTGGTTCTGTTTTAATGACTAGTGTCCTGCCCTCTCAGTCCAAGGCCACCATCAATATTGGTGTGGTCTTTGCTGGGCGGTCCTTAAATAACTCCAGAGGAAAACCAGCCCTTCTGAGTTTGCTGCCAAGGCACGGGGCTCTGCATAAACTTTGGTTCATTGACAGTTCACTAGCTGTAGCATGTGTAGGATGCCTTTCTGGGGCCCTGGGTTTCCTGGAAGAGACCACCTGTATGAAAGAGGAACTAGAAAACTGCACTGTTGTCCAGTGTGAATGGTTGATTCAAATACAGCAGGGTCCTCCATTCATCCTAGAGAAGAATAGAGAGCCCAAATCATTGTGTGATTGAAGGTTAGTTACAACATCCCTTTTTTTGGTCTGTAATAATGTATTTTCTCTCTAAGGATAAATAATTCTTGCTAATTACAGAAAACTTGAAAAACCACAAACAACTATACAGAAGAAAATAAAAATCACCATAATCCAATAACTCAGTCACCATCAACATGGATGTTTTTCCACATCACTAAGTATTTTTCAAAATGATTACTTTTAACAACTTTTTAAATTCCATAGTACAGATGTTTCAGAATGTATTTGACCAATCTCCTATTGTTGATATTTCATTCGTTTCCAGTTTTTTTGTTATAATAATGCAGAGATAAACATTCCTGTACATAAATCTGTGTTCCCAGCTCTGATTATTTCCTTAAGGTAGATTTTTAGGGAGATAGTGTTGATTTAAAGTGTGTGAACATTTTTATACATTTTGATACATTATGCCAAGTAGGTTTCCAGGAAGGTTGCATTAATTTATTCTCCCACCTGCAGTACATTTGGGGTCTCATTCATTCTTTGACATCCTTATAGTGTCGTACGGGGATATTTATGACCCCTTTGCCATGCCGGGTCCCTTGGTAAGAATGGCAGTGACCACGGGTGCTAACCCCCATGCGTGGAGGAGGCGAGAGTCCACTGAGCATCTAGAAGGAGCTTATTGGCTTTCGAGCACATTGGCCACAATTTTCTTCTGCCCCAGCTCATCAGGGCTCCAAAAATAAACCCTCTTTTCTTTGAGTTGTTCTGAGAGTCTGTGTGGCTGCTTCCCCGGGAGCTCTACAAATTGGCTCTGGGTTGGGGATGTGGGCTGGGCATCTTCCTCCAAGCTTGTTGTTGAGATTATCTCCCAAAGACATAGAGAACATACCCTTGACTTCCCAACCCAACATAGCTAAACAGGAAGTAGGACTGGGGACATTTAGGCAGTTTATGGCCCAAAGCCAGGGTGTTCTCTGCATTGTCCAGGAAGGGTTAACCATTCTTTGACTGTTGGTCCAGCGCTGCCTGAACTGTATTGTCTTATTGATCTTTCCTGGATGCAAAAGCCAGTGGGTCTTTGCATGGGGGAGGATGGATTGGTGTTCCACAGAGGAAGGGGAATCCTGTCTCTGAGACTGGGTGCGGAACTCCTTCCAGGACCCCGGATCCCAGCCCACCACCTCTCTCCTGCACTGTTGAGGCCCCTGTGCCATCTCCCCCATTTCCCCTGGCTACTGTGTTTTAGGAATGCAAATTTGCATTAATGTTAGGTTAAGTTACACATACTTTGGGGAAATAAATTTTCTGTTAAGCAAACCATCAATTAACAAATCCCAAAGTCAAATACATAGATCTTATAGTTACTGTGTTGAAAAAAATTCCACTCTCTTCATTAATCAAGTACTTCTAGTTGACTCTGTGGAAACATTATGAAAGCAATACTTTAAAAACATTTAAAAAACTAAAAACAAAACAAAAGCAAAATGAAACCCTAAGAAATTTCCATTTACTTTAGGCCACATAATGTTTTGACAGGCACAATTAATGATATAATTTCCTGAGTGTCCATAAGTCCTGTTTTTGTTTTTTTTTCTAACATACAACCCACACATATAACAAAAAACCAAAAAGGTAATTAAAGTGCTTCCCATTTTTAATGAGTGAACCCTTCAGAAACCTGTCAGCAGCATCCGGACCCTCCCTCCCACTCCTTATTAACTGACATGTCAAAGAAGAAAGCCATGTCATTTTTACATTCCCATGGTGCAGAAACTAATTTTGGGTATTTAGGGCCAGGGAGATTTATAGATCAGCATCCGAAACTTCTCTTGGGTTCCCGAGAGAGTAGTAACATTCCAGGAGTTGGATGAATTTAGTATCTGCCCTGTTTAAAATATGGGCTCCTGTCAAACCCGTGGGTATCCCCAAGTAACCCTCTATTATGGCCCAGCTGTTCCTTCGAAGAAGCCATGGAAAATGTCAGGCCACTATGGCGGGGCTCCCCTCCTTGGTCCGGTCACCCTGGGGAGGAGAGAGCTGAGCAGCAGCTCTGCAGGAAGTTTCTGAGGCTCTCAGGAGAACCTCCTGCTGAAGGTGCTGATGATGGCTCATGAAGTTGAGCATTTCGTGGAAAGGGGGAGAGAGGAAGTGTGGGCATCAGCGTTGCGGAGCAAAGGGCAGGTGTTTCTTTAGATCGGCCTTCTCAGGAAGCCTCAGGAGGGAGGAGGTGGGTGTTTCAGAGCAGAGGAAAAAAAATCATGCAATATTCCATAGAGGATGCATTTGTTTAGATTTTTGGTGTTAAAAGAAAATATATTTGCTGTTCATTTGTTGGCCAAGGAGAAATGATGACATAATTGTTATTTGACGGATGATCAACTTTTTGATAGCCACAAAAGAAAGCTTCTAAAACTCTTGATCTATCTGTAACATTTCCCTTTTTATTCTAACAGAGGGGGAATAATGCTCTTCCTAAGACCCTTGAGTTGTACAGCTGGTTCAAGGAACACCTCATAGAATAGGCAGCTTTGCGTTCTGAGAGGCTAGGATCTCAATCCTTCCAAGCTGTGTGACCTTGGGTAAAATTTTAACCTCTGTGGCCTGAGTCCCTAAACTCAGAGTGAAGATAATCACACCAATTTGATAAGGTTGGTTTGAGGATTCAGTGAGATAATGCGAGGTAAGTTTTGAGTAGTGTCTGATGCATGGTGAGCCCTCAGTGATGGGAGCCTGAGCGTGATCGTCAGGAACACAGCAGGGCAAATGCAAACAGAAGACTGGCCGGTTGGAACGCGCGAGGCTAAATGCAGGGGTGTGCTATGAATAAATTTGATGAAGTCTGCTCTCCTGTTAGCTAGTAAGCTACGGGGGGGGGGGGGGACTGTATCTCGCTTTGCCCCCATCATATTTCCAGCGTCTTGCACATAGTGGCATCTAGGGTGTGATTATTTGGTGAATGGATGCAGGAGCGAATAAATGCACACTAAGTCTCGGTGCACGTTTCCCACCCTCCCTGGAGGTTTCTGTAGTCCGTTCTGATCTCTTCTTTCTCTTCGTTGTGCTGTCTGACCTGCTTTTTGGAAACGTCATCATGCTCTTCCTTGTCCTGTTATTTAATGGTAGTGTGTGTGCACATGTGCACGCATGTGCGACTCTGGGAGGCAAGTGTCACACCTCATACTTCTCCTGAGTCTTCCCCTGGCCGTCCTCACCGATCCTGACACCTCAACCAAACCCCATCCCGAGGCACGCATTAGTGACTAAATACGCACATGTGGGATTGAATTGAAATACTGAAGTGCCTTAGTGGAGGGGAGTAAGCACGTGGAATTACAGATTTGTGGAAATGCACACTGTCCCCAAGACAGGCTGAATTTTATATGCTCCCCTCATCATCTCAAGAGTCTCGGGGCTTGGCAGGTGTCCACCTGCCTTCTTTTGCAAAATATCTCCACCACTGTAAGCGGGGTTGTCACATGATTAAAAGTTCCTTTGTTGCCTTCCCGTGAACTGCATATTCTCAGGAAGCCCCCACTCTGACTTTAGTTGACACCAACTTACCAATCTGTGCCAGCAGAGAAGATCCTGCTGCCTTGCCATCGCTGACGCCTTGACTAGGCAAGCTGGGGATAAATTCCTTGCTTTCTCCAGGACTAGGGTTTCTGAGTTGAACAGGTATGAGGGAATATGACTCCTGTCTGGTCATATTTCACAGCCACCACAAGTGGCTGCTGAGAGGGTTTGCTTAAGGCTGCACCTGGAGCTAGTTGGGTACCTGCCAAGAGCAGGAGCATGATATATGTGCGCGGTGTATGTGGGTGTCTGTTTTCATACGTATGATATTCATGTAGATTGGGGACTCAGGGGAAGGGTGTGAATGCTCTGTTTCCCCTACATGGGTTTGCAGGTTGATTCTCCTTTCTGCCGACTTGGCGTCCAACAGGGTCCTAATGACAAGTCCTCAGAAAAGGCCAGCACTCGACAAGGGTGCCTGCAAGGAGGACAATGATGCAGGCCATTCATGGGGCCAGGGTAGGTAGGGGCATTAAGATTTGTTGACACACAGTTTTCACAAATAGCCATATATGTTCCCACATTTTCTCTGGGGCCTCAAGTTCTATTTGGACTTCTTCCCTCACTCATCGCCCTGCCTCAGTGTGAATGCCTGCATTAAGGGAATGGCTTGTGGAAGATTTCCAACATCACCCTCCCCTTTCTTATTTAAGGGAGATTCTGCAGAGAAGATAGGATTTCAGAAACTATGTGACTAAAGGAAGAGAGGTCTCCATGACTCAAGCTGTCTATCCAACTTTATCATTCTATTCTTCAGTGTAAACTTTGGGTCCATCTTAAGTTGTCATAGATTATAGTAACAAAGACTATATCCTGTGTTGATTGTAGGTAAGAATTTGTGCTTTTCTGAGAACTGGAGGTTACAGCAGAGAGGAGGTAGACTGTGTGCACACGAGCACACACATACTCATGCATGCATCTTAGGTTCTGAGAAGGAACCCGAGAGAGTGACCACTGAGCACTTACTCTGTGCCGGACTTTGCAAGCATCATCCCACCTGCTTCTCAGATTCTCACATCAGCTTCGAGGCAGGCCTTGACATGGCTGCCATTTTGCCCACGAGGAACTTGATGTTTAAAGGGGAAATCACTTGCTCAAGGTCACACAGCTAGTAATTGGCAAAGTCAGGATTCAAACCCTTGTTTCTCTCACTTAAGAGCCTGAGTTCTTCCCAATATTAAATTGTCTTAAGGGCCCTGATAGATTAAAACATACACACGTGCACGTGCGCAAACTCCATCGCCACCAGCACCTCTGAGGACTCAGGACCTGTCTCTGAGCCTTTGCAGATATTCAGTGAGCAGAAGCTCCTGGTCCTGAAAGCCAGGAGGGTATTTAAGGACCCACTGGTTTGGGACTTCTCCGTGGAATGGGCTCATGAATCCCACTGCAGCTGGGCTAGCATGCTGGTTCTCAGTACAAAGAGGCTTGAGAGCTTGAGAGCTCAAGAGCTCAAGAGCTGTGTGGCTTTCAGGGGCTGCCCCCCTGCTGATCTGCAGGGACCAGTACCCCGTCAGATGCTGGACCCGACTGTGGGGCCTGCCATGAGCTCGGGCTCGGGCTTCCTGGATATCTCCTTGTCCGGGAGTCTCCCTCTTCCTGAAACTGCCCGCATTCTTTGCTGATAGCGTGGCTGTTCACTATCGAACACCCTGCTGGCCGGGTGCCTTCTGCGTGCTTTGGAAAGACATGTCTCATCTGTTGTGGAGGGAGGGCTGTTCGCCGGGCGCTGTTTGTGCGCTTTCTCATCCTCTCTTTCACTTTCCCTCATATCAGCTACAGAGCCTCTTAGTCTGTTTTGAAGATTGGGTCCATAGCCCTTGGACCGTTGACCATAACTACCTCAGGCTCTAATTATCTTAGAAATGGACCTGGGATTTGGTTCTCATGTTCAGCCTAGGAGCAGAAAGCTAGCTTACATATCTCGAAGAATAGCTCATAGTGATTAAAGAAACTGGGATCAATATCCTAAGCTCAACTCTCACTTAAAGTCAGACCACCAGTGTAATCAGTCTCAGTAGGCATTATTATTCTGCTCCATCAAGGAGAATCAACAAGCCATGTTATCTCCACGTGGGCTGCATACATGATGCCTAATAGGGGTTTAAGTGAGTGGAATCTCAAAGACAGAAGGAATTTCATGAATAGCTCATCAGTCACAGATGGCAATAAAATGTCAACTAGCTTAATGGAGTCGGTCACCTGCTGCTTCCAGGAAAGTGGTTACGGTGATTCAATTTGTCAGCTCCTGGAAGACGCAAGGGACTGAAGCTCATCGCTAGAACTCCTAAGGACCTATATTGAATCCTGATGTGTTTAGTTTCTCACTTCCTTTCAGCAGCACGTACGACAGGATCCATTGGCCCCAAAGGCAGGTGATGTTATGAGGAGGTTGCTCTGAACCAGCAAACAATAAACTCAGTGCTGAAGAAAATTGGTTAAGCAGTGACCTGACATGGGCTTCCTTGGCACCCTCCTATGGTCCTCCAGCATTATGCTTGCTGTGAGATGACCTTTGAGGTGTCTCTGTATGATCGGAAGCACCAAGGGTTGACATCTGACCCTGATGTTTACTTTTTCATATAGAATTAAAGAGTTATCTTGCTTTAAGTGCAGAGACATTTTTTTGTGTGTACCTGAATTGCTCATTAAGTCTTCCTTGGTCATGGAAGGTGAGGAGGCGAGTATTCCTCCTGAACCTACCCATTCTCAGTAAAAAAAGTAACTTCAGGCATACGAGGTCTGTCCAGAAAAAGTCCAGCCATTGTTAATATAATGGGAATGGTTTGTGTGGCATTGATGTAACCTGGCAGTCAAGGAGAGTGGACTGAAATGCGCATGTGTGAACAATGACGACTTCACTGTACTAGTCAGTGGGGGCGGTAGAAGCCTCTGAGAGAACATGTGTACTGTGTGGCTGTCACATTCAAAATGACTGAGCAGGAGGAGCAAGTCTGCACAGATTTTGCACTAAGCTTGAACATTCCTCCACAGAAACTATTCGAATGATTCAGGAGGCCGCAGCTATGGGCACCTGGTGATTGGCAGCTTCATCATGACAATGTACCCGCTCATGCATCACATCTTGTGCAGAGTTTTTTGGAAAAACATCAAACCACTCAGGTGACTCAGCCGGCCTATAGCCTAGATTTGGTGCGCTGTGATTTCTGGCTTTTCCCTAAAACTAAAATCACCTTTGAAAGGGAAGAGAGTTTAGACTGTTGATGCGATTCAGGAAAATGCAACGGGGCAGCTGGTGGTGATTGGGAGAACTGTGTGAGGTCCCAAGGTACCTACTTTGAAGGGGACGGGGCGGGGGGGGGGGGCGGTCATTGTCCTATGTACAGTGTTTCTGTTATCTTGTATCTTTTTCAGTGAACATCTCTATTTTTCATGTTACGTGGCTGCACACCTCCTGGACAGCCCTTGTGTGTCATCCCATGATAGTTACTGTTGACTTAGAAATTTGCCTCTGCCGCCTGTCAAGTTTTTATGAATATTCTTAGAGACATTTAAAAGGTATAGAAATATTATATAAAAATCAGGTGATGTTATTTGACTTGGAACATAGACGCAAGACCTGGGGTAAGAGTTTTATTCCCCCTCAGAGGGACAAATGCTAATGATAATGAAGTCATGGCCTGACTTTCCCACCGACAAAGCAAACGTTCAGGAGAGTCGGATTACTTTTGGGAATGGACACATCATTTGAGAGCACCTGCCTTTTGTGAGTGACCTACTTAGCATTCCTGAGGCAACACAGCCACAAGCAAGGGTCCAGAAAATGTGGCTCTGAGTGCTTACAGCAAGCAAGGTCATCTAAGCACTTTCCCGAGCCCTGTGGCACTATTGAATGTCGTAGCCTGGCCCAGGCTGGGAGTGAGGGCAGTGTACGGTTACAGAGGGAGTAGCCGGGCATTTTTTTGTGTCTGGCCTGCCGTGCAAGCAAGCTGCTTGGGTAAACAACGTCTAAATTTTATAGGCCTTGAACGTGTGGCATTCCACACATGCTGGGCGTTTGAACAGACTGGTAATTTTGAATAAGCAGGATTTCTTGTTGAGTTCACTAGAATTTCCTTGTCATATGTTTTAGATTTTCAAAGCAGTGAACCAGGAGGCCTGGAGCTTCTAGTATTTGGGAACCAAGTCTGAACAATGCCAGAGACCAAGATCTTAGAAAATTAAATAATCTTCATAACACTGGTAACACTTATCACTTTAGAAGGCAAAGTCTTACTGGGGCACTTGTTTGCAAAGCTAATTGGATCCAGTTGCTTCCCTCCTGTGCCTGGATTTGGCAGTCTTGATAGTGGTTTCATTCCTTACCTTTCTGCAATAAGATTTTAAATTTTGTTTTAGAAAAATCTGTTTTGTTCTTCTCCTGTCCCTGTCCTCATGCCTCCCATTCCCAAGCTTAAAAAACAAACCAACAAACCAATACATTTTAGGTTAGCATAATAGGAATCCGGTAGGTCTGACTTTATCTACAGTTGGCCTGAGTCAAATTTAAAGGTACATCCAAAGATCTGGAGACCAGGTCAATGGAAAAGTGCAGAACTTAGAATTTTCCCACAGTAAATGAAATAAACAATTAGCTGAAACAACTCCCGAAGGTACTATAGGGTTGGCTCTTGCATATTCCGCAAGCCTTTGTCTTCTGCAGAGCACATCCTGACTGTCCGGCGCCCTCCCCCACTTACACGGTTACTGCAGTCCCCTTCTCTGGATTCAATTAGCGCGTCTCCAGTCCACACAGTTTAGAATTTATGCCACCCCTGCATTGTTTTACACACACTCGTCTTTCTTCTTTATTGGAATTATAAGCTCTTCTCTGGGGCTAGCTGTTGGGAGTGAGGAAGGCACCATGAATTCCTTCTGGTCTTCTAGCCCCACAGTCTCAAGCACACTGCTGAGCACCTAATCTTGCACAGTCAGTATTGGTGAATTAACTCCACTTTTATATTACATGGTAAAAAGGGACCAGGACAAATGAGGGGAAAATCCTGGTCCTCATGCCTCAGTTTTCTCATCAACAGAATGAGGGTGATGGAGTAGATGCAGTGGTTTACAAACATTTTTTTTAAAGTG